>NC_141732.1:48903838-49503838 GCF_971803275.1 Cyanistes caeruleus | reverse complement strand
AAAGAGATGCTGCTTCTCAAGTTCATCTGCCATCTCCCTCATCACCCTGGGATGGATCCCATCTGGGCCCATAGATTTATAAACATCCAAGCGGCTCAGCAGTTCTCTGACTGCCTCCTCCTGGATATGGAGAATGGGGGACCATTCTGCTCCCTGACACCATCTGCCAACCCAGGAGGACAGTTGTCCTGAGGACAAGCCATCACTGAAAACTGAGGCAAAGAAGTGCTAAATACCTCTGCCTTCTCTCCATCTGCCATTACTAAGTTCCCTCCTGCATCTATAGAGAACAAAGGCTGGTCTTATCTTTCCCTTTTATATGTTTAATTATTTTTATATAATTAATATATTTGTAAAAAAAATTTTATTATCCTTCACAAAGATTGCCAAATTAAGTTTTAACTGAGCTTTGACCTCCCTAATTTTTTTCCTACATGCCCTAGCAACCCCTTTAAATACTTCCTGAGAAACCTGACCATCATTCCAAAGATGATCCATCCTCTTTTGATTCATAAGTTCCTCTGAAACCTCCTTGCACATCCAGGGTGGACATCTGCCTTGTTGTTGCCATCTTTCAGCACACAGGGACAGTCTGTTCCTGTGCTCTCAGCATCTTTGTTTTGAAGCACATCCACTTTTCCTGGACTCCTTTGGTTTTGAGGGCTGCTTCCGTTGCCAAACCCATGCCAAACAAGGCTATATTCCTTGCTTCCCAAGGAACTCTCTGACTAAGTCCCCTAAACAGGCCAAATTTTATGCTGTTATCTTAATTCTATTGATTTTTGCTTATAATGAATGAAACATAGAATTTTCAAAGGAAAAATGAAGGCTTCTCCAGAATATCCCCACTGCACACACGGGTATTCCTGCCATCTTTGTACTTTAATATCAAAGCCCAGCTGTGGCACAAGCCGTACCCACCATCTGCTCCAGGCAGATTCAAACCTAAGGGAGGTACAACAGAATGGGCAACACTAGAGGTATGAGAGACAAAGCCAAAAAGAAAAGAGGAAGGCAGAACAAAGACTGGCTTGGAAAGGAGAGCCTGAAACCCAGATGCCAGCTACAGCCAACAGCTTCCTCTCACACTGCCCAAGGCACACCTTTGTTTCAACATTCTCACAGAACACCACATTGGTGTTAAGACGTGATCTGTCAAGACCAAAGAAATGCTTTCCCAGCCGGACACAGAGCTCTATCTTTGTGTGTGCAAACAGCTACAACTCAGCAAGAATTTTATAAGAAGTTATGCAAGTAATGCTATTAAGTTTGGTCATTGGAAGCAAGGAATCATACTTTCCTTTTCTTTTCAAGAACCATGCTTAGGATTACAGTAGATAATACAAAGAGAAGGAGAAAATTCTTAAGCAAGAACCTCTAAATGTTTGAGAAAGAATCTTGAGTAAGTGTTTTGAGTTGTGTTAACTTCATCAGCTTACATATCAGAATAGAGAAATGGCAAAAGACACATCACAAAACACCTGGACACACTATGAAGAAAAGAGACTTTCAAGAGACTTTCTAAAAATTCAGCACCTAGTCACTGTAGTAGGTAGTCTTCTCAAAAAAAAAAAAAAAAAAAAAAAGCAATTCTTCCTTTTTTTCCTCTTTCACTATTTTTTTGCAGTCTTTTTTTTCTAAGTCTTCAAATGACCAGATGTAACTCCATTCCAATTTCACCTGGAAGTGACTAGTTTTTATTCACAGTGTCTGTTTCTTACTTGAACCATCCTCCCTGCACTGGCCAGAGGATGAGTCCAATAAAAAAAATTAAAATAAGTAAATATACTCCATTCAAAACCTCTTTCCAGCTGAGGTTCTTTACAGAGTTGTTGCAGTCAGCAACCTCAGGATCTTGTCCAGGAAGATGCAGGGTTCTGGGGACCAGCATGAAACACCAACAAGACGGGCTCCCGGTTCACGAAACCATTTATTCAGGAACAAAGTCAGGTCCAGAACAGAGAGCCCTGAACAGAGGCACAGCAGGGGTTTTTGAGGGACAGAACTCCCAAGGGTCTCCACCTTTGAGGGTGGAGTTCAGGGTCAGGGACCAGTAGAAGCACAGCAAGGGAGAAACCCCCCAGGGACTCAAACCCAATCAGAGCACCTGGGCCACCCTTCACAAGGGGTTTGGGGTGGGACAATGGAACTCTTTGTCTCCCTTGAGGCACACTGCCACACAGAGTAACAGTGAATGATAATGTGAGGTGTCTTTTCTCTTGGAAGTTTGTCTGAACAGAATTTTAAATTAACCAGCCTAGATCTGAGTGAAAAAGCACAAAATCTCTTGAGGAGTGTAGGGTGCTGGCCAGAAAAACAGATGTTTGCAGGAGGAGCTGGGGTATTGTAGAAGAACAGAAATATGAATGAGGGACAAAGAAAGTTGTCCCATTTTCTGACTTTCCCAAGCCAAGGTACCCAAGGCTGGATCCAAACTGTGACAGCACTAATGGACATGGTGTCAGCTGGGTAGGACCTGGGGTAGGACAAGGTGGAGGAGCAGAATGCTAGCAGAAATCCCAGCTCTGGCAGTCCTACCTCCTGCGAATGACTGCAAACAGCATTCCTTCCTCAGGCATGGCTTGGGCTGGTCTGTCTCCCCAGCAGGTCAGGAAACCATTCTTTTGTGAAATGGAAGGTCTAACTGAGATGAGAGTGGAATATGAGGAAACAAAAGTGCACATTTCTTTCCTTTCACCAAGCCTATTCCCTCTGTTCACAACACTGTGATAGCACTTCAACAGAAAATTGAGGTGTCAGCAAAACCTCATCCTAAAAACACTTAGCTCAGATGCACATGCCATAGAAAGATGTTTTGTTTGTGGCCAAGGAAGGTAATGACCTACATATGCTGTTAACTAGCTTGTGCTATGGTCTGAAAAAAATAGTGTAAAACAGCATGGTATTTAGAACCAAAACCCAAAACTACTGGGTGGAGAGGAGGGTCATTAGTACAACTGAGGGATGCAATGATAGGCTGGTAATTACTGTACATTAGCAAATTTTAGGAAGGTTTCCATATTTTAACAAAAAATTTATCCTTTGCATCTTTGATCTCTCTCTACTGCATCTTCAAAATACAGTTGACTTCCTCCCCAAAAAAGAGGGACTTGCAGAAGTAAGGAATTGCTTAGTCAAGCTCCTCTACCCTTCAGGGAATTATAGCCAATTACATTTATAAACAATGTCTGAAGTTAACGGCAAGCTCTTGACCAGACCTCAGTATTTAACGTAAACTATATAACTTCAGTACTCAAAGTATTAAAGTATACAAAGTATACAAAGTATAAAGTACTTTAGTATTCAAAGTAAGCTTGTGTTGGCCACAGATACCACTCACTTCCCCTAAAAGCCTTTCCCTTTTTCTGGCCTTTCCCTTTTTTCTCCAGCACTATGTAGGATACTGACCAATAAAAAAATTGATGAAAGAAATTGTCTGTCTGAGAGAAAACATAGTTTTGTCTCTCATACTGTGCCTTTATTCCCAAATATCAGGAGTGTTGTAAACAGGGGTGAAGGAAAGCTACAAAACCACAGAATTCTGGTCAGCTTTGACATGGAAGACCATCTCTGCTAACATCAGTAAGACCAGTGACAATTATATGAGTGATTTTTACATTTAGGACTGGGCTTTACTCCTTAGGATCCACAGATTTTTACTGAGTATAGAGAAGACAATTGTGCAAATAGAAGAAAGACCTTTTAACCTTAACCAGTGTTTTTAAGTATATATATAAGCCAACAGTCTCAGCCAAAACACATTTTAGAACTCTGTTTTAAAGTATTTAGTTGAGTAGCCCAAACATGGTGTACCAGTAACAGAAAATCACTGTTTCAAACCAAAAAGAAAAGGGGAAGGTCTTATTAAAGTTATAATTTAAAAAAACAAAAAATTCTTAATACAAATCAATGACCTGTCTCTTCTGTATTAACATTTTCATCCCTTGTTTTCTCCTTCCCAATCTCTATTCATGTTATAGATGAAAACCTCCAGAGCCTCATTCCTCTCAACACTGAGCCTGTGTCTGACAATTTTTAACATCTTCCTCTTTGCAGAAGTCTGTCATAGTGAATCCCACTCAGTTGTGTCAGCACCAGACAGGGCCAGGAGAGTCCTATGTACATGAAATTGGCAGTCCTGCGTTTGGATGTCCTCCTGCAATAATATACTGATTTGCAGAGCTGCTGAGCACCTGGCATCCCCCCATTGCTGCTGAAAGGTGTTAAGGATTTCAGATGACAGTCACACCATCAGAGGCCTGACAGCAAGATCAGATGTAGTATTTTTAACAGTATATTAATTTCAAACCGTATTCTAACAATGTGCTTCAAAACCAGAAAACTTCAGTTATCTTGATTTTACACACTAGTCAAAGAGATGCTTACCCTGCAGGCCAAGTGTCCAACCTGTAATCCTGCAATGAATTATCACTGTCTCCGTGGACCTTTCCACTCCCATGGAGCCTCACAGAAACAAATCTTGTTCTCCCTATTCAGGGGATCCAAAATTCTTCGTTCATCAACAACTCAGTAGAAGTACTATTAGCAAACAAAGCAGAAATCTTGCCAATGCCAAAAACCCTGCCAAATGGATTGTTGATTGAATTTAACAATTGGATGCAACCACACAGCACTGGCAAAACAGAAATGTCTATTTTCATTTTCAGAGTGCTGAAGGATCCCCTCTATCCTACCTAGCACTCAGCCAGGTCCCAGCAATGCAATAGTGTATTCACTGCACTCTCATTTTGCCAGGCTGAGCTCAGGCAGTCAAGAACTTGCAACTGGAAAAGGTCATCTCCTTCTGAGTCTGTTTTCTAACAGATGGTTACAATCAGCTTTTCCTGGTAAGCACAAATGAATGATGTTTAAATTCTTAGCATCCTCTAGATAACATCTCGTGTAAACAGAAGTAAATTGCATATAAGAAATGTCTTTAAATGTATTTAAAGGGACTACCTCTATTTCAGCGTTCTTCTCTGAAACCAAGACCCTGACTTCTTGAATATCCACAGTCCAAGGGGCCCCAAGTTTGTATTTTGCTGTATGAGCCAAATCAGTTCTTGCTAAGAACACTGCCAAATACTGGAGACAACAGGATATGGAGCAAGTATATCACCCTTCAAAAACAAAGTAAACACCAGAGCTACTATTCATACTGGCTTTGTGCTTTATATTTTGATTCTGTAATGAGAACAATCTCTCTTCAATATCTATACCTGGAGGCCTGTGTTACATCCATATGACTACTTAGCATGCCATTCTCAGCCTTGTTAAAGCAGGATAACAGACTAATGAAAAGCATACTTCTGAAAGATGGGAGGTAGGAGGAGCTGGACAGGAATGCTAACAAAAATAAAAGACTGCTAATAATGGCAAGAGTTGACACCTGTTACATAATTTACAGTTTAACAGCAAAAGGAACTGTTTGTTTAGGAAATTAAACATGTTGTTACTCACTGCAAACACAGTTCTAATACTGCATTATAACCTCCTGATGGTTACACGGCTGAAGAATTTGCTTACTTTGGAAGAAGTTTGTTCCTTTCCTGTGAGAAAAGTGTTTCCCATAACTTTTGCCATGAACAGAGGGAGCTCAGGGGTCAGGGGCCCATCCAGAATGTTTTTGTAAGGAAAGCCAAGTAGTATTTTGCCTGTTAACTTACAACCTTATTTTCCCTGTCTCTTTGTTCTCATCTTTTCACTCAAATTTCCTTTAGGGGAATGGGGGGGGGGGGGGGGGAGGGGCGGGGGGGGAAGGAAGTTAAAAAAAATAGGAGTTTTTGGATATTCTAACTAATACTGCAAAGATTCAAGTGTACCAAAGAAAGAGAAGTAAGTCTATTGCAGCAGAAACTCTTTTCTACTCAGGTCATAACATTAAATCTTGACCTTTTCAAATTTAAGGTATAAGGGAAATTGGGAAAATTGTTTTCTCATTTGAGTCAAGAAATGGAAAACCCAGGCAAAAGATATGGTCAAAAGAGACAGGGGATCTTCTAAGGTTGGGGGTTTTTTAAGCTTTTTTTCACAGCTTCCTATCCTGACTGTAACAGTGGTTTGAATAACACTTTGAAATATCTTCCCATCAGTCAAAGAATACATGCAGAAAACATATGGGAGCCACCTTCTGTGTCAGGAGATCCTTAACCAGCACTGAGCAGAGCAGCTATTCCTGATGCTTATCAAGAAAAAAACAAGCAGAGAGTCTTCTTAAAATCAGAGATTTTAAGGTTGAGTAGGAAAAGTCAGCTCCTCCTAACAGCCAGAAAAGTCAAAAAATTAAATTTAAAAGCTCTTTTATAGGTTATTTTGGTCCTCCACAAAATACTATAATAATTGTAGTATCAAATCTTTTGCTTCTGTCCAAAACAATTTAATATTTACTAGTCAAATTTCACTGTATAGACTCATTTCAGTGCATTTTGTGTTTAAACACACAAAAATTCACTTGACTGGAAGATGCTTGTTTTGGAGCAAGATGATTGTAGGTTGATAAAGTGAAATGTTGATAACATGGCATAATAAAGTAAACATATCTCCTTTGTGCTCCTGAACAGTGGATGGATCTCTTCTCTCATAGAACAGGTAGAGTGGCTGTGTTTTTGGAAAAAGAAAACAACAAAAAAAAAACCCAAACAAAAAACCCAACCCAAACAAACAAAATAACACCTCCCCCCCCAAAAAAAACAACAACAAAATCACTTGCTAAGAGGATATCCAGTTTATGTGGTGTACCTGCATGGTACATGTGTTCCTTCCTTCAAAATCACTAGTAGGCAGAAGGAGTCACCATATTTAATTCATTATTTCCATAGCAGCCCTGAAAGTTTGAGCAAAATGAGCAGGAGAACAAACCTATATGTAGGTGGAAAAAACACTTGTATTTCACTTCTAGCAATGCTATTAATTGTTTCATTTTGATTCACTTTCCTCTGACTGGAACTTGCAGTTGAAGAAAAAAGACTACTTTCATTTTTTTTAAATCATGCCCAGTTTGTGTGATGTATGTAGCTAGTCCTCCCCAGGACAATGGTCTGTCTCTCAGGAGTGTTTTGTGCTGGTTGCAGTATCTACATCTGCAGAAATGACTTCCTAGAAAGTCTGAGCAAGTTTTAAACATACTACGTGACTTACCCTGCCCAAAGATGAAACCATGAAAAGTCACCTTATGTACCCTCATCTATAAAACTTCTCTGTGATTAGCATAGCCAGAGACAGCTAGAGTTGAACAAACTGCACTGAGACCTGCTCTCACAATAGGCAGCCAGTCAAGCATGATTTTAGTGTGTCCCAGACAATTCCATGAAAGACAGATAACCATGAAACATGAGGCACGTCTCCCCTAGACCATACCTTAATCTACTTTAATTGTTTTAGTGAAAAGTGGCAGTTTTCTCAGTGTGACTGAACACATGACTTCCCTTCAATGTTTTTAACACACTGCT
This sequence comes from Cyanistes caeruleus, assembly GCF_971803275.1. Taxonomy (NCBI): domain Eukaryota; kingdom Metazoa; phylum Chordata; class Aves; order Passeriformes; family Paridae; genus Cyanistes; species Cyanistes caeruleus. Next base: position 49,496,390 of record NC_141732.1, on the reverse strand, counting down.
CATTCACCATTTTCTCCACAGGTATAAGCAAAGACATGTGTTTCATAAGAGTGACAAAGAAAGTGTACAACTTCTGGGGTAACTCAGCATACTGAGTCCAAAAGGAGTAAAAAAAGTTCAAATCCTTTGTGTCTTCTGACAGATACTAAAACTCCCGAGATGGCCAGAAAACATGACAAATAAAGGCTCCATTAACGATTTTCAGAACATTGCATTTTATTAATAAAGCTTTGTCCCAGGCAAGAATTTAAGTGCTGAAAAAAAGAATTCCACATTTTCTAAGACTTATCAATATTTGTTCAGAGCTTTGTGCATACAGGAAAAAAAAGTTAAAGTAAGGGCCAAGAGGAATTAAAATAAACCATAAACTGTATTCTCATCTAGGCATTAATCAGGCAGAATTAGTTTGAATCTTAATCCTATATTAATGAAATACTGAAAGAAAGAAATGCCAACAGTGAATAAAATAATTACAGATTAATGTTTGGCAGACTTACAGAAGACAACTGGGGACATATGTATGCTAATATAGAGCATATATAGAGCTATATAGAGCTGTGTAAACAATTATCTGTTAAAAGTAATCCACGGACAACACAGACAAAGCTGAAACTTTAAAGTTGCCAAGTACTTTTCCATACATGGTGTGGTCATATCAGTGCTTAGAGGTAGTCAGCAAGAGGATCCTTAGACTTCATTAACCTGCATGAGCAACTGTCTCTCTTCCCTTGTTTTTTTGTCTGTCTTCTTTATCTTGTGGTTAAATACAAGTATGTCACAATGGCTGGTGGGTGTTGTACAAAATCATTGATGTCTTCTTTCTGAAGAAATAGAATTTTTAGTATGTAGGATTATTTTTAAGATCTTAGGAATTTGCTTCCATGGAAGAAGCTACTGGAAATGACAGGTATGAAGTCTGGATTGGAGTCTAGTGGAAAACTAGAAAATGGAGAAATGCAAAGCTCCTGGAGAAATGCAAAGTTCCTGAGGTCTCCAGCAGTCTTTGACTTACAGGGCAGAACTTCAGAAAGGCAGCTGAAAGGGAAAGGGAAGTAGTTGTCTGCTCTTCTGTCCTTGGGAGCATCATACCTGTTCCAGAAGAGACAGCTGCTTTCCATGTCAGCAGAGAAATCCATTCACATGCAAAGATTTGCTATTTACCTCCATGCATGACATTTTTAATCCATTAAAGTTTAAAAGGGGAGGCACAGACTCTTACTTGTCAAGGGGAAATGTATTTGTAAAACATGGCTAGACCAGTACCTGAGCTGGGTTTTTAAGTAGCTGATATGTTCCTGCCCTGAGGAGTTCACCACACAGGGGCAAGCACAAGGGCTATATTCTGCTATCAGAATTTTTTTTTGCTCATGTGGAATCTTGGTGTCTTCATTGGACCTCCTATTCAAGTATTTTATGTAGTACTACATAGATTTCTTATAGAGTTTATGCTTGTACAGAAATTCAACTTTTCTTTAAAGAAATTAGATGGAATGTTGCCAGTTTTAGTAGTCCAGTTAATTTTAACCCAAAATTACTTTCTTCTACAATGAATGATAAATACTATCCATTCTAATACTGAAATGCATCACTGCTAAAAAAAAAAAAAAAAAAAAATATTGACATAGGCTTCTCATTAATAACAAAAGATCCTTAGTAAGTAAGTACCCTACCACATTCTATGTTTAATGATTCTGAAGGCCACTAAATAAGTCCTGAACTGTAATTCATTAAATTATCTTTTGCTCAATTTTATAATTAAAACACCTTAGGAATACCAGAGTGAACCAAACCTAATAGTAGTAAATTGTCTTAGGGAGCTGTCTTTTCATGCCCTTTCACGTGAATCTACATACATATGTGAGATATTTCAAGCATGGACTGTACAAGAGCATATCAGGTTCACATCTCTGCCCATAAGTTGTCTGGTGCAGTGGTAAAGCAATTTGTTCTGTGTCAGTAACAGCATTCATGGCTGACAAGGGAGCCCAGGATGTGATTTATTCCTAGAGCAGCTGAAGATGAAATTCCAGCTGTGTTACATTCTCTTAGTTAAACCAGCTGTAAATTACAGCCAGATCCCTGCAAAAGGCAGAGAGATAGCAAAAGATGAAAAAGGAAGGAATGTCCAGAGACACAGTACCTCACAGGCTCCAGAGCACTTGGCAAAAGGTTTGGCTTGGTTAATTGTCTTCTCTGTGACAAGGAACATATGGCTCTCACACTTAAAAAAAGTTTGTGAAAAAACATCTCAGAGAAAGGAGTATTAAATCTCAAGCAGCTACATGTGGTGCTGGGTGGAAAAGGGAGGCAAGAGCAGTATCTTACCTGGCAAGAGCTAAAACAAAACCAAAAATTCTTACTGGATCTGGAAATCGAAAATTACAGATAATGGGAATAGAATGTTATTGCAGTGCACCATACATTCCCACCTGGGGAGAAATCCTTCCAAGAGTCATAGAGTTGGCAGGAAAAAAACCTCTAAGGCCATGGTGGGTTTCCACACCTTCCAAACCTGGTAGACCCAGGTATAAAATGATTGTTTAGATAAAGCATATGGCCACACTGCCTTTGTGAGCTGCTAAATATAATTTAGCAGAATTTGCAGTTTTTCAACTGTTCATGTAAAGCTTGGACAGAAGAGAGGGGAGGAAGAGGAATCAAAAATGTTGAAATGTATAGTTGCCTCTCTTTTCTACCTTTTTTCCTTAGCATCTGCTTTTGGCACTGTGGGAAGTGTGGCTGAGGATGGAAACCCTCCACAGATCCAATGCAGACTCATTATATTTTTGCAATCTTTTGGAAAATACACTTTTAAGATGAGGATGAGAATGAGAATAGCTCCCAATAATGACATTAATAACAGCAATTCCGTCTTTTTTATTAGGCTCAGTGTTTCTTCTGTTGTTGAAAGAGGAACTTCAGCCTGTGTCTTTTCTGAATAAGTCTTCTCATTTTTATGGAGATGTTTTACATCTTGAGATGTGGCTGCTAAGTCACATAAACATTGACCAGTCGCAGTAGTTATACAACACAGAAGTTAGGAACAGTTTTATTCTCTGAAACAAAAATATTTGAAAAAAACCCAAACAAACAAGCAAAAACAAACAAAACCAGAAAAAACACCAGCCAACCAACCAACCAACAACAAAAAAAACAAAACACAAACAAAAACATAAAACCTCTGGAAAAAAACAATACCACAAAAAAAAAAAACATAAAAAAAAAAAAAACCATGACTAGAGTAAATTGCAACTGTGTTATTTAAAACACTGCTCTTGTCAGCATTTAACTGATCATGCCTATTTTCAAGATGCTTTTAGAAAAAAAAAAACTTTTTTTTCTCAATTTTTTGTTCATTTACTTGCCTTTATTCTCCAAGCCCTAGTTAGTTTCTAAAAATATCTATTGAGGGTAATCACAAGAAAATCAGACAGAAAATCACTAAACTGGAACTAGAGAATGATAGATACACTTTTGCACACTAACCTGAGTATCATTTCTTATCTCTCACCATTATTTGACCACTGAGAGGACATGTACATTTGCCAGAGCTGGTGACATTTGACTAAAACTCCTCCTAAACATGAAGGATTCAGGAAGTAAATGCAAGAGAAGATTCTTGGAATCTCAAGCCCTACACCACTCTTGTTCTCTGTTTTGTGGACACAGCCAGACTCAGTGGTAAATAGATTCCAGTACTAGTTCAGGGTAATATTTCTACTGTAATAAATTCAAACAACCCCAATGTATGTAGTAAGATTCAATGTTATTACCTTAAGTATTCCTGAGCTTTTCCTGATGGGTATCATAGGCCAGGCTCTGAATAACAGGTACTGTGCAAATACCTTGAAAACTCCAATCTCAAGCTACCTCAGAGACAACTAAGAAACTGCCACTGAAAATCCTGTTGTCCTGAAAATTTCTCCATGAAGACTTCAGTGGTCACTTTACCTTCTGAAGTCATAAATGAACAATGAAATATCTGCCATTAAAAAAGCAACCATCTGTTGCAGACCTTGGAATGAAAGTGTTTTACATGATACCGTAAATTCTGGTAGGCCCAGTAACAACTTCTGTAAAAGCACTTCATTGGAGGGCTAAGCTCACTATATAGCACAGATTTCATCAACTGGTGAAAAAATCCAAACAAAATTACAGCATAGCTGCATTGTTTCGTAGAGGCATGCAGGGAAAAAAGCGAGAAGTCCCACAGAGAGAGCAGTAATTCCCACCTTACACTGGAATTGGGAAAATGTGTGTGAGAATAACGTCTCCCAGTTGTAATGAAAGAACAACGCTGACAAGTCTTCTTCCTCCTCTACCCTGCAGACCAGAAAGCACTTCATTAGCTAATCAGCAAGACCTCCAGCCTGAGGGAGCTGAGGGAGCAAAATCTGCAAAATTACATTGCCAGTATTCCTGGATGACTGAACTTGACTGCTTAATATAAAATGGAATTATGATTAAAAGGAATGAAAGACTTACGGGTAAACAAGTTGAAATCTGGCTAAACACAAGGCTTGTTGGCTGTAAATTTTGTCTTCATATCAGACCCCAGGAAGTGCTAAGGCAAATGCAACGGCAGGAGGTCAGAAAACCATAAGCAATCAAACACTACTAAGTCATTATCCTGAATTAAACTATGGCAAACAGGGTGCATGTTGTTCTTCACAGCAAATTTCAAGTAAAATATACTGGTCAAAATCAGAAAGATGAAAAACAGTGGAACTTTTAATCTCACCAAGGTGCACAGATTGAAAGCTCCTAAAAATTGTTCATATACTAAGTGTTAATTCATGATTGTGAATTTATTTCTTGCAATACCTTCCCAAACTGAAAGTGCAGCTAGGTCAATCAAACAAAGACCATAATGCAGCAATACTAGTTTAGTATTTTGTCTCTAAAAAGCACCTATACAAGTCTGCCTTTTGAGTAGTGATCCCTAATATACTTCACCTCTAATATAACTCTAGTTATAAGTCTAACATTCTCCAGGTCTTTCCATTCAAACCTGCATATATTTTGAATAACTACAAATTTGAATAATTACTAATTATAATTTTTTTTCAAAATTTCTTAATAATCCTAGGAAAAGTCACAAGAACTGTTGTAGAGAATTGACACAAAGGTTAATAGCAAAGAGTGCATCACAGCAGAAAACTGTAGCTTTTTACAGAATGTGTGCTGAAGAAAGCCATTCCAGAGAAATTAAAAACAGTTTTTAGAACACCCCTTACCAGTGGAGAAATTACTGGCATTCATGGGAAGACATTTCTTGATGTTCTTTCTGAATTTAAATGTACTCCTAATTCCTCTACAGATTTTTTTGGAAAGTGACTTTTTCTGGTCTTTGTATGAAAGAACGGAATAATTAAATCACACAGGCAGCAAAATATTGCTTACAAGGCTTCTATCTTATAAATAACCAGCCAGGTGCCTTGTGAATAGTTTCATTACTTGAATGATGCATCTCTGTTACTAATGGGAGAAGAGCAGTCAATTGAGCCATGGATAATAACTACAAGTCACAAAAGAAATTACAACCAGACTAAACAATAAGTTACTTGCAATTGTGCTTTCATGCTTTAAATTCCAACAGCACAGCCAGATCAGATATCCAAGCGGGAGAGGAAACAGGATCATGAAATCCCAAGAATGCCACAGCAAAGGACAGGAGGCATGCTTGATATTCACAAGGAAAATTGGCAGTCAGTTGATTGCTATTCTGAATTTGTAGAGACTGCCCAGAGAATAGATAAACTAAAGGATGAGAATTATACATTAAAAACAAATAACACCAAACACAATTAGCCAAAGAAAATATATCAGAGCTTCTAAAATTCATCTAAATTAAGAACATTACTTTGAAATATATATAAACAAACACCACAGATTGTAAAAGACAGGTATATGAGCATATTCATTTCCACTGTTTCTCTCATAGAGTAACTCACAGAGGGGAAGACTTAAATACCTGGGATACCACTGAAACATACATGAAAAGACTGTTTGCATCAGAGTCAATATTCATTCAACTGTGTGACATTACACACTGCAAATTACATGGCCACAATAAGGCAAAAATCCCCTCACGGTGCTGCTAGTTGCAACACTTTCTGTGTTCAATCCCCAAGAAGCCAAGGCTAAGCATTCCCTTTCTCCAGCCCATCAGATCACACAGGATGTCAGTAAATAACCATCAGCATTTCTCAAACATTCCTTCCTTCGGTAAACACATGGTCTTCACCAGGACAGCACGCAGAGAAAGGAGAAGGCTGTGTATATTGCTTCAATTTCTTCCATCAACAGGCATGGGTTTCATGGGCTGGAACCGCACTATCGATGTCAGCTGTAAAAATCAGCCCAAAGCCTGTGCCCCAATCAAGCCAGCACCCTGTGAAGCTCTGCCTGTCTTGACCAGTAGAGCAGACCATGGTCAATGTGACAGGAGACATACTTAGACCCTTGAAGCCTGATATTGAGGCTTCTCATGGCAGGGAGAGTGGGACTTCAGCACTGGTACAGTCTGGGCAGGCTGATGGCTCCTGTTGATACAGGACTATGCCATGAGGAGCTGGGGCTGCAGCCTTGGCACTCTGCACCTCCCCTCGCTCCCACCACTGCCCCACAGCTGGCGTGTGTGTAGGCACGTGTGGCAAGGGTGGCTGAGCTTGGGTACACCTCCAGTTAGCACATTCCCCAGCCCAAACCTCTGAGGGATCTTGGGTTGTGCCTGAAGGGACTAGAGAGGGAAAGAAACCGATCACTTTTGGTTAGACATCAATGGGCAGGTGAGTATACTTCAGCTAAATCCTCAGGAGACTGTTTTATGTTCAGTCTCCCATGGTCCCCACCATCTCCTTCTACCCTGTAAGTCATGTTCTATTTCCCAACACAGTCACAGCTGGGCTTCCCACAGGACATGGTGCTCTTCAGCATGGGCTCTACAATGGATGTGCCTCCTCACCATCATTTTTCTCAGAATTCAGTTTCACACATGTACCTCAATCTTCTTTCACCCTTCTCTGAAATTTACCCCAAACATTTTTGCAACTCTTTGGCTTTGATGTCTATTTTTCTCATGCCTCTAAGTGTCCACTTCATCTTGCCTGACAAACTAACTGCATGAGTTAAGTCAGAGCCCCATGGCCCTCCTTTTCTTCTTCTACAGCTAGCTGCGAGGGAATGCCCTTTAAGTGCACTGTCTACCTTCTGGCTTGTGTCCCAGAAGACATGTGGGCATGTCAGACTTTGATACCCAGGCATCATCTCTGCTTTCCACATTTTCCCCAGGTGGCAAGTTATAAAGCTCAGTCTTTCTCATACTTCTTATAACAACAGTCAGAGACAGACCTTAAGGATCATGATTGCAAAACCTTTCCCATTTCTGTGCTTTGAGCCCCTTTTACTGATTAGGAGAGGAACATTTTCCTCACAGTAGTATGCTGCGTTTGTATTTCACTTACAATACTGTTTATTCCTTACTGGAATGCATCATAGTCTTCCATTTTACCCCCAGCAGAGCTAGTGTAAAGATCCCTGTGCCTCTTCAGGAAGGTTATGAGCTCCTGCTGTTTTGCTTTGCTTTGTTAGGGACTGGTTTTCCCCCAGGACATATAACTGCCACATCCTAAACTGAGGGCACAGATGAAAAAATGAGGAGTTGGTTGCATGCAGAAAGTACAGGGGAGAAAAAGAGGAGGAAACAATAGGGCCAGCATATGGAGAGAAAATCTGACCTTAAACCTCGGGAGATAACGTGATAAAGATGAACGCAAATTCAGACAGGATCAACAGGTTGTATGGGGAATATGCAGCGTATAGAGAGAGCACAGGAGATACGAGGAGATAGAGAACAGGGTATTGTATTGTCAATATGACCACAGCAGGTGATTATGTTAATAGATCTACTTAGCCTACTGGTTAAAGGATGAAGAAATACATGGCAGGGTATTTCAAGGAGGGGGCAGGCGAGGGCTGCAAAGGAGAGTAAAGTCTTGATCCAAGATGAGAAAAGTATTAACAGAGTTCTCCCACAGAAAGCCTATATGGTTTCCTCAGTTTAAAGGTATGCTGTAGGTTTGTGTCCTCCAGTTCAAAAAGCAGATGTTAGGTTTTAAAACAACTCCCATCATTGTTTCAGGATCTCATGGTTGGAAATGCAAACAAACAGGCACAGAGTCATGAAACGATCTTCCACTGGATGCATGGCTTGTCATCATTATCACTCAGAAGAGCAAATTCTAGTTCAGACCACAGCTCCTTTCCAAACTGACTGGTTTCAGTTCCCCCCCTGCCCCACCTCCCAACACACTTCATTCTTGCTAATGAGGAAGCAATCCCTTTTCACAGACCCAGAAACATTCCCACAGAGGACTTGCTTGCAGTGGAATAGAGGGCCTTTGTTCTTTGTCTAAATTCAATGTCGTTAAAAACAAGCCCAACAGCTGCAACAACAGCTTCAACCAAACAGTCATTCTAGGGACTGAACCTCCCTGGTTCTTTTCAAATCTTTGTTAAAATCTCTCTACTGCTTCTTGTTTCTTTCCAAGCTTTCTTCACTGCCTTTTCCTAGTGAAGAAACATCACAGAAAAAATATCCACAGAAAAAATATGCACATTACATGCACAATGTCTTACACTGTGAATGTGATCACAAATATTTCCAGGGTTTCTTAAAAGAGCCAGGTCACAGCCCCTTACGCTTTCAGCTCTTTTCTTGGTGGCCCTGTGCATCAGATATACACTTTTTTCCTTCCAAATGCTCCTGAGACCAAAGCCCATGGATGGTTAGCAGAAATGTCACTGGTCCATCCCAAGTCATACCCTGCTCCCTATTTCACCTGCCTGCTTACTCAGTGTCACTGCTTGAACTGGATTCCACAGTGCCTGAAACACAAGACTCATTTTCATTATAAATGTTTAAGTTTCTTGAAGATGATCCTTGTTTCTGTAATATGAAGAATGCCATGTGCTCCCTCACACTTAATGATACTAAAGAAATGGTAGCACCAGATTATACTTATTATTCCAAAAAAAATGGCAGTGCTTTTTTATTATTCTAAGTAATGCTTGATCTATCATATCAACAAACCAGGGCTGTGGTTCATAGATACATTGTTTTTCTTTTTAAATAGCAAAGGGGACATTTTTCCAGTTGCTTATTCACTAATTTCACAGAGCAGAGAGTAAATACTCCATTACAGTAGCTATATGCTTTTTCACAGATCAGCTCAGAAAAGAAAATGTTTGAATTAGGAGCAATAATGGCTCCTTTTTGGCAAGTGAAAGAAGGCAAATATTATTTGGATGAGGTCCAAGCAAAGCTTTCCCAGCACATGTTATTTTATCAGAGGTTAAAGGCCTGCAAAAAAAAAAATATCCACCCGGCTACAGCTTGTGAAGTTTGCCACCTACTGAGGAAAGCACAGCACAGCACCACCAGAAAAAACGTGATGAAAAAAAATTTGTGCTGAAGCTATTAGATGTTACAGACATATTTGCCCTCATAGAGTCTTCATAAAGGCTTCTGGATACCACTATATAGCTTCCAAAGGACCAAGTAAACAACAGAAATACTTCTACTCTTCCTTCTCCTTGATACATAAAGACTCAAAGGCAGTGTTTTACCCTGAATTAATCCTAGATTTTGCCTTACAAACCCAGAAATGACTGAAAAAAATGACTCCCAGATTCAGCACGGAACAGAACTTCTCAATGATCTGAGTTCTTGAGATGTCCTGAGCCACAAACCGCTAAGTAATAAAAAGTCATGCTGTAGCTGTTTCTAGAATTATATTGGCAATTTCTATTTACCTCTCAGGCCCATTAGAAATACTGCTAAGAACCTAAGAATCTGCCTTTACAGCAGGAGCATTGAGAAATACTACCTGTTAAAGTTCAGAAAGATCTGCTGTGGTCTGGAAAGATCTCTCAGCGTGCATAGAATGCATAGAATTTAATAAGGCCCTGGAGCAAGGTAGAGGGTGCTCATACAGGATGTGGAGACATCACTGAGCATGACAGGATTGCTTCCATTCCACATTCGCTTAGGTCAAATACATATAAACACAAAAATGCTATTAATAACCTTAGTGGAGCCATGGGAAAAAATAAATCAGAACATAAAAGGTGCAGAAGACTCAGAGTCCATCTTAGTTTTCCTTAGCGTGTGGTCATGGGGCTACAAATAAAGCCTCATCAAAATATTACCTCCCCAGTAACACGTGAGTTTGCTGCCTGGAACAGCAGAGAGCAACAGCTCCACAGCAGATTTCATCTGCCTCCTGTTGGAGCAAAAATCATCGGCCCTAGCTGCTCACAGGTGGGTATTGTGGGTGACATGGGAGCTTCAGACAAAGTCTGTTAAAGAAGTCCTGCCACTGAGTCACAAGGTGCCAAGAAAACCCACCCTATTTCTAAACTCCTCAGAGAGAGGAGTCTTGGGGCAGCTGGATCTCATTTTACCCTCAGACTGTCAACAGTTTAAGTTTTCATAACTATGTCCCACAAGTTTTAAAGATGGAAAATCAGGTATATTTACAAAAGATGAGTTTTTTATTAAGAGGAATTAACAGACAGAAAATCTGCTTCTGAATAACTTATAGTACAAAAGCAAAAAAAAACCCCTAGTCATCTGTGACATAAAATGGCAAAATACACTATATTAAATCAATTATGTATTAAAGCTAGCAAAAGAAACTTTAAGTAGAAGTTTTGAAGTATCTCACCACAGTTCTTTTTGTGAAATACTTCCTCTTTGTATCAGTCCCTGGGAAGCAACCATGAAGAGGCATCCCAATCCATGGGAGAAATTCCATATACTTCACATGGAAGAATCTAAGTGAATGAATGTATGGACTTTTAGAGCATAAAGAATCTGGCTACCAATCATGCCTTCAGGCCAGTTTAGCATCTTATCTGTTAAACCTCACTTCAAAGGGACAGATGGGTTTGAAGATGGTAAGCCAAGCAGGGCTTTTAGGATATCCAACACCAAAAATTACTGGCACCTCCTCCAGTAGCTCCCCACAAAAACAGTTTGCATTGTTTGTATCTTCTGACCACATTCCAGGCCAAGCAGATAAACTTTGTTGGGGTGAAGTATTCTGCCCAAACTGGGTACCTGTTTGAACCTGGAAATCAGAGCTACTAGGGTCATCCTGCACCAGAAGCAACCACACCTCATCTATAGCAAATGAGTGTCTCTGCTTGAGCCTGTGGCCCTCTGAATAGAGGGACTCAGCTGGGCTCACCTCCTGCAATAAACCTCTCTGTGCTAGTGTCTGTGCTGCAGCTGCACACCAAGCACTAACAAAGCAGAAGTGTTCTCCAAGCATAGAGAAGCTCAAAATCCTAAGGTTGACCCTGCTATTTGAAATTATGCCTAAGTGGAATAATTATAAATGTATTTTAAATACATGTTTAAAGAGCACATATATTTATGCATTCATTTTCATATATATGTCTGTATCTGCAACAATTTGTATATATACACCACAGCAACCAATGTCAAACAAATACATTTTAACAGAGATGTACATGAAATTCCTGTACAATAAAACAAAAATGCTGAACAAAGTCACAGGTTCTGGTAAATAGGTAACATCACTCAAAATCCTCACCTTTAATGGAACTGGTCAGCAAAATAATAGCCACTGGATGAATATGGAGATATATTTCATCCGACACAGATAGAAAATCTGTGTTTGGCTGGTACAACCTAAAACTCAGAAATACTTCTTGACAAAAAAAAAATATTACTACTGCAAGGCTCTGGGAATGGCATATGAAACCCTACCAATTACTGCACACTCAGTGCGCCTTTAGCCCCACACAAAGGCTTAAGTCACTGTGCACTGAGCTGGTGTCCACTGCTGTGGGCTTCTGTGTCAGTGCTTTCAGAACTCCACACTCATCAGGGCACTCATCAGGGCTGCACAGAGCCCATGGGGCCCTGACACACGCAAGGCAAGAGTGCTCTGCTTCCCAGAGTGCCAATGGAAAAGTGTAATTGCTGGTTTTCCAGCCTGTAGGTTGAGAAAGTTACTGGTTGAGTGAATGGCTTACTTTTACAGGAGGCAAATTGAGTCCCCTGCTGAGATGTTCCTATTCAATCAAATTGTAACACCAGAGCAAAGCTGACATACTCAGTTCATGCAGTGGTGAAGACAACAGTGGCTCCTGGAAAACTTGCTCTAAGAAAAGCTTGTAACATTGGCCCCTAATAAAAAAGCAATGAAATTAAAAATTATTGCAGTCAATGCAAGATTATGATACAGATTTGTACATGCTACACTTCTTTGGGTTTCTTTCTGGTGGCTAAGTAAGTGAGGGGAGAATTATTGATTTTCAAGTGCATTAAGATCTTTGTTTACAATTGGAAACAATTTGCTACAGAATATCCCATAAAATCAGTTTCGTGGCCATCTTGCCCTAATTCTTCATTAGCTTGTACTTCTTGCAGGTCTTCTTTATTTCTTCCAAGCCACATACTTTGGCTAACTCTTTTGGTTCTCACAGCAAGAGCAGCAAGGAGCTGTCAGGAGACACCACCTCTCTGGTTACTGCTACGCTGCCCTCCTCTTATTTTCAATACCTATCTGCAATGCCCTAGTAGGAAAATTGCAGGTTTGAAGTTCTGCAATGCTTGCTTTCTCTTCTGTGGGTGGAGCAAGACATCAGGAACCTTAATTGCAGTGACAGCTCCAGGCTCATTCTCTATGTGTCTGCCAGTTATGCTCCTGCTCTTCTCCAAAATGGGAACAGACCCCAGGTGTCAATTTTAATGAGAAACAGGAAATGCACAAGATTCAAGAGAAGTCTGAAAACAATTAACAACCCACCTGTCTCAATCACCCCCTCTGATGTTATTGCAGATACTTTTCTACTCTTCCCACCTTAAGTGTCAAGAAGGTTGTCCAGCCCTCCATAGAAGCTCCGTGCTTTGGATCTGTCATGTACTGTACCTACAGACCTCCACATCAAAATGTCCTCTCAGCTGGTATTTTGGCTGTCTGCCCTGTAATGTACTCATGCACCTGCACACAATACAGCCAAAATGGCAATGACTAATTTACCAGTTTCTGGAACCACAAACTCATTACACCAGTTTTTAAAGATGATTTACCTTGGTGATATCAATAGCATTTTTTTTTTTTTTGTCTCCACATCTTGCTTTCTGCCTTTGAGACTACTGTGTCCTCTGTGAGTAATCTTTCTCTATAACCTTCAGATGTCTGCATTCAGTCTTCCAACTGATTCTCCAGCAATTAGAAGACTGTCCTCAGTAACACTGCACACATTTCTCAGCTTTTGCTAATCTTATTACAGCTACAGCTATTTCTTTCATATCCTGGAAAGTAACTCCCACAGCATTTTGTATTCCCATTTTCAATTAGCTCCTGTAAAGAGCAACCCCCATTTTTTTCTGTAATTTCGGAATCCTTTGTTTGTGTTGTCAAGGGTAAAGTTAGCTTCTGGCAGCCAATGCCCTTCCATGTGAACGGAGTCTTTCCCATCCAAGAAGGGCTGATCTGGTCATTTAAGTTATTTTCTTGGAACAAGATGAAGATAGTAGAGGGGAAGAAAAGAAATCAAGAGGTTGCAAGATCCTATGACAGGTGTTATTCCAGAGTCCCTGCCCAACCACAGCAAGTCTCGGCTAGCACAATAAGCCTCCAGTTTCTCCTGCACTTATATTGAGCAGCATGCTAAGAGGTCTGGAACATCTCAAGCTCAAGGCTCTGTTTTTACACACATGAACGTGCTTATTACCATCACATGAACATCAGCAAATATCTTGAATACAACTAGCTCCACCTGAAAACTGTGAGCAGAGATCAGCAAGGAAGAAACATGTTGTCACTGAGGACTCTTTGAAACTGGGACATCCCAGGCTCTGCTGCTGCGTCTCACTGTCCTGGTCACAGAGGTGGGGAGCAGTGACCAAGTCATTCTCACTGATAGTGGCTTGTCTCAGATTCGGCAGAAAAGCTTTTCTCTGCTGAAAAGGTTTTCTCTGCTGACCTATGGTTCCAGCCATCCTCTATCTCATGCTCTGCAGTTAAGCAAGCTCACATTGTCTTGTTTTGCTACTGCCGTCTCATTTTAAATGCTCGGAGTATGAGAAATGACAAATTCTCACTACTGCAATGGGGTTTCATACACCAGAAACACTGGGCATATAACTGTTTCCTGTTAATTCATCAAGTTAAAACCCATCAAAACCAAATTTCCAGATATTCATATTCATTCAAATAATCAGATTGGTAGATTAATGAGGCATAGGTAAGATTCCTGAAGTTAAGGAAACCTGCTTGTTTCAGAAACCAGAATTCCAATTTTTGTCCTGCCAATGTCAATCACTAAAATTTAAATTCAATTTTTCAGTGAACCCAGTACCAAAAGTGGTATCTTTATTGCGACATACTATTCGGGTAACACATCAAATAAACACAGAAACTTTTTTAAAAATTAAGAACAAAAAGGAAAAAAGATAGAAAATAGAACATTCATCACGTAAGGCCTACCAATTTACCAGGTAGCACTGAAAAAACCGAAGTGTTTAGACAAGAAAATATATAATTTGATTTTGAATAGATTGCTTGATTCCACACTCCCAAAGTTATCAATGGAGAGAGGTATCTCCTAGGGAAAGAGATGTGCGGGGATGGTTGACAAAAAACTCAGCATGAACTGGTAATGTGTACTTGCAACCCAGAAAGCCAACCAACCCTGGGCTGTATCAAAAAAAGCTGCCTGGCCTGCAGGGCAAGGGAGAGAATTCAGGTAGTAGTTCTGTGGTGACAGAACGAGGAGGAATAAATATAAACTGAAGGAGGGGAAATTTAGGTTCGAGATTAGGAAGAAATTCTTTACTGTGAGGGTGGTGAGGCACTGGAACAGGTTGCCCAGAGAAGCTGTGGGGATGCCTCAACCCTGGCAGTGGTACAACAAAGCCTTGAGCAACCTGGTTTAGGGTGAGGTGCCCCTGCCCATGGTGGGGGGTAGGGTTGGGACCAGATGACCTTTATGGTCCCTTCCAACACATAGCATTCTATAAATAACTTTTCACATACATCACATGGACGCCTTAAGTTTTAGTTTTCGTATGTTCCATATTCTGTGCTGCCTAGGTGTGTAGTTCTGAGTTTCATATGAAGTGTTAGTGAGCTCTCTACACAGGGTAGGTAGACAAAACAATTCCTTTTCCAGCTTGATAAGGACAATTGTTACAAGTTTCAGGCCTAAAAGCATAAACAACGGTGGGCTGCAGAGAGAAAACAAGAAGGACGTGACTTTGTAATCTGAAGCTGGAATTGGACACTTAACCCAAATACACGGAGCAAAACTTATGAAGATGTGAGACCTTGTGACCAGTTGTCCATTTTGTGACCATTTTTAGGTCCATCTTGGGTGTAGCCCTGGCCAAGGTGTATCCTTCAAGGCTTTTCAATAAATACCTACTTTAATCTTAACTCTGTCTCCAGCCTCTGTTCTAGGTCAGACTCCACAAGACAGCAACATATCCGACATCTTAAGTTAGCTTACCTGGCTCTTTCTTTCTTGTTTTTCAGGCAAGGCTTATTTATTTTTTTTCTACCTAAACTAAAATCCTAGCTTGTAGAAAAATGGCCTGTAAGCTGATATTCACTAGATGTATTGCCATAGGCCTCCAGAGTACACTGCATTTAAAGTAACATCTGGATGCAGCTGTTCATCTTCTATAGCCACTCTGAACTCCCCACAACACATTTTACTTTCACCTTTTTTTCCTTTTCTTTCAACTCACAGAAATCTGATTTAAAGCAGCTTCTACTTCAAAGATTCATTAAGAAGTAGACACAATGATTATAGTATTATTAGTATTACTGATTATAAATAAATAACAAATGAAGTCAGTTGCTCCCACAGCATATTTACCAATGTAAATTATTGGAGGAGTACTTTCCATTTGGGTTGTGAAAAGAAACTGATCTTGAATTTTATGCATATTATAGAAAAATAAAGTCTAAACTTTCTTCAAAGTGTAAAACCAATTAATTGTAGATGAAGGAACATCTGGCATTCTCTCACTGTCAAGAACAATGTTCCTATGTAAAAACTAATACAGACAGATTTGAAGCAACCTTACTGGTATGACTAGAATTTGAAGATTTAAGCCATGCATCTTTCCCAAGCAAAGCTTGAGCATCCATATCCTACCCCAAACGAAATTTTAAACTACAGCTAGATTCCTTTGTAGAACACTGCTTAAGTTCATCAGTGCATACAATACAGAACCTCTCTTAAATGAGAAATAATCTGATCAAGGTGGGCTGGGTGATACAAATTAAAATTTTACATCTGTACCTGAGTATACTTGTGTTTTGCCTGGAAATAAGTTCTATCACCTTGAGCAAAACTGTAATGTAATTTCATTATTAAAATTATTAAATTAATTATTAAATCATACTTAAATTCATTCTGCCCTGTTTTCTACATCCAAGTTTAATTCTGAAGATCATCTAATACTCTGGAACAAGTTAAGCCTAACATAAGCTATATAAGTAGCATTAACCTAATTTTAGGTATCTCTCCACCCTGACTGTAAATACTGAAGTAACATATCATTTGAGTATGTAAATAAAGTTATGCTTACATACTCTTATATCCACCTTACAGTAAGGAAATTGAGTTTTGAGGTCCACATTTACATGCTCAAGCAGGTAAGACCATAACTTCTCAGGAGGGATTTTAGTAAAACCTTAACTTTTCCCACAGTCACATGACACAAACACTGAGTATTCCCCACACTTCAATGGCACAGATATTGACTCTAGCCCACTGTCATTTTCATGGAACAGAAGACCTGACACAGAAAACAGAAACATCTCCTACTGCTTAAGTGTTTGAAGAAGTTTTGTCTTTAGATAAGTGACTAAATCTAGGAAGGTGTTCTAGCCTGGAATTACTAGCAGGCATGTACTTCTCTACTGACTAGAAGTACATGCTTACACTAACACACTAATAAAAAGGAAAGTATTTCATCTTGCAATCACTAAGCATTAAATTTGTCATGCTAACCACGGACTTGATTTTTTTTCCAGAAGGTACTCTTCTACTAATTGCAAAGTTAAGAGCCACACCATTTCTTTATGAAGCTGTCCTGTAGCATTTATTACCAGATTAAGGAAAAAAAAAAATAACCAAGCTGAAACCCATTTAAAAATAATCCGAAAACACCAGCATCACAACAAAAAATTCCCCAAACAAACAAAAAAAGCCCCGTAGCTTATTTTATATTTGCTATCTACATTCAAAAGACCCTTTGTTCACCCAATAGACTTAGACAGCTTTGTATAACCTCTCAGTCTGGACAGGTTGTATAAGAGCTCTACACCAAAAGTTGCATTTTTAAACTAGACACTTTTTTGATGATAATGCTTTGGTAAATCTCAGCTGGAGTTTTTTGATGTACAATTAGAATACAGTGCCAAATTCAGCACTCGGTAGAACAAGCGTATGTGATTTATTTGCCTGAAGTGAAAATCCATTCCATTGCATCACAATGAACATTTCTATATGCTCTTTAAACTAGAACATACTTCATTCCTCATTTTCTGTTTTTCTGCCCTCATTGTTTTCTCATAAAGTACCAGAAAAGAACATGTGCAAACCTCAGTAGATTAGAAGCAAAAAGACTGCAGCACCAGGGCAAATATAAACATTCTTTGTTGAACTAGGCAGTGTAAGGATATACAGAAACAGAAGACATGAAACATTAAGATTAGTAATAAAATAACTGCAATGTTGAAATTGTTACAAGAAATTACATGTTTTACACATTACTTTGCATGGTGTTTTAGAAACGTAACAAGATCTGATTATTGTACATTTCTTGGCCCAGAAAGTGCTACATACATCTGCTACCCCATGTGTATTAGAACAGATATGTAACAATCTTGCATCAGCTTTCTTTTAGCATATATATTTGCTTTCAATTTCTGTCAAAAACTGATGAATAAAGACTTACAAACCATAGTACAATGATCTTTCAATAGATTAAATATTTGACTGATATGCACAGACAAGTTTTTTATAATTGTTTCTAAGTAGGCTATGTTTAATCAAAGAGAAGCTTTGTCCTATAACCAGGCTAATTTATTATTATTGCTTACCTTAAAAAAAATAGATCTATTATCTGAAAGAACTAAATGACCTTTTATCATAATGTAACTGTAAGCTTAGGCTTGCTTGCTTAAACTAACAAATTAAATTTGCTCTTGTATATATTATAATTTCTACTATTATCCAGAGAAGCTATAGCATCAGAGGTAAGTGATCAGCTTTACTTAGTTAAGTCTCAGCACAATATTCAAAATTCCTATAGAGGATGAGCATGTGCAGTAAATATTATGAACAGCAGTTAAGACTAAATCAGAGCTGTATTTAAGGCCCAGTACAGAATACAGATTAAAAAATAAAATAAAATAAAATAAAATAAAATAAAATAAAATAAAATAAAATAAAATAAAATAAAATAAAATAAAATAAAATAAAATAAAATAAAATAAAATAAAGCCACAGACCAATTGTCTGAACTCTTGAACAGGAATCACTTAACTCAGACACAATGTCCTAAATAATACTGCATCACTGATGCATCGTGTCAAGGAAACATGCACTTTCCTGCAGCATTTGGAAAACTAAGCATCTCTTGCAGTTCTGTGGAGACCTACCTTAACTGAAGGGTTACAAATCACTCTCACACATTTATGCTTCCACCTTTAATAACATGGAAAAAAAATGCCCAGAATAAAGCTTAAAGCTAAGAATCCTGATTAATCAATCTTTCTAGCAGTTTGGACCAGCAGCACAGCAACGAGACAAACCGTAAATAGCACTTAATATTGGGTCCTGAAAACATGACAGAGGGTACTGCAAATCTACATTGATGAGCCTGTTCTCTGCAGGAGTGCAAAAAGGCTGATTCCAAAAGAAACACAGTATAACATACACAGGGAACTAATATTACCTTTGGAAGGTTGAACTGAAGAAAACATTTTTTTTTTGTTTCTCTTCAGTCAGTACTGAAGTCATCACCCCTGGGGAAAAAGTACACTGTTTCTTGAAGCTTTGTACTAAACTTAGAAAAAATCAGTTTCTAAGGAAGTTAATTTTTTTTAAATTTTGATTTCTATCTCAAATTACCCATAAAATATTAGCTGTAAAACACTCCGCACAAAAAAAAGGTATCAGAGACTACATCATGCTCTGCTCTGAGAGTCTGTAGTCTAGTTACAACTCTTCTAGAGGGAAGTACTATTTAGAACACAAATCATGGAAGTTTTACTGGCAATTGTTCTCAACACCTTCCACAGAAAAATGATTCAGACCCCAATCCAATAATCGGATTAAACCAAAATAATCCTAGACTGAACAGATAATGCCCACAGATCCATTAGAAGTATACTCAGAAAATATATGAGTTTATGCTCACTACAGTTTACAATCAGATAAATGGGAATCTTTAGAAGTCAGTTGACAGCATATCTGCTTTGAAGTTTAACTACAGATAACTGAATATATTTGAAAATAAGCATGCTTATTTTATCTGTAATTCAGTGTCTTGGGTAGCTAAGCTTCAGACCTTCATGTGTATAATTTTACACAATTACTTGCACATTTACAATAGGCACAAATCCAAACCATCAAAGAAAGACTTTGGATCAGGTTTGCATTTTAAAAAACCCATTATATTTATTTAGCTAATATTTTTAAACTCTTACTTCTGTAAAAACACCACTGTATTACAGAATTATAAGCAATTAAATGAACCCATGATTTATTAGTCATAGAAGAAATCTGTTTTCTCAGTAACCTGAGAATTGTTATAGCATTTAGATTATATTGACTGTTTAATTAGAAACTTCAGTTACTCATTTACTGAGAACATATTTTTCACCTATTTCTTTTATAGTGATTTTGCTTGGGTAGTAATTAAGGGCAGTGAATCACATATATGAGCATAGGGTACTATGAATTTTCTGTGCAGAAGTAAACATACTAGACATGGATAAAATATGGAAATTTCAAGTTTTGCAATAGCTAGTGAAAAGAGTTACCAGGTGTATACTGAAAATATAAATCAAATATATTTTTTTTTTTTAAGAACAGACAGCTAGAAAATCTGTGTATCCAAATAAACGGGAAATTCAATTTGATTCTGCTGTTTGATTATAAGCATGAAAAGAAAAATGCATGCACTTGTAAGTATCTCAATTTTACTGCACAGTTTTGGTAGACATTGTACTAGAATATGCACATTTTCTTAACTGCAAGTTTAAAAGTGGATTTGCTTTTTGAAATGCAATCAACTTCTGTTTATATGAATTATAATTGATTATTAAGAAAATATATAAATCCACTAATTTTTTATATACTTTGGTTGGGATCTAAGAACAGAGAATACCAACTAGGGTGCTAGTCTACAAACATTAAATGATTGCTTCAAAAATGAAAAGAACAATCCTGTCTCCAGATCCATGACAGGGAAGATGGGAAACAATCAGTTTCAGTTGTGCCAAGAATTATCTGGGGTAGACATCAGGCAAAATTTGCCAGTCTTTTCTCACTGAGAAAGACATCCTGTAAGTTCCAAAATTACTTTCTCAGTGCTTTTTTTTTTTTTTTTTTTTTTTGGTTATTTTTGTTAAACAGGTGAAATAAATCTGTCAGGATCAACTTAAGACTGCTGATTCTACTTTAGAATAAGGACATAATGTCCTTTGTAGCTCTGCTTTTCTACAAGTGAAAAATATCCCCTGTAAGCACTTCTTTTGAATGAAACAGATCTGCAAAGACATTATAACTATAGCCCTGTTCAGCTTCATCTGAAGCCCTCCTTAGTTTCATCTGACAGAGTAAAAATATTGCACTTCAGACAAGTTCATTTTGTTCCCAAAATGAAATTAAGTCAAAGATGACTAATTCTTTCCTCTGGAACACAAGTTTCAGAGTATGGTACGCCAAAAAATGTGGGTAGGGTTATCTGCAGACATTGCATTTTTGTTCCAGAGGGAAAAAAAATGTCTCAAGTGTACTGC
Organism: Cyanistes caeruleus; assembly: GCF_971803275.1. Lineage (NCBI taxonomy): Eukaryota > Metazoa > Chordata > Aves > Passeriformes > Paridae > Cyanistes > Cyanistes caeruleus. The sequence continues at coordinate 49,475,301 of NC_141732.1, read as the reverse complement.
AGAAATTCAAACTTTCAAAAAATTCAGAAATTATCACCAGCTCCACTGCATAACCTGCATCTGTTCTTATATAAAAAAAATAAAGTATTTTCATTAAACTTTATTGCACCATCACCTTTGTTTTAAAAATATCCCCCATTCAAGTCAAATATTAAATTATTTTTATCAAACAAAATATAAGGTCTTCTTTAAAACAGCATGTAGATACAGTATAGGTGCTATAGAGAAAACATCTAAAGGAATAACATACATCAAATCAAAAGTGACAGAAAACAATCATTATGTTCTTCTCTATGATTAAAAAAAGACTGCAAAAAGATTGTGTAGGCTATTTATTGTTTGCATGAAAAGCATCCCTCCTCATTTTAAGGTGTTGAAGCAGGTGACACCCTCAAGCTGTCAAGTGCTGCATGAATTCTGAAGTGCAACCTGGATTCCATAGAGTATTCCTTGTAGTTGTTTCTGCAAAACAGACAACTTATTTTAAGAAAAGTATGTTTGGACTAGATTGTTTCTACTTCATATGTTTGTAGGTTAACAGTCTTTATTCCTTCAACAGGAAACAGAGATTGACACACAAATGAGTTATGAGACATTTAAAGCTACATCCACAAGTTGAGCAAAGAAGACTTAGACCAGTATTAAAATTAAATGTCCTGATAAACTGAACCAGTGTCTTAGCATCTCTTGAACTTATTTTGATCTTTTTAACAGCCCTCCCACTTACTGAAATTTGCTGTGAAAAGACAAGCCAAAATACTACAGAACAGGGTGTTAGTAGGAAATGTATATTCAAACTCAGAATACAATTCAGCCAGAGTAATAAACTCTGGATATTTACAGAGATTTTATTCTGTAACTCCCATCCCCCCAAAACAAACAAACAAACAAAAACCCATGAGGGGACGCTATTACAAGACTGAGCTACTTCTCTGTAAACACAAGGGACATTCTACCTCCTACTACCATCTACAGATGATGCAAGCATGCTGCTCTACAGTAAATTAAACCCTCAGGTGGTCCTCTGTGACACCATGTGAAAGGAAAAAGGGGTCAGACTGGTGTACTGGCTGTTAACCTACTCTTATCAACAACTTCAGTGGAGCTGATTTAATTCCCACAGGTGCCCTCTGGGACAGAGAGTACATATCCCTTCCCTGGAATCTCCAGCTTCATGTCATGCAGGCAGTGGACCCTCAACATCTCTGAAGCCCATACAAGAAGGAGACATTTTCCCTTCATACTGTGTCTTATTTGAATCTGCCTATTCCACTCTGTCTTATGGACAGTTCATGAAACTGCAAAATTCAATTATATTGGACAAGTTCTGCAAATCAAGAACACAGATTTATAATTACTTGTGTTTTTGCAAGGAAGCTGTCAGGAAGAAAAAAAAAATGTGCCTTCATTGCTACAAATATACAGCTATTCTTAACTTACAAGGCAATAAAAAAAAGGCCACTTACTTTGCAGTTTCTATGTATCTTATTGCTTTTTCTCTCTCATCCTGTTGTTTGTAGAGAAGACCCAATTCATACAGCGTGAATGGCACCAAGTAACTGTCATATTTTATTTGCTTCTCACTAGAAAACCGGAAAAATACAGCAATTATTACAACCCTGTCTCCAGTGACCAGTTAACTTTTAAAAGCAATCACTGCCCGTAACAGCACATAGCCAGAAAAAACATTCTGAAGCCTTTTTTACTGGTTAATTCTGTACACATTGATAAACAGTCTTAGAGCACTATAGCAGCCCTAAACATTTAGAATGTCTATCACAAAATGTTCCTCACAAAACCTTTCCCCTCAGCCATGCAAAACATACCACTTATGAAGAACTGCTGTCTTTAGATTTTTAAAAATATCTCAGCTATAAAAGCTTGCCCATTGCCAGCTACCTTTGGAAAAAGATGATTCAGAAATAGTGTTCCTTTAACTTGCAACCAATCAAACCCCTCTGCCTGTCGCCTGCAATGTTCTTGACTAAACTCACATGGGATCTTAGAAACAGTAAGAGAAAACAAGATGGCAAGAGAATTAAAACACACAATTCTTAATAACAAACTGTATCATTAATTTTTCAAAATCACTTGTTAGAAATATTGTACATGTAAAAATGCTTCTTCAGCCCAAATACCTAAAAACTTCTAAGAAGTTTTCAACTACAACCAGTACCCGACTCATGTTTTAAACAGAAAAGTTATTACAGGTGGTATGGATCTGAGACCTGAAAATCTGTAACACAGGAAAAACCAGTCTTCAACTAAAACATGTAACAAAAACTTCTCATCTACATGGGAAAGCACTCACTACTGAAGTACTAAATACTGAATAATAAAAAAAACCCAGGAAACTTACTTACAGGTATCCTTACTTACAGGTAGCTCTGCAGATACAATTCCAAATGTATTTGGGTATGTTACCAGGCAGTTTGATTTATTTAGCTTCAAACACCGCATATAGAAAGCTATAGTAAGTGTCAAACTGTTACAGAAAAACACAAAGTTTTCTGGTTCTCTAACTATTTTCAGAGCTACTTTAGTTCCAGCTCCGTAACACAATGTTTAATTATTCCAAATTCAAGTATGACAGCTGCAACAGGAGTATCAGAAATGTCACCAAAAGCTAGAATATCTATTTCTGTTACTTTCTTACCTTTGAATTACTTTATTGAAACATAATTCAGCTTGCATGAGTCTTCCCAAGTGTTTCAGGCAGAGGCCTTTCAGTAGCTGCAACATGCACACATCATCCACATAGTATTCATTGTGATCTGAAAGTAAAAGTGAGATATGTCAAACAATTTGAAGACATCATGAAAACGGAAATTAGATTTTCAGTAGGGAATATATATCAAGATTCAGGACATTGTTTCTCATGTTCTATACCTCAAAATGTACATAACATGATTTAAAATGATTTAAAATACTGTCTACTAAAGAAGATGCGTCCATGACATCCACATCTTTCTCTTAAAAGACAGGCAAAGAAGAAATAAGAAATCGAAACATTCAACAAACAGATATAAACTTCATTACTTGAAGATCAAATAGTCATTAGTTAAGTATATTACATTATATAAACAGTCATTAAAGATTTCTTACTTGCAACAGCTGAAACCACAGTGAGACAGAAACCATGATATTATCTTAACAGTTAATTGTAATAGTTAATTATCTTCCTGTGTTATAGAGCACTGACAGAACTCCACTAGCAATGGTAACATAAAAAAACCTGTGACTGTCCTACAGAACTCTTCAAATAATTCATTTTGCAGTATTCAAATAATTCAATAAACCATGTTTTTATCATAATAAACTAAGTAAACTAATTTCTCTAATATTTGAAAAGCCTCAGTAGTAGTGTATAGTTTTTGAAAAATTCAATGGGACTAAAAACACCAGATGAAAGAGGGTGCCAGAATCAATTCAAAATTTACTTATCAAGTGTGATCCTTTTTAGTTCCCTTAGTTTGTAGCATTTGCTGGGTAAAGGGAAGGAAAAGAAAGGAAAGCAAACACATATGGATAGACAGATGGCACCACATACATTAACAATTCAGGAAGCATAACACTCTCCCTTCAGATCATGCTGTTTACAACTAATTACCAGCTCTCTAAGGTCACATTATTTTTTTCCTTAATAGTCTGCCAAAGCAATCCTACGTAAACAGTTCTAAAACATGCAAGACTAATGCATTTTAGGATCCTGCAAAGTGCTTTGCCACTATGTTCAGCCTTATTTCTGTCTGTGTTTAAACCCAGAAAGTCTTGATAGATTGTAACTGACAAGACTGCGCTTTTAGTGATAGTAGAAATTCAGCACATGAGTACTTTGCATTCTCTCTAGCCTGTTCTGCTAGGCTAAGGCATTGGATTCTGTGACTGGCTCCTGAAGGACATGTTCACTGAAATTACTGGGAGCATGTACTTATGTCAGTAAGGGCTCAGCAGTCTTTAACAACTTCAACTAGTAGTCTTATTTCCCAAAAGAATAAAAGCTATTATGCCAAAGCATTAACACTAAAGGATGAGAAAAGCGCAGGCCAATTTAACGCAGACAACCTTGCAATCAAAGTGGGAGCAACTGCAGTGCTCTACACCAAAGAAAGTATCATTACCAGGACAAAAAAAAACAAACAAAAAATTACCTTTGAAGTTACATATTCTTTTACATATATATATATAGATATTGGAAATTAAAAAAACCAAAAAAGATTCCCAGAAATCCTGTGGGGGGAAAAAAAGTCTTCCATTTGTTCCTTCTACCATCTCTATCTTCAGCTCTATACAACAAAATTAATTTCAGTCCTTGAAAGATTCCATGCTGTGCCTGATCATGTGCAGCAAATGAAGTAAAAACAGTTCTAGGAAGTCTTAATCCCTAAGTGACCTTTGTGTATAATCAACACCCTTTTTTCACAGCAATCCTTTGACATGGCTACTACTGTTTCTTAAAATTATATTGTAACGTTGTCATACTCTACTGGCAGCCTTAATCACCTTTTTTTTAGGGATTCAGCAGCAACTCAGGTAATCAGAGTCTATTTTCACTAATTCCACATCTTTAAAAGCAGATCAAGATCACATATATGAAGTCCAGAATAAACTTACATCTGACTGAATTTATTACTAAAAAAACAACACAGAAAATATATACACTTCCAGACTATATCTAGCAGTGAACTTCTGTAAGAAAAACACAGTGGTTTTATTTCCACTGCTTTTATTTTGGTACCTTGTACATCTCTAGTTAGGGATTTGATAGGAAATTTACTTCACTGTTGCAACTGATGAGCACTTCTAGTACGAACCTCTGCACAATACAGCACTGGATTTCAGCAGGTTCTGCCAAACCCTCCATGTGGAGCTCATGGGAATTACTTTATTTGCAAATATCTTGCATATCACTACACTTTTGTTTTAACATCACAACAATTAAAAAGAAAAACACCTGAGATTTAGGAGGCACACTACTGATTCTGCAGAAATGTGAAGAGCAACACAGAAAGTAAAGGAACACAGTTCAAATATGCAATGCAGGTTACTCTTATTTGGTTTATAATACCATCCACATTTGACCATTATATATTTCTTGCACATTCCTGTGCAATTTCTAATGCATCGTCTCACTTTACACTGTAAATCATACTTTGATGTATCTTATGTTTTAGAATTGCTGTTTTAACCACAGGTAAAACTAAGTTGCTAAATTGTTCATAAGCATGACTAAAGTCTGGGTTCAATAGAAATTATTTTAGTGAATTATCATTTAAAAAATTACACATGCAAAACCATAATATTAATTCTAGAAAAACTCAAAAAACAACTGTACCAAAAAATTCATGACAGGTGACAGAACCACCCTGATAAAATCTGATAAAATCAAGTACTTATGCAATAAACCAGTTGCAATAATTGAATTTAAATTTTTTTAGGAGTTATGGGCTGATTCTCTAAACATTACCCTCAGATGTAAAATCATGGAAGCTTGTTATGTTTCATTTTACAACTATCAAACATGTTTTACTTTGCCAGAAAGTAAAACGAAAAAAAACAGACTCATGCATGCATAGCACTATGTAGCATGTGTCTTCTGTAATAAAATGTGATGTAGATTGGTTTTACATTTAAGACATTAGAAGATTATGGTCCAAGAACAGTCTCAAAGATAAGAAAAACTTAACTAGACCAGTCATGTTCTGTAACTAATAACTTAAAGTCCCTGAGTTTTCTGTATTCATCTGCAACATCAATCAAGCTGCCTAAAGAACATATTGAAGAACCACTCCTAACTTTCACATGGCTCCAAAATTTCCATACTTAGACTTAATTAGCACATTGTCAAAGCAAACACTCACTTCTCAGAATACTGGAAGACAGAAGCATAGAAAAATGTCAGCATTTCTTATAAGATGATTAATTCCATCTTAATTGACCACTTACTAGTTTCATTTTGTAGAGCAGTTTCTTCTTTTTCAATTGTTACCAGTAAGTTTTCAGTAAGGTCTGCTCTTTTGCCCACAATTGCAAATCCATTCCAGACATACATCATTTCCTGATCAAAAAAAAAAATGAAAACAAAACTAACCAATCAAAAAGGTAAGAAAAACCACTGGAACTGCATAAATATTTAACTAAAGAGTGCCTCTGAAAAGGCTACTGTGGAACATTCTTGAGTACTTAAAAATACTACCAAAAGCTTGTTTTGGTATAAAACATCTATGAATAGGAAAGGAAAAAATTATGTTGAATGTGTGTTGACAAAATTAACTTGGGCTTCTAAGTTTTGAATGTTTTGATGCCTTTTCAGTGGATTTTACTATCATGTATTTCCACAGATCTTCAAGAATGAAGATTTTATCAGGACAGTTTACCATCACCCACAAAACACATCAGCAAAACTGGATGCCTTAGGTTCAACCTGCAGTCTCTGCCACATGAACTAAGAAAGAACTAAAAGTAGTTACTTTCTAAAGGATGATAGGTAAATTTGGTGTACATTTGTATGCACAGTATACAAACACACTTGTTTGGTTTTTTTATACATATATATATATATATGTTCTAATCTATAGACCACTACCTTCCATACAGAATGAAACTGGAAGTAGATACAACTTTCTAGATAAAAATGTGATCCCAGCAGGCATATCCAACATGATTTTAGTATAACTTCTACAAAATCTTGTTGAAAAAAAAAAAAACAAGGCAAATCCTGTAAACAAATCTTCCCAGATGCCTCAGACCAAAAGTAAGCAATAAGCTTGTTTTGATACATTATCACATTGTAAAACTTAAGGGGAATGAGGGTTAATGCTAACCAACAAGAAGCTTTGCCAAGACCTTTACTCACAAACTCGAGTATCATCTGTTCTACCTTAATTGAAATTACAGCTCTGAAATATGAAGACTGATGTCATTCTGAAGCTGATATAATACACTGGTGAAGTATTTCCACTTCTATTTGTACTGTAAATATGTAGGTCTTCAGACAGAGAAAAAAATCTGGCTCTATAGAAGTCTGAAATAGTTATTATGTTACAATGTTATTAACATCATCAACTGCATCATGCTAGATGCATTTCAATTCTGTAGTCCTGTGTAACTTATACTTACTGAAATAAACCATACACTATGTTTGGTTATGACTAATCCATTATGAAAAAATTCCTAAATTAAAAGATACTGGATTTGACAGCAAGACCAAATATATGCACTCACAAGCACTCTGCTGAACAAGCCCAAGACAAATTTTACTTAAGTATTCTACATGCAATTTAATACAGAATGAATTTTATAGCCGGTGGATTGATTTTCTTTGGACTCCTCTTTCTATATCAATGAACTTTAACATAAGAAATTCCTCCTCACATTAGTTTTTTCATGTACAGTTGTCAAATTATGCATGTACAAGGATTTTAACATACACATATGAGAAGTACCACTGCTGTGCCCATATAAACAGATTGTGCAATAGTAATGACTCTGAAGTTAAAATATGGGAATTTAGAATAGCATTCATAAAGTACCTTTAACTTCTGCACATTTTCATCAGACTCAGTACAATGAAAAAAAAAAACATATCCACAACAAAACTGACCACCGCTCTTCATTTTCACCAGAAAAACAGAAAGTACCAAAGTACTCCTTAACTTGCTAATGAGTCTAGAAGACGAGGACTAAAAATAAGCCTACCTAAAGAACATGGAATGCTGTATGCTGCACTTTGCACATGCAAAATCTGGTGCTTGTTTCAGACTACTGCTTAGTTGGTAGTATGATCCAGTCCCTAATACTTTCCACAAAAATTACATTGCATGAATGCAATACTTCATAAAAAATTTAAAATGCAGACACTTAATACCTGACAATATTATTCCTTCCCTCTATAATAAAGTATACTGATTCATTTTCTTTTTTAAAAGGATGAAAACAAAGCAAGAACAAATACCAAGGCAGGTAGTATCAGCTTCACTGGTTCAGGACATGCATAGCGTCGAGCTTTCCTTACTGCGAACTTCTCCGTTGGGATAGATTTTCCTGCAATTCTCTGCTTTAGACCATCCACTTGTCTACAAGAAGGGGAAATAGAAAACCGAAGTAGTTTTTGTATTTTTTTTCATCTCATTTCAATTAGAAAGATTTACTGTTTTCCTCTGAAATATAACATCTTAAAATTGTTTTACACCATGGAGACCAGAGCTGTATGTCTTTGCTGATAAAAGCAATTCTAATGCTAAAGGCAAAGAGAAAAAAATGAAAAGCTTATGGTAATAAGCAAGAAGTAAGTCACACAAGAAAAAGACATGGCAGGAGAAAGAGTGCATATTCAGCTGCTTTATAGAAGTTTACCTGAATAAAGACACTATGTCCTCACCAGTCCTCTTCAAATCATCCTCTGGAAGCATACACAAAATAGCTGCCTTCTGGAATACATATATTGCCTATTTCAAAAAGAAACAGAAACAGATTACCACATCTAATTTTCTGTGTACATTAAAGACTCAAATCTCCCACCCCAATTGCTGCAGCGAAGTGTTTCCATAATCCTCAGGCAGTTAGAACTATAAAAGTTTAGCATTCCCTCTGTCATCATTTGTGCTGTAATTTTATTTTTATTGTATTTATTAATATTTTATATTAGTCAGAAAGTTAAAGGTATCACCTGCAAAGAACAGGAGAATTTATTATGCCAACCACTGTCAAAGAGGTAAGGTTAACTGACTTAACTGTTCTGAAGTCCACTACTGTTATTATATGATCTATTACATGATCTATTACATGTAGAGATATGATTGACAAAAACGGCAGGAAGTATCTGAGGTACTGATTTAAGGGCAGTTTAATAACTGGACTTTGCAGAAAAAAAACCCAAAAAACCTGTAATTCTATTAAAGACACTTGCACTTCATGTTGAATATATTATTCTCTTCCCCTTTTGCCAAGAATTAGATGTATAACCTTTTTCATTAAGATAATAAAACAGAAATCTATAAAGGAACAGACAATAATAATGCAAAAAAGGTTATTGACACATTGTGTATGCTTGGTTCATACTCTGAGAAACATTTTTGCAAGGAAAAGGTTATCTGGTAGCCCAGCCTTTCTTGTGAGATCCTGTCCCCAGCAGCTTCATTTTGTGCCACAAACCAGCTGCTAAGTAGGTGTGTCTGTTTATAAACACTAAACACAGTTTCTTCAGCCAAGTTTTACTAGTGAGTGCTAGAACTTGACTTGAGAGACAAGTTTACAGGTGTCCTATCCCTCTTCTTTCTCCCAGCTCAGGTAAGTACCTCCATTTTTGGAAGGGCCAAAGCATTACTGCTTATGGTTCTGCTGCTTCAGAGCATGAAATAAAAATTCATCCTTAACCACCCAGTTACAACATTTTGGTGGCATTTTGTCATTGCTTGTGAGTTTCTCAGGAAGGAAAACATGATACTTATTGTGCAAAATGAAAAGTAACTTTAACTGTAGAGACTACTGGTATATCACAAGAATGTCCACCTGCCCATTTACCTTAGACCACCTGCTCTCTTTGCTGAGCAGGTCTGCATACCGATATGCTTGAAGCCAGTCCTGCTGGAAGGTGTAGCACCACATCAGTTCCCAGTAACAGAGATGATGAATCTGTTTCCACTCTTGCTGGGCTGCTATGCAGTCTTGGAACCTCAATTGTGCCTATGAGAAGGGAAGGGAGAATGACGAAAACTGGCTCGATTACAGCTCCATGTAAGATCAATGCCTAATTACAGAGCAAATTCTTACCTAGCACTCAGGTGGAGAACACCTGACAAGTAAAATGAGAAACTTCCCTTTCAGTCTCACTTAGAGAGAGGGCTGGAATCAACATTGACAGTGAATGTGAACAGAGGTAACAGCATACTTATCAGTCCAACTGATACGTAGATGGATTAAATTATTTTTCCCCCCGCAGGCTAAACACTACACAAAAACCTTAGAAAGAAAAATTTATTTACCTTTTCAAAATTTCCTTTCAGTATGTCTATTCTGGCAGCATAAAACAGAATAATGGAACCCTTGAAAAGAGATGAGAAAAATAAACAGTAAGGAGTTTGAGCTTAGGGAAGTACATTTCTGTTATAAAATTTATTAAAAATACGCACATTTGGAAATTTATGGAGGTAGGGCTCGAGGAGAGTGTCTGCTTCCTGAAGGTTGGCTTCCCCTGTACCTAGAAAACATAGCAAATCAACCTCAGTGTACTTAAAAAAATCCAAGTTTCATAGACTAAGATTTTTTTTTAAATCACATTTGATAGATCAATGGATGATTGCTTAACGTGAAAGCAGAATTATTTCATCATATCATGTACCTATAAAACTAAATTATTGTCCCAAAGATACTAAGTGCTTTAAAAATACTGTCTGTAAGAAGAAACAGACTAGAACTATAGGAATGTTTTTTAGACTGTTCCATTATTGATCCTAGTTATATTTTTAAATCCCTTTAATTGTTTTAGCAAGTTAGGAAAACATTCTTCAGTTGCCTCTTCTCCTAATTTTGAACTCAGTAATGAAATACAAGTGATACTGGAAGAAATGAAGTTCTCCTTAATTTCCTGATGAGCCTGAGGGACAAGTACTAAAATACTTAAATATTAGAGAATGTGAAAATATATGGCAAAGAAGCATATAGAATTAATTATGACTTTTAGCTCTAAATGGCAAAAGTGATTAATTCTGGGTGTATAGGCTTTTTTCTGGAGGTAGTTTTCACAACATCTGATGTTAATGTATAGATGATCACTTTTCTGAACTTAATACTGTTTTGAAATATTTTGCTGTTGAGACAGCCCTGCAAATGGAGCAAGATGTTGGTATAATGCTATCAACCCTCACTGTTTCTGCAGACACGGCTTTGTCATGGGTATTAATTTTATATCCTTATTAACTACATTAGGTCATATTAATTTATACCATAATTAATTACATTAGGCCACAATTTTGAAATTCAGTTATAGAAATAAATCACAGTATCTACCATAAGGTGTAACATGACTGAAAAGCTACACAGTGGGTCTCACCAAGGATTAAGGAGACGTAAGTATGATAAACCAACAGGGTGAAAGTACACAGAATGGCCCTCAAACTGCTGCCAGATGCGCCTTCCCGTAGTTGGCAGAGGCCCAACTCCTAAGAAACATCACAAACACATGCAGAATTAACTATGAGTATACAGAGTTACTATTATTTTTTTCCTGGCTAACCAAAATTCAGTTTTCCTTTCAGATTTAAGTATTTTTTTCAGATTTAAGTATTTCAGATTTAAGTTCATAATTCGGTGCTTATCTAGAATCCAACACAACCCTCTACCAAAAAGTTTCTGTCACAGCTAATAGCACTAAAGAAGGAGAAGACTAATCTTACTCTTAATAAAATCATGCACTTCAGGGCTCTGGTGAAATGGGAACACCACATGAACCATCCAGACACACAAGTCTACAACCCTTCCCCATTGTGTTCTGACTATGAGCCTTTCAGAATATCATCCTTCAACCTATGTTCAGAGAAAAACTTGCCCAGCTCTTCCAGTGATACTTGGTGGTGTGAGTCTTCCTTCACAGAAAACCCTGGTTATCCTCAATTCTCTTCCATCAAGTCAGCCACTACTTTGAGTTTCTGACCAAAATACTACCTCTGCTGATACATCAGTGTCTAAAGACAGGTCCAGATTCACAGAGCCTTACACAGCTCTAAACATATGAGATTTCCCTCTTGTTCCTGTTTAGTCCCATTACGTAACAGTCTAGGGGGTGCTGAGTTTCCTGATCAAAAGCAGTGACTCCTCAGAAACATAATTTTGCCTCAAATATTAACAGATCAGTTTTACTGCACAGCAACTTGATGAATTATAGCAACTTGATGAATTATAGGAGAACTCAAGCACCGCACAAAAAAATCGTGATAATATTTCAAAATAGTTAATTTTCTTTCAATCTTTATTGCATTTTTAGTCAGGGAAAAGTGTATTTTGGAAGAGCTTCAGCATGAACCAGGTTTTTCAGAGGAAGAAACAGAATGAACAGATCTCTAGTGAAGTCTTATTTTACAGCAGGAGACCCATGTTGTGGACAAGCTAACAGCAGTAAGATCATATGGTGACTAGCATTAGTAACTTGAAGTTCAGCTGTGTACAGTTCTGTGGGTTATTTTATTTGGTATTTTTGCTTGAGTTTTGCTTGGGTTTTTTCATTTCTTAGGAGCATCAAAAAGTGTTTTAAAGAGCAGTAAAATATTTACAAAACAAGTTACAAATATTTTTCTCATTCATAAGAGAAAGATGTACCTAGATTCCAGGGTGACACATGATATTCAGAAATTCTTTTTTCCACAGAAATGGGCTGGGATTTTGGGTGGAAAAATGTAGAACTGTGATTCTTCCCTCAGTTACTACTGAGGACTGTCAATTTCTGACTGCATCAACTAGAAAAGAAAGCTGATCTCCTCTACTTAAGGATCAGCAAAAGGAAAGGAAACTGCATTGTCAAAATCTCCTCTTAACTGGTAATTTCCCATGGTTGTTAAAGAGTGGGGTTATCATCATATGTGCTTTTATGCCTGTATCATCTAACCCATTTATCTTTTTAACAACACTAAAATACAGACAAGCAATCGAGATTATAATTTTGGTGTGGAATATATGACATTAAATTAATCTAGTCTTTTATCTGAGAAAAAATTAATTTGAAAAAGCAAGTATCAAATCAAATACCCTATTGCCAGAAAATCCAATAAATTCTAGAAGTCGGAGGATCCTTCCTGGTAAAAGTGACAGCATCTGAAAAACATTTAAAAATGAAAGGATAATTAAAAAACATGTACACTTCAAAAAAAAGTTAAATTGCTATAAATGTGAACCAAAAAGGCCAGCTACTATGTTAAATGCAAAGAAAAACACAAAAGAACTTGAAAGTAAACATGCATGACGAGAATTCTGATGATCATCCAGCATGAAAATATACAAGAGTCCAACTGTGCTTCTTCAGGTTATGACAGATGAAGTTTCTACCTTCAGGTGGTCAGACTTGCTTGAAAATGGTGGGTCTTTTGGAATGAAAGTCTTTTATATTTCAGTATTACTTATAACCTACAACTGTCATCTTCCTTGGCCATTATTCCGTTTTATTGTGAGTCTCACAGAAGCTCTACTTGCTCCTCCTGTGGGAGCACTGAATCAGCAGATCAGTGAGCATAATGGTTCTAGAAATACTAGCTGTTGCTATCATTCTTTAGCCCTCTATTATAGGTGTTTTTGCTAACTCTGTAACTGCATTCTCCACATCCTACGCCACAGAAAAGGTAAAAACACCATAACCACCTTTTCAATGAGAATTAAGAAGCAGGTCTACTTGAGGGTCAGTTTTTAGAAAGCTCATTCAATATATTCCTAATATATTCTGCCCATCAGACACTTTTTCTGTTAAGCCTCCTACTGAGAAGACTCTATGAAGAATAGGAGAGGTCAAAAAGCACTTATGAACACAGTTGCTACAATTTTCAAGTCTGGTGCAGATACACCTGAGTGCTTCTGACCATACTCAAAATTGACCATCTCCAATCTAGAATGATACAGAAATTAAAACACTGGCAGAAATACACGTTCACCATTGCCATGACAGATGTGAAAAGGTAACTGTAGCAAATTGTAAAGAAAACGCAATTTTCTTTTGCACTAACTCAGTAAAGTACTGTTCATTCTTCTAACTATAATTATCTATGTGAATCTGGAGTATGTCATTGCAGCAAAAGAACAGGATACATGGGGGAGTTAGAATTAAACAGTCGCTCCAGGTATTCTGTAACCACAGCCACGGTAACCTCATCTTTAAAAATCCTGCTACACACAGGTAGATGCAGCTGCTTTTTCACTTCACAAATACATACTTTAGTTTTTTCCAGAGAATGAAACAGTTTGGAATAAACCAGAAAGCATGCATGCCAGAAGCTGCTGCTGGTTTCATACTGCATAAAACCTCCAAACCCCATATCTATTTTACAAATGTGCAAATGTGACATCAGTTGCAGTACTGCATATACAAAGAAAGACAGTCCTACAGAATTATCCCCATGGCCTTTCTGCAGTGGAAGAAGCCATACCAAGTTGAATGCTCCAATTCCAAGTTTTACTCCTCCTTCAAACTGGTAGTATGTTTCATTTTTGCTTTTGTTCCCCTGAGTCATCTGTAGCACCTGATGACATTCCCTTGTGATGGAGAAAAAAAGGAGGGAAGGGGAAACATGAGACAGAAATTATATTCATTACTATGATTGATATAAAAATATTCCTTACTATTTTGGGGGCATTAATGCCAATCCAGCTGCTTATATTAATGTTTTCTAATAGCTTACTTGTATATTTGGTAACTAGTCCTAATTTTGAGACCACCTTTGATAAAGTTGATCATATTTTCATCCTGGAAGAAAAAAATTTAACAGTAAAATACTGTGCATTCATATTACACATAACACATACACAAAAATCCTCCAGCTACATTTACATTTATTTTTAAGTTAATGTCTTAGGAAACACTAAAAATGTTTTTCAGTTACTGGATGTGTCTCTAAGACTGACATTAACACTTGCTCTAAGTTGTCAGGGAAATATTTCTTTGGTGCATGTTGCAAATTTTAAAACTGAAGAGAGAGATGAAAAAAAGAGTATTTTAGCAGAATTTGCAATGTATATAAATGAACCAAGTACGCTCTCCACCAGAGGGCACTGCCAGAACTGTTCCGAACATTTGCGAATGGCAATCCTGATACACACAAGGAAGCCTGCACAAACTGGCAGAAGACAAACTTAATCCCCTCAACAGATGAAATTCCATTGCTGATCAAAAGTAACTACACATGCTACTCAATTTATGTGCTTAGTAACCTCTATAAAAATCAAAACAAAGCCACAATGTACTTGTCATCAAAACTAAATTCCTGAAAAGCAAGACATTATCAATTCAATAGGATGAAATATTTTCTCCTAGAGCTCACACAAAAGGGGAACATGTGTTGGCATTTCAGAAGTGCAGGTTTAAATACTTAGGGACTGTGGGGAGCTAGGGCCCGGAGGTCGGAAAATATCGTGGTGTACGGAAAGATAGAGTTACCCCCCTCCTCTACACTTTATGGTAATGACTCCCATAATTGGCCAATAGCACCTAGCTGTGGTGAAAGCAGATGGGAGTGACACTGTGAACCTAGGTTATAAAGTGTCAAATTCTTCACCAATAAACGCCATTTTTGCCATCCATCACATTGGTGTTGTGTGCGGATGGACCGAGTGACCTGGGATTGGTCACCGTGCCGTTCCTGAACCAGGTCCTCTGCCTTGCCGAAGGCAGCAAAGTGGTGCCGAAACCCGGGAATCAAATTCGAAAAGCGGGAACCAAATCCAGAGAGCGGGGATCACCTGGAAAGGGGAACAGTGACCAGAACAGCTGGACCAGCCCAGCGGGGAGGATGCTCCTGGACCAACAAGGAGATGGAAGCCCTTGTGAAGGTCATATCACAATTACATAAGCAGTGGGGTATCAATTACAAACCTAAGGATTTTATTCTTGCAATTGCAAGGCTTTTGCATATTGGGGTCATAGACTAGCCAGTAGATATTATCTACCCTAAGGTGTGGGACAGATGTACTAAAACCCTTGCCAAAGAAACTTGGAGGGTGGCAAAAAACTGATTACTGGCCACCCCGAAATTTGGGGTCAGTGCTGCCACCCAGACATTACAGCTTCCAGACGAGAACAGCCTGGCTGAGCTGACGGGGACACAAGAGGGCGATACGTCCCCTCAATCCCCGAACCCTTATCTGCTCACAGAGAAACAGCAAAGAGCAGAAACCTTTTGGAAAGAGTTAACAGAGGAAGCCAGGGGTCCTGCAGGGAAAGCCAGGGAGGGACCACCGCCCTATGTGCCCCAAGATGGTGCCGAGGAAAAAGACAAAGAGCGAGGGGAAAATGTCCTTGGTAAGAGCAGGAAACAAACGCTGGCATTGACAAGCGTACATGGTTGGGAAAAGAATGAGGACAAGAAAGATAAAGTACATGAGAAAGAAAGAGAATGTGAAGAGAAAGAGATAAGATGCAGGGGTGGTGTACAGCAAAAACAGGAGAGAAATGTAAGGGCGGGGGGGGGCGTCGAGCAGAGACGGGGAAAGGAGCGGAGGGCAGAACAGAGGGAGGAACAGAGGGCAGAGTGAAGGGCAGGGAGAACCAGGAGGGAGGGAACAGCCGCCCACAAGGGACATAGGCGAGGTCGGAGCCCAACAAAAAGGTACGAGAAAACGCAAGTAACCAACCAGTCGAGTTCCGACTCTGACCGAGACACCAGCGGGGATGAGTGGTCCGAGACCGACTCCTTTGAGGAGGAAACAACAAGATAAACAAGAATACCCCCCTCCACATTAAAAAATAACTGAGAGAGGATACTCCTCTCACAGACTGGGGAGAGATAAAAGCCGTATGCGCTACCTGGATCCCTTCAGCTGCACTAGCGTTCCCAGTCCGAGTGACAGATGGGGGACAGAGAGTTCACTCACCAATAAATTCTAAACTGCAAGGCTCCAGCCTGTAGCGGCTGATGGGCACAGACCCGACAATGATTACCACATACCTATCAGTTTGTGACTTCAGTGTTTCTAATGATTTTTGTGTGCAAGTTGTGACTGTTCCCAGCATCCTGTACCACCCAGATGAGAAGTTAAACCTGCAGGTGGAGAGACTCACCTGACTTCAGAAAAGAGAACTGGTGACAGGTGTGACCATAGCGATGCTGCTTAACCTGGGAGCAGCTGGTGCTGCCACAGGTGTCTCTGCCCTCGTGACCCAACAACAGGGACTGTCTCAGCTAAGAATGCACTTGGTCATCGCCTGTTCAGTGTGCCTTATGTTTGTCAATGAAAAACTGTGGTGTCTATTTTATAAGTTTGTAGCCTTTTTAGTTGAGTATAGTGCACTTTATATTTTTACTCAAGTCTATTATATCTACTTTTAAAACTTTTCATAATATAGATAAGTTAGATAAAATGTTTAAAGACACATATACATAAAATAATGTTAGAACTTTCAAGACTAATACACCTTGTATTCTAACAAATTTAGTTAAGCATAAGGAGGGGGGGGGAAATGTGGGGAGCTAGGGCCCGGAAGTCGGAAGATATCATGGTGTACGGAAAGATAGAGTTACCCCCCTTCTCAACAGTTTATGGTAATGACTCCCATAATCGGCCAATAGCACCTAGCTGTGATGAAAGCAGATGGGAGTAGCACTGTGAATCTATGTTATAGAGTGTCAAATTCTTCACCAATAAATGCCATTTTTGCCATCCATCACATTGGTGTTGTGTGTGGATGGACCGAGTGACCTGGGATTGGGCACCGTGCCGTTCCCGAACCAGGTCCTCTTCCTCGCTGAAGGCAGCAAGGGACAAAATATACAAGGTACAAAATGAAAGAGCACCAAAAAAAAAAAAGGCTCCTGAACAATCAACCAAAGGCTTCCATAAAAGGATCACCATTTCAAAAGACCTAATCTGTCTTGTCTGCATGTCTGAACATCCAAATGCAAGTGTTACAGTACAAGAACTCTATTTCCCTCTGAGTGGTTACATTTTTGTTATCATCACCATCCTAACATGAATCATGGTAAGCCAAAGATGAAAAATACGGGGCAGCATAGCAACCAGCAACGTGGAGTGTTACAGCCAAAAGTAGTAACAGATGTGGTGTTTTAGAGAAAATATACATCTAAGGGGTTTCTATTACTGTATACAGTCCTAACTCAACTCCTTCAACAACTGTTTCAAAATTCTTTTCATGGTTAAATCAGACTCCATCCACCCAACAGAAATAAAGAGGGTTGCTTGCACATGGTTAGTAAAGGAACAAGCCAGTTATAGGAAAAACTAGCAGTATTTTCTGACACTTCTGGCCAAATACTGGATAAAGTAGTTTACAAGTACCTGCCAAAGGAACTTAATCCAACCTCAGCATCTATGTGCCTCACTTCTTTCTCATAATTTATACTGGAAGAGATTATCTAAAATACATTCAATAAATACTTGCTAAACACTCACATACATTAAAAGTATGACTAACAACTCTCCTGTTTTCAGGAATCAAATTTCAAATCGAATGTGAAAGCTCTACCATGAAGCCCCTGAACCACAACCTAAATCAGTAGTACCACACAGTATAAAATACCAGATCTTTCTGTGAGCTGAATTTTTACCTCAGCAATGCTAAGGCATGCCCATTTTATAAATATTAATTTCTGTATTATTCCTGACACCATGTGCATAGACAGCAAGACTGAATTGGAAATTACAAATGGGTATCAGCTGGAGTTTTGTTAGTTGGAAAATATTGTACCCGTTCATGCAGAAAATGACTTGTACTTTCAAGCAACACACTTCCTCATACTTGAACTTATTTTTATACAGGCACTGGACAGTGTCCAATGTAATGAAAATCATTTAAACATACCACCTTGTATAACACAGCAATATACCTTAGGGTGATAACTTGGTATCTGAGTATCATCTTCGCTTATTCATACAAGCACAGAGATAACTTTGCTGAGCAGCCCAGGATTTACCACACTTTCAATCACTGCCATGAAATAACATCCACTAGCAAAAAACTTGGTTTGAAATATCACATCTATGGCTAGAATCATGTTTTACAAGTACTGATCTCTCTCCATTACTGACATCACTGTCACATAAAATCAAAAATTGACTTTACCTGTACGAAGGTGAGAGCTGCTTTCTGTAATAAGCATTCAGCATAGCAGATTTCAGCATGCATTTCCTCTATATAAGAAAGAAAATTTATTTACTATCAGTAAAGTCATTGTCAATATTGTCTTCTTGGGGTCAATGGAACAAACAAAATGCTGCCAAGACAAGGAAAAAAATAATAATAATAAAAAAAAAGCAAAATTCTGCTGTTGCCATTTCAATAACTGCTGATTAATAGCTGTAACACGCAAATCCCAACAGAATTCTACTTCCCTTCTTCTCAGACAAAACATTGTTAGAGCTGACCTCAGTCTCTGCCAAAAGCTACTTGACATTCTAGTAGGTGGTCTCCTGTACTTTTCATTGATTCTAAGCTTAATAGCCCACAGCAACTCAGTCTTTCAGCCCTCCTTCCATGCCTTACAAGAAATTTCTGTAGATGAATGGTAACCCTCATAGAGGTTCAGGCTTTTCCTACACCCACTGAGACATTATGAACAGGTTTTCACCAAGTCATGCTTAACAAACTGAAAGCCCCAGGCAGACTTTCTGTCTTCATGCAGCACTAAAGTACATTTGATTTAACACACATGACACAAGTTGCTCCGCACCCATGCTGCAAGACCAGCCACATGCACAAGGCTGCTGTATGTACAGTGCATACGTGGTGAGTTTGATGTGTCCAAGTATTAAAGAGGATTCTTGTGCCAGGTTAGAAAAAAATGCATACTTGATTCTGCCTGAATCAGAAATAGGAGATCAGCATTTTCAGAGCCATGAACAATGTACTGATACCATTTCCCAAAACACCTTAAGGCAAAACAGACAAGCACAGAACTTGTTAATATATTCAGTTTCCAATGCAACTAATGACAAGGATGTACTCCTCCACATCAATGATTCTTAAACTTTTGGGAGCTGTCTTAAGTCAAAAAAGGAAATTTCCCTTCAGTCCTACAATGTGTTGTGAAAGGCATTCCTTTCTTAATTCATGCATGCTCAGAGACAAAAGAAAATTAGGCTGAATTCTCCACTGAAGCTTTGCATTCAAATTAGAAAAAAAAATTATACACATGGTTTGTATGTTTATTACTGTAAGACACTAGTCAAATCACAGAGTTAAGCATATTTGTACACATTGGTAGGGGTAATTTTGACCTTTTTTCACTTTTTTATTTTAACCTGATTATTTAACCACTTACCTTCACTCAACTGATCCACCGTCTGTTTAGAAACTAGATTGGACAAGGATTCCACCACTGTGCTTCTTTTCCTGAATCTAAGCAAGTTATCCAATGAAGAAAAGTAAGCCATACATTTAACACAAACCTTAAGTTAATTATTTGAATTCTTAATCATTTCCAAACCAAAATTTACAGATATTCTTAGCAAAATGATTGTTTGTCAACTGTTTCAATTCCTCCAGTAGTCTAAAGAATTGTATGCCTCTAGGCTAAAAAGCTTATCCAAGATTAAATGTATGCTTGCAACTTCCATTCATCTACTTTAAACATATGACTGCTTCAACCCCATTGCCACTCACCAGCTGCAGAGGGGTCTCTGGACAAGACACTTGAACTGGACTTTGAAGTTCTATGAATTGTTTCTTTCTGTTTCTTAAACTTGCACTCAGAATTAGAATGAAAAAGATAAAAATCTCTGTTTTCAATATAAATGCTTCAATATTTATGGTGGTTTATGCCAGATAAAATGCCAAAACAATCACATACTTTACTTTCAAGGGATCTCAACTGCACATGTTTTAATTCCAAAAATTAATTTTGGACAAAAAATTACAAGCAACTTGGCTTTATGAAGAAGCTAGAGAAACAATTCTCTATTGTTTCTATCTCTAATTTAGAAAAAGAATGCACTCTGTAAGCCAGGGAGTCACTGATTATAAATACTAAGCATTAGCTTATCACTTGTTTACACTACTCTTCACATTGACAATTGTGGGATCCTGACAAGAAGATTATGACACTACACATTAACATAAAGCATACAAGAAAAGAGTCAATTAAGGTACACGTAGTTATGGTAATTCTTCACCTTTGAACATTTAATTGCCTTTATCTTGCATTTTTATGAGTTTTATGACAGACTAGACCAGAGTACTCATGAATTAAAGTTTATTTCCTGCAGAGATGAAATCCTGCAGTGCAGCTGTCTAGACTAGAGGGATATCTAATCTTCAGACACACTAAACAAGTTACAATAGTAAACTTATAGTAAACAATAGTTCAGATGAAACTGCAAATTGATAGCACACCTGAAAAAGATGCAGAAACTGTTGACCCCTTCTCCAGATAGCATGCGGTAACATTTTCCCATTTCTTTTCTTTTTTGCTGATGGTGACGTTAAATGTCTGAACAAATATTTGGCATTCATTTCTTGGGAGATCATTGTGATAAAATAAAGCCTAACCAATATGAAGCCGTAAAGAAGAAATAATTTCTATTTTTGTCAGAGGTTTGTTAGAACTTTAGCTTTCACAGTCCACTTTTTAAGGATTTTTTTTTTCTGTTCAAAGAAAGACCAGCAGCAAAATGGTCTTTCTGATCAGATAATTTCTGATGGGAATAATAGCTCTTTAATTTTAAAGACTTAGTACTAAAGCTTAATTGTATTAGACTATTGGTTCAACCTTTGGAAGCAACTTTTTTAAAAAGACTTTTCATGCTGAGAGAGAAAATTCAAAATATAGGCCTTTTATGATTTTATATTTCCAAACTGCTGGAAAACAAAAAGTCACAGTTGCCAATAGCTCAGACAGCGTGTAATGTCAACTTATATGTAGGTCTAGAGTGAACCAGCCATTTACCCAACTTTAGTGGCTATTAATAGCCAGACAGGACAAGTCTGTTGTTTCTACAATACCATGTAGAAAAACATCCTCATCAGAAATAATTGTGTTGTGTCTTTACAAATTTAGACCACTATCATACAGACGAGAGTCTGCTTTAAAAGCGTGCAGAGAACTGGGGTATTTCACAAAGAATGTTTATTGGATTTAGTATCTCATAACTGTTGGGCTTGCTTGGGCTTACCTTTGGCAGGTTTGCAAAGCATCCTTCATTGTAGAAATTCCCATTTGTATATCATGCTGTTCAAAGGTCATTGCAGCTTGCATAACTAAAATAGTGCTGTATCCAAGTGCATGGTACATACTATCTTTGGACCTAGGGAAAACATGAATCTTGTGCATTTAAGCAACACTTTACATTGCAAAACAAAATTAAATTCAGAGGCACTTGTATTAATTTGTGAAGAGACTGAAGAATTAAGCAGGAAAGTAACAGACCTGAGAATATAACCTAGTAATATAATCTTCCAATGAGCCTGAGTTTAACTGCAGCAGACTTTAAGAGATAATATCCCTAGCCTAACACCTTTCTCACTTTACCTCTCCAGAGCACTGAAGGCAAACACTTGATAGCTGTGTCATCCTTCTGATGTTTCATTTAAAGCTGTCCTTGAACTTGTTCATACAATACCAACTCATGACCCTTGGTCCATTCTTACTAGCACCAAACTGCAGAGCAAGAACACTACTCCACTCTATTAACACAGGCTATCCCTCTTGCCAACACACCCCTTAACACAGCATGCTCCTTTCAGAGAAAGACAGGAGAAGAATGGTGGATGGGATTCAGATTCCAGCCCTAAAGACCAGCCACCCAGACTGCCTCCCCACAGTCACACATAACACAGGTGTCATCTGTGAACATCTCCATATTCTTTAATTTCCTACATCTGCACTGCCAAGCTTTTCTTCTCAGTGGAGGAAAGGCAAGAGGGGAACAAAGAAAATTAGTCAGAAGAGCAAAAGATGAGCATAAAGATAAACACCAGACTCAAATATAATATAAAACACAACAAAAAGAGTATTATGGAGTTTTGTTCCAGCTTTTCTGAATTGTCAAAAGCATTTCATTGTACAAATTATTTGATCAAAGATGCATTGAATAAAGTCTTGCTCCCCAGCTTTTTCCCTCTGTGAGGAAAGACAGCTTGAATGATAAACTCTAACATAGCAATTTCAGTGCTTCAACAACAGTTTTTTGAGATGGTTTTAATGACCCAAAAATAAATTAAAAAAACCCAAATATGGAGAAATGCTTTTGGACAAAGAAGAATAAATTAAAACTACTATCTTCAGAGGACTTAAATTGATCTATAGGTACCAGACACTGTCGGTTTACAATAATTTCAGGAAATAACAATCTCACCATGGACGAAGTAGCTCCAGAGCTTCAGAGAACTTATTATTTAGAAATAAGTTCAGTGCCATTGAGCATTCTTCCAGAGCACACTTGAGATCCATCTTGGATGCCCTAAAAAACAGATTCTTAGTTTACTCAAACTGTAAATATAAACAAAAAATTAAAAAGAAAAAATTGCCTTATGTAACACAGAAGGTCTTTCTGTGGTGATTTTATTTTATTTTGTTTTCAAAATGTAGTTTTTCAAAACAAAATCATATGCTCAACTCTGTCTATGTTACGCAGGTGTACCCTCTGCTTATTTAAGCAATGTTTTTGGCTTTGTCCTCCTATTCTTACCAGAGAAATTCTCAAAATTTATCCCTGTGTCCAAGCTCTCAATCTTTCCCATGAGTACAAATACTGCTCCAGACTCTATATTCATATCAGAATCTCAAAAGAGGTCACAAGATAATATTTTCATCAAAAAAAGCAATAAATAGACATTTATTCAGCAAACAGGTATACTACAGACAGTCCTGTCATAAACCTGTAGATATGCTAGCTAACAGCTTTTGTTCGTCCTAATTCACTTCAAGTAAAAACACTTGCACTTGCTTAAGCAGAAAACATTTCAACAAACCCATTCTTTGGCCAGTTCTGCCTGAAATACTCAGGAGCACTCACAAATTATTCCATGGGTGCAACTGGAATGATCACTACATCACAGTAGTGATGTCCAGCTAGACGCTACACAGCCATCAATGTGCACAGCTGGATCTAGAAAAGATAATCTCTCTACAGCTTTAAAACAACAGGTTTAAACTAGATAATGGGCTTTCTCCAAGTAAGGTTAAGCAGTGGCAAGCAAGAGATCATGTCAATGAGATAAATATTTAAGTACTGACCAGATGAGAAGAACTCTAAAGGAGGAATTTAAGGAGAGAACAACAAAGGAGTGCAGCTGTTCTGAATCTAACAGTAACACACACACAAAACAAACAAACAGAGAGGTTGACATGAAAGTATGATGGGGGGCTTTTTTACCCTCCAAAGAATAGTGTTAAAAAATAAAAAAGGCTTGCTTATAAAGACCAAAATATGTTTTAAGTACTCAATTTTATTAGCTAATTCCAGGAATACCATCTGCTAGCAAAAAAACGCCAAATAACTATTTTTTAGCTAGATTTAAAGGCTGATTCTTTTTCTAGTACACAAGCAAGGACCTGAGTTAGTCCCTTAATAACATCATCCCTACCCCCATCTGTGTACCCATGCTTCTGTATCTTCTTCTCACATTTGTGTTTAATGAAACTCTTTCACTTGGTCCATTCCTAGCTAGATTAATCATTCCATTTGCTCTGCCTTTCCTGCTAGGAAGAATAGGTTAGTTGCTTTCAAACATTTTTCAAGGTAAAAAAAAAAGGTGGGAGGAGAGTGGGGGAGGGAAATATTTCTTCCTTTCAATACTAAATTGTCACTGGTTGTCTTTAGTGGCAAAATAAAAAAAACACCACACCAGTAACTGAAGTTCATCTCTACTAGATAGCAAGAATGAGATTTTATTTTTTCATACTTGCACACTACAATTATTTTGTGACTAGCACTGAAGCAGTGGCCTGTTCCAAGTCTCTTCCCATACAAATGCCAGGGTCCATACTAAGGTGGGTGGAATCTTCAAAATTACAGAGGACAAATGGCCCTTTTGGTCCTCTCCCCTTAGCAGGCATGGTTACTAACTTTTTGGTGGGCTAAGAACTCTATCAACTATGGGAACAGAAAAACCCCATGTGAGGCAATGTTCAGCCACACACAGTATGGAGAACATGAACAGTCATCTGAAGTCAAGAGAGGGAAGAGAATGGCACGGAAGACATACATATATAAACACAGTTCATAAAACAATCTTAGGGAAAGTAGATCACTGGTAACTGCAGGTAATTTAACAATTGATGACTGCTTTATACACTTAAGTTTCAAAGCATTTTTTCAGCCTCAAAAGAGTATGCTTCCCATGTGAGAAGCAACAGCAGAAAAACAGTGTTACAGTACTCCACCACTGTAGCACTTTTACGAAGGCAAGGATCAAGGTGTAAGGGCAATGTTTTGTTTTCAACTGCTTTACTAAGCCCCTTCTTAGTGAGCAGAAATACATTTTCTGTACTTGTATGTTGTAAATGCACAGTTCCTACCCTGCAATAAGAAACTGCTGAATCAGGAACTTTCCCTGGATGGAAAATCTAATCTTTATTTCATTTAACACACCTATGGACACTATAACATTTTAGTTGCAGATGTGTACAGTTTGCCATCAGGCTCCCAAATCCCATCACACCACCAGCTCGAGCACCACCACAGTACATCAGTATTTGCAAAATGATTCCATAAACAAGGGTCCTTAAACAACCTGGCATCATGACAAAACTATGTTTTCCCAGTCACATGGAAAAGCAGCAGATTGCACCAGCACCTGGCTATCATGTTTTTTCCCTCCATTACAGACTAGCTCTCCTGAGGCTGCCTGTATGTGACCAAAGTCTGCAGACAATGCAAATAGTATTCCTTAAGTTAATATATTTACTGTTCCCTGCATCAAGCATGTTTATGCACTTACGCTGCCACTTCAGACACAGAACTTGGGAAGTTAGTTTTCTCAAACTGTTATTTCTGATAAGTGAATCATATTCTCTGCCAGAGAATTCCTTATTTCTGTTTCATTACTCTTCACGTATATTTTCTACTGTCTTCCTACATCCTGCAGCAGAAGAACTTAACCAAAAGGGTTCATTTCAACTCAAATTCATAACTTGATACCGGAACAGTCAGAAGAAAGGAGCATACTGATTCAGAAGCAACTTGGCTATCTTTGCTGGCATTTCTATGCAGAGGCTCAGAATAAGCACACTTCCTCTTCTATTCCCAAAACATCACAAACCAATTTCTACAGCAATACCAGACTGATGAACAGTTCAGTCAGTAATGCTGACTCACACTCTCCTTCTTACTTATGTTGTTTTCCTTCTATCTTATTTTTTCCCTACTTCCACAGTTTTCCTGGAATGGATCGGAACTTTATGCATTTTAGCACATTAGAAGAGGATATCCTTTAATTTACCCCAGAGCAGATTAAATTAACACCACTTCTGTGTCACTATTATGTATTTTACACCTAGTGATGTCACTATGGATTTTACACCTGGTGTCATGGTTTAACCCCAGTGGACAGCCAAGCCCCACACAGCCACTCACTCACTCCCCCACCAGTGGGATCAGGGAGAGAACTGGAAGGGTGAAAGCTAGAAAACTCATGGGTTAAGATGGAGACTGTTTAACAGGGAAAGCAAAAGCCACACACACAATCAGAGCAAAACAAGGAATTAACTGCTTTCCATGGGCAGGCAGGTGTTCAGCCATCTCCAGGGTAGCAGGGGCCCCTATCACAGGTTACAGTGACTTGAGAAGACAAACATCATCACAAATGTCCACCCTTTCCCCAACTTTATATACTGAGTGTGATATCATATGGTATGGAATATCCCTCTGGGGCCCAGTTTGGGTCACCTACCCCTGCTGTGTCTCTTCCCCATTTCCCACACACACAAGTCTCCTCGCCGGTGTGACTACATGAAAAGCAAAAAAGGCCTTGGCTGTGTGTAAGCCCTGATCAGCAATAACAAAAACATCTCCATCTACATCAACATCTGTCCAGCCTATGTTCAGCACAAACCCAAACCACAGCCCCATACCAGCCACTGTGAAGAAGGTTAACTCTACCCTAGCCAAAGCTAACACTTCCCCACACCTTATTCCATACCTTTTGTATCACAAAAAGTTTCATGCTTCCCAAATCCCATCACCTTCCCTGCTTATCTGTTTTGATAGATAATACAGATAGACACCATTCTCCTAGTCTGTGGAACACCACTGTCAAATGTTCATAAAATATCCACCAAAAAAATGTTTATTGAGTCCACACAGTCTACAACTTTGGCCTTCACCCTTGCCAATAGCCTTTCAAACCAGGCAGTGATGTCTTGCCACAGCTTAGCAGCCCAGGTGTGTTTACTTCTAGGCTGCCTGTTATTCTGTTTCCATTGGTGCCACCACTCCCACAGGGCCATCACCCATGGATCAGTACAGAGGTAAAAAAAAAAAATAATTACAAATAAAATAAAATAAAATAAAAAATATTGGCCTTTTCTCTCCAGCAGTGTCTAAGGCCAATTGGATAGCTTTTATCTTTGCATATTGACTCAATTCATGTTCTCCTCCAGCAATTTCTGCGACTTGTCATAGGGGACTCCATACAGTTGTTTTCCCACAGAACAGAAGGATTTATCAGTAAACAAGGCATACTGCTTCTCAGTTTCTGGGAATTTATTATATAGTGGGGCCTCTTCACCCCAAGCCTGGTGACATTCCAAAAACCATTGCCTTGTGGCCAGTCCATGATTAATTCTAAGTTTCCTGGACAACAAAGGTTTCCTGTCCAAGCTCTTTATGTGATCAGTGCAATGCCTTTACTCCATGCAGCATCTGCTGCATGATGTGTAGAGGAGACCCTCCCTTTGAGCATCCAACTCAGGGCAAGTAACTGTGGTGTCAGAAGCTGTGTTTTATTACCAATCATCTCTGAAGCAGCTCAGACACCATCAAAGCTGCCAGTAAAAAAGAAAAGCTTTTCAGTTAGAGTATAGTGGGCTTCAGATCCTCTGTATGCTCAACTCAAAAAACATAGAGGTCAGCCTCAAGACCCCCCTGGTGCTTCCTGCCAGAGGCTCCAGGTAGGTCCATTCTCTCCAGATGCAATAAAAAGCACATTTTTTACATCTTTCTCTGTTCAGACTGGCCAAAGGGCTACAGCATGAACTATTTCCTACTTGATTTGTTCAATGGCTTGTTGTTGCTCAGGGCCTCATTTGAAATCATTCTTCTTCTGGGTCATTTAATAGAGAGGGCTTACAATCAGACTGCGAGTTGGAATGTTCATTCTCCAAAATCCCACAAGACCTAAAAAATCTTCTTTCTTGTGTTAGTTGGTGGAGACATTACTGTTATTTTAATAACAACCATCGGGCTCTGACAGTGTCCATTTTGACATTTGATTCCTAAAAGCTAGATCTCTTGTGTAGGTTCCTTTACCTTATTCTGTTTTATGGCAAAACCAGCTTTTAAAAGGATTGTATTATTTGCTTCCTTTTTGCCAAAACTTCTGTTGTATTTTCTCACAAAATAGTATCACTAACACATTCCAGGTGTTCCAGAGCTCCACCTTGTTCCAGTTTTCATCAGACTGTGTCAGATGATACAGCTCTGTTTCCTTCCCACTGGCAGTCGATTCCAGGTACTATAGAGAAAGCTCCAAACAAAAGCAAACTGTGGTCCTCTGTGCCAAAGGAACTGATAAAAACACAGCATCAGTATCAATTGTGGTTGCCTTTGGCTCCAGCTCATATGGAAGTTCCAATATGTCCAGTACACCAGGACTCAGATGTGTTGTGACTTCATTCAGGCCACAACAGTTCACTGTCAGCCTTCACTCTCTGCTGGACTTTCAAACTGGCCATATGGGGCTGTTAAAGGGTAAGCAGGTCTTGCTGATAACTCCTTGGCTCTCTAGGTGACAAATCAGTTTATGAATGGAAATTACAGGGTCTAGATTGTGAGACACTGCTTCTGGTGTACTGATGTGGTGGCAATTGGCATCTGCTGTTCTCCAGCCCCAGAACAAAAGGAATGTCTGAAATTTCCTCCATCCACAGGGCAGGTATACTGAAAGCCCACCAACAGCCTTCTGAATCCTTGAGATATCGTCTCCCTGAGATAGTCTATGCCAAGGATGAATGGAGCCCCTGATCCCGTCAAGATAGGGTACTTCTGCCACTCATGCTAGTCAGACTAGTCTCAGCCTCCTGACTCCTGTCAGTCAGCTGTTTGGATCTCTCTGTCATCCCAGAAATCCAAATGGATTCCATCCCTACGTAGCTTGATGACATTAGGGTACACTGTGCACCAGTGTCTAATAAAGCCTTGTATTCCTATGGGGCTGCTGTGCCAGGCCATCATATCCACACAGTCCAACAAACCAGGTTATTTCTCTCCTCCCCCCAGGTGGAGGCAGGGCCCCTCTAATACTGATCACAATGTTCCCCACTAAGATCATACAAAAATGGATTAGTGCTTCTCTCCACAGTCAGTAGTATGATCAGACCTTCAATCTGCCTGAAAAAATTGCTCACTGGAGACTGGAGCAGCAATTTTCCTGGAAAAGCTTCCAGTTGTGTTTGTTTTTCCCTGCAATTCCCACACCAGTGCATCTAGGATCGAGGTATTCCCATTTATCCCAGTTCCTTCTATCCTCTATGGTCCTGCAGGTAAAACTGTAGGGTATCCCATAGTGTGTATCTTCTATATCTTCCCTCTTGAGGAACAGGATACCTGCTGTCAGTTATTGATTTACAGGCCCACCCAGATGGGAGCATGACAGATCCCTGTGAATTGCTGGACCTCCTGAGTCAGTTCATCAGTTAGCTTCTCCCCAGGCGCTATTACCTGAGTTGCAAAATTTCATCAGCTGCTCTTGGTGGCACATGACCTTTCCAAATTACTGTTGTTTAGGGGTTCCATGTGCCCTTGCTGCACTCTGTAGAAATTTCTGACACATGAGTAACTGACACAAGATGTGGTCTGGATCCATGGGGACCTGGGCATTGTCCAGGTCAAAATACATCACTTCTTGAACAGCTAATTCCCTTGGGAATTGAGTAGCTTTGTCTATCACAGTCCATCTGCCTAAATTACATGGAGCATCATGTTTACAGGCATACCTTTCCCCCCCTCACACTTGCTAAGAATTTACTCCAGAGACTAAAGACTTGTGTCTTTTTCCCCACTGCTTTGTCAATGTCTGGGTCCTTAGCAAGTGATCTCAGCCTGAATTCCTTACCCTCTCATTCCACACTGTTGGCTCCACTGTCTCACCAGCAAACTAGCTAGGCAGTAATACACTCATGGATGACTGCTGAAATCTTTTCATGCCTCCCAGAGCTTGCTCAGGCCTGTGATGGTCTTGATAATGGCACTGAAAAATCACCCTTGTGATGGCTCTGCTTCATCATCTTCACTCTCCTTTGTCCTTGACTGTTTTTACTAAAGCTCTTTGGGTGATTTTTATGTACATTTCTTTTGCTTCTGTGCAGGGGCCACTGACACCAGCCCATGTTGATTCACTGCTTTAGTGGTTTCAGTTGCAGTGCCACAGCCAGTGGAAGTGGAGCAGTCACAGTGTCCTTCAGGTAGCTGAAGGACAAGGCCTGCTGTCGTCTCACTATCATATTTAGAGACCTTCTTTTCCTCCTGTTGGTACTAAGCCATGTTGAACATTGTGACAGAACAACCTTTTTCAACATTTTACTCGTTTTTCTGGATTCTGCACTTGTTCAGGAGTAAGGTGCAAGTACACTGAAGGAGCTTACTGCCCTAAGTACTGGCCCATACAACCCCAAACACCCTGCCACTCTGTAATACCCAGCTTTTGGGCAGATCTGTGTTAACTAATGTTATTAGTTATTTATCTCACCTTAAACAAGACATAAACCATATACAGCAACATACTGGTTCCTACAAAAAAACCCAGGCTGGTTTTAAGGGCAGTCAAAGGATATTCAAAAATCTTTAAAATGTTGACTACTGTAACCAGCCTAGAAGACAAGGAAGGGAAAAAAGGAGGAGAAAAATATACAGGAAGGTGTTTCTCCCATAGGCTGTTCCTCCAAGGAATCAAAAAACAAAGATGTGATTAATTGCTCCCAGCAGGTGACTCCCAAAGCACAAAGGTGCCTGCAATATACATCAGATTGGTGACCAGCAACACTATCATGTAATAAGCCCATCCCATAAAATACACCACACAGAACATGTATTTCAAGTATGGAATTATTGCTATAATACAGGAAAAAACCCCACAAATATGAGAGAAAATAAATCCACATTGTAACCAGCAACTATTAAATCAATACTATGAATGTTTATAACAATTTTATTTCAACACACTCTAGGTCAGATCTGTCCTGATCTCAACTGACCGCCCACACTGGTCACCAAAAGAGACTCTTGTGGTTTAACCCCAGCTGACAGCCAAGCCCTATGCAGCTGCTCACTCACTCACACTGGTGGAAACAGGGAGGGAATTGGAAGGGTAAAAGCTAGAAAATTTGTAGGTTGAGATAAAGGTAATTTAATTGGGAACACAAAAGCTGTACAGACCAGCAAAGCAAAACAAGGAATCAACTCATTGCTTCCTATGGGCAGGCAGGTGTTCTGCAATCTCCAGGAAAGTAGGGCCCCGTCACACATAATGGTGACATGGAAAAATAAATGCTGTCACTCTGAATGTCTTCCCCTTCTTCTTTCTTCCCCCCAGTTTATATACTGAGCACTACATCATATGGTCTGGAATATCCCTTTGGTCACTTTGGGTCACCTGAATTGCAGAATCACATAGAATTAACTAGGTTGGAAAAGGCCTTTGAGTTCATCAAGTCCAGTCTGTGACCAAACACCACTAGACCATGGCACTACATCCAGTCCTGATTCTTAAACACCTCCAGGACAGTGACTCCACCACCTTCCTGGGCAGCCCACTCCAACACTGAGTCACTTTCTGTGAAGAAATTGTTCCTAATGTCCAACCTGCACCTCCCCTGGTACAGCTTAAGACTATGTCCTCTTGTCCTGTCACTGGCTGCCCTCAAAAAGAGACTGACCCCACCTGACTACAGCCTCCTTTCAAGGAGTTATAGAGAGTGATAAGGTCAGCCCTGAGCCTCCTCTTCTCCAGGCTAAACACTGCCAGCTCCCTCAGCCACGCCTCATAGCACCTGTGCTCCAGACCTTTCATCAGCTCCACTGACCTTTCCTTAACACACTACAGCATCTCAACATCCTTCCAGAATTGAGGGGCCTCACCAGTGCTGAGTACAGGGGACAATCCCTGTCCTGGCCCTGCTGGCCACACCATTGCTGGTACAGGCCAGGATGCCATTCGCCTTCTTGGCCACCTGGGCACAGCTGGCTGATGTTCAGCTGCAGTCAGTCACTTCTGCCTGGCCACTGTCCAGCCACTCTGCCCCAGCCTGTAGCACTGCATGGGGTTGCTGTGGCCAAAGTGCAGGACCTGGCACTTGGCCTTGCTAAACTTAATTTTGTTGTACTCAGCCCATTGAACCGGCCTGTTCAGGCCCCTCTGCAGAGCCTTTCTACCCTCCAGCACATTGATACTTGCACCCAACTTGATGGTATCTGTGAATTTGCTAATAGTAGTCTCAATCACCCCATCCAGATCATTAGTAAAGATACTAAACAGGACTGGGCCCAACACAGATCCCTGGGGGACACCACCAGTGAGCAGCCCCCAGCTGGGTGCAGCACCATTCACCACTCTCTGGTCCTGCCCTCCAGCCAGTTCTGAACCCAGGGAAGGGTGAACCTGTCCAGCCATGGGCTGCCAGCTTTTACAGGAGGCTGCTGTGGGAGATGGTGAAGGCCTTGCTGAAGTCCTGGCAGACATCCACAGCCTTCCCTGCATCCACTGGTTAGGTCACCTGATATAAAAGGAGATCTGGCCGGTAAAGCAAGACCTGCACCTCTAAAATCCATGCTGGCTGTCCCTGTTGTGTGCCCTCCCAACCTCCTATGCACTCCCAGCCTCGTCACCACTGTGGGATTACAGAAAACAGAAAAGGCCTCGGCTGTGTGTAAACCCCGCTCACCAGTTACAAAAACATCTCTGTATTACAAACCCTGTGTTCAGCATAAATCCAAAACACAGCCCCATACCAGTCACTATGAAGAAAGTTAAGGCTACCCCAGCCACAACCAGCACAATCTCGTTCACTTCAAAATGAAATAAAAAGGAACAGAAAAATGTGCTATATTGAATGAATGATACACAAAGATAACAATGTCACATTACAAGGGGAAGAAAATATTACTGTCTTACAGTCCTGACATATTAGGAATACTTTTTTCCCCACCATATAGCATTTTTTAAGTTTTCCTCTCACTACTATTTCAAACTTCTTTTGGGAAAAAAAGAGAAATACTGTGAATTTCCAGCAATAGTTTGTGTACCCCTGAGCTTCCAATTGAGTGGGGATATACTGTTCATAAGCAAATTATTACAAATTAGCAACTAAAAATTAGCAACTTTGAGTAGGTTCTTATAACATACTACTTGGAACCACAGCAGAAATAAAGCATAAAAATACATTTGATATATTTTTATATAAATTACATATATATAAAATAAATAATATATTAATATATCTTATATAATATATAATAATATAATAATTTTATATTATTATATTGTGTATATTATATATTGCATATAAATTATAAATAAATAAAAATAAATAATACATAAAACCTGAAAACCCCCACTTATTAAGATGATAATACTCAAGATGTACATAGAACAAAAACGTCACTAATTTAAAATGTTGTAACAGTTTACAGCTTAAGCTCCTTTCCTTTTTTTCACCTTCTACGTATTAATGTAAGAAGGGCTGAACTAAACTTACTACTAGCCTAAAACAAGGGAAATGTCACTGTGTCAGTATTTGAAAGTAATGTAAACATGAGTAATGAGCTAGGCAATTACATCTATCTCTCTATATCAGGGCTCAGTGTAAGAGTATTTCTGAGAAGCCATTATATAGAAAATGCTAAGCATTAACTTGGTATATGTGGCTTTGTATTTGCAGGAGATTTAGTAAGATTTTAACAATCGCCCCAGGTGCAGTGATTTACCAACTCTTGGAAGGGGATTCAGGAGCTAGAAATGGGAGAATTGCAGAAAAAAAATCACCAGTAATCCACCAATGCTTTCCACCTTTTATATTACATATTTAGGACTGAGTCCCACATGACTTTAATAACATCAGCTAAATCAAATGTTCAAGCAACACTTTGGATGAATAGGGATTGAAGAATTTAGTTTTTAAACTTCTAAAACATTTTGTTGTCTCTTTTTACAACACAGCCTTATCTGATAAAGAACATGGAATTGCCAGCAAAGTGGTTTTTATGTTTATTTTTAAGCTGTTCTTATCAATGGAAGTCTTACTACAACTACTGAAAATATTTGTAATTATTAGTGGGAATAAAGCAAAATTTTAAGTAATAAAGACCACAAAAAGGTGAAACTAGCAATAAAAGTTTTAAGATAATCATATTAAGATGGAAATCTGCCACAAACTAAAGGAGTAAAAATAAGGTTCTCTAAAAAATGCAGGGGATATGGAGAGAATGCTGTTTTGAGTAGAAGTATCAAGAAAACAAGATGCATTACAATTAAGAGAACATTTTCCCAGAACATTAATACTTTAGCAAACAAATGACCCTTAACATTTACAGAAGCTTAATTAGAAGTATTTTTAGAGACACTTCCATAAACTTAAATAAAAATCACCTCGTACGGGACTACAGTATCAACAGGTAAGGCAGCAAGAAGCTACCATATGCCGCACTCTTCTTGAGCAACATTTATGCAAGTATCTGCTAGAGTATTTACTGCCAAACTAATAATGGCAAAACAGCCTTAAAACTGATTGCTCGCAGTTGGTTCTTGTCTTCTGCGGGAAGATTGTTAAGCCAAATAGTCATAGTATGCTGTCAAAATCTGATACTGTCACTATACAGAATGTTTATATACTTTCTGAAGTAGATCTTTCCCTTTGTGGAAATGAATTGGTGCAAGAAAACTCAATATTGAGCTGTTTATGTTCTACCATATCAAAAAGAGTAACTATCTTGTTGTCAGTCTTAAACAGTCACAACGTGACTTCTTAATGGAAAATAACAGTTGATCCTCAAAATCTATTCCATAGTTCCATTTTCTTCGCTAGAAGCCTCTGGGTATTGTTGTATACTGCTCTACTTCAACTTTACTGATTCCTTGGAATGTCCAAGAACAGTGGTCATTTTAAAGCTTTTTTACTTGATAGGATTCCTCTTCCCTCCATGTCACCAAGGGCACTATGTGCAGACCACACTATGCTTCTTCCACAAATGTCATCCTGTGTGCTGTGTGCTTCCACACATGCTTAGCATAAAATAAATTCAAATCCAGCCCAGTGAGGGCTGAAACTCACTGTCTCCTTAGAAAACTTTCTCCCAGCCAACATCAAAAGCCGTACTAAAACTACATTATCAAAAGTCACAGTTTACAGGTCATGGAGATATTAAATCATCACTTCAGGTTCATGTCTTACATACCTTTACATTGCCAAAACGCACTTGATGTCCTCTTGACTGGTTTTACTATAAAGGAAATGTCCAAAACATCTGAAAAACTGTCACTACCACATTACCACTCACATTTTAGATTCAATTTACCCAGACATCTCGCATTACTGTAGCAAAAGACTGTTCCGGACATCCTTCTTTTTGCTGTGTTTCAATTTTAAACTAGCTTCAGATTAGAAGTATGTCACTAGCACAAGAATACTAATATCCTTAATTTTGCAATGTTTAAAAATCATACACTAAGAAAAAGGAAATTGTTAAGGAGCAGGCAAGCAAACAGGTTCTTTGTTGCTGATTTCTGTCAGTCCTCAAATATTCAAACACTGGAAGTCCTGTCATAGTCTACTGCTACTTCGGTCTCAGTGAAGTGGAAAGAGTCATCCTTTACTATGGCAGAGACACTTTCTTTCTGCCTAGCTCTGTAAAATACTAGTACAAACCCCATATCTCTTATTTTCTTCAACTATTTTATCTTCCACCAACATGTGTCAATTCCTCTTGCGGTTCAACACCTTGTCCCTATAAGGTGTCATATTCTTTCAACAACCTTTAAGCAGAAAATGCAAAATCTGTCTCTGTGGGTAACAGGAAACATCTCTATCATGTTTACTTAAGGAAACACCAGTGAAGTATGGTTCTTAGTACCTATTTAATGTTCCTTCAAATAGAGGACAGTCTCCTATGTCTGAAAAGCTTGCAGGATTGCTTATCTCTTCATGAACATGTTTCGTACTTGAAATATCTATTTTAAGGCTGCACATGCACAGCTAGCAACCACAAAGATCTGAAATGTCCAACAGGAACTACTTTCACCTTCAGACTAGCATACATCCATATGCACTCTTTGTATCTGAGCAATCATACAGAAAACTCAGATATTACTTCTGCTATCTGGAGTTATTTCTTCAAATAACTTCCTGCGTATTTTGAAAGCATTGGACTCTTCACCATTAAGTCTGTAATTTGAAAAAACAATGACTTTTGCATCTTATCCCTCTCATCTATCACTCATATACGAGCTAACAGTAATACTCTGGTTTCCTGTCTAGTGCTTTACCAAAATTTAGTTTCAATCGCTTCTTAAGGGACAATATTATCTGCTATCACTTCTCTTAGTTATTTCCACAGACATAAAGTTGCAATACAAAGCATCAAACAGAAGGTGAGATACTTGTAGGAGTACTACCTACCTACCACAGAGCAGTGGGTTGCACTAGTTCTCATGGCAAATGCCCGCCAAGAGCATCAAAGAAATGAAGTAACTTATCCTACTGAGATATTCTGTTAGATCTGCATTTTATGTTCTAGATCATTTCATGAAGGATGGCTGAAGGTAATAAATTTACTGACACACAGGAAATGTTCAAAAAAGTAAATGGAAATAGCTTTTTGGTTGTGTTGGATTCTCTAATACAAGGGATTAGTCTTAAATCTCACAAGTGAGAGACTTCTGAATGATTTGGTTTTAAACAAACACAAGGTACAAATATGCAGAAATGCACGACCTTCAGGAACAATTCCTGTATCAAGTCTGAAACTAATTCTCATCACCGTGCGTTGTTCTGAGGGACTACTGACACATGCAAGAAACTGCACACACACACAGTCCCAGTCTATGCTAGTGCTGGCACATGTTTTTCAGTATCTTGTTGGAAAGGTACAGGACTCAGCCTCTGAAGGACCATCAGGCAAGCCTCATGAAGCTGAATTTTATTTTTTTACCTATAGGCAGGCTATGCATATCTCTAACCCAGAGAATAACTCATAAATGCAGAATCAAATTGAGTAACCTGTTTCACAGTTGAACATTTCTTCATGCTAAGATATTAAAGCATATTACACCCCTGACATTAAAGGAATCACAGTATTTTTAAGTAGCCAATTGCTTCCAGTTTATGAACAAAAATATGCTTAAACCTTTTGTGTTAATTTAAAGTGATCCTGGGGAAATATAAGATCATGTGATCAGTACTTTTTTTAATGAAAACAGAAAAATTGTTGTAAACTCTTTTATTGTTTAATCTAAAACTCAGTCTTCAACACCACATATAAGCATACAATAGAAAAATGGCTAAATGCCACACAAAAAATACTTCAAGGCATACCACTAGGCATATTTGCAATTTATATCAAGCATTTTCTATCCTAGGCTATTACCATTAATACAAAAGTTTGAAAACTTCAGCCACCTGGTCAGTATAGTAAACAATATCTTATCTTACCCACGTATTAAATCCACTAGTCATACCTCCCCACCAAATTCTGCATTTATGATGCACACACCCCTTTTTATGAGATGCATGAATTTTAGGTAAATAAATTATTTAGGGTAAGCACTGAAAAAAAAATTCTTGCCAATGCAAGGCACAAATTACTTATTCCTTTGAAGGCTTACTGTCTTCACTGTTTCAGAACTTCACCAATGCATACAATAGTCTGTATGCTGAACATTCACTTAAAAAAATCCAACTGGCAGCGACACTACACAGAACTGTGTTAGCCAAATTTGCAAAAAGGCAGAAATTACTTTAAAAGCTCACAATAATAAAATGCACTCAACGTCAGGCACTTTTTGAAAAGAAAGAAAGAAACAAAAGTAATTTAAAAAAACCCCACCAGAAAACACACAACTGATGAATACCCCCTAAATGGTCATTTAGTTTAAATTACGTTAAATTATATAGCTTGGTATTCAGGCAAAACCATCAGCATAAAACACTTATTTTCACTTATTCCTCCCTTAGGACTTCCTTACACGGTATTTGAAATCTTATTCTATAGCAGAGAGAGACAAACAGCATTGTTCTTACCCAAGCCCTTCCCTGGTACGAGCTTCCATTTGAATTTTTGGAGACACCTATCTACCCAGAGAGCTGGTAATAATAGCACATGATGCAAACACCATGGTAGAAACAGAATCAGTGTTGCTGCACCTTCTTTCTCAGCACTACCTGAGTGTAGCTAGCTGTAAATCTGTATCCGTGAATTTCTGGATCATTGCTGCAATACCATTGGATCTGCCTATACAATCCTTTGAATGATCAAGCCAACTCATTACTACAGCATTTTCCTTTCCTTTAATAGCAATGAGGGCTTTGTTTCATTGTTGGCTTAGGATTTGCTAAGTTATTTCTTCTCCCTCACCTTACAGCTGTGGCAGAAAAGATTATGCAGAGCAAAAAGAAACAATAGCTAGCTGATATTACGCATTTGTATAGGTAAAGAGAAAGCACTGAAAACAATTTTTCAAAAGGAACAGCTGTGGAAAAGGAGTCGGAGCTCTAGAGGTAAATGAGGGAGAAAAAAGGAGGTAGCTGCTCCTATTGAAAACCAATTTTTATTAAAATAATATGCACCAAAATGAGCTGAGAATGACTTTACAGTTTTTATCTATACCTTAGCATTGTCAGAAAAGGTCAAGCTGATAGCTTTTCATAGACTACCGGAATTTCACTAAGAGACGATTTTAATCGATCCACTGGTATACATTAACAGGTGTAATGTTACATGTAATGTAACAACAAGGCAAGGGCAAGGACAGACCACAAGATGGGGGTAGGGGAAACCTGCTAGTATTTTAGGACAAGTGTTTGCCCTCTCTTTCTTTTTAGAGCTAGAAGTTACAGTCTTAGCTCCTCTAAACTAAACAGATTTACCTACAGGTGACAGTGTCCTGTTTTAGGAGTTATTACTGCTCACAGCAGCAGAAATATTTGTAATGCTGTCTTACAAATTAAATGCATTAAAAGACCATCAAACAAACAAAAACTTTCTATAGAAACAAAAATTGCTTCTCAGAAGTCTCATCTGATCTTGAAACTTAAATGTCAGATCATCATGTCAGGAGACGAATTATGTTTATTTGCTTTACATTCTGCACTTAAAGTTTGTTTGCAATCTCCAGCTTAAGAGGGCAAGCACCACTGGATTGCCTTCTGGTCAGAAAGAAGCCCAGCACCCACAGTGCTGCCTCATGGGAATCTAACAATTGACTACAAGAAAGTGATCAAGAGGTTAGCTTCCAAATATTTCAATGACTGAGGGGGCAGAGAAGGATGACAAGATAAGGAGCTTCCCTAGTGGTCTGTCTTTCTTAAAACATAGATTTTACTTATCTACCTATCTATTATAAATGCAGCATCTGAATACTGATCTGTGTATCTGCACAGATTACTCTACAGATGCAACAAAGCAACAGAATAAGCACAAAGGAAGAAAATCTAGGCGAAGTTGACCATCTGCTTGAATCTCAGGTGCCACAGGATATACACTGCCAAGAGGAAGCTCATCTTGCTGGCTCACCATCAACCCACCATTGCCAACAGAGCCTACTGTTCTGAAAATAAGACAGGCTACATTTCTAGCCACTTTATTATCTTATTTGTATTTTTAAAAAGAAATATCAGCATAGCCAAATGTTTCCATTTTTAACTGATCATTATTAAGATTCAGTAAGCCAATAATCAATTTGTTTCAAATCAGGTGTTTTTATCATCTGAGTAACATGAGCAGCTTTATCTGACACCAAGTTCTTAAGTTCAACAGCAGATTGCACTGCACATGGACAGAAAGGGAGACACAAATTTCCCATAAGGACCCATAGTGTGAAAGCAAGACATGCCAACTCCTTAGGTTACTATTTACCCACCTGAATAACCATACACAGTTCATCTGATCCCTAAAATGATTACAAAATAATCCTATGTAAGCATATCAAGCCATTCCAGCATGAATTGGTCACAATATATATGAAAGCTTAAAAATTGGCAGCAAAACAGTCAGATCACAGGCATTTAGAATTGACCACAGTCTGACTGAGAAGGCAGAAAAATAAAGTGTCAGTATTGGTTTGCAGTAGAAGAAAAATCTCACACTGCTCTGTTCAACACTAATGAGAATGCATAGCAGTATAAAGGGCTATCAGATTTATTTAACGGAACTTATTGGTTAGACAGTATTTTTAGATAAAAGTTTTAACATGAGACCATTGCATAAACTAAGAATTTACTATGCTTGAATACTCTTTATTAGACTAATAGTTTGTATCAAATAATCAAGCTGAGGTCAACACAAACAATAAATACAGTGTACAAAATTGATCACCTGAATATGGCAGAGAGCGGTACTGCCAAAATTCAATATACAGCATGTAGATACAAACAAATAGATGTTCACCATAAAAAATACATAATTTTGATCTCTTCAACATTTCTGCTTGAAAATAGGTCTAAATAAGGCATGCTGACAAGAAAATAGAGAAAGAACCTCCTTGAAGAGCTAGCATATATGAATAATAATGACAGCTCACTGGCAGTTTTACATGAGATGAATAAAAATTTCACTGATCTTGCTATGGAAAAAAAAAATAAATAAATTGAGCTGCAAGTAGGACACCAGATCAGGCCAGATGTTTATGGGACTAACACTGCGTCACACAAATATTGGCCCAGATCCAAAGAGACAATTAGGACACCATGATCCTAGCAAGACACTCCTCCTAAACTTCAAACCAATTTACTTGAATTTATTACATAGAGAACTTACAGCCTATGCTGGAGGCATTCTGAAAAAACTAAAGTCTCTAACACCACAGTGCATTATACTTAACATTTAATACTTTGAAAGCACTGCACTGCATCCCATGAAATAAATTATTTATGTGTAAGTAAAAAATTACATAACCTCAAATGGTTAAATCAACGCAGCCACCAGGAGCAGAAGAAATAGAGCTACTTTTTCCATTTATAGACTAAGTCTGATACTGTCCTTAAATTACCACATTTTAAAGAGTGGCATCCCAAAATACAGGACACCTTGCAGTGTCCTACAACCTACAGTATCTGAGCTGATTAAGCACTGACATCAGCAGAGAAGCTTCTGCTCTCTAAAAGCATTGTTCACCACTGCAAAGTGCAAAGGAGAAACAACTATTTCATAATACCATTGTGAACATATAATTTTTCCTTTACCTTCAAGGAAATCTGTAGGGAAAAAAAAATGTTGTAGTTTGACATACATTCTGAAGCAAATTTTCATAGACAAAATCCAATAAATCTTACTACCACATTCATGATTTCAAGGACTATTAGGCAGAGATAATATACTTACAGGATTAATTCAGTTAACTTCAGGTATGTAAATATAGTCCTTGTGTAAAAATAAGTGCTGCTTCTTTCACTCTTTTTCCACCGTGCGCACACACAAAAAAAAAGCAAAAAGATAAAGAAAAGCATAAAGAGAAAAGTGATTCTGTTTTATTTCTCAATATCCATGAGATTCCATTAATGAGTTATCAAGCAAAAAGAATAAAAGTTTCCATGCCAGCAGCTGGCAACAGAGGCACTCTCCATAGCCGAATTCAAAAGAAATGTCAGTGAGAGTGGCAGCAGCTACAGTCAGTGCTGGAAGCTGATGCCTCTGCAGGAAGAGGATGCTGGGAGATTCTCCCAATCTGTGCTGCAGCCTAATTCTAATCCATCACTCCCAACTGTAAGGGGAAAATGGAGACATGCAAAATGCAAAGTAATTTATATTTAAAGACAAAAAAGGAGTCACCTTAGTATTTCCTGAATATATAAAAAAAAAGAAGCCACAATTAAAGTCAGACAGATATGCTAATGAAACTGCAGTAAAGTATGTTAGAGCAACTGCAGGAAAACTAGATCAAATATATGAGAGCTGATAGCAAGTAACACTGAAGAAAAATAACTAGCTCATGTTTGATTTTCTTTATTTAATGGTACTCAAACATCATTTTTTTAAAATTAACCCTTTGACATATTTTCCCCCAGAAATCCACATTTTTAGCTAGAGTTCCATGACCAAACAAATCACTAACACAGAGAGCTGTTAATAAACAGTTCTCTTCATGAATATCAACTGCATTAGAAGAAAGCAGAGTCAAAAGCAAATCAGCTACAACATAGTTTCATTCCTTTGGTCTAATCTCTCTAGATGAGATATGATAAAAGCTCAGTACATGGGACCTAAGCAGCAGAAAATTAAACTATGTCCTCTACTATTATCTTCAAAAGGTATTCTTTAAAGCTGTACCAACTGGACTAATAGTACCTATTTCTAGCAATGTTTACTGTTATGAATTGAGATTTACTCACAAAAATGTCTCAAACAAATCTCTTAAAGCAAAATGCAGGAAACCTCAGGTCTGAATTTACTTATTTCAGGCACAGGCTAAGTAGTATCAGCAGTAATACTTCAAACCAATTTATTTAAACCATTTACTTTTGTTAAAACATTCTTATTTGTATGGAAAGAATTGCACAGTATTTCCTACAACACCTGTAGGAACCAAGGGCTATGAGCAGGTAAAAAAGGTTTTCTAAATCTTGTAAACTTTTCAAAGAGGTGAGATTGACCCCTGTAATTTATAGACAACAGCACCTTTAAAATCTGGACAATCTACCTTTTCCAGGAAACTCGACCCAGTAGTGTTAAAGACCAAGAAGCTCAGAGATATATATATCCAAGTTCTCCACCATGTCATTTGAAACAGTGTTTATGCATATTGTCAGTTAATATACTGACAATATTAGAAACAGGGAAAGTAAAAACGCCAGGATTTCTGTGACCTTGCCTATATATGAAGAATAGAAAACTTTCAGTTAAGGCTGCCCTGTCACCCATATAAACATACAGTGCTCTGTTTTTAACACAAGTTCCAGACAGTACACACTTGATGGCTGAGAAACTATTTTCTAGAAAAAGCTGTGAGTCAGGAGAACATTTCCACAAAGATGACAAAAGGAAGCTTTCTGTCTGCAAATATCAACCCATGCTCAAAAGATTTTCCCTGGATTGACTTAAGGAAAATGAACTAATACACACTCATTACAACTTCCACTCAGATTGATTCTCAAAATACTCCTGTGACAGCATTTAATCATTAAGGAAGCAGAGGGAGGGACATGACACAACTAAATCAAACAACCAAAACAACACTACTGAAAACCAGGATTTTTGTTTGTTTGTTTAATGGCTTAAAATAATCAAACAGGCAAATCTGGATTTCAGTCTGTTTTCCTTAAAAACAATCCTACTTCTCAGCATCTAACCAATTTACACTTTTTCTTCATCAATGACTTAGAACTCATCTTTCCATTTTTTTATCTAAATATTAAGACTTATGTCTTAATGTCAGTACCACCAATCCAAAAGTCTACATCACTTTCCAAGTCTCAGAAGTTATTCAGACAAGGCAATTCTTGAGCTGCAGGGCTAGAAATAGTGTTATGTAGTCTTTATTAAAACACCAGACAAACATTACTTTCCAGAAAGACATTTAAAGAAAGAAGACACAGATGTGATCATGCATTCCACCCTAACATCAAGATTCCAACATGATACTTAAATAAACTCCAGAAGTCTCCAGAAAGCCCCACCCCAAAAATATGATGTGATTTTAAAGCTATAGTGTTGATTTACTGCCACAGAGCAGTAAAGAAATATTTAGGCCCAATTAAGACAAATTTCTTTTGGTGAACAGAGGATAAGAGAAAAACATGCTGTGGTATCTTCCTGTGCACCAGCCTTTCAGCAAAGGCTTGCAAAAAGACTAACAGGGTGTGGAAAACATGCAGTTTTGGGCACTTCATGTACAATGTCTCTGAAACTGATTTTGGGTTTTTGTCTACCTCCTCTCCTCACTTTCAAAGGAGGTATGAACACAAGTGGAAATGCAAATATCAAACTGAACAGAAGATACCAATACAAACAACACCACAGTGCAGCCTGAAGTATTCTACTGAAATCCAAACACAGAGAAATCTTACAGCACAGGCAAAAAGTGTTGTGGCAATAAACAAATATGTGTTAGGAATGACATAATTATTGCCCAATGAAAACATCACCAAGATTAGAAATTTATAATCTTAGAACTGTTTGAGTTGGGGAAAGATTAGAGAGATAAGGCTACTGGTCATTACTGTCGTTTCAAATCTTGAAACTCACTATAGTGTGTCATATTTTTATATTTCTGCAGCTGTGAGAATATTATCTTCTAGACACAAAAAAATGCCTTTAATGGAATTTTTTTCTACTAACCTTGAGGGTCAAACATAAGAAAATAAAATTTGGAGGATTTCAATTGCCACTGCGGCTTCTCATCATCTCAAGACAATGTCAGAATATGAGTTTAAACTTACGAAGACAGTAAGTTTCCAGAAGTTGTTGGCTCCCTAAATTAAAATTTTAATTTAAAGCCATTTCCTTAACTGTTCAGTTTCATTCACTGACAAAACACAGGTGCAGGTGTAACTGAAATCTTAACTACACATCTAAGATTACAAGGCTAACCTGCTCTAACTTCCTTAAACACTTCTGGCCCTTAATCTATCACCCCAGTAATACCACACAGAGCTGCTTTGGTAGGATCAAGGATTAACAGTATACAGCTTTGGGTAGGCAAAAAAAATGTGAAAGAGAATCAGTGAAGCATGTCTCTTTTTGCTGAAATTGATAAAGACAAAAAATACCAAAAGTTCCATTCTTGATCAAAAATCATCTGTCTGCTCTGCTTACAGAATGCAAGCTCCCACTTTTTCAATAATTCATGTTTTAAATGTGTTTAAGTGACATCTCACTAGCTTTCTACTGATGACATAACTCAGGGTCTGGCATCTGAAATTTCTATATAAACAGCACAACATGAAGACTTCCTCTGCATATGAGCTGCCT
Organism: Cyanistes caeruleus; assembly: GCF_971803275.1. Lineage (NCBI taxonomy): Eukaryota > Metazoa > Chordata > Aves > Passeriformes > Paridae > Cyanistes > Cyanistes caeruleus. The sequence continues at coordinate 49,430,328 of NC_141732.1, read as the reverse complement.
GCAGCAGTGAGACTACTGTGTTTCTTCCCAATCTCAACTACAAAACATCTATAAAAATGCCCACACAGCTATCATAATACAGTGCTAAATGCTGCTATTCATTTGCATAAGCCTCTGATATTGGGGTAGTAAATAAAGGCACTATCTTTGCCTTGCAATCTAAGGAGGATTGCACAGACAAACATAACTTGATGGCTACTTACTCCTTTCATATACAGCTAACATTTTAAGGAAAGTAAAGTAAGTAAAATGAGATGGACAGAAATACAAACAGAATTAATATTTCATACATGTTCTAAACAAATTGAGAACTTCAGGAGGATAAAATACATACAGAAATCAAAATAGCAGTGGCAAGGTCATTACATGCCAAGCATAATACAGTGATGGTTAAAAACTGTTGAAAACTCAAACTACTTTCAATCAAGTTATAAAGCCCAAGACAACATAATTTAGAAAATTACACTCTGGCAACAAAAAACGTGAATATTTGCATTCTACGAAGAGATTTTCAGAACAATTTGAGTAAAAATTAAGGTAGTAGAAATACATTAAAAAAAATTCAACGTAGAAAATTATCTTGTTCGGTAAGGCTAGAAGTAAAGTTTAAGTTTTTCCACAGTAAGATTTAAGTATTGATGAGGCATTTTTAACAACTGAATAAAAGAATAGACCACACACAAGTATGTTCCATCTACTTATGTTTTTGAACCTGTAGATGCTTGGCAGGTATTAGGTAACTTTGTCAAACACATCCGCTAAGCCCAAAACTTGGAAGCAGATGCTCCATTGGAAAAATGGTAAAAAACAGCCTACCACCACAAAACTTCTTGGCAGAGTTTTCAATTTCCACAAAAGAAATCACAGTTTGTCTCCAGTTATTCAGTTCCTTTTACAACAGAATATGCTAATCAAACTAGTTCTGAGTTAACAGAAACAAGTAATGGTGAATTTACTTTGACATGTATTCCACCTATTCAATCTTTGGAAAATTCAAAATGGTGTAACTAGTGTTACTATCATACCAGTACTTTGAAAACTCAGTTTCTTTTACTGGCAGAGAAGACATTAAATGCTAGTGCTTGCTTTAAGTAAAATGGCAGAGTGACCTACTGTAAAAGCCTTTCTTCAGCTTTAGCAAAAAAACAGTGAACAAAATTTACAGTAAATAACTCTGTTTAAAGGTTTCTTCATGTTTCTACAAAGCAAGTATTTTTTGATCATTACATGCTTTGGCATTGCTGCTTATATCTACAATAGCTACTATGAGTAGAAGATGACAAAAGAGTCTAGACAGAGAATCTAATACATTTAAATCACTGGAGCAAAGACTGACTTCCTCCTGGGCCTGTCCTCAGATATGAGCAGCACATGAGATTTAGGGAAGGATTTTACCACACTAAGGTAACTCATTGTCCTTTCAACATCTAACCTGCACAGTCTGGTATCTATAGGTAAGCATTAATATTTAAAGAATAAAGCAAATTAAAGTCAAGTTGGATTAGCAGAACCACTCACTAGCATCTACTGGTGCAAAATACAGAGCCATTTTACCCTGCACATATTTCACACTAAGAATTGCAGTGGTGTATGAAATACTATGAAGATCTTCTTGTTACACATTCTTTCCCAATTCTGTAAACTTAACACGTCAATCTGACAGAACTGGAACCAAAACTGATCTCAAAAGTAAACATGAGTATTTGTTGACACAATTCCCTATAAAAAAGGTGCATTTCAGATAATTCAATTGGATATAACTAACTACAACAATGCACTCAAACCAATGCCAGGCATATCATCACAGAGCTCTAACAATCCCACCTTCCTATCCAAAATAAAGGAGAATGAAATACTGCCACAGAAAAATAATGAAAGTGAAAGTTACCAATACCAAAATCAAAAAAATAGAGACAGCTTCCCAGAAGCTTAAACCACTGGCCAGTTATTGTTTCAATATAGTAATGAAAAAACTACAATTGATTTTGTATTCATAGATAAAGCTCAGGAACAACTAGTATGGCACTGGATTTACAAAAGGTTTTCCCCTCAGGGAATCTACTAACATCATTTGAAAACTACGATCAAAGCATTTCAAGAAAGATAAGATTGAAGACCTTCACAAAACATTCCAAGATCTTTTTCAGTTCCTTAGGCACATTTTTTTTTTAATAGCCGTATAGTCAAAAGAATTTGAGAAAGTAGAGTCTAATCCAGGGAAGAATCCTGCCCAGATACACAAGAATATAAACATTCAGTATGTTCAATGTGATGTTAAGTAACGACACAATGTTTTGTCCCATTAATATTCTATCATCTTCTATATAATGCTTATTGCAGATGGAGGTAATACCAACCAGAATAAACGGACATCCTAACTTCTATTATAAAAAGTGTATGTGAGACAGCTATGAACACAGAAGAAGACACTCAGGAAGAACAAATCAAGGCTCTGCATGCCAAAAATAAACAACCATACCCAGCTCAGACATCAACAGAAAACAACAAAACCACTTTCTCATAGAAGGAATGAATATTGGGTAAATATTCTCATACAGTATTTCAAAGTTACTCTTGTCCCTGTCCCAGGGGAAAACAGTGGCCAAAGAAATGTTACCTAATCATACACAAACCCTTTGGCAGTCAAAGGAAGAATAAGCAACCATTAACATGTAGAATTCTCAGCTTGAACGTATCAGGTTTCCTTCTGAGTGTCAGGAAACAATGTTTAATTTTTCTCAGCTCTACACAGATCAGACCTTACTACTCTAGGTCTGGAAAATCTGCAGAGGGTCTGGCAAACCTGCAAAATACAGTTTGCCAAGACTATGGATGTTTTGGCCATGAAGTTAACCTACTGCTGGGTCTAGAAGTGTTTTAGCAATCTGAGGATATCAGCAGAAGTCCCCTTCTCATGTGCTTCATGGCACAAAAATTAAATAAAATTCTAGAGAAAAACTAAAACCACTTATGAACAGCATAATGTGTTTTCATCACAGTTTAAGAAAGGTGTTGCTTCGGCATGAGATCTTGTACCAGAGAAGTGACTATTTCACTTCATTAGGGGAAAGTATGCAGCCATACATTATAAGACATAGCAATTTCCATTTGAAAATCTTGCTTAGATGGTTTTGCATAATGTATGATCCAAAGTTTTCCTAATAATGTTGTGACTATTTTTTCAGCACACAAAAATGTCTAGAGCTGTCAGTATGTAACTAAGTTACTAGATTTCTATTTTTAATTCTTTACAATTTTCACATTTGTTGACAAATATTTCATCACATGTATCAACCTAATTACACTTCCATTTCTCAACTCTTGAGGACTTTAACTGTTGTGAAAAACATGAATATAATCAGTGTATATAAAATTATGCTGTGTGGAGTCCACACAGTATTCCAGCTTTGTATAAGGAGTTTTAACAAAGACACATTTTAAAAAATTCTACTTACACAGGGATGTTTTCATAGGCATCTTCGAAGTTTTCCTGCAGAAGAAAAGAAAAAGTTTCTATTAAATGCATATATGTTTTGTAACATAACAGAAATTTACCATTACCTGATAGCACTTACTTCTGCAACAGACAGTAATTACCAGAATATTCACAGTCTACTGACTGTTTGCTAAGCTTTCACTGCAAATCATTTGTAGAGAGATTTCCCACGGACCTACTACATCAGACTACAGCTAAATTAAACCAGAGATATTTTCCTTTTTAGATTCTAAACTTCCACCATGTATATCACAGAAGACAATGCAGACTTACGCCTCAGGAGTTTGTGCAGCACATGTGATGTATTCAGGACAAACTAGCTGAGCAGTGTATCTATACATGAAACAAAAGGTGCTGTGTTCATGTACCTGACATGCAGGTTGGCCAGGGCACATACAAGACATGACAGATAGTGCACACATGCAGCCAGCTCACATGTGTGAGCAGTTATGTGAATAGCTTAGTCCAGAAATATAGAAGTTTTTTCTTCCCACCTAGAACCAAAGCTCTTTCAACCTAGGTTCAAATTTCAAATTGAAATAAAGGAAGAAATGCACAAATGTAAAAATGAGGAGAACGGCTCAGCTCAAAAATCATTTATTTCTGTATCCAGCTTTCAAAACTGGGCTCCAGAAGTGTGTATCAAGGACAAATGGGCAAACAGCCCTCCCTCACATATAACTCTCTACCTCATACTTTCCAGCCTCTGGCAACTCTGGGAATTTCAGACCAAAATAGTTTGGCCATCTTATGATTTTCAGTAGATCTCTGTTCTAAATACAAGCCTGATTTCCTTAATACCATGCAGACTTTGTTTTATTAATGACTTATAACATTAGTAAGGAATTTCATGAGCCTGATACCCATTTCATGCAAAATAAGACTTTCCACTTGAGCCTGGCTCCAGCTACCTTTGTTTAACAATCTCCAGCTTTATTTATTCAAAAACAGTAAAGAACCAATTTGTACTTGATCTTTCCTTGACACTCAAAATTTTGAAAGCTTTTGTTACGTCATCAAACTCATCTCTCCTCTGAGCTCATGACTGCTACCTTACTCACTCTTCAAACCGAAACTATTTTCTACTTTGTAACCGTGATTTCTACTCTTTCCATAAGAAAAACTGGAAGCTTGATGGAACAGACTTTTAACACATGCCAGGAAGACGCCTGGAGACTAACCTCCACTTCTGTACAACCCTTTTCAGTTAGCTGTAGAGAGTTATAAGATCTCTCCAGAGTCTCCTTTTTTCCATCCTAAATACCCTCAGCTCCATCAGCCCCTCCTCACTGGATTTGTGCTCCAGACCCTTCATCAGTTCCATTGTCCTCCTTTGGACACGCCGCAGCACCTCACTGTCTGTCCTGGAATGAGGGGACTAAACCAATACAGAATACAGAATTTCAAGGGTGGTCTCACCAGTGCCAAGTACAGAGGGAACTTAAAAGAACATGGAAAAAGCCAATTAAATGATCCTCCTGATCTGAGGAGAACTGGAGTTTCAAAAAGCTGAACAGAAACCCACAGGAACATCCTCAACAGAAATTCTGTTATCCACGTCTCACCCCAGACACTAACAGATGTCACCAGTCTTCTAATAAGCACCTTCTCTAAAGACTAATTGCCTCCTTGAGACACTTCTGGAGACAAGAGAAGAAATTAGGCAGAATAAACAAGCAGAACACACTTACAGCTTTTTCAGTACATTTCATCTCTCCTAAGAAAACAAAAGTCAAGGTACTTTTAATTGTCAGGTACTTAATAAAGAACAGTAATGACTGGAAGTTCACATGAATAAATATCTGTGATGTGAACCTTTTGCAGGCTCTTTCAAACCTTCATACAAAAGCAGCACTTACTTACACAAAGAAACAGGAAAAGAATTTGCATTCTGTCTAGGTAAATGCTTCCTCTGCCTGGTAGCTTCTGAATTTTGAATCCTGTCATTCACACCAGTCAAATGGCTGTCCAAACATTTAAAATGATGAAGTACAACCTTAGTGTTTTTCCCCAAACACCAAGACATAAGGAATAGTCACAGCCTTTCAAGGGACTCCTAAAAGGTGCTAAAAACAACATCACTGAAGACAGCTTCTATGCTAAAAGAAATAAACTAACCAAACAACAAAAAATCAAAAACCCAATCTGAAAGTTCTTTCTGAAGTTTCCTGTGTCTTCCTACTCCCACTGCATGCAAAATGGGTATTAGAAAATATTCAAATTGGTATCTTGATCCCATTTCCAAAGACTTACATGAGTCTGCAGTTGATCCCACAGACTCTCAGAAAAATGCTGGAGGCAGTAGAAGAGAAGCCTGGCCCTTTTCTACTCCATCCCATGCCCATTACAACAAAAACGTGACACCATCCTAAGAAGTAAAGAAAGGGACTGCAACAGGGGTAACTAGAATAGCTCCGTCCCGATCAAGGTCTAGGAATGATCACATTCCTACCACGAAACAAATTATTTAAAAAGTACTCAGAACATATTCACTTTTTTTTCCAGTAGTCTGGTAAAATCTACTTGTAAATTAAGCCTGTTCAACAAAAAGATTGATGGAACTGTTACATAAAATACACAGCATCTTAAAGGCCTAAGGCCGTATTTAAGATTCAAATGTATATACATACGTATATACTATATGTCAATACAAAAAAATATAATCAAGTGATTGAAAAAGTTTGTCTATTCTTCAGAGTACAGAAGGACACCAAAAGTATAGTCAGACACATTCTTGTACATTCAATTAAAGGCTAGTAAAGTTTCTATTTTCAAGTGCTTATTCCAGCACTGCAGATTGCAGCTGACACAGCTGAGATGTCACAACAGTTTCCTGAGGTACTTGGTTCATTTTAGCCTACAGCAAAGAAAGTGTTTTTACTTAGCACCACTGAAGAGCAATGCCAGGCATTGGCCACAGCTAGTTCCTTCAAGACTGCAGTGTGACCTCCACACTTCAGCACAGAACACCATTTCCATCATCTACATGGCTGAAGAGACTGAGGTGGATGCAATCCTTCATTCATTTCCTTCACCTGATCCAGATCTGTCCTGCAGCAAGTCCCAAAGGGCAGGTTCCCACTCCAGAATGTCCTTGTTATAACAGTGTCCTGTCCACAGGACATGCACAGAGCAGAAATCTTCAAGAAATATAAACGATAGTTAAAGCCACAAAAAGGACCACAAAGCCTTTTTTCATATTCTACTCAGAAAATGCAGAATATGAACACGTAAGCTAGTACCAAGAGAAACAATTTAATAACTATCTTGCTCAGTACAATGCTAGTTAATGCTGCAATACACAGATTTTTAGTGCACTTCTTCTAGAGTACACATCCATCCAAGAATTAAAATCACATAAATAGACGTAAAACTGCCACTAGATGGCATGACTCAGACTTTTCCCACAGATTTCAGAAAATCATCAGCACAAAATTTAGTAAAATAAAGCTGTCTCAAAATTATGTTTCTTGAATTGCACAGTCTTTATTTTTTGTTGTTTGATAATTGTATTATTTCTTTAAATCTTTATTATGTATCATTTTCAAGATGCAAGCAGGCTTAAAATGACTAAGTTTACATAACTTAGAGATACTAATGTTTTTGAGGCAAAGAAAGTCAAAGTCAGACAGAGAAATAAATGGACACAGTATACTAATGAAGAAAAACAGAAGAGCTCCTGCACTCTAGCAGTGAGAGCAGAAATGTTCACAGCAGACACTTTACTTCTCAAGCCTCACAAAATCAGCATGAAGAGAGGTCCTTCAACTAATACAGGACATCTATCAGTACCTACACTTTTGTTCTAATGCACTGCAAGAAAGAAGAAACAACTTATTATTATTATGCTTGCTTATTAGAGATTCTAGCATCAAATGTGAACTCCACTTTCTTCCATATTTATCATAAATCAACTCTAAGGAAATTTCAGACTATATCATGTGACTCTTGAACTGCTGTTTTAACTTCATTAAACATTTTATCAAGCTAAGTGTTTAAACACTGCCCTTTTCCAAGTGAAGCAGCCCAATTTGATCAGTGCAAAGAATTCCCTTAAAATTCACATTTATGACAATTATCATAACAAGTAGGGTACGAAGCATCTAAATTCGCCCCAATGAAAACAACATCACTTCAGTAAACTAAATCCAATAGTATCTAGATACACCAGCCACAATTCAAAGTCCATTCTGATTGGGCAAAGGAAAAAAAGCCCCACCAAAAGCATTTTCTCAAAAGTATAAACATGACATGAATTATGTTGGCTAAAAGTTGGCAGACTCAGCCAAAATAACACTAGTATATACTTCGCATGTGGGAGTATGCATTAAACCTCTTTTCCCTTCGTAATACTGAACACAGGAAAAACATGCAACCATGGGAGACAATGGGTGAGGTGTAAGAAGAAACAGACCTACAGTGCTTATAATATGAACTGAAACAGCTCAGAAGAAAGACCTTCCATACGGTCTTCATTTCAACAAGGATACCAGTTTCCAAACAGCTTCTCTAAGTCAGCAGTCACCACACACTTTTATTATCAAATGGAATAGAATATAAATATATGCACTTTTTCCCCCCATTTTCTGTTATGAAATTTTGAGAATATTTGTTTCTCCTTAGTCTTAGGCAGGCTAAGCCATTAAAAATCATTCAAAGAAACCGGTGGCTAAAAATTTTACATTCCAGGTCCACAGAAGTGATAACTTAAAATCACTGTGCATTTAAAATTTACCAAACATTATAGCAGCATGAAAGCTCCTTAGAATCTTACTCAAGGATACCAAACAACAGCATGCTATCTCTCTCCTTAGTTGACTTGACTGAGCTGAGAACTGCTAACAGAAGGTGGAAAATAACAAAGAACAGCAACACAATTAGTGAAACTCCTAGATGTACGAGTCAAAAAGGCCCTTGCTCAGGTGAAGACCCATCCCTGTGATTGTGTAACTTGTATAGAAATCCCTAACTAAACAAAATAGAGGGACTGTACTTGGGAGGTTGCTAACACTGAACTCTGTGTACAAATAAAGGCATGAGAAGTCTGGAAGGGCATGCTTGACTTGTGGAATGCCACTGAGCATCCAGGCTTGTGCAAGTCTGAAATAAATAAATAATCAATGTCTCTCTAATGCAATTATTAGCTTGTTGCACATCAGTTAACGAATCTGACTTTTGTGGGCTACACTCTGAAGCATCAAATATCAGATATCACTACTTCACAAAAAAAAGAATTATGGAGATGAAAGCCAGAGCAATTCACTGGTCTTAAATTATGAAAGTTTTGCCTGTTAGACCACTCAGACCAAAATAAATACATTCAGCTATGAAAATGGGGTTTGATTCATCTGCAGTTAAGAGAAGTAAGGTAACAAAGCCACACACATCTACAAACTACAGACAGTACCTGCACGAACTAAAAAAGAAAACTAGTTCTGAGAACTTGAATTACAACACATAATCTGTTATGGAAACCTTTCCTGCATATTAACAATTGGATGACAGTGTCACATAAGGACAGAACTGTCGCTTAAATGGGCAGTTGTATGAGAAAACATGCGACTGCCCATTTAACTCAGAACTGCATATTTTCCCGTATGTTAAGAAACAAAAACACCCAGCATGACAGCAGGACCCAAAAGCTAATTTGTCACGTTATCTTCAGCTAATTCATAATGTGAATGATGTAAAGAATTAGCACTTTGATGAGCCAAATAAAATTTAGACTTCATCTCAAAAATATAAGATGCTTTTCACTTCCTTATATTTCCGTAGGACTGACAATACTCTGCATTATGAAGTGCTTAAAAATCCTAACTTTTTAGCTACTGCTTCATTACACTTATAGCAATTTCTCACAGAAAAGAACACTCTACCCTACAAGCCAGCAGAAAGTAACATGGAAGTTAAACTACATCTTATGTTTACTGTCAAAAACCCCTCAAACATAGGAGAGAAACATCATTTCAATGTTGTCTTGGCAAAGCAATAACCTGGGGGAGCACAGGAAGGAAAAGGTACCTCCAGCTCTTCATCTCTGTCAGCCACACATGCCTTATTTGGCACTTCGACACCAGATCTTGGTATTAACAATTAATAGCCTAGGAACAGAAACACATGAATAACACCCAGTTCAAAGGGGAAAGAGATGATGAAGCCGTTACAAAACAGGAAAATTATTTCCCCTTGCCAGAGACAGAAATAGCCTGGAGGCTGCAAGAATGGAATGGAAATGCACAAGTTCTGCTCTACACAGTACAACCAATTTTCACGTGAAAAGTAAAAAGTGAAATTTATTTCTCCAAAAGAAAAAATGCACATATTTTTCTGGTTACATATTACTTCAGATTTATTAGTTTGAACTATAAACATAACTCATCTACTTTTAAAAAATTCTCAAGATTATTTGCCTAAAATACCAGTGGTTTTTTCCAGAGATCTGAGTGGACAGGCAATGGTGGTTGCTTGGAAGAAGCTGTGTTTTCCACTGCCGATGAAGAGCTTCAGTAGTCAGAAGCCAAAGATTGGACTTGATAATCTAGACTTACTCATTCACTCTCATCTAAATAGAACATGCTGCATTCAAGACATGACTGGGAGTCATGCTTTAACAAAAAAAAAAAAAAAAAAAAAAAAAAACAAACAAAAAAAAAATGCTAAAAACAGACCACAAAAACAAAACAAGACACCAAATACAAGAAACCCAGAAAAACAACCGCACACCAAGAATAAATGAAGAACTGGTAAGGTAAAACTCACTTTTTCTAGAAGTTAGGGTAACTAAAGTGCTGAAGAACAATTAGAAATTAAAACAAATTTCAGTGTCATCTTGCTCAAAAATTAGATGTCAGTAACTGCAAGAACAAAGCTTTCTCCATTACAGTATGGAGAGCAATGGCCTTTGGATGCTGCTGGTCACCCAAAAATTTCCAGAAGATACAAGAAAATTCAGTCTTAAAAAAAAATCTACTCTCTATTCTCTACAAAAAAAGGACATTTGCAATGGAAGCAACTGCTGTAACTAAGAGCAGCTAATCAACATGTTATAGAAAGTGGACAATTCCTACTCTGCCTCCAGCCAGACAATTCTTAGACAGCCATATTGTATAAACCAGGGCAGGACCAAGAACAAACCACAACCAAAGGAATTGCAGTCAGACATTGTCAGTCAGCCTGGTTGCATACCAGAGCCAGCCTCAAGATGAAGGTTTTTTCTGAACCTACTTGTAAAGATGGGTCACCAGGAAGTCACATTTTAATAAACTGACATCTCTCTCACCTGATGTGAACAACTGGACAAGCTCCTACTATTTTAAATGGCACCTCTCCCTCATGACTGAAAAATGGAAATCAGCAGGTTCAGTTACACGCTCACCAAGGAAAGCATTATGACTACTTTATGTTCAGATTCATGTCCAACATGTCGCACAAGAAAGCCGTACAGCTGCAGTTAAAAGCTGGCTAAACACCAAGACACCTTTTCTTACTGTTTACAGTGGCACCTTCTTGTTATTCAATCTGCAGTTGTTTCAGCACAGAAAGCATTTCTAAGAGGCAGAAGAACAGGGCAGTAGCATAGAACTTCACTGCTGCAATAAAGCTTTGATCTTGCTAGATGATCACCTTTCCCCTCTGTCTCACACAGACTTCCTTGGTCATCCCCAAGACCCAAGGAGCGTCATGTAGTTTCTATTTGTTTGAAAGTGGTACCAGAAAAAAACAAACCAAAATGCAAGAGAACAAAGAAACCGCATACTCAACCAAGAGTTCAACGTTCAGTACATTTGCACAGTTGCAAAGTGCACTCCTTATATAAAATCTCTACAAAAATTGCATATAACTCTATTCTTGGTCAACTTCATTACACAAAACTGATTGCCAAGCAATCCCAAACTGAAACGCAAATACAAACAACCACCTTGCCTGGACAGATCATCCTTTTCCAATTGTAGGAAGAGAGATTTGAGAAGAATTTGAGATTTGAGAAGGCAGCTAAGGAGCCTGAGAAGACAGAAAGAATACGTAAGCATTCTTCTCTAAACAATTACTACACAAGGGAAAACGCTAAGTTTGTCCTCCCTAGCCATAAGAAAGATTATTCAATCAAATTAATTCTTGTTGCAGCAGACAAGCCTGTAAGTATGGCAAGAGTTTTGTGCCAAGCTCATTAGTTTTTGTAAAATCTTGTACCATCATTCAGTCATTCCAATGAAACTGCAGAAAACCCCACTGAAATCAAAAAGAATTTGAGGATGCTATTTATTATGTTTATAAAGTTAGCAAGAGTTCTGCTACATCTTTCTAGTCCTAATCATTCCAACACCATCACCAGCAACTACTAGGAACAGCTGTGTTTTCCAGGACACTGGACACAAACATGGATGAGATACCACTGCTAATGAAAGACCAATCTGATAAAGACTTTCCTACTCTCAGCCACAGAGCTTAACAATAAACTTTTAGTAAATTTCTGTTGGCTTTCAAATAAAGATTATTCAGTTATAATTTTTCATTTGGTAAAAGAGACAGACACAATGTAATTTCAGAGACACAGAGAGTACTTTCAGACACTAACTGAAGGTAAAGCAGCACAAACAAGTGTTTACTTTCTTAACATGCTTGTAGGCAGTCAAGGCATGAACAACTTGAAAGTCACTAGCCACACTGCAACTCAAACCAAGAAGCTTGGTCTTTCCCAATTTCGCAAGGAAGCATTTCCCAGCCAGTGAGTTATCTATTATAGTTCAGAACTGGCTCTCTCTCATCAAGTTTAACTTTCCATGACTGGGTAACACTCACAGAATCTTCCACTCAGTTTAGCCAAAGGATCACTAGACAGTTTGCTGATAACAAAACGTTATCACTTCAAGAGATAGGGTAGATAAGAAGCCAAGATACTCTTTGACCTCACTTGAGTCAACATAACCTACCAAATAAAATAAAAGTTATGTGAATAGGGAAGAAAAACATGGTTGGAAGATCCATTTAAAAAACATCAGAAAACAGAGTTCTTCTGGGAGGTGGAGTATCATGCCTCTTGTCTCACAAGGGTAGGTCTATTTAGCAGTCTCATCTAACCTTCTCACCTTCATTCCCATACGTCTGTGTTTGTGATGTGACTGATGAGGCAGAACTCGACAGCTTTTAGTTACATATAACTTAGACATATCAGGATGGATCAAACACAAAGACATAGTGAAAGTCAAGCTTCAGTTACAACTAAGAGGCAGTCTTGAATCAATAAGAAACAGACAAAGTGGATTCTGCTTCCCATTAAAGTAAAATATAGACAGCTGAGAGGAAAAGCACATTGTGTTGTCCTGGACTTTACTAAGCCATTTCATATTGGTTAAAGATGCTTGATACTTACTGCTTCCAATAGGTATCTAAAGCTACCTGGAAAAAACCCTAATTATGGTTCACTATGCACTTAATATACACTATCCAGACAAAATCAAATTACATCTTCCCTGGAGGGATACTTTGACAGTGTTCCAGAATGCTTATCAACTACAATGTAATCGACAATCCTAAATCTCATTAAAGACACATTATCTTGCCACTGGTGATAATAATACTTTCCAGAGATGACCCCAAGCTGGGGAACAGAACAGGTTTACCTCATATTAAAAACAATTTCCCTATAGCTAATAAAGGCCAGCTTTCCCTATAAAAATAAAAATAATAAAAAAAATAATAACGGGTCATTAAAATGAGTATCTTAGGTTTTAACCTTCTTCTCCTGTCCTCCTCAGGTTAAATATGCTCTTGACTATAAAGCTGGTCACTCATTCATTAAGAATGTGACAGCAGTTGCTGCACATTTAGCACCACAAGGTTCTATTTTATAGTGAAAAGCAATTCAAGTTATTTTTCTTAACTGGTTAATTTCCTTTAAAAGAAGATCTTGCTGCAGTAATTCCAATAATGCTGTTTTTGATAAAGTTGTTTTTACTTCAGAACTTCAAAGTCTCTATATTTTCTGATCCGTCAGCAGTACTAACTGCAGTAACAGAAGAGACCTTTAGAAGTCAACATTATCTAGAGTTAAATGTGGCTGCAATAGAAGATTAAAGCAGTGACTTTTGTCCAGAGCACAGCTTGTTCTCTCTGTGAAAGACCAGCTTCCATCTCTTCTGGAAACCACTTTATATTCATTATTTTCATTAACAGAAAAGCATTGTCTCAAGGTTGTGGCAATTTAACTTCCTTACTTCATCACCAGTATAATATTAACTAATTACCAACTGACTTATACATGCATTCTAGAGAGTTTGCTCTTGCCATCAGAAAAAAAAAAAGCCAAACACAGAAATACAGTGCCACGTTCAGACCAAGTATCACATTAAATTACACTAGGCAAAATCAGATCTTGAATTAACCAGACAGTAAGCTAAAGTGTTAGTTCTTCCTGGGCTACTTACAGGCAAACACAAAAAGAACAGATTCTCATTGGAAGTTACAATAATTCTTACCAAGAAAATAAACCAGAAAAACCCTACAAGTAACACAAAAATTTAATTAACATAAAGTAATAGCCTATTAATGTCCCCTAAATTCTGGTGATGTGTCAAGTGTCCATGAAAGCCTACAGCTTTCCTCCTTCTGTCAAGACTCCCCCAGTGTAAATTCTTCATCCAGTCCATCCCCAACCACAGCATGGTATTTCTTCAGGTAGTGCAGGACAGCTGCAGGATCCAGAAGACACACACCAAATGGACTACTCAGGTACACTGAAAGCAGCATGTGTTTCCCAGTTGGAAGTTGTAACATTTGATAGACATTGTCAGACAGTCGTAGTGCCACCACCCTGCCCCGCATGCACACCCCCCATACAGCTTACTGACGTCAAGGGGAATTTATAGCCTTTGAAAATTCCAGCTGGCATGTAATAACAAGGACAGGATTAATTTACAGTTGTTACCACATTTGTCACTCCTTCTACCCAGAGGGTCACTTTACCACAAATGTAAGTTTACAGTATGTTATTGCCTCTAGGCTTCTGTTCATACATACATACACACACACCACACACAGAGACACACAGACACACACTCCTCTTCCTCCCACTCCTGAGTACTCATGGGCAATCACAGCACTGGTTCCTCTGCAGCAAACCCACACCAGAGCAAGTCACTTGCTCTCGTGACTCACACACTGCCAAAGGAAATCCTGCACAACCACAGGATGGTTCAGTCCAAAGCACTGAACCTCTCCTTGCACGCTTCTTCCTTCCGCCAGCACCCAGAGACACAGAACAGAAAAAAGCCAAACACATTACATGAGGTGTAGAGAGTTTTTTACATTATGGAAAGGGAAGTATCAGACAGTTTTTCCAGTTTCTCCAGGTAGAAACTACTTCTTTTATAGCTCATCTCTACCTATTGCTGGTATCCTTATCCGTTTTCACTTTAGCCCACAGTTAAAGTTTTTAACAATTTGTGAATGCTGTTGCACAAATTTTTCACATGGATTTTTTAATTACTTCTTCAGACCACAAAAACACTTACCAAAGGGTGAATATATTTTAATGTTAGAAAGATACCATTCAGGCCAAATTCTGCAACTATTAAAATCTAAGGTCAGTAGCTACCAGACCTCACATACATAAAATGAAGAGATGAAGTGCTATGGTATTATCTACAAAGATACAAACCACAAAAGTAATATAGTGTCTACAGCAAAGACCAGACATAGAACAAAGAAAAAGGATCTGACACAAAACTTCCAGTCAAGGACAAGAGTAGCATGTTTCAGAGACAGCTGCAAAGGCAAGCCCTATATCCTTGGTTGCCATCACAAGATGTAACCTCAGCTTCCCCTTCTTGCACGCTACCTGTCCTCCTAAGACCAGAGGACTTCCACAAACGTCAAACACAAAGCAACACATTACATGGGTCTAAAATTAAAAAGAAACTAAGCCAAAACATTAACCATACTGGATGTCAGCTCTTTCAGTGATGCCACATGACTTCCTTTCTCTACTCCACCAGACCACACACACACAGAAACACTGACAGGAACTCAAGGCAACGGTACAAACCCCACTGGCCAAGACAAGCTGCTTTATGTAGAGAAACTAGCTAACACTCAGCCACTAACTACTTTCCATGTTGCAACACAAACTACTCAGAGAAAGCACATAAGCCACTTCTACTATGTAATCTCTACTCTTTGTCCCCATGATATTTTTTTAGTATTCCTTCAGTTGTGCCCCTGCACAGCTA
Source organism: Cyanistes caeruleus (assembly GCF_971803275.1). Taxonomy (NCBI): domain Eukaryota; kingdom Metazoa; phylum Chordata; class Aves; order Passeriformes; family Paridae; genus Cyanistes; species Cyanistes caeruleus. Next base: position 49,414,605 of record NC_141732.1, on the reverse strand, counting down.
CCTGTGATGACACGCCTGTAAGGTGAACATCCTGGCTGATTCGGCATGAATCCCCAATGCAAGGCACCATGAATGCAGAGCTGTACAGTCCATACAGTAACTCCTTGCCTACTTTCCCTTACAGACTGGAATGTTCTCCTCTTCACTCGCTCACACACACTACTATTTAAAATTACAATCACTATTTCAATGCTCCAGTGTACAAACTCACAACAAGCAGGAACTGAGAAAGCAGTTAGGAGGAGTCCGTCACAGTGGAACTCTGAACTGCAGAAGAGAGTAAATACAGAGCATGATTTCCAGGAAGATCCTCCTACCTGGGACATGACCCTATATTTCTGTTTCCAGTCCAAAAAAGAGCAAAGCCGGGAAATCCACATTTAGTTTGCACTTCCACTCCTAACATAACTTAATGAACTCAGAAGCTAAAGATCCCACCACTGAAATAAGTAAAATGGACTTTTAAACAGCCTACCATAATTTATTTTTTTTTAAACTTGGATTTTAAGACTCCTTTGGCGTCACTTGCTAAGAAATACGTTCACTCTGAAGCTTAAATATACAACTTCAGCCATCCCTTCAACTCAGCATGACTTGAAATTACATTTAGCAGAAGATACAGCACTTTAGCAAAGCACCAAACCATGTATGCCATCTTCTAAAAGTGAATGGCCATGAGATATCCCATATTTTCCAGAGTTATAACCATATGTGGCACTTTAATCCAAGTGACATTAAAAGACAGACTCTGAGCTGCTACTGAACATCTCTTACCCAAAGTTTTAAGAAAACTTTGCTTCAGCTCAGTAGACCACACCTTAACAGAGCCAGCTACTTCAGTGGTGTCAAGACTATACAGGCAGTATGTTTAACTGGATTACCCAGAGCTGCACATGTTTTTCCTGCTAAGATTCTCCATACGGACATGGCACAGATTTAAATATTCTTTAGCAATATGCTCAAACCACCAAGTCTCACCTTAAAGTTTTTCCTCTGGTCCAAACCATACACTTAAATTTAGGAAGATTGTTTTGTCTCCAAAGTTTAGTTCCAACACTTTTACACTTCTTGTGACAAGGAACGTAATAATTAACATTATAAGATTACATCTTTATCACCTAGTAACAATAATATAATATTTAGATTAAAATGGCTCAAACAACATTGTTCTCCCTCAAAAAGTAACAGAATTACTTTTCAAAATACTTTTCTTACAGGGAAGAGCCAAAAAAGCTGTACTTCATGAAGTACTCAGTTATCCTTCAGTTTACCAAAAAAGTCAAAAAGCACTTAAGTTTCTCATCCCATATTAAATATGACTTATCAAAGTCATTAATATAAATTCTTTTTGTAATGAATTACTGTTTCCCCTAATTAAGGTGGGAGGGTTTTGTCAAAATTGTGGAATACTTCAGTTTTTGCATGTTTCTTCAGCTCCTCTAGCCAGCTGAGCTAGAAGAACCTTGAACGTCTGTGTAAGATGCCTCACTCTGCTAGTTTTGGCTGAGGTAGAGTTACTTTTCCTCACAGTGGCTGGTATAGGGCTGTATACTGGATTTGTGTTGTATACAGAAGTTGATAATACAGAGATGTTTTTGTATTGCTGAAAGGGGCTTACGCACAGCCAAGGCCTTTTCTGCTTTTTGTGTTGCAGTCTGGGGAGTAAGTTGAGGGTGCATGGGTGGTTGGGAGGAGACAGAGGCAGGTGACCCAAACTGACCAAAGGGATATTTCAGACCATGTGGCATCATGCTCAGTACATAAAGGGGAGGAAGAGGAAAACAGGGGAATCTATGGAGTGGTGGCACTTCTCTTCCCAAGCCACTGTCACCTGTGAGGAAACCCTGCTCTCCTGGTGATGGCTGAACACCTGCCTGCCCATGGGAAGCAATAAATTAACTCCTTGCTTTGCTTTTATGCACAGATTTTGCTTTCCCTATTAAACTGTCTTTATCTCAACCCATTAGTTCTCAGCTTCTACCCTCCTGAGTCTCTCCTCAATCCCACTGGCGGGGGAGTGAGCGAGTGGCTACATGAGCGGTCAGCTGAGCTTAAACCATAATACTCACCAGAAAGAGATGGATTTACTAAATCCACAACTGGTAATTCTACTTATCCATCATATTTCCAGAGACAAGCTAAGGTTTTGCCACACGACCTTAGAGCAACCATTTAACCATAAATTATTATACGTACTAAAGAGGAGGGGAAAAAAAAGAAAAATATTAAGTATCTTTTAGCCCTGGAAACAGTAAATTTGCAGAAAAGGGAAAATAACAAAAACAAACAAAACCCACAAAACAAAAAATCAACCAAACAAAAAACAAACCCAAAACATAATCAAACAAACAAAAAACAAGAAAAAACAGAACAAGCCTAAACAAAAAGCCAATCAAACAAAAAAAAAGCATCCCCAAAAAAAACAAAACAGACAAACAAAAAAAACCCCAACAAAACAACACGAAAATGACACAGGCATGAAGTCATTAAGTTTAACTAGCTATCCCACTGGATTGGTAACGACAGTCCTAAGGGAGAGAATCCAGATAAAACAACTTCATCCTAGTCCATTATTTCTTGGTGAAAATAAAAGCCAGTGTGATACACTCTGTCATCACTATAATCCCACTTTATTCAACTAAAGCTAATAGGAATATTTTTCCTTTCCTCTGGCCTACTACTAGTTACAGATAAGTATTCCTACTCACCTACCCAACACTACACTTTTTAGAAGAACTAGTACTACCCTGAGTTGCCAGACACACAATTATTTCCAGAAACAGGTTTTCCACTAACTTCCTCTCTGTTTGGATGACAGGCTGTCCTCATATACCCTCCAACAAGAGGATTATTATATGGATAGCAAGAGTGTGTGTGAGATTGACTTCTGTGGATGACAGAAATCAAAGGAATGCTGCACACCCAAACACTGGTTTGCAAAAGTTCATACACCACTCTATTGCAAAGTGAATGCATAAGAGAACTGGAATAAAAACACGATACATTCACTGCCTCACAACAAAAAATACCATTCCTACTAAAATACTAGATTATCTTGCCTTAGTATGTGGTAACAGCATTACTTCCTTACTCCAGAATAAGATGACAAACAAGTCTTTACTTGCCTGATAGAAAACCTTACTGTTTTACTGCACTTGGTGTCTGGGCATAAGTCCACACATCTGTGATATTTACTTACTGCTGACTTAGCAGAACCCTTTCGAACCTGAGCGGGCTTGGAAAAGCAGAAGGAATTTTTAGCTCACAAATTCTCACATTTCTGACTACTTAGGCAGACACTTGACCCACTGTGGCACACAGGTCTTGGCCATGTCCAAGCTCTAATCAGAAGACATACCAACATCAGCACGTATCCAACTCTCAGACTCAAGTCTTTAGCTTCTCAAGTCTTCAGCTGCACAGTTTTGCTCCCTTTTCAAAATGAGCGCTGAGATCCATCATTTCTGTTCCCTCTAATATAATACTGTTTCTATTAATCCAGAAGAAACAGCGTTTGTTAAAATTACTGCCCACCAGATGGGCATAGTGTGCTGGGCTGTATTCCTGCCAGCCTGTCACCAACAACTGTGATCTTATCTCCATCTCCCTGATGGTGTCACACGGGAAAAGAAATCCATACGAGTTGCAATAGCAATGAAAGTTTCAAATACGTCCTTATGGTTAGGCAAGCTACAGGAGATTTACTTAAGACAGGAGGCATAAGATCAGACATGCCTATCACCTACTCCTGAGTTGAGTCATCCTGGTCCATGATCCTAAGTAATGCCAAGAAATAACTAAGTTCCTTTTCTCTTTCAACACACAATCTCTTTGGCAAGTGAGGGGACCAGCAAGAACCTTTATCTATGCCAAGGTATCAACTTCTAGTAGTTTCAACAAGCTCAGCGGGTCTAGAGGTTTTTCCAAGCATACTGGCACCAATATGTCAGCAAAAGAAGAACAAACATTTGCAGAACCAAACATGTTTCCACAAAGTCATAACTCTCACATAGATTGACCAGAACTACAAAGAAGCAAACCATGCTGCTTTAAGCTTATACATGAAACAGAACTGTCTTTTTAGAGTTGTGGATGGCTCAGTCCTGGTGGTGTTCAAGGCTAGGATGGACAAGGCCTTGAGCAATCTGGTCTAGTTTTTGAAAATCTGTTTAATCTGGGAGGGGGCGGAGTTTGGTCTAGATGATCTTTCAGGTCTGTTCAAGCCCTTAACATTTTGTGATTCTACAGTGACTAAAGTGGCAAGCTTTTAGCTACAATTACCATGCCACTTGTACAATTTACAGTTGTAATGACAGTAAGTTTCACTGCTCCAAGAAAAGCATACATTGAAAGATACTGGATGCTACTTCCCACTGTTCAATATTCAAAGAATACCCAAAACGTTAAGAAAAAAGCTAACTCTTCCTTTTTGGTTATACTGTTTTCTATTCATATACAAGTAAGTATTTAAGTATCACCACCTCACACTCCTCCTCCAAGAAAAACAAACAAACAAACAAACAGTAAACCAAAAACCAAACCTCAGAAAATAGAAATAAAAGCAAAATTTACTTCCATTTAAAAATTAATTTCATAGGTACACAGCCTTCCCAGTTTATGTCAGCTCTGCCTCCCTAAGAGGCACATAGTGCTTCCTACAGTGATCCCACCTTTTCCCATTTCTTCTGCACCTTTTATCTCTTGCTCTGAGGAGAAACAGCTCACAAGTTAATAGTGAATATTAAATAAGAAAATTTAATTGGAATACTGCATACTCCTTTTTCCCTCCAGTTAATCAATAGAGACTTGTTTTTTTTTCGCTACCCAGCTTTCAAGTTTGGTCGCAGTCAACTAAGGAACACAAATGCACGACTCTAGGAAGCAAATAAGAAATGGAAAAATGCAAAAAATAAAAGCAAGCCATCTCAGAACAACATAGGTACTATAAAATTGGAGTACACATCCTTATTTTGAATAGTAGACACAAGCAAACAAAGTACCTCTCAAAAGGTAAACCTGTAAGTAAAGCAAAGTTTTATTTGAACTTAAGAAATTCAGAATATTGGAACGAGAGAGCACAACCTAATTTTATTTAATAAAAAAGAAATTACTAGTCATGTTTAGTTTTCCATTTGTGTTGCTGAAATACCATGGTCCTTATCTTAGATGCAGATGTGCTCTGACGGTAGGAAAGACCAACACAGAACCAGGAAAAATAGATGAGCCACGTGCCAAAGCACAACACTTTGGAAAAAGCAGACAAGAGGAATATGAATTTTACATTCGTCAGTTGAACAAAGTCTATTTCTCAACGAAACAAAACCATACAAGTCTCATGCAGACCTTTAAAAAAATAAAAAATTATCCCTCAAGAGAGTAAGCACCCCCACTACTGCTTCCCAACTCTGTATTTCCAACACAATCTAGTTTTTAAGGTGAAAAAGGCACCGCAGTATCTCACTTCCAGTTTCTCAGTCTCTGTGGAAATGCAGCTACCACCATCTCTCACCACAGAGACAGCTGAAGAATCCTCAGCATAAACATGAGAGATAAAATTGCCAGTGCTACACATTCTGTAATTTATTCTAAAGTGCATTATATTAAGCTACTGATGTAAAGAATCATACCACTAGCAAGGTCTTTCATCTTAATTACAGCAGCTGCTGCAGCAGTGGATGAAACTCTTGAGTACTTAAACCAAGTACTAACCGGCTTTTGAATTAAAGACGATGCTGGTTTCATTTGAAATTAGCTCTTAAGATAAACTGTCCAGGCTGGTAAAGCCAGCCCATACAGTGTTTATCCCTGCTAGGGCAGTTCAAGAGAGTACAACATGCATCATAAGACCTTCATTACCTAAATTTTCCTTAATAGCTTAGTTTAGAGATGAAGCACAGATTAGCTGAATTGGCCAAGCTGTCCTTAACACAAGCCTGTCATGGCTTGTACCTACAACTAAGCCTGCAACTAAATACCACATAGATGCTCTGTCACCCCATCACACCTCACACTCCCACCCCATCCTCCCAGCAGGGCTGTGTTTCAACCCTGGGGCAGTCAGTTCCAGGCGTACCTGACAGCTCTTCAAGTGAAAGCACACTGTGGCTGCTAAAGGGATTGAGAAAAATGCATTAACAGTATCAGGTGTGGCACCACTTGGCTGCCTTTGACTCCAGCTGTTATTGAAGTCCCATCACGTCCAGAAGAGCAGCACTCGGAGGTGGTATGACTTCAGACAGGCCACAAGAGTCTACTGTCAGACTCCACTCTCCCTTAGACTTAACTGCTTGTAAGGTGCTATCATCAGAAGGTAAGCGCGTCCTGCTGATCACTCCTTGGCTCCAGAACCACTCTGTGAAGAGTCAGAGCCCACTGGTACCCTTTTGGGGCTTTGTAATGTCCTGAAAAAACCTGTGCCAAGGATGCAGAGGGCCTCTGAAGCCATCACAGTAAGGTACTTTTGCCACTCATTCCAAGTCAAGCTCATTTCAGCCTCCAGCAGACAGCTACTGGGACAACACTGTCACTCCAAAAGTACAAATGGGCTCTGACTCTTTATAGTTTGAGTGTGCACTGGTGTCTGCTAGAGCCTTATACACCCATGGGTTTGACATGCCACTGGATAGGCCATTGGATCCACAGAATCCAACGAACATGGTTACCCCTCTCCTCCGCCTCGCTGGAGCAGGGCCCCTCCACTCCTGGTCACTGGACTGTCCACCTCATATAAAGAAAACATAAATATTAGAACTTCTTTTAAAAAAAATCAGGAGTAAGATAAGACTTTCCACTCTGATAAACTGCCCACTGGAGACTGGAGAAACAACTTTCCTGGTAAAAATACCATTTGGGACTGTTTTTCCCCTACAACTCAGGTACCACTGCCTCCAGGGTTGAAGGTAGGTTTTCTATGCCACTTTCTCATGTCGACTCTGTGATCCCTCAGATAAAAAGACAGAGCAACCCACTGTGTCTATACCCTCTACATCCTCTCTCTTGAGCAGAAGAATACTTACTGTTAATAGTAGAGATACCGGGCCATACAAACAGGGAGTAGGATGTATCTTTTTTTGTTGTTGGAACTTCTGGAACATTTTTTCCCATTTTTCAAGCAGTTTTTCCACAGCAAAGTCTGTGGAAAATAGGGACTCTGTAACTGCCAGAGCTGGCAAGCCACTTTGCCCACCATCACTGCCTGCTTGTCCCCCCAGCTACCCAGCTTTGTCTCATTACCACCAATAAACTGGCACGCAACAATGGTGCATATGCACTGGATTTCACCTGGATCTGTGGGCAACTCCACATTGTTTTGGTCATAATAAATCATCTCTAGCATGGCTGATTCCCTCACGTACTAGACATGGTGGTCCACTTGCCTGGGTGGCATATAACATCTCCCTTGAAGGGATACCTCTCCTTCACACCTGACAAGAGTCACCTCCAGAGGTCGACGACTTGTATTCTTTTCCTAATTGCCTTGTTAATGCCATCTTCTAGAAAGAAATCACAGCTGCTTCCATACTCCAAAATTCCAGGCTACTAGCCCTGTTATTGCAGCACCAGAACAGGCAGGTAACAATGTGCTCATCTTGATGATGGCTATATTCCATAGTTCACTGGGATAGGTACTGAATTGTTGCTTTTTTTGGGTCTTTTCCTTCTGCTTCACCCTTTACTATGAGCTGACTTCCCTGTCCATTTTTTCTTGTTTATACAAGTGACTGGTAAGGGTTGTTTCAGCAGCAATGCCCGTCACTGGAGTTAGAGCCTGTCACCTTCCTGACATTTAAAGACCTTCTCTTCCTCTGAGAGTACTGAGCAGGACTGCCCCTTCACGAACCCATACTGGCTCTGACTAATACTTGCATTTTCCTTTGGGTGTTTTACAATAGTTCCCAGAACAATCTTCTCCATGCTTTTACCGGTCACTGGAGCAAGACTGAGAGGCTTGTAGTTTCCAGGATCACCTTTCTAGTCCCTTCTCTTGGGAAAATGTTACCCAGATTGCAATTGAGTAGGACCTCTCCAGATACCCAAGACCATTCAAAAATTATTGAATGAGATCTTGTGATGAATGACATCAGCCAGCTCTTTTGACTACTCTTGGCTGAATCCCATCAGGCACTCAGACTTCAGGGGATCAAGCTAGTTTTCTATTCTCATAGCCACAGTCCTCCAGCTCAGGGTGCTGGGACATGCTTAGCCCATTTTCAATGCTGACAAGAGAGGCAAAGAAAGCTTTAAACATCTCTTCCTTGTCTATGTCCCTGCTTGTGAAGTCATCATCCTCATCCTGTAATGGGCCAGCATTATTTCTGCACCACCTTTTGCTACTAACCTATCAAAGAATAAAAAAACTTTTTTTTATTGTTCTGACAGTCCTGGCTATCTTCAACTCCATTTGAGCTTTGGATGCACAATTTTCTCCTTACAATAGGGAGCAGCACCTCTGTATTCCTTTCGTCACTACAACAACGAATGCTTTTAAAAATTTGTTCTAACACGTTCTATTCCGATTTGCTATTACCTGAACTCATCACACCTCCTATTGGGCACAAGAAAAAGACTGTCCTGGTTTAACACCAGTCAGCAACGAAGTATCACACATCCACTCAATTTGCTCTCCCCTCTTGTCAGTGAGAGGGGAATAAGATTGGGCAGAAAAGGTAAAATCCATGGGCTGAGATAAAGATTGTTTAATAATTGAAATAAAGTAAAATTAATAATAATAATAGTATAGAAAGGAGGAAAGAGAGAGGAACAAAACCCAAGAGAAAGAAGTGATGCACAATACAATTTCTGACTGCCTGCTGACTGACACCCAGACTGTTCCCAAGCAGGAGTGACTGGCCCCTCCAAGCCAACTCCCCCCACTGTGTATCTTGGGCATGATGTTCAAGGGTGTGGGAATATACAGGCCACCAGTCCTGGCCATGATCCCTCACAGCTTCTTGTGCACCTGGCTGCTGGCAGCACATGGGACACTGAGAAAGTTCTTGGTTTAGGGTAAGCCCTACTTAGCAACAACTAGAAATCACTGTTATTCAAAGGGTTCTCGTACAAAATCCAAAACACAGCACTTCACCAATTAACTCTACCCCAGCCAAAGTCAGCACAAAGCCTTAGAATTTACCACAGCAAGGGCACCAAATCACCTTCCGGTCTGTAAATAATCCTTAGTCTGGCTCCCTTTGGCCAAGTAAGGAATTCTTTCAGCATCTAGATGCTTCTTGATTGTAAACCTTTCTGTCAACCCAGAATCCTCAGACACACAAGGACCTCGGCTGGGTTTGAGGGTTAATTTTTTTTAATTGCTAGGGAATCCCCAAGTAACCAATTAAGCTGGCTTTAAGACTTTGAAAAACCAGGGCAGCAAAGAGTGAACTTAATGGGAAGCAGATCTGGCCCGCTATTTTAAGTAATCTTTAGACACTGGGGCGGGGTGGGGGGGAGGGGGGGGAGGGTTGGGGGTGGGAAGAAGAGGGTGGATGGGGAGAAGAATAAAGTTTTGCTTGAAGATTCTCCAGTGGCTGTGAATGCTACTTTGTTCTTAAAATTAAGTATATCTGTTCTAGATTTCCAACCCATTCCAAAGGAATACAGTATGAATTCTTTTAGGGGGTATATTCAGTGTCATATAGAAGTTTAAGTGTCAACGGTATATCATGTTTGAGTTCACAACTGGCCACACCACAGGTGAATACACTGATCACACAGTAATCAGGAAACTGCTCCCTAGTAGAGATTGACCACAAACACACTTCAACACCACAGAAGCAACACTGCACTCAGGAAAATCTTGAGTTTAACAGCATTTGTTTTCACAGACGGCATACCCATAACTATCTCATTTATACAGCCTCTTAGTCATAGGTCTCTGGTTCCTCTTGGTGGGTTTCTTTTCCTTTAAATAAAAAAAAAAACCAATACACTTGTGTTAGTTGGCTTAAAAAGAATCTCAAGATTTATTTACACTTCATACCATTTTCTTGCTGTTCCCATCAGAAAGCCACAGCTGCAGAACACGACATAAATGAGAAAAAAACCCCAAACAAACAATAACAAAAAAAAAAAACCAAACAACCATACAAACAAAAAAACCCCATGGTAACTGGCACTTCCTTGAGCTGCAAGAAGCATCAGGAAAAGCACAAATTTTATTCAGGGACAGACTACAGCAGGGGGCAGCTATCTGGTACCTTATGCTTGGACTTTAGAAGAAGAGTTCTTGCTGGTCTATGTCCTGTTAAGTAGGAAACAACTTCAAGGTTTAGCTTAACATATTCCTCTTCAAAGCTTCAGGGGCGAAGAAGTATTCACAAGTCCCTGCAAAGCAAAATTCTATGCTAAAAGCTATGTTCATATAGTACTAAGCGTGTACACTTAAATCAGGAAGCAAGGCTCCCATCTGCTATGTTCTAAGTAAACAATACTATTTAGATGCATGTAGCTCATAAAAAAAGAGCTGTTCTGCTACCTGTTTCTCAGCATCACAGCCACTGCAAACACCAAAAAAAAAGCTAACACACTAAAACAATTACCATATGAATGAAACTACAAGAAGCTTATTTATTTATTTATTAGTGAAGACACTATGCTGAACCTGTAGGCAAAGACAGTCTACAGTGGTCTAGAAAAATTCTGTTACAAACGCAGTGACCATCCATCCCCAAGACAACCATCTACCCTCTCCTCCTGAATCCTGACTGGGAAAGATTGAAGTACTTGCTGCATTACCACTACAGGTGTGTTTCAGACTCCAAAGAATCAAGCACTAAGCAAATCAAGCACTTGCAAAGAACATGTTTTTTTGGCTTATAATGAGAAAACTTCACACTTTTTGTAAAGTATTGCTGAAATAAAGCCTCTTTCATGGGCTTTCATGCCTACCTTTACCTTTTTTTTTTTTTTTTTTTTTTTGGCATGGCAGCTTCTTTTACTGTAAAAAGCATTGGCATCTAACACCAAACTCAATGAAGTACATTCTTTCCTACTGTTCACACAGAACGATTGGGAAACAACAAAGTTGCTGAATACCTGTTTTAACAACTGTGAACTCTGACTATCTGCTTACTGAGAGCTTCAAGAGGTAGTTAATAAGTTTTTTCCCCCTACTCTGGAAAACAAATCTCTCAGCTTCAAAGAGATGACTTTACCATTCTGCAGTGATTCACTCTGGTACACAATGAAATTCAAGCATTTCACATCCTTTCATTGCTGCCACATATAACCTCAGGAAGTAGAAACTTTCACACCATGCTCTGAAATACAGGCTAACAGGTATATTCCCATTCTCTAACCAAGAACAAGAACAAGCTAGTTCAACTGAACTGCAGCATAGTAAGTTCTACATAGACATTAGTCACTTGCCCCATCGTACAAAGCACTGCCACACCTCAAACTCTGGGCACTGGATAAAACCCAACCTATTACGTCCTCATTCATAAATTGTCTTCAGCAAAACTTGGGCAGATTTGCCTTGCCAGTCTTCCTGAAGAAGCTGCTGGATGCACACAACGCTAAAATCGCTCATTCTAGACTGGACAGTCATAAGACAAGTCTGTATTCCCACACGCGCACGCCAGGACTGTGATCTGTGTTTAAAAGCACGTTCCAGTTAAAACCGCCTCAGTTAGGTAGTACCGTTCTCAAAAGCCCGTCTACGACAATACTTTATAATCACCAGTTTCCAAGAGGTTTTGTCAAGGAATCTTGCTACCGTGTTCTCCTAGACTGACAGTATTACAAGGTATATCTTCAAGTTCAAGCGATCGTTTGAAGGGGACTTCTGTCTGGGGCATTTGAAAGACCTTTAATAAAACAACGGCGAAATTATAAACGCATCTTAAATCAACTACAGCTCTGACCGACTGCACTTCCCAGAGAAGGTGCTCATGGAAGACCCCACGCACACGGGGCCCCCTCGGACACCCCGAGAGCGAGGCCGTGGCCGCCGTGCAGAGCCGGGGGTGGCCGCTGCCCGCACACCTGTCACCTGTCCCTGGCTCCCGCGCAGGGGTCGCGCCCGCCCAACCGCCGGGAGGGACACACGGGAGCGCCGGCGCGGCACACTCGCACGGAGCAGCGCAGGAGCTGGGCTTAAAGAAAAATTTTTAAATAATAATAATAATAATAATAATAATTTTTAAAAAAATAATTTTAAAAGAAAAAGCAAAGAAGGGGGGTGCGGGAAGGGGCCGCCTGCGGCCCCGCTGTGCCGGGACAGCTTCCTCAACTCCAGGCGATGGACTCGTCCCTAGACCGGCGGCCAGGCCTGCCCCTGTCCTGTCCGGCCGCCCGCCCATCAGCCCCCTCCGCGGAGCAGGTGGGCGACCGGGACGGCCCGTGCAGCGGAGCCCCCGCCCGCATTTCTCCCGCCGCCGCCGCGGGGCCGCCGGGCACGGCCGCTCGCTGCCCGCACGCCCGAAGCCCCTCAGCAATCGCCCTCCGTTTACCTCCTCGCCGCCGCCGCCGCTCTCCTCCGTGCCGTTTCCTACGCTCGCCATGTTCCCTCTCCGCTGCCCGCCGCCAGAGATCTGCGTCCGCCGCGCCCCGTCCACTGCTCACAGTCCAGCGGCGGTGCCGCCCCCCGCCCTTCCCGGCCGCCCCCGCTCGATCCGGCCCGCTCTGGCCCGGCACCGCAGGCTCCCGCCCGGTCCGACCGGGGCCGCGCTCGCCGCCTCCGCCCGCCCCGGCCGCCCCGCGGCTCCGGCGGCCGCGCCCCCTCGTTTGCATGGCAGGACCCGCCCCCGCCGGTCGCGCCCCGCTGGCCCTCGGTGTCCGCCCGCGGCACGCCGCCCGCGCTGCCTCCCGGCCGGGGCGGCATGGGCTGTCCCGGGGCCGCCGGGCCCGTGGGCGGTCGGAGAGTGCGGCTGAACGGGTCGGAGCGAGCGGAGCGTCGTCCCAGACTCATGTCGAGGCCGCCGTCCTTCCTCCGTCCTGCAGCCCCACCTCCAAACACGCTACGGCTTCGCGCCACTGTGACCGGCTTCACTGACAGAGGTGCCGCAAAGCTTGTCGCAGGTGTCCCCGCCGTGTCCTTCCAGTGCCCGCGCTACCTGAGCGGCAGCCCGGGCCGGTTCAGCACACCTGAGCCAGCGGTGGCGGACTGGCGGTCTGTGCCAGCAGCCTCCGCCGGCATCTGCCGCGCCGCCCGGCCGGCTGCTCCGGGGAAGGACAGCGCGGGCTGTGCTCGCGTCCGGAGGGGCCTCCGGTAGTGCTGCCTGCAGACCCTGCCACTCCCATGTTGTCAGTCAGCTACAGGTATTCAGTATCTGATGTCCGGGAGAAACTTGCACATAGAGTCCTTCAGCTCCCAGAGGCCAGGCTCTGGGGACGAACGGTTTCATCACCATGCTAGCTGTCACTTACAAAGAAAGTTCACAAAGCCGCCAGCTCTATGAGAACTATTAGAGTCTCCCACCTCACCTTGTCCTTTCCATAGGTCACAGTATGGTGATGCTCAAAATCTACCTGTTTCCACTTTTCTGTATTCTGCCTGCTGAGGCAAATGCCAACTAAAAGGCAGGTAGCATGATACCCACTTCCTACTGGTTAGTTCTCTGTCACAGCCCTTGTTAAAAAATACATAGTTTTGATATCTCATTAGAACCAGAGAGAGATTAAGAGAGAAAGAATTGAACAGGTTCGGCTAACCAGGAGGCACATAAAGTTTAAGAACTTTTTGCAAGGTTTGGGAATGCAGTCTTAACTCTAAGAAGAGGCAGATGTAGGGACTTTCAATGTAGACTAACAACTGAAGTGTCCCTACTAATCTTACGTAGACTGCTTTGCTACGTCTGCTATTTTTACCCAGCTCAGCTAAGTAAAAAAGGGAAGGGGAACCTAGCATAAATATGTTCATCTTTCCTGCAAAATTCAGTTAGGGTACCACAAACACACTGTTCTCCCATACTCATGCACTTGAATGAGCTTCATCACTGGCAACTTGTAGGAAGATACTCCAGTGATATTAATATTTTTCCAGGATTGAACTGAAGCACATTAAATATACCAGTCATGCAAAAGCAGCAGACAGGCTCATACATGCTTTGTATTTGACTCACAGCACAGTCATGTCTGCCCACATGTCAGCTCCACCTGAAACCCTTTTTTATGCTGTTCACAAGATTATTCTGCAAGTTATCATTCTCTTTTAAAGACATTATTCTTTCTGGTTTTCTACTCCAAAGACAATCCCTTTGAGGTATCCTTTAGCTTAGAGCAGCATACTACCTCCATTTCTGACTCAGTTTTTAACCACTATTATTATTTAATAGGATACTGTGGGGTATATGGTAAATATATAGGATAACTAATACGTAAAGTCTGGATGAGAACTAGTTATGCCATTCTGTAGAAGCCACACATCTAAGCAGTTATGTGCTACCAGCAGAGAATAAAAACTGAGTACAATCACTTAAGTTCTGGTAGAAACTCTTAATGGACTATAGCACCAACACTTCTAAAGTTAGGCTGGGGATATCCCTTTCATGTGTGTGTTATGTCATGGGTGGTTATTCTTCATGTGGAAGACATAGCTCCATGAGTCAGAGGTTCAGCTAATGTACTCAGCAAGCTCAGATCAAGGACTAGTTCATCACCATTTTGTCAAAACTAGCTCTTGGTAGGTTTCATTTATATTATTGTATTCTTTCTTCCCCACCAAGTTCTTTAGTTCATGAGCTTATACTCATGGTCAGATTTAGGGCTGTATATTTCAATGGCCTTTCTCCAATCAGAACAAGTACTAAAATAATTGTGGAAGGGATGACTACATCAAATAGTGTCTGACTGAGGTAGCTAAGGTATGAAAATTGCTATTGAAGCCTGACTACAAGTCCTGGGAATGGCAGAGCCAGAACTGAGTTTTGCTTAGTCTTTCACAAACTTCCACAGCGCTTGCTTTTGCTAAAGTCATTGTAATAGTCAAAAAGGACATCTCAAAGCCACACCCCAGTTGGCTTTAAGTTTAATAATTCCTCCTCTTCTCACTTGAAATGTAAGCATTAAAGAAAATCCTTGTAAATTCCTCTTACGGTTTTCCATTTTTAAAAAAATAAAACCAAACCCACCACTTCTGAAGGAATGTGAGCAAGAAGTAATAAGTCTTAATCCTCTGAGAAGCCTGCAGCAGTTCTCAGCCAGCTCTAGTTTCTATCCATTTGACTGTAGGTGTCTTGCAGCAAGAATTAGGAAGATTATGAGCTGATTACTAATCTTTCAAAGAGCATTCAGGGAACATTCCAGCGAATGTGTTGAAAGGATTTTGCTGTGATCTGACAGAGGAGGCAAGACCTTGAGAGTCTGTTCTCCTCTGTCAGGTACAGCTGGATAGAATTCCCACACAGAAGAAGCCTGCCTACGTTTTCTTCATTTTCATAACCATCACTTGCCTGCTTCTGTGTGTTAACATTATTTGGACACTTGATAACTCTTCTAGTGTATCCTTTCACAGTATAGCTATTCACTGTGAATTTACGTCATTAAAGAATTCATGGCACGATTTGAAAAAAGAAGTACTTTTTTTATTTTTTTTGAGTCTCATCAATTAAATACAGATTTTACAAGGATGAAGAGTCTATTCTGCTTCTCATGATTAAATAATATAGAATAATAAAATCCACCTCAGTATAAATATATTTAAATATATAAATTTAAAATTAAAAATATATAAAACTGATACAGTTTTCTCGAGGACTAGAAAATAATCTTTGAGAATAGCCTCTCTGTAACAGAAGCCTAGGAAATTGCCCTAGCAGTCGTACAGCTACTTTCCAGTAGGGTTACTCTCTCTTAGACTCAAACAAACATCAGAGCTGTAAATAACACTCATTAAACATTTAGCAGGTTCCCTGATGGAGCTAGGGCAAGTGAGCAGGTCAGAAACCAACTCCCACCTAGTTCCAGAAGTATTGTTTCATAAACTACCTATTAGAACAATCAGTACTCTGAGCAGTACAAACTGTATGTGACTACTCACAAAAATACCTTGTGAAATATTTTTTTTTGAGGCAGTCAGAATCACCATATTTGAGGAACACCTTTCAAGATCAAGAGATTGAAAATTCTTGCTGCTGCACTGAGTTAGAAGCTGGCAAAAAAAATTTAGATAAGCAAACCATAGGCATATATATTTAAAGCAACTTGTCAGATATACTATTTAATAAAAAAAAAACAAATAAGAAAAGCAAGATGTATCAGCCAAGAGCAAAAAACTGCTGATTGTGTATTACCTTTGGATTATAACTGCCATGGCATAACCTCTAGGCAGTTAGGGTTTTTTTAACCAGCACTTATTTTGCCAGTTGAGGTGAAGCAACACCTCTTGACGGGAACAAGTATGAAAATATTATTTCTTTCCACAAGCTGAGCTAGTCCAGACACAAACAGTATTTCAGCCATTTCTATAGCAACAGCAGTAATCCCTTTAGAATTAAAACACATGAGAGTGCATTGATGCATATATGTAGTGAGGAGGCTAACGTAGATTCTAAGATTCCTGCACATATACACACACACATTACCCAAGCCTGCAACAAGTCATCTCAGGCTTTACTCTAGACTCTGGAAGGAATATTGACTCTCAGTCCCAGCACCCATTTTCCTACATCCAGCTGAAAGGAGGATGTAGCAAGACACAAAGCAGCCCACCTAGCTAAGAAATGCAACAATTAAACTAGAGTAAACAAATTAAACTAGAGTAAGGCAAGTCAGTACACTCAAAACATATGGTCTGGCCTTGGGCCCCAAGAAAACCCCAAAAGGGCTGAACTAAGGAACTGAATCAACACATAATTTTTATGAGAGACGTGAAAGAAAGTTGGCTTTCCAAAACACCTGGCATGCATGAAGGCCTAGTACTACAGCCTAGAGTATTCATGTTCTGCAGACTATAGCATCAAGTAAAGCTTAAAGTACTGAGTTGTTACACTTAGGAGTGGAAGTGTTCTACCCACAGTAAGCTGCTTCATCTAAATCCTGTTTGTAAGACCTCTCAAAAATTTTATTTGAAAGTGGAGAACCTAGGCGTTATTTCTTTCACAATGTGTAGAATTTCAGTATGTGCAGAAATTTTATTTGAATACTTAAACTTTCACACTCTGCTAGGCATTCTTTTAGAGAGCCAGATAGTTTTTAACGCTCAGATCTTGTTTCCATATTTAAAAGTGGTGGCCATCTTGAAATAAAGCCTCTTTTTGTCAAACAGACATATTTGTCTTCACTTAACATACTAGCATGAAGCAAATATTGCAGAGGTGGAAAGACATACAAACCCCTGAGATAGGGAGAGAATGATCAGGCATTTCAGCGCAAACAGGATCTTGAACAAGATACATGAGAAAGTTTCCCCTGTTTAGGGAAGCCCTGCCTCTTTCACAAAGCCAGGGTAAGGACAGCAATGAACTTTGGCCATGGTACAGAGGTTTATCTTGGTTACCATGTGACTTGTTTCTGTATACCTAAGCCAGGTTGTATAAGTGATCCTCGGTGAAAGCATAATGCAATTAACTCATACAGATTTCAGGCAGCCTCTAGTTATTTTAGCAATGTATCTACACAGACATTGTTTGCAAAATAGTTTCTAACAACATTTCTACAAGTGCCATCTCTAACTTACAGACTACATTTGGATTATTTTTCTGTATGTCCTTATAAGCTTCCTAGGGGAGAACCATGAAAGATGCCACTAAGAAAGACTACCTAAACTTTCTAGCCCTAGAAACAAAAAATACCCCCCAACATTTGTGTACATTTCTCCTGCTCTGGGAGTCAAGCTGTTCTTAGGCTGACACCATTCAAATTGGATTTATTCACAGCCAATGCACAGCTTTTCATGACTGTATAAGTCACAGAGCACTGGATTCACCCTCTTCAGAATGTACAGCCAAGTTCAAGGTTAGAGAAGGTTGCACTAGACACACACTTTAGTAACAGCTATTACACCATGTAAGTACAGACATCCATGCAAAACCTCAGAGTACTAGGTCAGACTCAACAGGATGATACATGAGGAAACCAGTAAGATGATCATGCAGAACCTACCAAGAAACAAAAAACAAACAAACAAACAAAAACCCTAAAACATGCCAAATATATAATGATATGCCAAAGCATTATCATTTTTTAAAAGGCTTAAAAGTCTCTCTGTTTTAGACAACTAAGCCAAAGATCTACCTGGCATTTCACTACATTTCACGTAGGCATTCTGTCACCTACATGCCTCCTAACTTTACTGGTCAACATTTTGTCTTCTCAACATTCTTATCCTGTTCCACTCCACTCCCTGACATTCCATTCTATTTCATTCTGTTCCATTCCAGCACATTCCAGCACATTTCCTTTCCCCCCACCCAAAACAAAAACGAGATGTTCCCTTTGTTTTTCTAAGTTTTTGTATATTTTCTTTTCTGTTTATCTCATCTTCTGCTCATTTATCCAACCAAAAGCATTTTCTAGCAGGGGATTAAGAGGCCTCCCCTATAACTCCTTACATCAGGCCAGATGATTAACCCTTTCCTCTCCTACAGCTGATGGAAATTATTTATCTTGATATGTGGTATCTCCTCTCCTCGAGTCTCCTCGAATCCCCTTGAGTCTCCTCGAGTCCCCTCGAGTCCCCTCCCCTCCCATCCCATCCATGATGCTTGATGCTTGAATGCCTTATTGTCAATGACAGAACACGTCTTCCTGCAGAATGTCTTGTTAAATAAACCTTTAAGGAAGTGCCTGCACTGCTGCACTAAGGTTAATTTTTAATTGGCTCTTTTTTCCCTTTGAAACCTTTGGTCCTATTAACAATCCAAAGTGTGTTTTGTCATTTGATACTTTTATTCAAGAAATGGAGCAGCTTTCATGTAAATCCTGCAATTACTGGAGACTATGACATCTTCGAAATTATATTACTTATGTAGCGGAGCCTCTTCCATGTGTTTTTTCTTCACATACTGTACTATTTGAAAAGCAACAGAAAAAGCTGTAACTGCACCTTACAGAAATGTTCTTTGCCTTAATAACAAAAGTTTTCAAATATGTGCTTGCCAGAAAATATGTCACATCTTTTGTCTATTCATTTTGTTGTTCTTTCATTGCTCTGAAGACAACATGTTCGGGATTGAACCAGCTGAACAGATGGTTGCTATGTGTCCAAGTCATCAGGGAATGAAAATGCCTGAAAGCAACCCCTTCCTTCCCCCCACCAAAATAAAATCACTGAGACAAAATCGAAAATGCCACATATACAAATCAATGTTCTTCTTCCTACAAAGAAAAAGGATTCTCGGAGAGCATGTTGCTAAATTGTATTCAAAGGCCTTCCCTTCACACTGTTGGAAAATACATTTATTGATTGATTTATTTACATATTCTTACATATTTTAACTCTTGTTAATTGTTGGATTATCCATTATCCATGTTATAGATGCTTTTTCTAAAAAACATAGATCTACAAAACAGACAGGATTCCTTCATCTTGTCATGTAGGCTGCCATATTCAGAAGCTCCTACAGTAATGCTAGGCCTGGTCCCTCTTCAGTGAAGAGATTTTGCTGCTGTTTGGCCAGGAACTGTCTCTGTGTTTTACAGCCAAATATATACAGCATACATTTAGCTGAGAAAAGCCTAAGGTGTCTCATCTGAGAACATAAACCTTGTTCTGTACATCATAGCACTTGGCTTCTATATTAGTAAGAACTCATTGCTCTGGCTTCAAAATTCTACATTAGCCAATGGAGAGACACATATTAAGAATAAAATGAGTTACTAATGTTTATTAGAGTGAACAGTATCCATTAGTAACTTGAATACAAGTGCTATAGGTTTCAAGGACTGTGTTTCTTAAGTTTACTTTGAATTTTAACTGCATCCATGATTCAATCAGCTCATTCAAACCCCTTGTTATTTTAGAAGTCCTAAAAATGCAAGACTTGTGTAACAAGTTTCTTCAAAATGTTTTTATTTATTTTTTTACTTTTTAATTTACTTTAGTTTACTTTAGTTTATTAGTTAGAATTTATTAATAGATTTAGAGTATGGATAGACTTACAGATGAATCCAAGCCTGCCTTGTCCACATTTTACATTAGTTGTATCTGATCTGGCTCTAATCAAGAGCCCAGTAGGCATGTTAGGATGATGCTGTGCCCAAGCTAATATGTTTCCATGCCACTCTGGTGTGTAGCACTTTTTCACTCTTCTTCCATTAGGGTTGAAAGTATGCATTCTGTATCAAAATGTTAACACAGTACTTTGTGGGAGCTCACTTGTCCAATGATTTGGCAGACTATCTGAAAGAACTGAAAAATGAATATAAATACTTCACAAAGGGATCTAGGGATAAGTGGACTTGTGAAGGACTATGCAGAAAAGCAAGCATTTGGTGAATTTCAAGTCTTTTTGTAGCTAATTTTGGGTTTCTGAGACAAAAGAGCTAATACATCTTGTAGAAAGCTCTATCAATGCTCTTTGAGAAAATAATTTGTTTAGTCATATGCTGACTAGAGGCCATGTGCAGACCCTGATAGGGAAATCAGTGTATTATGAGTATGCATTTACTTTGATTTGAAAAACCATTAAAACCATTAGCAATTCTCTTGGATGGGTGAAATTCATATGGATGCTTCTTTCTGCAATGATGATAAATTCAAATTATGCTTGATTAATGTCCTCAGCTTGTGTTCCACAAGTCCAGGAGATGTCAAAACATCAAATAAAGGTGGATATTTCCCAAATGAGTATTTTGTTTACTGGCCACATATAACCTAAAGAAAATTTTCTGTTCACACATCAGCAAAATATCCAATGTTGAAGAGCATGTAGTCAGGGATTAATAGGCTGTATACAAGCTCTAAAGGGAATGTTTTCTCAGTGTTTCAAGTTTGGTTTACAGACAGATAAGAGGAGAAGATTTCATCTGAGCAATAAATTGGCCGGGCACAGAGGTATTCTGACCAAAAGAAATATATTATGTTCTTGCAGCAGGATATGAGATCCTTTGGGAGACAATGTGATTTGTATTCCTATCAATTATGCAGAGAACAGTTTTTTGGTAAGAAAATTAAGGCTCATACTGATAAAGAGACAGGTCAGACTTTTCATAGTATTTACAGTTTCCATTCAAATACACAAAACTACTTTTATTGAACAAGGAGATTTTATAAGAGGACAGAAAAATCTGGTTTTCTGGTTGCAGCAGAATGCAACGCATTAATAGACCAGATAGTATTTTGCATGTTTCTAGTTTCTGCATTGATAAGCTAAAAAAGCTTTCAAAATTAATTGCTGGTTGCCTGTGAGAAGAGACTAGCCCTCACCTGGCTACACCCTCCTTCCAGAAAGTTGTAGAGAGTGATAAGGTCACCCTCAAGTCTCCTCTAGGTTAAAGAACCCCAGCTCCCTCAGCTGCTCCTCACAGGACTTGAGCTCCAGAACCCTTCACCAGCCTTGCTGACTTTCTCTCCAGCACCTTGACGTTCTTTCTGAATTGAGAGCCCCAGAACTGGACACAGGATTGGAGGAGTGGCCTCACTAATGCCAGGTACAGGGGGACAGCCCCTGCTCTGCTCCTGCTGGCCACACCATTGCTGGTACAGGCCAGGATGCCATTGGTACAGTCACTGTCACCAGTACCCCTGGTCCTTTTCTGCTGGGCTACTTTTCAGTCACTCTGCCCCCAGACTGTGGCACTTCCTGGGGCTGCTGTGGCCAAAGTGCCACAGCGCTGGACCTTGTTGAATGTCATGGCATTGGTCTTG
This sequence comes from Cyanistes caeruleus, assembly GCF_971803275.1. NCBI lineage: Eukaryota > Metazoa > Chordata > Aves > Passeriformes > Paridae > Cyanistes > Cyanistes caeruleus. The sequence continues at coordinate 49,392,854 of NC_141732.1, read as the reverse complement.
GCCCATATCTCCACACATTCCAGCTCCCTCTGCAGAGTCTTCCCACCCTATATCAGATCAACACTTCTGCCCAGCTTGGTGTCACTTGCAAATTTGCTAATAGTAGACTCGATCCCCTCATCCAGATCATCAATAAAGATACTAAACAGGACTGGGCCCAACACAGATCCCTGGGGGACACCACTAGTGAGCAGCCCCCAGCTGGGTGCAGCACCATTCACCACACTCTGGTCCTGCCCTCCAGCCAGTTCTGAACCCAGGGAAGGGTGAACCTGTCCAGCCATGGGCTGCCAGCTTTTACAGGAGGCTGCTGTGGGAGATGGTGAAGGCCTTGCTGAAGTCCTGGCAGGAAGAGCCTTCCCCTCATCCACCAGGCAGGTCAGCTGGTCGTAAAAGGAGAACAGGTTGGTAAGGCAAGACCTGCCTTTCCTAAACCCATTCTGGCTTTGTCTGATCCCTTGGTTGCCCTGTATGTTCCATGTGATCTCTCTTAAGATGATGTCCTCCATAACCTTGCCAGGCACTGAGACCTGGCTGACAGGCATGTGTCTATCCTGTCTGTCTGTCTATCACATGCCCTCGTATCTGTCCAAGATTTATGACATGTTTGCTTTATTTAACCAAGCATTTAAGGTAATTTCTCATATTTCATTATATTCTTATTTCATTATATTCTTAAAGCTTTATTAAGAATAATTATTCTTAGTAAAGAATATTCTTAATACACTTGGGGGACAAGAAATAGTTAAGCTTTAAGCAGAGCAGTCACATTATTCTTATCAGTTCAAGGAAGTAAAAAATGAAGCATGTGGCAAGGAGGCAACAGACTATACTTTGCTGTCCAAAACTTTGACTTTTCAAATCAGATCAGTCAATGCCTGAAGGTCAAAAAAGACTTTATAAAAAAAGGAAAAAGTTGGCTGACAGCGATCAGTGAGTTGCTCCCCATACCACCATGCATAACATGCATTTACAAACACTTGTCACAGGGATGTTTTTTCTTTCAGATCTCCTCTCACCAAATGCCTTGTTTTCTTCCATGGCTGCAGCAATTCACCCTCTGGCAGTGGGAGTGGTTGTGCAGTGAACAGGAATGCAGGACAATCCCAAGACTGTTTCATGAGCTGCAGATAGCCATTAATTCTATTATGTAAGAATATGGTGGTATTTCTTCATCTTTTCAACTATCATGGAACCTCCTACCCTGTTGAGTCAATTTACTTTTGTTAGATGTGGGCAATGTGTCTTTTATGAACAGGTAAAGCCCAAGAGTATTTCCTTGTCCTGGAGGTCATAAAATTGTAAGAATAGCTGTGCTTTACATGTTCCACAAATATGTTCCTGCATAATACCTGAAATGTGTGTGTGCTCCTAACGCCTTGTAAAAAATAGTGAGTCCTAACTTGATCTGACTTCCATTCTTTGCCAATGACATCCATGGGAAATCTTGGGTTTTAAATATGATTTTTGCATAATCATATTCACAAATATATATGTAGGCTAGCAGAAACATAACAGAGCTGAAAAATAAATTTTGTGGCTGTTCGTGGCACCAGCACTGATTTGAAAGACAGTTTGCTGACAGTCTGAAATCAGCTGACACGGAGAAATAGTTCCCGAATGCCAAATGGAGGTGTCCCAAACACCCCTCACACCCTTGGGAAACTCGCGAGATTTTCTCATTGGCTTTTTAACTGGGTCTTGAATATCCACTGACTTCTATGTTGAATATAGAATATACAACCACTGCTAAAGGACCAGGTAGGGTTTTAGGCAGCTAATAAATGCTCCCCTAGTACTAACAACAACCATCTAGCAATTCTTTGATTTATTAATATTGTAAAGGCATCTTTGAAGTACTAGCTCAGAAACGTTAGATTGCTTAGGCCTCAAACAAATGTATTTTTGCAGACACTTATACCTATATGGAGACACACTGAAGAGGAGAGTATATATGGAGATTGAAAGAGAAAAAAATAAAAACTTTGGGGTTTGCTACTGTTTACAGACTAATGCATGTGGGCGATGTCTTACTGTAAACACAGATGGCTGTGAACCACACTAGGTCATGCTGAGAAGCCAAGCATATATTTGCAGGCTTTCTATTCCCCACTGAAGCAATGATTACTCAGCAGAAGGGCATATATTTGTAGTCCTAAAAATAAAATCTTTTTGATTAGACAGTTTTGAATTAAAATAAATTATAGATCCAGCAAGTTGAAGCTTAAGAATGATGTGTCTGATCATGTTTTCTTTACTGATTGCAAATAAAGCCTGCAGACTTAGGTTCTGAAATTTTCTTATAAATAGAATGGGGATATTCCTATGGAACAGGAAATGCAATGTCATGTCTCAAGTATCCACAAGACTTTATGCCTGCTTGAGCCAGTATGCAAGGTAATCCACAATGGAAGACAAGGTAGAGCACTGGGATGCAGCCACATTAAAAGGCAGATGGATAGAAAGGACAAGACAGAAGACAGGGACTAGTATGGAGCTCGAGTAACTAGTTCTACTGCCTGTCCAGATACATACTGACTGGATGACCTTATGCTGGCTGCCCAGGCTTTCCTGACACAGTACTGTAACATGGAATAACAAGACTAACTTGCATAAGCAGGGTGTCATTACCTGTAACTGTGATACTGTCACAGGTATTTGCATAACCACATAAGACCATATAATTACCCAGAATATATATACACTACCTGCCAATAATAGGTCAGTGTACAGATAGCACAACCTCCAAAGGTCAATGGGCTTATCTCCAGATTAGTCTCAGTTTATAACTACATATTCCTCTCACTGGGAGCTGTGGGAGGTGAAGAGACCACAGAGACTCTTGTTCTACTGACAGTTTTTCCCTGGGTCAGTCAAACCACAGTTGCAGCCTTACTAGCTAATAATAACCAAATGTCTCCTAGAGAGCAGCAGTAATACTTGAACCTATGTTTAAATTAACTTAAAATGTGTGGTTTTAAGTTTATGTTTCTGGTATGGGGATACCATAAACACCTACAACAGCTAAATGGCACCAATTAATTTACTTGTACTGGCTACAAAAAGATGCCATCATGTGAGGTTTGTGCAGCGTGAAGTTATTTTTTCCATAATGGAAAACACAGGAAAGTGCAGGGAAGCAGTTGACCAAACAGTGGTGGTTTATTTATTCCTTTCCCTCACATTTCTGTATTGGTCCATTGCTCAGAGGAAGATGTGGAGAGCACCATCAGTCAAGAAGTCTTGTATGACAGAGAGCCAGGCACAGGCAGCTGCTGTCCAGAGGGCACACTGCCGCAGGGAATGTGGGCAGCAGACATCGTGGGAGCCACAGAAGTGGCAGTACAAATGCAGCCAGGGAGAAGAGTATTTTGAGGACCAAATCAGAGTCATTCTTTGAGGTCACAAATCATATGTAACCATGCTCCTCTTCATACTGCTTATCTCAGAGATTCTAGTTCTATCTAGTTATGTACAGTAACTCTCAAAGAATTCAATCAGTTGAAATTGTCCATTTAACAGGATGCAGATTTATTAGCTCAACAATAAGAGATAGCTATTAATTCTTATTAGTTGTAGAAAATCTTACTATTTGAAGCATTACATAAGTCTCCAAATTACCATTGGTAAGAAGAAACTGAAGCAACTTTTCAACACACTATTTAATGTTCAAATTTTGCTGTAATGTCTACAAAGCTTACCTGCATTATCAGTGAAAAGAGGGGCACAGATAATGCCCTCCTTCAATTCTTTGCCTAATTAGGCTTCCCTTGAGGCCTAACAGTGATTGAAACTGCATTCCTCCTTCTCATGCTTTTCTCTTTTCTCCCTTTAGTTTACAATAGTGCTGCTCTGATCACACAGTAAGATGAGCACCATGTTCCAGATGAAAAGAATGCAACAACAACAGCAACAAAACCCACAGGAATTAAAATCAGTTTTCAAATGGTTCACATGGACTGCCATTTCAGGTTCCAGCTGTGCCATCTGGTCTCACAAAAGATCTGATTTCTTCCAAAAATGTCATGCAGCATAGCTTCCAGGGTAAAAATCAATTATAACAACTTCCATTTTTCCTTTGACCTAGTCTAAATATCTTCTGCTAGAAAGATGATTTTATTTTTCATCTGACATTCTTTATTTTAACAGGCTTTAGGCAACACTTCCTCCTCTGCTTCCTAGAGTTCAATTTTTTTTTCAACTTGAAATACTATGTGCTTTTGAAGTAAATATAAAACAGTATTAAACTTAGGCAGTCCAGATTTCAGCTACTGAGTACTTTTTTCCTAGAAAAGAGTCATTGTTAGAAGTTAAAATAAAAAATGTAACCTTCATATCCATGTGAAAAACTGCCATGCTGTCCCTATTTTAGAATGTCTAAATCTAGAACACATTTGCAATCAGTGACTAATCACTAATAATTATCATCACTGGCATTCAATAAATTTGTTTAGAGGAATAGCTTCCAGTTTCTGATTTCAGTGTACCTCCCTGAATTATGCCTGCATGATGAAAAATGTGTGTGATTATTGCCAGTCATGTCACTAACAGCTGGGCTTTATTTAGTAGATTGGAAATTATTTTGTTGGCAATGGAGTGGGAAGCCTGTGTTGAAGGAGGTTACCATGTCTTTTTTTACAGAGGACATCAAGCTTTGCTTTTGTACTACTCTAGAGGGGCAAATTAATTTACTTGGCAGCATGAACAGTCTATTTGCCTCACACAGCTGATATTTTAAATAATCAAGTGGGATGTTGCTTTCATGTCATACCATAAGAAGAAGTGAGACAATCTCTCTAGTAACTTTAACCACAGCAAGACATGAAGAGGATGGTTGGCATGACGGATTTAACACAGAATTCTAGAGAAAGCCACGGATGAAACAAAACATATTGCAAGCAGGACAAAATCACAAAGTGCTTCAGAACTCACTGTTATGCTTGTGGTTTAACCCCAGCTGGTAAATAAGCACCACAAAGCCTCTTGCTCATTCCCCCACGGTCACTGTCGGACACAAAATGATTCACACAGACATAGCTCGAAGTATGATGAAAGAAGAAGAATTTTTATTCTGTCATTTCAATATTTATAGATTTTTGACAACAGCTAGGGATTGGATAGTCAGGTTACTACCTTCCAAACCACACTGGCCATGAGAGACATCTATCAAAAGGGATATCTTTAATGGAATGTATAAACATCTATGTTTATATTTACTTTCCTGGGAAAGTGGCTAGAAATTATGATAACAATATCAAAAGGCCTGATTCTTAGGGAGACACCCCACCAGCAGGGTAGGGAGAAGAATCAGAATGGTAAAAGCTAGAAAACTCATGGGTTGAGATAAAAACAATTTAATCGGTAAAGCAAAAGCTGCATGTGCAAACAAAGCAAAACAAGAAATTCATTCACTACTTCCATGCTCAGTCAACCTCAGGAAAGCAGGGCTCTGTCGTGCATATTGGTTACCTGGGGATATAAACACCACCACACCAAATGTCCTCGCACCATTTTATATACTGGGCACGATACAATATGGTCAGGAATATCCACTTGGCCAGCTGTCCTGGCTGTGTTTCTTCCCAACTTCCCAGGCATCCCCAATCTTCTCACCAGCAGGAGAGTATGAAAAGGGGAAAAGGCCCTGGGTCTCAGTATTAACAAAAACATCTCAACGTTGTTTCCGGCAAAAATCCAAAACACAGCTCCATACTAGCCACTGTGAAGAACATTAACTCTACCCCAGCCCAAGTCAGTGCATTCTTTAACCACAAGGTGTAAAAAATCACTCAGTGAGGACTTTTTTTTGACCAATTTATGAAGAAAGGGGAAAAAAACCCTAAAAAAAACCCCAAAAAACAGTCACCATGAAAAAACACATCCTTTCAGTTCCATGCAATGACACTGAAACTTTCAGGAATATAGATCCATTTGGAATCACCATCCATAGCTGAGATTTTTCTGCCTGTGATTGTCTGGATACTAAAACACTGAAAAGACTTACTTACAGGACAGTTGTTAATAATCAGGATCAGAAGTCATAAGCTCTCAGCAGAACATGCTATGATGGAGATTTTTGTTCTCTTCACCCCATGAACATTTCACTCTTTGCAGGAGCCACCTTCAATCAAAAAGTTTTTACAAAAACCTTACAATTTTAGGGTTACTTTTTGTGCCAGCCAGTATACTGTAGAATGTTATTTGGCTATTGCTAGCATTACAATCCATGTTTGCCCTGACTTTTCAGAAGATGATTTTTCCCCAAGCCTTCTGATTTTATACACTGTTTACTAATGATACAGAAAGCAGTTTTCTTGTGGACAGCACTGCTTATTGGTAACTTGTCTCTATTTATAGTTTTGGATGCTATATAGAGTGAAACACTCCATTACATCTATTCAGCTACTCAAGACAAATCAGATTTGCTGGTCTGGATATAAGGATTAATATACCTTAATATTCCTTAATAGAGGGACATAAGGGACAAGCACCATGAGTAGTGCAGCATAAGAAACAGCCTAAGAGGCCCAAAATACCTTTCTCTGGATGTCCCTTCAGGACCCAAGGCAATATATCTTTGTAAAGGCAAACTGGCTTGCCTTCATGTTGATAGCTAGGAAGCCTCTCACTGACCTAACCAGAGAGCCTGACAGCTTCAGTGGAGTTTACTAAGCAAAAATTATAACTATACACAAAAGATGCCCTTACCTTCCTCCAGTCAGCTTTGTTACCTAAACAATGGTATGTTACTTTATCTCTCCCTGCTCAGGATGCCTCAATGGTTGACACACAAGAAAAAAAACCACAGCATTGATTCACTTCAAGACAACTTCACTATAAGAGCATCAGGCACAAAGCAAGAAACAAAAGTGGTCCCCTGCAAAGCAAAATGAAAAATTTACACACAATTTATGCCAGATGCAGATGCTTGTGACCAAAACACTGTGCAGAATGTACTCTGTTCACTGACTCTTGGTGGGAGGAGAACAAATGTACATAGACAGACTCTGGCACTCATCCTGGCAAAACTGAACATTCATTACTACTATTCTCAAGAAATGGCAACAGCCAATTTTCAGCAAGGAGGTTGTATCATCACTTGGTGTAATAGAAAGCCCTTTAAACTGCACAAAAAATTTTGCTAGGGGTAATCTATGGAGATGGTACAAAGGGTAAGATGGGGACAAGACCCTCAGGTGCCGTCAAGAACAATCATCATCATGCTTGAATAGGGTTGGAATATGGAGGAACTCTTCAGTAGGACATGACTGCTGGTACTGTGGGCAGAACACAGTGTCACAGCTGTCTACTCAATAAACATGCACTATAGTCCTGTCCTCTTTTCTCTATTTGTTCTGCGTACAGGCCAAAATGGTGTCCTTGGACATGACTAAGGGTCTTGGTGGGAAAAAAGTTGATTATGAAAAAAATAAAAAAAGAAGAAATAATAGTTTGTTCCCAAGTCAGATGAGGAAAATATTCTAAAGACCAACAGAGAGTTCTATATTTAGATTTGAAAGTCAGAAAAACAATAACTATAATATAGTCTGTAGACTATGTCCATCTCTTTGAGTGGACACCTTAACCACAAAAGAGGTGGTGTTACAATGCTTTTGGACTGGAGAGAATATATCTGTTAGTTCACCCTCTTCTTACTTAAAAAGGCTGCAAACATTCCAAACAGTCATTTGGAATTACTTCAAGTCAGTCTCTGTTCAGAACCATTTATTTCCTTTTATTGCATTCATTTTTTTAAACTATGTGTACAGATTCATATCTGGTGACTATAGCATAAAGCAACCATAGAAATTACCTAGCTGGTGCATTGAAATACCTTTCTGAAGTCAAAGATAGAAGGATATTATCTACTAAATTTCTAGGCAGCTAAAATTTCAAGGCAGATTAGTTGAAATTAGTTCATTTTTTTAGGTTTTGTGACTAAACTATAACAGTTCAAACCAGGGTATTTTTTTAGATAACTAAAGTCTTCTGTACTTCCAAGACAATGAAATTTACACTGATATCAAATGTGTCTTGCTTTTCTTTGAAAGATACACCTCTTTTTCCCAGCAAAGTATTGAGTGTTTCTGCAATCACTCCTCCGAATCTGAAAATAAACACCTCTAAATCAGAAATTAAACACTCCGGTAATGAATTATAGATTTGTGTCAGAAGGCTTCTTTCAAAGTAAAGTTCAAAATTGGAGGGGACAGTTACAATTATGCAAATGAAAGATTTGCAAATTAAAGATTGTTACTGAGTCTTCAGTCAAAGGGAGAAGATGGATCCAGTAAGACATCTTGCAGAAGCTCAGCTGTAGTCCTGCTTGATGTCCCATAAAATCTCTTTATACTTTGACTAGGAAATTCTTCAACTAGAAGGGAAAAAGTGCCTGGAAGAAGTTTATAGTTCCTTAGGTCTTGTGCAAGCACACTGGTAGTTGACACTGGAAAAAGGCTAAGTAATTTTGTTGTAGTGGAACCTATCCTTGCAAATCTGCACTTTTTCTGTACTATTTCTTAGGTAAATGGTATGTAAAATGTACTAGTAAACATTTTATTAGTCCTTTGTTAGATATGTGACTTAGCTAGACTCAGAAAATATTCTTATGCCATAAATGTGTAGTTTCACCTTAAAAAGTGAAGTCTTGTTGGCTGTCATTGAGATATAGATCAAATTTTCTGGGAAGAAGACCTAAACTTTTGATGCTGGAAAAATTATGGCAGAAATTTCCTGGAAGAAAAATATATATTATAAAGACTAGTGTGAATCTTGAAAAGAGATCCCACCAAGGTGGATTAAGTACGTAACATATCCTACATCTTACAATTTTTAATTTATCTGTCCCTATTGGCTGACTTCATTGTTTATTCCAATAATGTACCCAAATTCAGCTGTCAGAATGATGTGGTTCAGCAACATCTAAAAACTAAACCACTCTTTGATCTGGTTTGAATTATATGCATCCCTGTTATCATCTTTCTCTTAAGCCTTTCTTCTTCAACTTTCATCTGTTTTAATGGCAGGCAAGAACAAGCATTAGAGATAGATGAAAACTCTTGAGGAAAATCATTCTGACTATTCAACATTCATGAGATGAAAGCATCCTGTACTTATCTGATTCTCAATTAAGTTATGTAAGAGCAATATTCAGACATTACAAAATTCAGAAATTTCCCATCACATATGTTCCTTCCTATTTTGTTTTCATTTGGTTTGGGTTTTTTTAGTTGTTTCTGTTTACCTTGAGTGATATATTATATACATACTATAGCCATACTATATACTCTGGCAAAACAAGATGCTACCCTTTAGCAAGTGCTCTCACTTTCAAGAAGAGATGCAAAAATCATCTGAACCAAAAGTGAGTTAAGCATCTGTCTTTGGACAGAATTATATTTTAGTTACACAGCTTTCAAATTGGCTGCAGTTTTTTATGTTTAAACAAAGATCCATGTAGAGCCATAATGATATGTTGCCATGCATTAATATTCTGTTGTATTTATTATAAAGTAACGTAAGATATGTTTTTTCCCAACCATAGCTACATTTAGGAACCTTGTGCAGATGTAACAGTAGAGGATGCTAGTGGCTGACTTTGAGAGTCTTTGATGCAAAGATTGCTGCACCCATAGACCACTCTTCATTGTCATGGGAATTTTGGAAGCAGTGACAGGACAGATGTTTCTAGGCCTTCCCTTTTGTTCCTGCCCGTGGTGGGAACAGCTGTCCTGATGCAAACCTGTGTGAGATTATACTATAAACACCACAGCCTAGCATAGGCTAAATTAAAAAATCCTTGCTCAGAAAGTTTTGGGGAGTGCTTTCAAATGGGTTTGATCAGTTCTCTGGGTGCTGCTGTCCAGAAGTCAGTGGCATCCTCAGAACAAAGGCCAGAAGTAGAGTACATGACAAAGAAAAAACTGACAACTGCTGAAAGCTCATCTCCCAAAATTATAGCCCTCTGCATAGTTCTGTAATTGCTGTGCTGACACAGTCAGCGCTCTAAAAACAGTGACAGTGTTCCTTGTCTGCCAAGATACAATGGTAACATAGAGTTCAGTCTTGGTGTAACGAACAAGGATGAAGCTAATTCTAAAACACTGAATAAAAATAACGTTCAACACCAGTTTGCCAAAGGTATTTTTGGACTACCTACAAACACTAAGTTTGTTAGTCATGATACTCCTGCTGGAGCTTAGGTGGTGATCATTGTGATTTTTCTGGATTGGAGTGGAAGCTCAGTAAATTCAGTGATGTGAGACAGGGCTGAAACTAGCATAAAATTCGATTTATGGTTAAGCCACAAAACTACCATTTAATAAGCATTCTCATGTCATTACATTAAGCCTCTAACAGAGGCTTAGAGAAGTACTACTCAATACTGCCACTGAATGTGATTAGCTTTACAAATATTTATGCGCTTCTGGAGTTGTGTGAATCAAGAAAGGAATGGTGGGTATTTCTTGTGTTAAAAGACTAGTCTAGAACTCAGGGGTTTAGTCTTTACCTTAGATTCACTGGACCATTTAGGACTGGCTTTTCAAAGTTGTTATATATCTACAGTGTTTACTGACTGTAGATGTAATTGTGAACTTGAAAGCTCTGAAAATTAGTCTTTCAAGCTCAGAGGATACTACAGTACTACAAAATACAAGCTACCTGATTACTTTAGGAGCACATAAGTTACAATTTTTCTTGATTCCTCTTGCAAGTACAGTACTTTTATTAGTTTATTTTCCAGCTGTCTTTTGTACTATCTTCACTTCTCTAACTCAGTGTACTTTCAATGTTCTTTGGATTTCAGTGCTTATTAAAGATTTCAGTCTAATACCTGTTTATATTCCTTGAGTTGTTCATACATCCTTCATTGCTTTATTATTGAATTATTATTCTTGGAAAGCTTGAAATGCCCATGTGCCTTATGCCTAGTATATACACGACAGATTAATTCCAAGCTATAAAAATAAACAGCTCTCTTTGTTCTTAAGAGGATTTGGATTGAGTGGAGTGGCTTTATAAGTATTGCTTAGTATTGAAGTTTGGAAACAAAACAGAAAACGTATTATCCATTCATGGTTAAAAATTACTGGCTTTGGTATTTTCAACTTAGTTGTTCCTTGAGCTTTTTATTCAGTTTTCCTGATTGAGGTCTGTGCACTTTACGGGTTTGGATTTTTTTAATGAATACAGAACTCCAAAATCAAACCCACCATGAGGAAAAGGAAGAGAGGCAGAGAGGGAAGTTCATATATCTAACTGAAATGGCCATGGTATTATGCCAAAAAGCATGAATAATTACAGCACAGCAGCCTCTAGCTCCTTCCAAAGCTTGCTCCCTTCTGTGACAGTGCTGTGGTTGGCTGTGACAAGTGTGGTTGGTTCCCCCGCCCTTGTGCTGGGGAATTCTGTGATGTCATTTTCACATGGTCTTACAAAAAAAAAACCAAAAAACCAAACCCTGCTCACTGATTTCCACAGTGTTTGGTTTTCTAAGGAAGGTTTTTGAAACAGGTATCTTATTTCCTTTCTATGAACATCAAAAATCCCTTATAGATTTCTGGAAGAGTAGAGTTTAATCCTGCAACTCTTGGCTGAAATTCCTCTCACCTGTTTATGTCAACACTGTGCTTAGATCAGTACAGCCCTGTAACTTCCACCCTAGATATGGCTACATCTGGTAAGTGATGGGGTGTTTTCAAATTTCAGGTAATGTTGCAAGTGCACAAAGGGAAAAGGTATGTTCATAAAATAAACAGAGCATAGGCAATAACAACAAACACATGACAAGGCAGGCATGGCCTTGGAAATTGGAATGAGATTCCTTATGGAACAGCTCACAGGTTTCAGGGAGGATCCAACAGGAAGTTAGGGCATCAACCCTTAATAAGAGCCTCTTCTAGAGCTCAGGAATCTTATGAAGCACAAAGGTGATGGATGAAGAAAGCAGAGGGCGTAACTGAGGAAGGAAACAGACCATCTACACTTACAGGAAAAATGAAGCTTAGCAAAACTTTCATAATGAGGAATAATAACTGTAATTAAGAGGCAGAGGTTAATGAGAGCTAATAAAAGAATTCAGCATTGAAATGCAGTGCAAGTCTTAATATAACTGGGGGAGGTATAAGGGCTTTAGGCCACGTTGTTATTGCTAAGCAAAGCAAAATATGCTCTGGCTGGGCTTTCTTACATTAACTCCCTCTTTATTACTTTACTTAATGAAACTAGCAGGCAAATCTTATAACCTTCTCTTGGCATTCTGCCCATTCCATACAGCATGCAAAAATCCAGTCTCCTTTCATGAACTTTTTCAGGTCTTATCATCACCCCTTGCTTCAACACCGTCTGATAACATGCCACTTTTCCCAGCATTATTTTCCTAGTTAGAGAAATATGAAGAATAGGTGGGGTAGCTGGAGTTGTTCAGCATGGAGAAGGCTTTAGGGAGACTTCACTATGGTCTTCCAGCATCTCAAGGGGTCTCATGAAAAGGCAAAAGGGTTTTTATAAAGGCAGATAGTGACAAGACAAAAGGCAATGGTTTTAAATTTCAAGAAGGCTAGGATCAAATTCTTTACTGTGAGGGCTAGGCACTGGAGCGGGATGTCCAGAAAATTCGTGGGTGCCCTATCCCTGGCACTGTCCAAGACCAGGCTGGACAAGGTTTTGAGCAACCTGTTCTACTAGAAGGTATCCTTGTTGACAGCAATAAGGGTTGTAACTAGATGATCTTTAAGGTTCCTGGTTGAACTCAAACCATACTTTGATTCTCTGATTTCATTAATATTTTGTCTTGAAGCAAGTGCAAAGGCTGTGGTTCAATCGGTATTCATATCAGTTAGGGCAATCCAGAGTTACTTCTGTCATCTTCCTTAACAGGTTGTGCCCATGTCAGCGTTGTCACAATACTTCAGTGGGGAATTCCCAGATGGTTGGCATATACATATACTTTATAAGTATTGGTATGAGCAGTGTTAGTCAGGTAAAAGGTAATATATCTTATTAGCCTTGTTAATTGTACCAATGTATTAGGTTTTCACTTTGAGAGGATCATAAGGATACTAAAGGAGCTTACAGCCAGGTGGGAATTGACATTTTTCCCCAGATAACAAGTGGCAGAATGAGAGGACAGTCTTAAGCTGTGCCAGAGGAGGTCTAGCTGGACATTAGAAAGAAATTCTTCACAGAAAGGCTGATTGTGCATAGGAATGGGCTGTCCAGGGAGGTGGTGGAGTCACTGTCCCTGGAGGTGTTTAAGCAGACTGGTTGTGGCACTTAAGTTTTGGCGGTCTAGATGACAAGGTTCTATTATAGGCTGGACCAAATGATCTCACGGATTCTGTGATTCTGTGTGAAAGTGTTTGTAACGCTCTAGAACCACTGACGCGGTGCGTTTTTTTTATAAACTGAGAAATTTTGGAGGGGAGAGGGGGTGGGGATTTTTTTTGCTTTTTTCCTTTAGGGTTTTTTTTCTGTTTGTTTGGTTGGTTTTGGTTTTTTTGGGAATTGTTTGCTCTCTGGCGGACGTTTCCCTTCTGGCAGGACAAGCTCCGCAGTCACATTCGCGGTGGCGCGGCAGCAGCAACACTCGCGGCCCGTGACGCGTGTGGCAGGGCCGGACTGGGAGCTGAGGGCCGTGCTGAGGGCCGGGCTGAGGGCCGGGCTGAGGGCGGGGCTGAGGGCGGGCCCCGGGACCGGGCTGAGAGCCGGGCCGAGGGCGGGCCGAGGGCGGGCCCCGGGGTTGGGCTGAGGGCTGGGCTGAGGGCCGGCCCTAGTGACCATGGCGGCGGCCATGGCGGAGGCGGCCGCGGCGCCCGACTACGAATCGGCGGAGGTGTACACGCGCGCCTTCCGCGTGGGCGCCCTGGGCCTCGGCTGGCGGCGGCTGCTGGGGCCGCCCGACCTCTCGCTGGAGGAGGAGGCGGCGGAGGAGGCGGACGCGGACGTGGCGGCGGCGCTGGGCTGCGTACCGGGCACGGCGGCCGACCTGCGCGCCGTCTGCAGGTGGGGAAGCCCGGCTGTCTCCAGGCCGGGATTTGCGGCTCCGGTGCGAGGGAGATGCCGGTGGTCTCGCTCGGCGCTGGTGCGGGGGAGGTGGCTGGTGCTGTCGCCGGATGCCGCGGTGCTTCTTCAAGAGAGGCGGAAGGTGCTCGGGCAAAACCACTTCAGAGCAGCTTCTTCCGGGCCTGTGAAACGTTTGTTTCTAGTTCCCGGGTAATTACAGAGTCAAAGACTGTCAGGGGGTTGGAATGGACCTTAAAGGCATATAGCCCCATGCCATGTCCAGGGACACATTTCACTAGACCAGATAGCTTAGAGCTCCATCCAGTCTGGCCTTGCACACTGCCAGAGTTCTAGCATCCACAGCTTCTCTGGACAACCTGTTCCGGTGCCTCACCACACTCACAGTAAAGAATTTCTTCCCAATACCAAATCTAAAGTTGCCCCTTTTTCATTTGTACTGAATACTCGTTATCCTGTAGTAAAGTTCCTTATGAAGGTCACCAACATCTCTGGAGGCCAGATACACAGAAAGACAAACAATTTTTCTGGAGAATAGTGCTCCAGTAGGGGAAACTTCATTACACACGTGAATTTGAACAGTTTGATGCTTAAAGTTACATTGGTAGACTTTTAGCAACCTGGTACTGGTTAAGTACTTAAAGGTACCTGCACATCTTCATGGTTTTAGGAGGCCCCAGTTGCACAATGAAACATATACCTTATATGAAGAAATAAGCCAGGCATCTGTTTGTATTAACAAAGAATCATAAAATCACAGAATGGTTTGGGTTGGAAGGGACTTTAAAGATCATCCTGTTCCAATCACTCTGCCATGGACAGCTACACCTTTCACTAGACCAGGTTGCTCAAAGCTCAAAGCCCCATCCAGCCTGGCCTTGAACACTTCTAGGGATGGGCTTCCACAGTTTCTCTGGGCAGCCTGTTCCAGTGCCTCAACACTGTCACAGCATTTCTTCCTAATACTATTTCCACTCTTTTAGTCTGAATCCCTTAAAATCATTTAGAGTAGTTCAGGTAGCTGACAATACCTGTTGAGTGTCTCTTGGTCCTTAGCTTCCACTGACTTGTTTTTCTCCGGGTAGTGGTGAAGTCAGAGCCATTTAAGTGCTTTGTGGGTGCTGAACCAGCAGCATCATCTAACATGCTATGGCTGGAAGGCTTTCTGGTCACATGGATAGTAAGAATTGTTCTTCACCTGTTGAAAGGTCTGATTTCAGGCGGTAATTCCTGTAGAAAGCATCACAGTTGGTAATTTATCTGTAGTCCATCAGTAAGGAAAACATGCCAGAGTTCTGATTCTATCTGTATAGTTTTGTGCTTCAGCTGTCACAGTTCTGGTGACTAGCATAAATTTTTACCATTATTACACTTAGTAAAAATAGGCGATGATGTTGGTTTAAAAAAAAATGTATTCTGTATTGTGGTGTGGCAGAAACTATGGCAATTACTCTGTAAGCTCTTCCAGTGTAGATGGTCCCTGATTTCTCCTGTGCTCCTTATTCTCTGGCAACTCTATTGCCTGATCCTGTGTGTTGCTGTTTTCATTTGAATTCCAAGGACCTTTTCCTGTTGTTTCTTTATTTTTCTCCACATTCCTTCTGCTTTTTTCTTCTGTTCTGCTTTCTTCAGTTTACACCTGCTGTATTGCACTTGCTGTCTGCATTTGCTGGTGTTACAGAGCAGTGCTGTCTGTTTGAGGCTGAGTGTACTGTCAGCAGTGGTTGTTTAGGAAAGAGGAAAAAGACTGGTGATCTATGACAGGGAGAAAACTGATCATCTGGCAGACTTTTGTTGGCTTGGCAGGAGAATGAAGCTAAACCTGCACATCCTGGTGTGACCTTTCCCCTCTTCAGGCTGGAATCCCAATCCGTAATCTCCATGTGCTTTTGCTTTTAAATTAAGGAGCACTAGCCTCTTGAATCTCTCCTTAACATTGACCAACCTCCAGCTGGTACCTCTGATCACTTCTACTCACCTTCTCTGAGCTGCTCCTATTCCTCCCTTGAGCAGAGATGAGAACAGTGGGGTACACCAAGATCTGTTTTATAATATCCTGAGATCACGTGTATTACTGGTGTAAATATAACTTTACTAGTGCCGAAATGAACGCATAATGGAAATAAACACAGATTTTTGTGACTCTAAACTGAGGAAGCTTCTCACAAATTAAGAAGGTTTTCTTTGGGCAGAAGAAAGATAGGAAGATGTGGACACTCCTACATCTATTTTTAAAATAGTGTTAGATTAAAAGAATCTTTCATGGATTCAGGATGAAGTTTTTCAGTAGCTGTCATTAAATTTTTTTAGAGTAGTGACACAGTAACCTTTAAGTATTCCTGACAATGTAGAGTTTTCTGGTGAGGAGAAATGTTATTGAACTGAATACATTGAAATAAAATTTCCTTGAAATACAATACATTCAAATGTATCATGTTCAAATTATTTTATTTTAATAACTCTTTGGGCACCCCAGTGCAATGTGGTTATTGTGGGATTTTTTTTGTTTGGCTGCTTTAGGGTTTGTTTGATTTGGTTTTTGGGGGTTTTTTTCGGTATTTTGGGGGTTTTTGTTTTGTTTTGTTTTGTTGCGATTTTTTTATTTGTTGGTTCATTTTTTGTTGTTGCTATGCTTGTTTGTTTTTGTTTTATTATTATTATTTTACTGTATTTTCTTCCTGTAATAGATTCCTACAAACAGAATGCAGGAAAAAATTGGTGTCTTCACCCACTTGCATTTGACTCAGTAAGAATGCCTTGCCTGTTCCAAGTTATATCAAGTTGTATGCTGATAATCATTATAGGGATTGCTTGTGTTTTCATCAGAGCATAAACAGGTGTAAAATTGTGTCTTTATCTGGAAGATTCCGTAAGTAATTCTCTTTACCAAGGTGTCAAAAGAGAAAAATTCTAGGTTTTGTTCAAGTGCCTCAGGAGTCTGTGAGCAAACAAGTATTATTCATAATTGGTGCTGGAGTGACTGAAGTTGTTGAATGTTGGAGATGCTAAGTTATGTTATTCTGTTTTGTCTTCCGTGTCATTTATTGTGTGCATGCGTAGGGCAGGCTAAGCCTCAAATCACTGTGGATTTTAGGTAGGTCAGGAGAGGTGAGGCTTGCAGGTACCTTATTCAACTTCAGCCCTAATTCACCTTCTAGTTTTATTGGAAGGGGTAGTTGTAAATATCTCCTGGGATGTGTTATAAAGCTGCATTAAGCTAGCATTAACGTCTTAACGTATTAGTATTTAGCGTCTCGTGGTATTAGTGTCTCAAAGGTGATGAAAGTAGTACCTTTAAAATATGTGCAATATAAAGAGTAATATGGACATTGTATCTGCTTATTATAAAGTATCAGGCCAAATGCTAAAGTATCTTTGAATTTCTAAAAGAGGAAACTCATTGTGCTGCTAGAATATTCTGGGAAAGGTAAAGTCACAGTGATTAAGTGCTTCATTGGTAGTCTGTTTCCAAGTCTACATTTCCAGAGAGTTTCTTTTGCATTTTTGTTTCTGGTCACCTTAAAATATCTCCATGGGGGACATAAATTCAGATAACGCTTTGCATGTGGCTTTTTTCAAACTTTCAACTATTGTTCCTCATTAGTGTCCTGTACTTCACCTTGGTTTCAATTAAACAGCATGGCCAGTGTTTTCCTCTCTGTTGCAACTGTGCAACTGAATGAATTTGTTGTGCATGCAGGAACAGTCTCTGTGGGGACACAGCAGGATCCCAGTCTTGTGGCAGTCAGGAGTGAGGGTGTTCCTAGCGCAAACTCTGTCTTGCATGCGCTTCTGTGTCTTAAGTGTCTGACATTGACTTAGCCTTCATTTCTGGAGGGTCAGCATATACTTCGTGTTTGTAAAGCTTGATTTCCTCAGGACCATGGACCAAGCATTGCTTATGTGGTTCCACAGGCAGCAGTGGAGTTACACAGTGGGAGCTCCAGCATGGCCTGTGTGTAAGGCCACACAGCAAAGCCTTTCAAGACTTCAGTATATGTGATACAAAAACACATGTAATTAATTATTAGAATGAGTTTTAATACTAAAAAAGGTGCTCTGCTTACCTTTAGAAATTGATGGTTTCTGACTTTTCAGAAGTGAGAAGTGACTGTACCAGTGCATGCAAGCTTCCGTGGAACTTGTCAGGGGTTCAATGTCAGTATCTCTTTACACTAGATACCTTTCAGTCCTTACAAGGAAAAAGAAGAAGCAGTTTTAATGACAATGATTTTACATAGTGTCTGCTTGTAGCAGGTTTTCTGGGGATATTAGTTTTTTCCCTGAAGCAGGCAATTAATGGTCATGGTGTGGATAGCACAGTCAGAAATCCCACCTAGGGCTATAGGAAGAAAGAAAAGCACAAGTATTGTTGGTAAGATCTGACATATTATTGGTGGGTTCTGGCACAGAAGTGATATGGGAAACTGTCACTTTTGATGCAAGTGAAACTTCACAATGGTAGGTAGTAGACATTTTCAGATCCTGCAAATAATACCTGTGGTCATGAATATGTAGTCATTTCCTCAAAATGGTACTTAATCTAGTGACTTGGTCTCTGTGGTGAATGGGATCACTTATCCATGTGCTGAACACTTTGGATAAATAATTTGGTCACGTTGTCAGTTTTACAGAAAGGGTCAGTTGTGAGTTGATTTATCTGTCAGGGGATATCCTTTACTTTATTATGCAGACTGCTTGTAACACAGCTCTATGCCACGTGGAGAACAACCGTATCCAAAAGGTTAATGGTTGAACTGTATTCTCCAAAGTGCTGTTCTCCATCTTTCTGTTAGTTAAATTACTATTTCTCAGCTGTGTTTCAGTCTACATTTGACACAGGATTCACTTGGTTGTCTCTGCCTCCACTTCCTCAAGTGGGAATCTAAGCACAAGGTTCATTCTGTTTCCAGGAGGTTGTGGCTCATTACTGTAAAGTTCCTTTTAAAATGGTGTTTCTGAAAAAATCCCATTTTCTCAGTAACTTAAAAAAAATATTTTCTGTTTGAGGTGAAAACTCTGAAACAGAAAGTTTAAAACTTTGTTGCTGAACGGAAAATAACTAAACAATAGTAAATTCATATTACTGTCAATACAGAGTGACTTTATTGGCTCATCAGAAGAAAGCCATCTGTCCACAATCAAAATTTTTTCTCTGACTTTTGCTTATTGTCAGCTTATAACAGTTGATTCCAGACTTCTGTTTCTCAATTACTTTGTACTCCTATGCAGTTCCACTCCAAAGGGTTATTCATTACTGCAGTGATATTATTGTCGACATAGGGAATGAAATAATATAATGGAATCATTAATGTTATTGAGGATAAATAGTATGGTCCAAAACGTTTTCCTGAACTTCACCAGTTGTAGTTTTGTCCGATAAAGAGATGGGTTTGTGCAAGAGTTTGCTGGGATTCAAACTGCAGGTGGACTTAGACACTGGAGTAAGCCCTGCCTTTTAGACTGCAAAAGAGAAGAGACAAAAGCAGCCAAGTCTCATTCAAAGCAGTTCTCTGTTTTAAATATGTTTTTTTCCTCAGACTATCTTTAAGCTGGATAAAATTCTATTGTGATTAATGCAAAATGCTTCTGGGAAGGACTACAGAGGAAGGGATGTGCATATGATGATTCCTCTGATTCTGGTGTGCTGCAGTGCACAACCTGAAATGGGAATTCATAAATGGAACCAGGTATGAAACCGGGTTCCTGCCTCTCGTACTTCTACACATACTGTGAGAAATCACTGCTTTGTCCAAAGAGGACAGCTCTAGATTTAGATTAAATATCAAGAAGAAATTGTTTACTTTGTAGAGTGGTGAGGCACTGGAACAGGTTGCCCAGAGAATTTGTGGATGTTCCATCCCTGGAAGTTAGAGAAGGTTGGATGTGCCCCTGAGCAACCTGGTCCAGTGAAAAGTGTCCATGCCAATGCTTCTGGGGGGAATGGAGCTAGATGATCTTGTAAGGTCCCTTCTAACCAAACTGTTCTATGTCTTTGTGATTCTATCTGTTATTTGTTTATTGTTCTAGCATTGATATGTTAATGTCTTCTGAAAAGGAAGAGGACCCAGATGTTATTCCTGAAGATAGCAGTCTGCTCACTCTTCGGTATGCCATTAGAGTGCTCTCATGGTACTCTTATTTGGGGTGGGGTGGAAAATCAGCATGGAAGTATGGCTGGCTGCTTATTCCCTTCATAGGCAATGCTTTCTGGAGCACCATGCAAAAATACCATAAGGGCAGAAACACCAGCTTATGAGGGGGCCATTGGTATGAGTCTTCTGCTTGAATGTTGCTTAGGAATTTTTATTAAGATATACAGAATATGCCATCTTTCTTATTGGAAAAGGATTTCTGGACCTAGGTGCTTCTGAAGTAATGCCTAAATTTGGCATGTGCAGGGGCTGTCTGATAATCATGTGTGTGAGGTTCCTCCAAAGAAACCTGTCTCATACCTCTAAGTAACACAGTCATACTGTAACAGCCAGACTGTAAGTATTGATGCTGTAACCAGATAACCTCTTTATATGAACCCACTCTGTTTTGTTGAATTTTGTTTTGTTCATGGAATTCACTGATACTGCTGGTGCATGTCAGAGGTTAACCAATATATGTAAGGTTTCTATCAACTGGCAAACTTGGCCAGTTCAGGCCTTTGCTGTACTACATATCATTAATGTAAAGCAATGTGTTTAGACTGTGATCAGTGTTAAGCCTGATTGTTACT
This sequence comes from Cyanistes caeruleus, assembly GCF_971803275.1. Classification (NCBI taxonomy): domain Eukaryota; kingdom Metazoa; phylum Chordata; class Aves; order Passeriformes; family Paridae; genus Cyanistes; species Cyanistes caeruleus. The sequence continues at coordinate 49,372,105 of NC_141732.1, read as the reverse complement.
GAAGATCCTTGAGAGGGTCTAGAGGATAAGTAAACTTGTCCTGGATGTTAAGGATTAGGTGCTCATGCAGTGGTTAAATGTATTTTAGTCAGTATTCTACTTTTGATACTCTTTCTTCTGGAAATGATAATGAAGGTTTGTTTTCGGATTTTTCTAAAGTGTCTATGATATGGGGCTGAGAAAGAATATTTATGTGTTGTTTTTTAACTTGTGTTTTGCTTGAACATGAGTTCAGTTTTTTTTGAAGTGGAAAGAATTGTTGAAATAGCTTCCTCGAAGGTCACAAAGTGTTTTGTCTTAGGACATCCTCTTCAGACAACATTTTTCTATTTTTTATTTTGAGTGTAAAATTACTCACAAACAATCTGTCATTTGCAGTTAAGGGGGGGAAAAAACACCAGCTGAAGTGCACAAGCTGGCCTGTGCCCTATCAGGTTTTATGAGAGTCAGGAGATGAGTATTTTAAGTCAGTCTGTCCCATTAAGACAGACAGGAATCCTGTTCTTTGAAAACTGCTTTGTAGTAGTTTGTGTCATTTAAAAGTATGAAATTCTTGAAATTCTACATGGAAATTGTTGAATGAAATTTTGTATTGTGTTCCTACCCTTCAGAATTAGAAAGAAGGCCTTAGAAAGGAGAGAAGAAACAATTATTGTGGATCGGGCTTGCAGACAGGAAACTCTTACCTATGAGATGGTAAGTTGCCTGTCATCTTAGAGGTAGTCAAGACATCCAAAATCCAACTTCTGGTTGCTTTTTATTCACCACTATGAAATGTACGCTGTAAATGTTTGCAGATACAAATTTGTAAGTAGTAATTAAGGATAAAGACATTTTATAAAAAGATAGGACAGGAAGTCTGCTCTTTTTGTGAATACTGGATGTATTTAAGAAGCAACTCCAGCTCGTTACCACTAGATGACTGCTTTTTTTAAGTGCCGTGAACTTACAGCTAGACATAGAGCTAGACAAAATGTGTGATGGCTTTGCTCCTGGAGTCCAGTGTTGGAAACTAAGCTTCAGTGCATGAATAATTATTAGCTAGTTTCAGTAGGGCTGAAAGAAGGGACAGTAGCAGCACAGTGGTGGTAAATTCCTAATTCTGAGCTTCGTAACCCAAGTTTTTCAGCCATTCTGAACTGCCAGGAACCAAGAGTGTAGTCATCAGCCCCTCCAGTAAGTCTTACTGGAATTTTTTAACTATGCTTAATACATTTTTTTAATGATTTCTTGACAACATTGAAGTATTAAACAACAAAACCTCAATTCATAAATGTTCATAGAATCATTAAGGTTAAAAGACCTTTAGGATTGTTGACCCCAACCATTACTGTAACACTGCCAGATCCACCACTAAACTGTGTCCCTAAGCACCACATATACACATTCTTTGAACTCTTTCAGGGACACTGAGGTGCTGGAGTACATGGCTTGAACAAGCCGTGAACTGCTGTAAAAATTAGGAACAGAAGTGTAGTGAGGAAAGAACCTCATGTGACTACTAGACTTGTTTTTCCGCTTGAGGTTTCCTGGTCTGTCCTGAGTTATCATGTTTCAGCTGTTCAGAGACCTAGGCACATTTTGTAAACATGATGCAACTACTCTGCTGGACTCTTAGCCTGGGGATTATCTGAGAAAATACTAGCAACAGAAACTTTCATAAAGGGATTCAATGAATGGTGTCTTACTGCTGTCTCTGAAGAATGAGCACATGGTCATTCATTGCATTCTTTGAGCAAGCTGTGTCAGAGCTGTGGTTGGGACCATGACGCCTTCATACAGGAGGAGAGCAGTAAGAAACTGCTCAAGGAATGTGTCACATGAAGAAGGCTGATGCAAGGCAGAGAACACAAATATATCTGAGTCTCACAGGAATACAAGTTCCCGTTACTGAATCTGATGAATACTCCATGCTGGTGGGAGGTGTTTGTGCAGGCAGTATTCTCTCTTGATTTGTTGGAAAGGGAGGAAACTGCCACAGAAAAGTATTCTCCCTCATTCTCACTGCTGGGCTGTGTCTTAAATACAAAGCAGGATGGAAATGTAGGAATACATATACTTATTTTATAAAACACAGTCCTGTGGCAAGGGCAGTGCTGGGTTTTGGGCTTGGATTTTGGAGAAATTCTGGCCTCCAGCTATGTCTAGCTTCCATAATAAGAGGAAGTGTTGCACTGACTGTAATTTTCCTATATTTCATTTTGTGTATATTTTCTAGGTTAGTGGTTCCCAAGTTAAGGGTTGCAATCCCCTTTCTTATATGAAAGCATTCAAAGAGCATTTCAAAGCCTTAAGTGGTGAAAGTTGGTAGCAGCTGGGTTCCATGAAGGCAGAATGACAGCAGCCTCTAATTCCTTTATGTGGGGCCTGTCAATAGCGAAGGAGCAGCCAGCTGTCTTGTAACAAAGCTGAGAAATGAAGGAGCATGCTTGAAATCAATAATTGGAGAAGTTTCTCACCTTTCTACCTTGAAGGAAGTAGTCCGTTTTCAATTCAGAAGGTTACATGAAGTCAAAAATGAGTTAGCATTTCTCAGACTGTCATGCAGGGTTTATTTTACATATATATATGTGCGTGTGTGTGTTTGTATGTTTTTCCAGGAGTCACTTGCGACTGGAAAGAGGCCAGACAATCCAACAGATCTAGTTGAGGAGGGAGAACTACTTTTAACCCTGAACATCTTTTATCCTGTTATATTTCAGAAGGTTGGTATGAAATTCTCTGGGTTGGATTCTGAGTCTTTCCTATTCAGGTGCTCTCCCAAGCTGCTAAAATCAGTGAGTCTAGTGAAGACTTTATAAACTCTTCAACGCTGGTAATTTCATAAGGCTCTTGCAGCATCTAGCTTTCATTCAGTTAATGGTTTACATAACAAAACTCATACAATAATTATTCAGTTGTTAATTTATTTTACAGAAAGCTCAAATACATGAAAATTAAGGTACTCTTTCTGGATTTGGTATAAGTGAGCTCTGACTTTCTGTCTTTTCTGCACTTTCTGATGGAGAATGTAACTTTTGAGTTTCTGAACAAAACTATTAAGTGTCAGTCATAAGAGAGGCCGTGGCAAGATGCTCTTCAGAGAAGTGATAAGCCAGATGCTGCCAGTAATGACCTTAAGCTGTCAAATGAAGAGCAGTGCTGATGCTGACAAGTTATAATTTATCTGAAGTTTGTATGCTGTGCTCTTTGTAGCATAAGGATCACAAACCCTACCAAACAGTCCTTGTATTGGGCAGCCAGAAGCTCACTGAGTTGAGAGACTCGATTTCCTGCGTCAGTGACCTCCAGATAGGTGGTGAGTTCAGCAGTCAGCCAGATCAAGCACCAGAGCACATCAGCAAGGTAAAACTTCCTGTGTGGAACCCTCTACATGTGTAGGAGTCTTGAAAACAGAGAGGGAGGCAGAGTTTTGTCTCGTTGTTTTGTCTTCAGCACTAAATTCAGCTCCATTGGTTCTGCCTGTTTGTTGCACTGCAAGTAAATACCTCATAGTGGCATTACCAAGATGATCTGTTTTGTGCAATATTGAGAAAAACATCATTATTGCTACTGCTAGGAAGTTTCTACACAAGCAGTGAGTTTTGTATTGATGTATTCCTGTGGACTGATTTTATTTTGCGCTGAAACACCAGAGGTAATAGCTTAATCCCACTAATAATGATAAGATAGACCATCCCACTGTACTTTGTTATTTGCAACTGGATCCTGATCAAACGTAGGGATGAAGATTATTCTTCTCTTCCAAAGTTGCTACATGTTTTCTGCATAAGAACAAAACAAGTCATCTAGTTGAAAAAACTGAAATTGAATCACTTCTATCATACATTGTATGACATGTAATATATGTCATATCACAGAATGGTTGAGGTTGAAAGAGACTTGTGGAGGTCATCTGGTCTACTCCCTCTGCTCAAGCAAGGCCACCTACAGCTGGCTGTCCATGACCATGTCCAGACATTTTTTGCATATCTCCAAGAATGGATGTTACACAATCTCCCTGCACAATCTGTGTCAGTGTTCAGTCACCTGTGTCAGTAAAGAAGTGTTTCTTGAGGTTCAGGGGAACTGCATATGTTTCAGTTTGTGCTTATTGACCCTGAACCTCTCACTCAAAATGAGGCTGGCTCCATCCTCCTTGCACCCTCCTTAGAAGTATTGTGTATGTTAGTAAGATTCCCCTACCTGAGCTTTCTCTTCAGGGTTCTAACTCACAGCTCTCTCAGCCACTCATTTTAGGAGAGATGCTGCAGTCCCTTCATCATCATGGCCCTTGTGGTATTCTTTCTCCAATATGTCCATGTCTCTCTTATACTGAGCATCCAAGAACTGAAGACAGGATTTAGGTGTGGCCTCCCTAGTTCTGTGGAGTACTGAAGGATCACCTCCCTTAACCTGCTGGTGGTATTTTATCTAATGCAGTGCAGGATCCCATCAGCTCCATCTGCTGTCTTTGCTGCAAGGACATGTTGTTGCCTCATGTTCAATTTGGGATCTGCCGGGATCCCTAGGTTCTTTTTGCCTAGCTGCTGTCCAGCTGAATGGCCCTCAGCATACAGTGGAGCACCAGCTTGTTTATCCCCAGGGGCAAAACCTTGCAATTCTTGCTTAACCTCAACAAGTTCTTGTTGGCCCATTACTCTGGGCTGTTAAGATTCCTTTGGCTGGCAACAGGATCATCTGGTGTATCAGCCACCAGGCTGATCAGAGGTAACAGGCAGAAGTGAATCAAAGAGTCTGAATGCAAAACACATTCCTACCACTGTGTCTTCATGCAGGTCATCTGAGAAGTCCTGTCTTTGGTCCCAGTGTCTTCTTTACCTGTGTTTTGACAGCCTAGAGTTAATAGCTCAAAGAGACCTCTGGTCACAAATGAGCATCCCCAGACTGGTCTGGTGATGGAGAGTGCCTGGTTGTCCATGGTTTTCTCATTTAGAATAAATAGGGAAAATCTATATTGAGTCCTTGAAGAGTGGCCAGGGGAGAAAAGGAGGCTCAAGAGAGACATTATCACTCTCTACAGCTATCTGAAAAGAGGGTGAGGCAAGTATAGCCAGGTATGGGGCTAGTTCTCCTGGGTAACAAGAAACAGGATTAGAGGAAACAGCCTCCAATTGCACCAAAGAAGGTTTAGATTGGATATTAGGAAATATTTCTTCACGGCTAGGATGATCAGACATTGGAACAAGCTACCCAGGGAAGTTGTGGCGTCATCAGCTATTAAAGTGTTCAAAAATGTGTGGATGTGGCACCTGGGACATAGTTTAGTGGTGAACATGGCAGTGCTAGGTTAATGGTTGTACTTTATGATCTTAAAAGTTTTTTACAACCTTAATAATTCTATGATTCTATTCCAATGATTTCCTGAGGCCTCAGCATGCATGGTAGCTGCTTTGGAAGACAAATGCTTTCACTGTGAATCGCCCCTTCCTCTTTCTCTCCCGCTGCTGAGCACAGCACCATATGATGTGGGATGTTCTTTTTGGGTCTGTTTGCGTCAGTTGTACCAGCTACATTTCCTCTCAGCCTCTCACCCAGCCCCAGCCCACTGGTCTTGGGGAGACTTGGAGAGACAGCCTTGAAGCTGTGCAAGCACTGCTCAGCAGTAGCCAAAACACTGGTGTATTATCAACTCCCCCTTGTCAAAAATGCAGAGCATGCACAGGGGCTGCTGTGAAGCAAGTTAACTCCATACCAAGTTAACTCTGTGCATTTGATCGGAGCACAAAGTGCTTCTTACTGAAATGACAGAATAATTGAAGCCTTGTCCCCTGCACGCATGCTCACATATGCACAGCTACACATGATAGCACTTCCTGGTCACATCTGTATAAAAGGTGACAGGCAATTCTGGAAGGTCCAATCACCTCACTTCTAGGGTCTCACAAGAAAATCTATCATCCTTCAAAATTATTCCTTAATTACAAAGCTTATCACATGTAGACAGTCCATTTGTAACATTCTCTTCCGTCAAAGAAAATTAACAATTTATGGCACTCATACCCGCAGTGCAAGAGTCACCAGATGCCAACTGAGCTCCACAAGCTGAGCTAAACATTAACTTCCCATCACTATGTTCTCTGAACCTTATCTCCAAGTGCCACATTCATACACCTTTACCACATTCCCAGGGATGGTGATTTCATCAGTTCCCTGAGCAGCTTATTCCACTGCCTGGCCATCATCTGCTGATGGGAAAAAGAGAATAAGTCTCCTTTTTTTTTTTTACTTTGCTTCTGCATGCAGCCTTTGATTTTTATCATTAAATTGCCTTTATCTGAGCCCATGAGCTTGCCTGTGTTACTTTGTTTGCCCAATGCTGTTAAGAAAGAGGAGTGAGAGAGCAGCTGGACAGGTGTCTGGTAGCCATCCAAAGTAAACACACTGCATCTTGCTAATTTTTAAAAATATTACTCTTTTTTAAAGTCAGTGCCTTGAAATTACGGAATTTGTGCAGTGATGCCTGTGTTTTGTGTTTTTGTAGAAGTCCGTAACTGCTATGATGGGGACAGAAATAAGAGAAGAGCATTAAAGTAACCTGTAATGCCTTGAGAACAATATCAGCACAGTAGCTGCGTAGTTTGCAGTCATATGATATGAGCCTAGCTGTCACATCAGCATCTACAATCAAAGCAGAGCTTTTCTTTGACACCTATAGAATGAGGTCTCTTAATATACTTTAGATACCTAAAATGCTTGGATTTTTGGCATGTTCTTTTTTAAGGTATTTATTCTTTCATATCACTGATGGAGACCTCTCTCTCTGTCTCTCAGGATCTCTACAAATCTGCCTTCTTCTATTTTGAAGGCATCTTCTATAATGATAAAAGATACCCAGAGTGCAGAGATCTGAGCAGGTACAGTATTTGGAAAACCTTAAGGAACATAAAATTTGTTTTATTTTGTTTATGACTTGTGGTGTGACAGATACTGGAATATCTAGGGTATTAAGCTGGAATGGACTTTTCCTACTGTTTTTCCATGATTAATTGGTTTTTACAGAGAAGTTTAACTTTACTTGCTCTACTTCTTCCTTCCATTCACTTCCCTTTTGAAAGGAGTATGAACCCATTAACCCATTTAACCTGCAAATCCTTTTTTGCTCTGTTGAGATGGGATTTCTGTGTAGAGTGACAGGTGCCATTTTGTACTGGGTTTTTAAGTATCTTCCCTGCTTGTGATGGCAACCAAAAGACTTGCCTGTGAGGTAGAAAATGGGTCAGAAAGACAACAGGCTCAGCTGTGTGGCAGTGGTTGTTCTGCTCAGTCTTGAGTGTCTTCATGGTAAAGTCAACATGGGGTCTGTATGACTGATCAGAAAGGAAATCTGATATTTTAAGGAAGTATGGTCTTGCTGATACACTAGTGAGATTTAGGAGAGCAAAATGTTTAAAATGGCTGGTATGGAAGAGCTGACCCCATTGGACCCTGTTGTTCTGCCAGACTTTGATGTGATTCAGGGAAATTAATATTTTACTTCTTGTGTCTGTCAACAACAATGTTCTTCACAGATGGGCTTGTCATAGGATACACAGCTTGCAGAGTTAGATGCCTTGTGTGTAGGAGTGTGCTGAAAAGCCAAAAAGAAATTTACAGTGGCCAGCGCCCTTCCAGTGCTAAATTTTGGAAATGTAACTGCACCTGTCAGCTTTGTATTTCTCCTTAAAAAAACAAAACTAAAAAAAAAAAGCTTTTTAATTCTTTGAAATGAAGTCATTGACCAAGGGGACAAAATGACCTGCTAGTAACTTGAATTATTGGAGTAGTTAAGAAGTATTGTGCTGCGAACACTCTGACCTGGATGGGTGCCATCAGGAGCATACACTGACTAAAACTCCTCAGCAAGCTGCCTGGTGAGGAATGACAGGCAGATGTTCCACAATAACAGTGAACAGTTCTACAGTGTTGTAATAGTGCTGTATCTCACCTTAAATTATTACCAAATGTTTTGAACTGTTTTAATTTCCATCATTTAACCATGTCGCAGTGAAGAGCTTTGCATGTCCCCAGGGCATCTTTTTCTCTGCATTCACAGTTCATAGCTTTGCTGTGCTGATGGCCTTTCTATTTTCAGGACAATTATAGAGTGGTCAGAATCTCATGACAGAGGCTATGAGAATCTTCGGTCTGTTAAGATGGAGGATTATGTTTTTAATGATTTATACCTCAAAATTGGCTTTCCATACCTTTACTGCCACCAAGGGAACTGTGAACACATCATTATAATCACAGATATAAGGTAAGTTACTATTCTTTATAAGAATAAGAGAGTCCTTAGGCAAATGAAAGTAAGCCTTCTCTGGACAAACTTCAGATATTAAATGCTGAATGTTTGTTAGACTGACTTACTTGTTTTAAAATTATTCTGCTGCCTTCTGCAGAGCTTAAATTTTTCTTTCATATACATGGCAGTATCTGAAGGAAGGAGAGTAATCTTCCTTGCTTTTTGTTTTTGTTTTTGCCAATGTGTGACAGATTTACATACTGATTCTGGAATACCAGAGAGCAGAATGTTGTAGGCTGTGACTAGACTCAACTGGACTGTTAGTTTGAACTTGAAGCTAAGGAGCAGGAGCTGAAAAGAGAATAGAGGAGTGGAAATAGTGGGTTGAGGTGGATAGGCCAGGAAGAGACAGAGAGGGTGATAGTACTGTGAGGTGGCAGCCACATCAACCATAGAACTATGGTGTAGATTTTGCTCATTGCAAAAAAGCGAGACCACTCCTGTGGTTGTCTTGTAGTGGGTGACAGGTCATTTTCTGTTCCCAGGAGCCTGATGTATCAATGTATTGATAATACATGGTGCTTTCCAAAGGGAACATAACCCAGATAAAAGCATAGATGTTGCACATGGATGATCTGAGCATTCACCTGACAAAAGTTTGTTAGTCTGTATAGGAGATAAAACCTTTAAAAAGACCACAGAAAGGAGATGGTCTGAAGATTTCTGGGTTACTGCACAAGCTGAATTTACTTGTGACCATAAAATCCACATATGGTGCAACTAACAGTCTATATCCAGATCTTAATCTGTGTTAAGAAATGTTAAGCAGAAGTCTAGTCATAGTTTGCATGAGACTTTAAATTATACCTTATTTTCAATGTCCATGTTTATGTTCAGATAAATTTCAATATGGCAATATCTTTATTGTATGTGTTATATTTATTTATTTCCCTCAAGGCTTGTTCATCATGATGACTGTCTGGATAGGACTTTATATCCCTTGCTGATCAAGAAGCATTGGTTATGTACCAGAAAATGCTTTGTGTGCAACATGTATACAGCAAGGTATGCTACATTCTTGATGCTATTGTCATCTTAGTTAAGTCTTTCTAGGTGCTGCTACTAACTCCAAAAACAATAGTAAAAATCAAAGCTCTGTATATTTTTCATAATGCTAATAATCTTCGCTCTTCAAGCAGTTGACCTCTCTCTAACCAGGAAAAGGCTTCCTGAAGGTAGTGTTCATTTGGAATTGATTCAGGAGTTTCAAAAGAACTAAATAAGTAAGAGATTAATTATTTGGCTCATGTTCTTTTGCAAGAGCTTGGCTATCTTATCAATTACTTTCGAAAATCCTGCTTTTGGGGGGAAAATGCTGCATTTTCCTCCTTTGCAGGATATGTGTTTCAAATTCATTTACCAGAATTCATAGAGCACATTTGTTTAATCTAGCATCTACACGGGTATAGATCTGTCCAACTCTAATATAAAAAAATCTGGAGCTTTTTAAAAGGCATTTAACTTTCCCCACAGGAAAATCCTAAGCTCTGCCTGAAAACTGTGTGCTCTGCAGCTATTCTTGAAGTAACTCTTTGTGATTTTCTGCATTTAAAGGAGAATTTTCTAAAATATTAATTTGGTGCTCTTTATTCACTTCAGTGATGTTAATTTAGATACAAGACAGACTCCCAATAAACAGTAGAAAATTCTCTAAAAACTAGGCTAGGCTCTCTGATTTTATAGATCTGCATGATTTATTTGCAGAAACACTGGTTGCCTGGTTTTTTTCCCCTCAGGACAGCTTATGCTCTCAGCCTCTGTTTGACACAAGCAACTGTGTCTTTGTTGTCTTGCTTGTTTGGCCTTAGACTTCTCTGGAATCAGGCAAAGAGCCAATTCCCCTTGAGATGGGAGTCCATCCTAGTGCTCCTAGCAGAGCCCTGAGGATGCCTTCACAAGGACCTATAATCTCTGAAACATTTGGCCATAAGGGGAGGTGGAGCCAAAGGGTCAATATGGGGGAAAGATGGGATGGGGAGGGCATTACCAGAGGTGATGTAAATGCATTAAATTAAAACCAGGATTAAGCACTAAGCTTAAGTGGGGGCATGCTAAACCATAGACAGCAGAGCTGCTTTGGCTGGCTGTCCAGTGTGTTGTAATCTGTGCAGATAGCATCTGTAATCAAGGGAGGCCTTCAGCTGTTGTGGCCTCTTGAGTGCGATCATAAATTAATTACTCAGTGACATGGCAGGCCCTTTTTGTACTTGTTGTGTTCATGTTAACTTCAGTGCATGCTGGAGTGTGCTGCAATCCTCACCTTGTCCTGTCTGCATCATTTGAGTCCTGCTTTTATACTCCTAAATGGTTTTGATTACTCAGAGGAACTTGGGTCAGTACATGTCTGCTCCATTTCATAGTTTCTTGCATTAAGGGGAAAAAAATATTTATCTTTTATGACTTAGATGGCCACAGGGTGGACAGACGATTCCTATTATTGTTTTTATGCACTGTACCAGCTACAGAGGTTTGAGGAGTTTCTCAGGAAGTGCTGCTGTAGCTGCTGGGATTGACACGGAAGGAGTGTGGAGTTTGAAAATGAGCTGTATGTGTGAGATGGGAAATATGCAATATAGGTAGTACCTTGTGTATATAAAATTACTACTGATGTTTGTTGCTGCCATCCCCAGTCCTGAGTAAAATGTTAAGATGTTTGCCATGAGTGTGTTGCACTGGTAAAAAAAACACTTGTGTTTTGTAACCTGCAGGTGGGTAACCAACAGAGACAGTCTGGCACCAGAGGATCCTTGTTTCTTCTGTGATGTCTGTTTTCGGATGCTCCATTACGATGCAGAAGGCAATAAACTGGGGGAGTTTCTTGCATATCCTTACGTTGATCCTGGGATTTTCAACTGAAACTGACTTGTGCCAGGATTAATTCAGTGAATGACATTGTTGAATCTGTTGCTCTGGCTGTTAAAACCTCTGGAAAGCTTGAGGTTTGAGCATACTGTGGGATCTTAAGTTAGGCTTGTAATCATCTCCTGTGAGCTGGAAGGAGTCCTTTGCACTTGAAGTCTATCTCGTGTGTTTTTCTGAGTAAGTATGATTTTATAGATAGGTTGGCATGGAAAAATATAGTACACTTTTGCAACATGCAAGCATACAGTAGTTTGGATGCTATGGACTGTAAAATGTGGATGTTTGAGAGTGCCTGGTGAAAGAAACTATGATTTTGAGAAGCTCTGTGTATCCAAGGTTCTGTAAACATTTGAGCATGAGAACATGATTTGTATTTATCTTACCTTGAAATCTTAGGCAAGTGCCATATTTGAACAAGGGTGGATGGTACTGAATTTGTAAGGAGGAGAACGCTTTCTGAGAGAGAAGCTCAGAATGCTGGAACTCTTCAGTCTTTCCTGCAAATGAAAGCCCACATCTGAAGGCTTCTGCTGTCCCTGGTTTCTGACTCTGAGGACTGATTCAATAAAGAGGAAACTACGTTTCACCATTATTCACTACTGAATTGTATCTTGCCTTTTAAATAATTTTGTCAACTGTTTACAGTGTATGCAGTGTTCATTGTGCCCTTTTTTTTAGTATCGTTCTGTTACTGTAAGTAATGGGGCTTTTTTTATTAAAATGTGGCAAATTTGTAGTTCCTAATCTCTTTTTAAACTGAAAATCTGTCAAGACAGGATATTCTTTTTTATTAAAGTCTTCTGGAATTAAGAGGATGTTAGCAGAGATCTTTGTTGTTTAGGAAAGTTAGTGCTATCTGCTTTTCTTTTGGAAACTTCAGCTAGTTCTGGTTGGGGGAATACAGCCTGTTCTGACAATTCCGATACAGAAAAGTGACAAACTGAATCCTGTTCAGGTCCTGTAGCTGCAGATCTGCCAGTGCTGACTTGATTATCTTAGATGTCTTGAAACAAAGGTATCTGAAGCACTTGCAAGACTCCACTAATCATTCCCTTATCTTACTGCTTTCTGATGGTGTATAAAGTCATATTTAAATACTAATATAAATCCATTTGTTTTTTAGGAACAATAAAATTTTTTTTTCCTGTCTTGTAAACCAGCCAGCTGTTGGCCTGTGTATTTTAATGAACCAACCACTTGTAAAAGCAGGTGGTGATAGTTCTCTTAACCTTCAGGAATCTGCAGAAAAGGGAGTGCTCTGCCCATCACAACTGTGAAAGTCCAGCTGCTGGGGCTGGGCTGCTTTGTGGTGCTGCAGCAGCTGCTTTAAATGTCCTTCATTATGCAGCTCTGGTTGCAACTTTTGCAACTTCAGTATGTGCCTCCTCCAAGTCGCTACTCCTTATTTTTCCCCTATCTCCTCCTCCTTCAGCTGTCTGCCATAAATATACAGGCTTCCCAATCCTCTTCAGTATTGGATTGGGTATCATACAGAGAGCTAGCTCGAGTTCTAAAGCAGCAATCAGTAGGTTTTTTTTTTGGGGGGGGGGGGGGAGGGGCATTTTTTTCTTTAGATGTAGAGAAAAGGCAAAATGTGACTTGACTCTTTCATTAAATTGATTTGCCTCAAATATGCTGTCTCTCACACAACCCATTTATCTTCTTAATTAAAAGTTAAGGTCAAATATATTTAAAAATTGGTGTCCCAGCAGATAAAGAAATTTTAGTGGGCCAGTCCCATGCTTCCAGTAGGGCCGAGAGAAGCTAGTCGCAGTCTGGGTGTAGGAGTTGAGAGCATTCAATGCTTAATTACAGCACAGAGAAGAATCATATTAGAAGCTTGCTGTTTATATGATGTGGTCCTATTTCATATTCAGTGATTCATCTTAACTGATAAAATTAAACTTAACTGATGGAACAAAAAGGTTACACTAAGTCATAGGTTTTAAAGATCCCAGAAGCTGTGATGGGACAACTGGGTCTGGTCTTGATTTGGTAAGTCTTTCTGAATGAGTCCTCTTAGTGAAATCCAGCATTGCAAAATGGGCCCATTTGTAGCTAAATCTCTACAGCTGGATATTTGTTTTAGCAACTTATTAAATGCTATGAGTGTCTTCATGATGAAAATGACAAAGCAGGCATATTTTATGACAAAAAATGAGAAAAATGATCTTCTTAATGATCCCGTGTCTCTGGGTTGCTAGTTGAATCTCAAAAACATTAACCTGAATCTGTGGTTAGCTTTTGGATTTGATGTTTTTTTATTAAACACTCAGTGATTATGCAGTATGATCCTTTACAAGTTATTTCAAACTTCCCAAATGTACTGCAGATTCTCTCCCTAAAGAAAGTTTTTGCCTTGCTGACAAGGTGACATAAAACTCTCTTTCTTGTATTGAGGAAGAGGAGAAGTCCCTCGGATTTTACTGTTAGTAAAACATGATTGATATAGACAGTGCTATAGCACTTCCCAGTGCTATCCAGGCACTTGCAACATTACCACAGGAGTCCCCTGTGTACTTGAATGATGAGCAACTCAACAGGGCTGCACAATACTTTAAGCTGTAGAAAACTTCATTCTTGAAGTAGGGATGCTATTATTAAAGTTAACTCTGCTTTAAATTTTGTACATAGCTGTATTTTCTTTCTTGAGAAAGAATCAGTCTTATACCTTGTAAGACTTTAAGTGACTCCCCAGTCAGTCTCAGCTCTTATGCTTGTATCTTTCAAGAGACACAGTTTAGGGCCACATAGGCATCTTTCAAGGTGAGATGACCCTTTCTGCAGTCTTACCAGACTTTGTGAATTTAGGTTATTTCTGATTTGGCAGTAAATTTAGGCAGTAAATTTAGGCAGCAAAAGCCCAAGCAGCTGTACGGACAGAATGATTGCATCACACAATCAGGACCTTCATCTCCGCATCCAATTTCAATTAGCGGTTTGAAGCAGTGTCAGGGTGACCTATTATCTCTGAAACAGTTGTGACAGATGAGTTAGCTTACCAATACTTGTGTGAAAACTAGGTGTATCTGGCAATTCAGTATCCTTGTCAAATATACAGTGCCTTTTTTTTTTCCTTTTTCTTTTTTTTTGTATAAGGTTTGATAAAAAGAGATGGTCAAAATTGAGAAATGGTCAAAATTGAGAAATGCTCTATGTGAGGATTTCCAGTAACATCTTCAGAGAAAATCTTTCAAGGGTAAAAGTGGAAGTTGAGTTCCTTGAGGTTTCAATAAATACATCTTATAAGATGTATTCAATAAGATGTTTCACTAAGTACGTCTTATGGCTAGCTGGAATGTGGAAATCCACAAAATCCAGCATTTAATAACTAACCTCTGTTTGTAAGCTAAATGAGACTGCTCCTTATCTGATGGTCAAGCTGTACAGCCATGTCAGTTATTCCCCTTAACATCATGTCATGAAGTGCTAGAGACTGCCAAAAGTCACAGTCTCTGGAGGCCAGTCATTGTGGCCATCTGCCAAAGACAGTTTCATACTGGAGCTGCCATGGCGATGGAACTCTCAGATTTAACTTCAGGTATTGTCTTCAAGATCTGAAAGCTATTCAAACACTGGAGCAGGCAACCTCAAAATGTCAGAAGCCAACCTGGAAAAGCAGGAGGCCAGGTTAGCTGGGTAGGGATGTTCTTTTTCAGTCCAGGCAGAACATGAGTGTGCTTGGTGAAGCAAGGCCAGGGGAGGAATATGGAGACGATGCTCCCCACTGTAGGGAGAACATTTGTGGTCAAAGCTCACCTGGGGTTGAAGCGTTTAAATATATCAAAAGCAAAAGGCAGTGCAGAAAAGACATTGCCCCTCATCTACAGGATGAGGATGGTCACCTCACCAACAGGGACATAGACAAGTCAGAGATGTTAATGCTTTCTTTGCCTCTCTTGAGCATGGGTTATGGGGTATGGGTCCCAGTGTCCTGAGCTGGAGGACCAGGACCGTGAGAATGATCAGCTCTCAGTGGACCTGCAGACCAGGATCTGCTGGGTCTGTTTTAAAATGTTTGGGGTTTGATGGGATTCATCCAAGAGTACTCAAAAGAGCTGTCTAATGTCACTGCAAGGTCTCTCAATGATTTTTGAATGGTTTTGGAAATTTGGAGAGGTCCCAGTCAACTGAAATCTGCCTCTAACATTGTCCCAGTTTTCAAGAAGGGCAAGAAGGATGACCCTGAAAACTACAGACCTGTCATAATTTCACTGACTGGTAAAATGATGGAGCAGGTTATTCTGTGAGTTCTTGAAAACACCTGAAGGACAATGCAGGTTTCAGTCAGAACCAGCACAGCTTCATGACAGGAGGGTCCTGCTTGTCAACCTAATTTCCTTTTATGACAAGGTAATACCTGGTTATTCAAGGGGAGAAAGAACACATAATCTTTTTGGATTTCAGTAAAGCTTTCAATACTGTCTTTCACGGTATCCTCCTGGAAAAAAGTGTCCTATGCACAATGCAGCGAATGCCTCCGGGAATGGGTGAGCAAGTGGGGTTGGGCATGGGGGGTTTCAGTGAATGAGGTGACAGCAGACTGGTGACCTGTCACTGCTGGGGTTCCACAGGGCTCCATTCCTGGCTCTGTGCTCTTCATCTTCTTTATTAACAACGTAGATGCAGAACTTGAAGGAATAGTAAGTTTGCCAATGGAGCAGCTGTTGACTCCCTCAAAAGAGCAGAGAGGTCTGGCAGAGACTGTCATAAAGTGGGAAGGCTGGACAATCACCAACCATATGAAGTTCAATAAAGAAACCCTGGATGTATGGACAGACTGGGAAATGAGATGCTGGGAAGCTGTGTCAGGGAAAGGGACCTGAGGGTCCTGGTCAGTGGAAAGCTGAACATGAACATGCCAGCAGTGCCCTGGCAGCCAGGAGGGACAACCCTGTCCTGGGGGGCATCAGGCACAGCATCACCAGCGGGGCAAGGGAGGGGATTGTCCTGCTCTGCTCTGAGCTGGGGCAGCCCCACCTCGAGTGCTGGGGGCTGGTTTGGGCATCTCAATATAAGAAAGACATGAAGCTGTTAAGATTATCCAAAGGAGAGCAATGAGGATGGTGAAGAGCCTTAAGGGGAAGCTGTATGAGTGGCAGCTGAGCCCACTTGAACTGTTCAGCTTGGAGGAGACTGAAATGAGACTTCATCAGTCTACAACTTACTCATGAGGGGAAGAGGAGGGGCAGGCACAGATCTCTGTGACCAGTGACAGGTCCTGGGGAAAAGGCCTGAAGTTGTGTCAGGGGAGGTTTAGGTTGGATATTCAGTAAAGACTCTTCACCCAGAGAGCTGGGCACTGGAACAGCTCCCCAGGGCAGTGGTGACAGCACCAGCCTGACAGAGCTCAAGAAGCGTTTGGACAGTTTCTCAGGCACATGGTGAGTCTCTTGGGGTGTCCTGTGCAGGGCCAGGATTGGGACTTTGATGATCCTTGTGGGACCCCTTCAACTCAGCATTGTTTGATGTGTAGTCTTAGAGTCTTAAAATCCTAATTTCTAACCTGGCTGTCCTCTTTCAAATACCACACAAAAGTTGTTATAATACTTTGAGTGAGTCTGTGTTTCAAGAAACACTCTTCAGAGAGGTTTGTGCCTGTTCTATTCCCTTTCATGCCTCCAGGAATTAAAACACTGTACCAGGCTTCTGTTAAAATTCTAGTTAGAGGTCCCCAAGTTAATGCCAAAGCAGTAAAATCAAAACAGTACTAAAACCAGACTCAGGTTTTTCCTATGAATGGTTCTGTCTATACAAAGATGACTTAGTCAGTTCAAAATTCTTTAATTCCATATATCATTCACGACAGTGTTTTCCAACCATTCTGCATCAACAGGTTCTGTGAGAACACCACACTTCGTTTCAGTATACTTACTATACCAAAAGCAAACCATAAAAGTCACATTGCAGTAAATTGGCACAACGCGTTTTGCAAGAACAGAACTAAACTTATTTAAAAAAAACAAAGTGACATATACTCATACATTAGCATTATAACAGCTAGAAAAATGCCGCTTTCAACTCCTACAAAACACAGTGAAAAGACATCCCCAACAAGAGTTGAAAAGCTGCACAAACAGAGGTCAGTATCATAGGAAGAGAGGAAATTTTATACAAATGAAGCAACTGGAGTTATAAGTATTTACACTTTTTCCTGCTATTAACTAGACAAACATACAGTAGTAGGTTAAAAATAGACTACAACTCTAAGTCCTGTAACATGTAAGCATTTTCTAACTGGGAATTTCGTCTTCTGAAATGTGTTACCTGTTAATACTGGATATAACTATTGGCAAAAGTGTTTAAATACTTTTAAACCAAGATTAAAGGGGCTTTTATTCCACAAAATTTAACTTCAAAATACTATGCTTATAAAATTATTTAGAATTTCAGCAGTCTATAGATTTCAAATGCAAAACTTAACAATCCTCTTTAATTTGTAATTAAAAAAACCCAAACAACAAGACTCTAGTGATGTCATTTGTTTTCAAAGGCAGAATCATCTGCTGGCTTTTCAAGCTCTCTGTCTTCACCACATGTCCTAGGAAACAAAAAAAAGCAATGTTATTGACCACATACAAAAGCAGCAAGCAAGACTTATTCCAGGTGATTGTACAGTCTGGAGCAAGTGATGCTGATGAACACTCAGCAGCACGTGAAGTCTAGAGAACTGAGGCTATTAGCGATGCCAGCTGTTAGGTTACCCCAATGCCCTCAAATCTGAAGCTAAGCTGGCAGTGAGGGGCATCACTATTGATGTATGTGATGGGCTGTGATGGGCAGTCATTCAGAGCTCCAACAACAGTTAGTCTGTATCTGTACTCTATGTCAGTTTAGGTGGAAAAGTGCTCTAGCTTCACATGCCTTACCTCCTGCCATTGAAACTCACTGTATCCCAAACACTGAGGTAACCTCATGAAGCACTATGTATTTTTATCAAAAACACCATGAAAAATGTTTCTATGTGCCTATCAGATCAGAAAATTTAAGTTACAGAACTTTTTCCAAAATTCCCGAATTACCTTCAGAAAGGTACAGACATGTCTTCCTCTAGTAGAGGGAGAAATGTTCAGAACTGAATACAGTCCTGTGATTTAGGGGCCTTACCAGCTCTTTGCTTAAAGTGAGCCACAGAGGTGTTTTGGACATTATTTATTTTGTTTACTTGTTTCTCACTTCTAAGAAACCAAATATTGCAAATAAAAATGTACAAAAAATACTGAATGAAAGAAGTTTGTATGATGGAGAGTCATACAAAGTCTAGAGCTTGAATTCAGACACGTGGATGCATTTCTCAACATGCACTCTATTTGCAAAGGGTTTATTTAAAAATCTGGTTTGTTGCTGTTTGCTAACAGTAAGTTCACAGACCCTGCGTTCAAGAAGATTTTTCTGTAAAGTGGGTTTCTTTCCTTATCAAAGTCAAAGATCATTGGAGTATAGAGGTCAAAGCAACAGCAAACACCACATACACTTGACAGAAATGTTTATTTAATCTGTTTAAGCAGAGGGCTAGAATATAACCTATATGAGAACCTACGCTTGTAACTCGGCTACATTCCTGTAGCATGCTGCTTGTTCAGACCAAATGACTATTCAGCCTAATTGGCTGAAAACTCCCAAATCCACTTCACTACTTCTGAGGCTGCCTCACAGTAAATACAAGATAAATTTTAATCTTAAGGGTTGTTTGGGTTTTTTTGCTGTTGTTGTTTTTGTTTTGTTGTGTTTATGTTTACCTGTAAATATTAGTCAATACTCCACTCTTTTGTGTAATTTTAACTTGGCAATGAGCAAAAGAATGCCAGGCAGTTGCAGTTTCTCCTGATGTTAATGAAGATAGTGATGAAAGGAGCTTGATCCAATACACACTGCTGAACAAAAAAAATCTCTGCAAGGTGCAGAGTGCCTGGAGAAAACAAAGTACTTGTACATTGTACAAAGTACATTGTACTTCAACAATTCAACTCTAGGATAATTCTGGGCCTTTTCTGTATTTGTTACTAAATTCTATTAAGTGTTTCTTTTTCTGTAAGTGATTCATTGCTTTTTGTTTCTGTTTACAAAACATATTTTTCACTGAAACCAGACAAATTCAAGCATTCTTATGGCTTTGTGTTTTAAATGGTAAGTGCATGCACCTCTGTAGAGCATTCAGACTTCCGGAATTTCAAAGGTTTTAGTCCTAGCCTGCAGTTTACCTGCATTTGAGAGATTTTATACCCAAACTGTAGAAGATTGTTTAAAGTGGCTTGTCTACTAATGACAATACATGAATTCACAAAAAAAAATAATAAATCTCATTAGTTTCTGTAAGACTTGGCTCAGCCTTCCTTTGCTTCCAACTTAATACCCTAAGACATGGGGAAAAAGCTTTTACTTTGCTTTGGTCCACCACATGCTGATTCTCTCCAATAGCACAACATCCTGTAATTGTTTCTCAACTCTCCACCGTATCAGCAAGTGAAATAACATTTAAAATATTCATTCACAACTTAAACTGAAGATTTGCACACTGTTACTCTTTAAAGATGAGAGCAAACTCTGTGAGGAAAATAGTACCTAAACATGATTAAGTAACTTCAGTCTTCTGCTGTTCCATTTTACATGATTAAGCTAGAGCAGAACAGATCCTCAGCTCAATAAGGTGATTAACTCACTTTTTCTTACTGACAACTTCATGCCTATCCTTCTTTTCTTCAGCATTTTCTCCATTGTGTTGTGACTGGTTGGTGTCCTGGGCTTCTGACCCTCCATTCAGAATCTTTGAACCTTTAGAATGAAAGAGCAGAAAAGTGGTACTTGCAGTAAATGAAACTGTATTATAACAGCCCCAAATAATTACCATAATCAGATAAAACATTATAAATATTTTCCCCTCACCTTGATACTCAGGCAGCTGAAATAATAAAGAAGACACTAACTGGTATGGCTTCAGCTTCTGAACATTTCATGTAATGTCCTCATCCCATGGTTTTAGCAATGGGAATTGTACAGTTATTTTTCATGCAAGTTCAAGTTCTTCCCGTGCTTGCTAGGCTACAGATCATAGGCCATAATGCTTGTTTGTATTCTGAGCAGTGAGAGAATTCTTCACTGTAAATTCTTTTTACCATTCTAACCAGGTCAGGTGATTTTTGGGGATTCTTGTTGCTTTGATTGTAGAAATTAATAATGCCATCATATTTCATTTCATTAATTTCATAATTTCATAATTCATTTCATTTCATTAATTTCCAACAAATTATGTATAATCAAAATACATGTAATATAAATACAAGTGTGTAATGATAGCATGGATTTTTCAAACAGGAAATCAGCACTGGCTGAAGGTGTATTTAGTGAAGTCAATGCAGAAATATTTAACATCTTTTAGAATTTCTATGATGACAACTGTGACTGACTTGCTGTGGTATTATGAGCAAGTGAGTTTGTATGGATTGTTGAGGAATGTCACTCTCTGAACTAATGGTCCATTTCACTTGAAGCTGCAGATTTATAAAGGAACTCCTCTTATTAAACTACTGAGTTACAGTAAGAAAAAACAAAAAATGTTACTCATCCGAATTTTTACAATTTATCTGTATATACTTTATCAAAATTGGTTCTCAACTCAAAGGCCACAGCAGGTATTTGATAAAACAGTAAATGCTATATTTCCTTGTTACAGAGCAGATAATCCGTACATTGGATAGTAGATAATCTGCTGTACATTAAATATCATTAATTACAGCATCATTCTGTATCATCATTGTGAAGATAGGGTTCAGCAGTTCAGTTTTTAAAAGGGCAAAAGAATGCATGTAAAGATTAGATTTTTTTACAGCAAATAAAAGAAAAAACTACTTCCATAAAATATCCCTCTACTCTGATAGAACTTTTTCCCATTTTCCACGTGACTGGGCTACAACATGATATTTCACTGTGTTCTGCTGAAGCTGTGTTAACCTTATCTTATCAGACTATGCCCAGGAAGTCTCTCCGTGTAGCTCCTTTGTTGAAGTATTAGTTGGGCTGATCACTCATTTAGAGAAGGATCTGTATGGAACCTCTACTGCATCATACATTCTCTCACCAGAAAATGGTTGGATTTTAAAATCATCCCTGCTTTCTTAGCAATTGCAAGTATAGTGACATTCCTACTATAGTTGTGTTGAGTCCTTGGCACCTCAGTTACAGTAATTTGTTTAGTCTTGATCTGGGTGGTGTAACTTCTAAATAGTTTTCTGAAAAAAAACAGTTCTACTCCCAGAATTCAATTTCAAAGTAAATGTAGTTTCTGTGAGGTGCTTGTGGACATCAAGGATGTAAAAATTTGAATAGATGGGTAGAACTCCTACATTGCAACATAGCTTTCCAGTGTGTCTGTCCCATTTGTTCCTCCATTTAAAAATGTATCTATTTTAGTCCTTATTTAAAGTTATTACTGAACATGCTTACTCTGGAAAGCTTTTGATATTCTGCTATACAAGCGTTCGTGATTGATGTGGAAGTGTACTGTTAAAAGCATAAATACATTCTTCTGCTATAAATGATTATTTCCTTACTGTTACACTGAACAACTGAAGTTGTATCAGGGAAGTAACACAGAAGTGGTTGAAAGTTGCTACACATGGTAGAGCATGCATGATATACAAAGAAGCTAATGAAGGCAACTAAGTAGTTTCAAGTTCTCCCTCAGCGGCAGAAGCTTAGGTACCAAAAGCTCCTGGAGGAATAGAAGATTGTGTTGGTTTCAGCTGGGGTGGAGTTAATTTTCTTCATGGTGGTGAATATGGGGCTGTTCTAGATTTGTGCTAATGCAAAGCTGACAATACAGAGATGTTTTTGTAACTTCTGAGTAGGGTTTACACACAGCCAAGGCCTTTTCATGTTCTCACACAGGGGAAGAAGTTGAGGAGTTGCATGGGAGGTGACACAGCTGAGACAGGTGACCCAAACTGACCAAAGGGACATTACAGACCATATGGCATCACAGTGAATATGTGAAGTAGGGGAGAAGGATGGGAATAAATTTGAGTGTGGATGAGAATATATTTAAGTGATAGTGTTTGTTTTTCTATTACATTTGACTGGGGCTCTGCTCTCCTGGGGATGGCTGAACACTCTCCTGCCATGGGAAGCACTGAATTAACTCCTTGGTTTGCTTTTAAGTGTGCAGCTTTTGCTTTCCCCATTAACTGTCTTAATTTCAACCCATAAGTTTTCTTCCTTTTACAATTCTCTCCCTGATCCTACTGGTGGAGGAGTGAGTGAGTGGCTGTGAAGGGCTTTGCTGCTGGCTTGGGTTAAAGTGCAACAATGGTAGTATGTCATTCTACCTCACATTTAATGTTTTGCTGTTTTTTAAAATTCTATAACATTGTAGGACTTATTTTTTGCAAAAGCCTTTAGCCAATTGAGATAAAACAGCCATGGTAAATGTTACATTGAATTTGAGAGTTATTTGCAGCAGTACTGTCCTTGAGAACTTAATATATGAAAAGGCTTTCACAGACTGGTGAAACTCCTACATCAAAGATATTTTGAAGCTGGCTCAAAAATTAATGGAGACTAAGTCTTTTATGTGACAAGAAAATAAAGCCACAGTGACTTACCTGTTTGGTCTTTTTCCTTTTCAGTTTTTTTGTTTGCTCCTTTCTTCCCCTGTTCTTTGGTTTTATTAGCTTCTTCATGCTGCTTTTGCTCAGCAAGTGATTTATTTAGTACTTGGGAAAGAACAGAATCTCCTTCCCCAACCAGAAACATGGTCTTGAACTTGTTATATAGCATTGTAGATTTCTCCATGATAACTTGGCTAATTTTAAATTTCCGTATCTGAAATCAAAGCAATAAAACAGGCTCCACTTAGGTCCTTAAATATCTGTGTAATTTCATCACCCACTAGCTTAAATTCTTCATTTAACCTACAGTGAGATCATGGACTTTTGCACTTGAAGTGTCACAGAACCACAGAACTGCTAGGCTGGGAGGGACCTCAAAAGATCTCCCAGTCCTACTCTTCATGGGAAAGGGAGCCTGGATCACATTATCAAGCACCCTTGATCCCAACACATATTGAAAACCTCTAGTTATGGAACTCCACCACATCCCTGAGGAGACTGTTACAGTAAAACAACTGTTCTTACTGTAAAAAAAATAATTTTTTTAGTATCAAAATAAAACCTTTCCCAGTGCAACTTGTACTCATTGCCCCTCATCTTCCCCATATGTCTTCTGATGAAGACAAAAGCCTCAACCCTCTCTTTGCAGCAACTCTTTAAATTGCTGGAATAATGTGATGACTGTTCCAGGAAGAAAGGAAATAAACCCTTTAGTCTTTGGTTATAGGGCAGGTTCTCCAACCCTTTGATCTCCTTGATGGCCCTCCCTCTGGGCCTTTTCCAATCTGTCTGCATCATTTTTGATCTGTAGGGATCCAGACTGGACAGAGTACTCCAATAGTAAACATAGCTGGTAGAAATTTAAGAACACATACACTTGAACTAACATTGAAAATTTTACCTTCTTGAGAGTTAAGATCATCTCTGTATGTTTCTGAGCTTGTTGCATTGTGACTTGAAGGGATGCAAGCTCATCAAGAGCCTCAATACACCTGTTCACATCCTGTATAGCAACAAGAAATTAGTCTGAAAACTTACATATTAGTAATCTTTAATTAGTCATACTAATCTAACTTCTGTGTTCAGTGACACCTTCCTATAATATCCTTAATTTGATTATGTACTTAATTTTAGAACGATTAATATAGTCAAACTTGCCAACAAAAATTTAACACCCAGTTGTCCTGTAGCTACTCCCATAAAAAGATTATATTTGACTAAGCTGTAATATTTAACAAGAATTTTATGCTTTCAACATACATAAAGCAAGCTTTATTCTGCTTTCATGATTCTAGTACTTCTATGCTCAAAGCTGTTCACCACAGTCAGGCTTTACAATGCATAGTTTTTCACAAGTGATTAACCACTGAGAAGGCAAGAAAGCACCTTAAGTGCACTGTAGTTACTACAGAGAACTGTCCTTATACACTCCCTATGCCCCAGTATGCTTTGCCTTCTTTTTAAGTTTTCACAGATGTACCACCATTCAGCCATGCCTTTAGTGGTTCCTCCACTGCATCAGGCTGGAGCTGAGTAAGTAAGTCCAGCACAAAGCAGCCTCCCCTCTCCCACCACTACCAGAACCTTGCCTCCAACACCCAGAACAACTGTGTTTCCCTAGCTGGAATGGCTTGCTGTTCCTCATGCTGTCATAATTCTTCACTCATGTTTATTTTCTTATCTTTGTATTTTCTCCAGACTGAACACTCCCAGCTCTCTTGGCCTCCTTTTCCAACACGTGCTTCAAGCCTTTAATCCATCTTTGTGAACTTTTACCAGGCACCCTACAGTAGGTCCATACCTCTATTGTTCTAGGCAGACCAAAATACAGTTCAGTGTCTCATCAGTGCCAAGTAGAGGGCAACCACCACATTCCTTCCATGTTCCGGCAACTCTTTCTCTAATGCAGCCCAGAAAGCTGCTGGTCACTTTAGCCTCATAAGTGTATTGGTGACTCATGCTAAGCTCAGTGTCCACCAAAATCTGCCAGGGCATTTTCTGAAAAGCTGCTATTCAGCCACTCAGTCCCCATCCCATGCTGGAGGCACAGGGTTATTGCTCCACAGGTGCTGTACTGGAACTGTACTGTTCCTGTTGGCCCATTTCTCCAGCCTGTTCAAGTCTCTCTGGATGGCAACACTCCCATCAAACCTTTGATGATTTCAGTCTTGCATCATCTGCAAACTTGCTGTAGGTGTGGTTTGTATCATCATCCCAGTCTTCAATGACATGTTATAATAGTATTGACTACTAGTAGTGACTGGCCTGTAGCTGGACTCTGACACTGATTAGTGCTTTGTGGCCTGCTGTTCAGCCAGTTTTCAGTCTACTTTTCTATCCGCCTCTTTAGTTCAGACTTCATAAACTTGTCTTGGAAGCTGTCCTGAGAGACAGTGTCAAGTGCATTTTAAATCTTAATAGAAACAATATACACTCTTTCATCCACCAAGCTAGTCATCTCACAAAAAGACATCATATTTATCAAACATAATTTCATCTTCATTAACCCATGCTGACAACTCTCATAGCTCTTACTGTACTTCATATCACTGGAAACAATTTCCACAAGGATTTGTCCCATCACATTTCAAGGGATCAGTGTGAGACTGAATGGCATATAGTAGTAATCTAGAGCCTCCTTCTGCAAGATAAGTGTGACACTTGCTTTCTTCCAGTCCTCAGGAACCAGCCCCTCATCACCATGACTTTTCAAAAACAAAATTGAGTGGATGGACAATGACACCATCCAGCTCCTCCAGTACTTTCCTGCTTATTCTGTATTGGGTCTCCGTCTAACTTCTCTGATTTGATCTTTGTCCTCTGAGCAACAACATTTTCTTGTTTTAATCTTCCCATGGTCTCAGGGGCCTAGGATTCCTGAACAGAATTGTAAAGGCAAACTGAGGTCAAGATGACATTGGTTACCTTAGCCATCTTCTTTTTCACTAGACTGCCTATTCGCCTATCCCATACAGCAGCAGGCCCACATTTTCCTAGACTTTAAGACGAATAAACATTAAGAAGGAGGTAATCCCTAAAAGTGAGGCAGATCTCCTTGTCCTCTCTTCCCTCTAGCATGGCCTCTCAAGACATGCTTCCAAGCAGATCCCTGTAGAGGTCAAAGTCTGCTCTCCTAAGTCCAGGGCTGTGATCCTTTTCATCCTGCTCCCTTCTCCCTGAACTTCATTATCACAGTCACTGCAGTCAAGGTTGCCCCTGACATTCATATGCCTGACCAGATCTTTGATGTCTGGAGGATCAGGTCTAACAGAGTGTCTTGCCTTATCAGCTCCTTCATCACCTGTGTTAGGCAATTACCGAACTCCAGAAGCTTCCTGCATTGCTGTGTTATCCACATGTCCCTTCAGCAAATACTAGGTTGTTTTAAGCTTCCAGTTAGAATCAAAGGTGTCTACCCACT
Source organism: Cyanistes caeruleus (assembly GCF_971803275.1). NCBI lineage: Eukaryota > Metazoa > Chordata > Aves > Passeriformes > Paridae > Cyanistes > Cyanistes caeruleus. Next base: position 49,345,935 of record NC_141732.1, on the reverse strand, counting down.
GTCTTCAAGATCACTTAATTCTCTACTTCTCCTTGATCAGGTGATCTGTAGTAGACAGTCTCAGGATGTCACTCATTTTGGTTTGCCCATTAATCCTGATCCATAAGCTCCCAGCTGGCTTATCAGCTGTCCCAGTGCAAAGCTCCACACATTTCAACTGGTTTCTCACAAAGTTATCCTTCATCTTGTCTTCCCAGCACCCATCTTTCCTAAAGAGCCTGTAAAAATAAAAGGCAAGGCTCACCTCACTTCTACCCGAATCTCTGATACCAATGAAACCACAGCCCTGCTAGTGCAGAGAGATGTCCTGTTCCCCATGGTTGCTCCTCACACTACATGTATTAGTGTACAGCCATCCCTAAGAGAAACACAGTTGTGCTGATGGTCCACAAAGGTTATGAGAGTTTTCCTTATTATGCTGGGCTGCCAGCAGTTCCTCATTCAGAGTGCTGATGCTTGTGGTCATGCTACTTCAGACCTGTTCTGCAAAGAAATTCTGTTGATTACAAGGTCACTCTATATCACCCTGCTGACGTCTGTTTACATCTGATTGCCATCCTGCTCCACCATTTGCCCCTCTGCTACCATTCCTAGTTTGATGCTCTTTAACCAGGCTGGTCAGCCCCTTGGCAACACTACTTTTAGTTGGATCCTGCCATCTCCTAGCACAATGATCCACTCCTTTGCGAGACTTTTCCTCGATAAAGGGATCACCTTCTGGGTGGTCCCCGTGTCTTTACAATTACCCTCAGTTACATAGTCATGTTTGATACTGTCCAAGTGTCCCCTAACTGTATCACTAGTGTCCAACCTGAAAACCTGCAGCAGCAAACAAATGGTCGTAAGACCAGAAAGCCTCAAACATCTATCAGTAACATTCCAAATCCAAACCCCTGACAAGCAGCAGATTTCCCTTGTCAGTGAATGGAGTCAGTGAACTGGAGCCCTAATCACTTGCATCCTGGTACTGCATCCAGTGTCCTGGTGTTTCTATGTGGCTCAGCAAGCTGATCTGGCACCAGATGTTCTATTTGACGTAATTCTATCTGAATGTTTCTGGTAAATAATTTTTTATGTAGCATATTCAAACAAAACAGATTTCATTTGCTGACACTATCTTTTACTGCCCACAGTAACCACATTTAAGCAGAAGTTATCTTTTATATGGAAAAAATTCCTTTCATTTTCAGAGTATTAATTCAAAACAAGAACACATGCCAAGTATTTCCTACTGGAATTTGAAACACGAGTCAGTTTAAAAAATATATACTTACAAGATTATCAATTTTCAGGGAATTCTTTATTTCTGCATGTATCCTTTGAAGCCTAGAATCCACTGAAGTTTCTGAAGATTAAAATAACAGTCATGAACATTTGTTAATACCATCAGGTTTGCTTTTGCAGAAATGATTCCACAAGTATGAACCTCATACAGAATGCTGAAGAAAGCAGGCAGGCATCCTATATGCAGGTGCACACATAAATACAATCAGAAAAAAAGTACACAGCTTTTTAAAACTAAACATTATTGGCAACCCACACAATTTTCTCCTTAGGAGTTACAACTGGAAAAAATTTTCTATTCCAAAACACAGCTGTTGCCCTCTAATTGTAGGCCAGCTGAACAAAAAGTTATAATAAATATTAAGAGTTACAAAGCTGGAAGACCTTCCATGACGGGACACCTGGAAATTGATGGTTTGTTTTCAGTTTGTTTTCAGTAAACTGGTCATGATTCAAGTTACAGTCCAAATCCATCCAAATAAAATGTTCCCAGTACACATGCTTCAGAAGTGTGAAAGATGAATGGACATGATGGCATTCCCTAATTCACATGATGAATGCCTGCTTGGATTTGGTACGTATTTTGAACAATAATGCAAGCAAACAATTTCCTTTAAGTCTAATCTATCTTGGATGGGTTTTTATCTGCCCTCTTGCTGCAACGTTGGGTTGGATGGAGTCCATGACACTGGATCTGTACTATACTACAAATTACAGATTACAGACAGTGGTTTGGATTGACCTCAAAGATGGGAATACTGAAAAAGGAATTGCTTGTCCCTATGAAGGTCAGTCTGCAAGCATAGGTTAGCAGGCAAGACCATAGTAATCTGAATCTAAGCCTCCTACTTTGTGAGAGGTAGTATCTAGATAGTTTCAAGAGGTCCCTCAGAGTATTGTGTTATGAGAAGATACAAAGGAAAAAATGATGGGAATAACTGATTTATATCAAAGAATAAAATCTTTTTTCTCATGCTCACAAACAAGAGATTGAGGTTTAAAAGCTCAAATGACAGTGAAGTCAGAACAGCAAAGACCTGTTCTACTGTACTGCAGAAAGAACAGGGCAAAAATGCACTGTTTCATAAACCTGAAAAGAATCATGGATCAGACATCTCACACTGAGACCACACAACCACCCTCAGCAGTACATTAACTTATCCAGGAATAAATTCTGCTCAAAATATAAAACAACCAAAAAGTACTGTTTAGATTCTTTCAACTAACCTCTCTTCTTCTCAATCTTCTTAACTTCTGTTTTCTTGCCTTCTTCTTTGTTCTGCCTATCAAAAATGTAGAAATGTTTTTACAATGTTGTAAAGCCTGCTTTTTTCCCCCCAGTTTTTGGATGAGATGCAATATTTTGAGGTACTATCTCACTACAACATTAGCATGCAAAAACCACAAAGAGCCAAACCCTGATTTTCAAGGACAAACAATTTAAGATAAATTAATTAGCTAAGATACTGCTAATAAATAATCGTCCATACACAGAGCCATGTTTTCTAGAAGCTGCAAATTAAAGGATTTTGAAAACTTGTAATATCCAAACTGTATTTTGGATTTTGTTGCATATTAACACAACATATTAACTGGTAAAATGGCATTATATGGAACTAACTTAAGAAATTTTTTTAATTATCATGACAAAATAAGTGAAATTACCACTACCACAGGGAATTTATGGAGAGATCAGTTAATCATAAAAAGTTCCTATATGACTATTTTCTCAAATAATTAATTCTATCAGTATATATATATTAAAACTGACCATAAATGTATCAGTAATAATTCAAAAGTTCTTAAAGGAAGCTGTAATACAGAAAAAGAAATTTATTAAAAGTGCAGTGAAACCTCCTTGATCTTTCCCCATTTGTATCACTGAAAATGAAGCTGAGACTCAAGAAAAACAACAAAAAAAATTGTCTCCATTTCAGTTACAGGATGAAGACAAATCTTTGAAATAAGCTTTTGAGCTCATGATGCAGAGAAGATCATGAACTTCTGTTTAACAATCCAAGTTACAAGTTTTGTTTGAGGGATTTAAAAGGCTACTTTTACAATTTGCATATTTCAGCATATGTGACTATTTTCTTCCTGTCATACTAATATGCATACCTAAAACATGTAGGCATGCATGTCTTACCATCTTCCATGTTTCTTTCATAAAGAACAGGAAACTTGTCTGCTTCAACTGGCAGCACAATCTCAACATTACAGATAAACTTTTTATATGTACAGAATGGTGTGCATAAAGCACCTTACCTAAATAAATACTAATAAAGTAGCTACCAGAAAATGAAAATTATGCTGATAAGCAAAATAATCAAAACACAGATCCAGCTTATACTTAGTTTTACTTTTTATCAATATTGAGTTTTGTGGTATTAGTCATCAACTGTAATTAAATTCATTATGCATTCACTACTTCTCCTTTATCTCACAGAATTAAACTCTGTCTACCCTCCAATGCATTAAATATGACAGCAATTTAGAAGTGGAAATTTGGTTGTTAGAAGTAAATCAGTATATGACAGTTTGATTCCCAAAATCAAATCAAAGCTGCTAAGATGTTAAGGCAATTTAATATCTCCAAAACTGGAAATGCTTAGGTTTGCCACAATTAGGTGGAGTATTTATGTTAGGTCTCCAGAGGACTGATATGAAGAAGAGGAAAAAGGGATGGACCACAAGAAAAGAAATACCCACACAAACTACATTTTTGTTAGTGGATGTGAAAAAGAAAGGATTTTTTTGTTACAAGTAAAGGGGACCTTTATTCTCTTCCTTTCATCCAAATTTCTACCTTGTTCTCTCCCTTTCTTCTTCCGTCCCACCAATGGTGGGGACGATAACATCAAGCTCTTGTGGTGCAGCTTCTTCATTCATTTGCAGAAAAGCAAATGAGTCAGGTTTCTTCTTACTGATCTACTCTATAAATTCCTGGTGGGATCTTCTATCTATTCTTATGTTAGATTCAAGTAATCTTCTAAATGCAGTTTGTTCTTGGTATCAGTCAACCAGCTTTGCAGTACTAGATTATTTTTTTCCTTGTCCTATCTGACAGCATGTGCTCCAACAGTCAGACAGAGAAGGAATATCACAGTAGAGACGGACAATGGCACCTGTTTCTCCTTCCATCATAGCCCAATCTTTACTGCGCACAGCTTATATAGTTATCAGAAGGCACCATGTTTAATTCCAACTGGTTAGGAACTCAGTTCACTGGTTGGAAATGGTGAGTGTACAGGTCAATAAAAACTTCTCTCTAACAATGTTTACGTACTTTTTCTACTGATTCTCATGGAACAGATCACTTGTTTCTACAGGTGCACTTATTTTTCTCTCCAACAATAGTTCATTATGTTAACAAACTTTTCATTCTCAAGATGTTTTTGCATGGGAACTTACCAGACTAGCTGCTAGCTATACTTAGCCGAAGTAACAAGGCCTGAACCATGATTTTACAAGGCCTTTCTTTTGTAAAGTTTTACCTATATGTGAAAAAGGAAATGCTTTCCTGAAAACCTATGCATTCCATATCTCATCAAAAATCCATAACCATGGATTAATAGGATCTACCAGGTCCTACCAATTTGATCTAAAAATTTTAAGAAAAATACATGGCTGTCCTGAACAGTTTTTCAGACTGATCCCCCTTTACATGGATATTCTTAAATTAGTTCTAAAAAGAAAACACCAGATGTCCTCTGCTAGAGATTCTACATCACTGAAAGACTGACATCACTGAATTTCTATGTTCCATTCTTCCTATTCTCCCACAACAGAACATTTTGGTTCAAGGAGCTTTTCACCCTCCCAGGAAAAAGAAGTTAAGATAGAAAACCAAAATAGGCAGCAGGAGAGAACAGTAGAACACAGTGCAAACCAGTTTGGAAGCTTTTCAGAAGTTTCACCTCCTATTAGGTTCAACATATTTCTACAGCTTGCGGGCATCATATATTAAAATATACTCACGATTCAGATTCTGCCTGCTCCTCTTGCTTGCGCTTTCTATCTGTTACTTCTCTCTCATGTTGGCTTCTTACAGTGTTTCTTCTGTGAGCTGCAGGAAAGTTTCTTCCCCCTTTTTTCTTCTGTTTTCATTTGGCATTTTATGATTGGAAAGAGAAAAGTAACATTATTCAATCATTGATTCTGTAAACAGATGAAACGAAGTATCTTTACTCCATGAAACAACTTTACTCCATGAAGCAACCCAAAAATACCAGCTTTTCCCTGAAGCTAAACACAATTTCATTAGTCTTTTCTCCTTGTTTTCTTTTCAATACTGAGCACCATAAAAATGAAGACATTATATACTGTTGGCTAGAGACAGTTTTGTACCTTTCAAAAATGTCATTTCAAGCCACATGTTCTCCAGATAAAGCCAAGGAAAACAACACCTGTCTTCCAAATAACATAGGTTAAAAAAAGGCCCATAAGCTTCTTGACATTTAAATCCTTTGTTAAAAAGGTGTCTTAGAAAATATGTTTTTTTTAGAAAATTCTAGAAGTTCCTGAAATAATTATTAGAGAAAACTGTAGTTCTGAAACTTTTATTCTATATATCCATACAATAGCCACGCCAGACTCCTACCACCATCAAGATCTGGCATTAACTTGAAGAAAGATCTCCAGTGATACTGCTTTCCTCTATCATAAATTTATCAGGAAAGCAAAATTATACCTTGTCACCTTCTTGTTCTTCTCCTTCATCTTCAGAATCAGAAGCTGATGCAGAACCCACTTTTGCAACATTTTTCCTTTTTGGTTCAGCTTCCTTCTTTCCTTCCTTTTTATCAAATTCCTTCTTTGATTTCTCCTCTTCCTTCTGACTTTCCTCATCCTTTTTCCCTTGCTTTTTGGGCTTTTCTTCTGGTCCTTTTTTCTTTCCCTTCTCTTCCTCATTAACACTAAAACAAAAAGAGTATTTAGTCATCACATCCATTATCTACAGTGACTTAAAAGAACTACATTCTAACTTAGGAAGCTGTGTCTTTTTAAGCACAGAATAGTAAAATTATGAAGTTAATTCACTTAATGACTCTTCAAAAAATATTCTTTCTCTAAAATTTTTTACCTGTGGGAGGAAAAAAGCTCAGCAAATAAATATCAGTATGGAGGGCCAACTGAAGGTAACATTAACAGAAGTGCATAAATCCTAACCCAAGAAGTTCTCAGTGGACTCCCGAGACACAGATGGGTCTGTGGGACTCAAGAATTCATACACTGTAAACTAGGTTTATAAAGTATACTTATTTAAGTTGTTCCTATTCCAAAACTGTGCATGTGCCAGTTTATAGAAAACTAAACCTATGTTCAACTTTTCCATGAGTTACTAGAAGCACTAGACTTGAAAGAAGAACATTAGAATGTAAGAAGATGACAAAACCAAAATTCAGGTAACTAACAGCGTTGCAATTTCATCTGAAGAGATTTCTGAAACAAAAATGTACAAAAAGGAAAACACTATTTTATTTTTGTGTGATACTGTATTTTCCCTTCAAAAATATCTTTCTTCTTCATGCAGCATACAATCATATAAGGAATTTTGTACAGATTAAACAAGTTCAGAAGATTAAGATGTTCTCTCTCATGTTTCAGAAATATCCTTCCTTGAATTACTCTGTATTATAAAAGAGTCTATACAAATAGTCACTTACACTGAACACTAAAGTGGAAAAAAACTGTCAGGAGTAATAATTTTCAAGTCTTAACATAAGGAGCAACACAGCAATGAAGAATATTTATATTAAGAAAAAACTCACAAGTCACCCTCTGAAAGACACGATGGTTTCACCAACTTGGGTCTCCCTCTTGGTTTTGGAACTTTCACTTCAGAAGCTAGTGTTTATTCAGAAATAGCAGGTTAGTCCACAGCCACCATCTTTGTCTATGTGTCAAGATACTTACTCAACAGACATAAGGCATGGTTACATCAAAATATACACCCTAACTTTGTTACTGTACAGGATTCAAGTTAATTGAATACCAAACTTAATCAAGATCTCTTTGCAAAGTTGAAGTATTGGCAATTTTTTTTGCTGACTCTTGTGCTTTTTGCAATCTCTGCAGTTGCAATTTGTTTCACATGTTGCACAACTAAGATGAGTCTGAAATTAGATAATGAGAAACCTGACATTAGAGAATGAAAAACAGTCACTAATGCCTACATTTATACAGTTTGCTGTCCACTAATTTTACTCATATGTTGGGATTTCCATCACTCTTCAGGCTAACAAACCACTGTCAGGAAGTTCTACCGCCACACTACAGTACAGACCAAACCTCTTCATTTCCTCAGACTCACCATACTGTTAGGAGTAAGACAAACAGCCTGCCTTCTTGGCACTTACGTACTGAAAATGCTTGTCCAGTACCATGACGAGTATATTGTCAGGAAACCTAATATTCAGTGTTTAGACACTTGTTGGTCTTAGCACTGAGCATTTTTAAGCATCCTATCAACAACAGAAAAGGCTGCATAGCATATTTTCCAAAAAGGTTTTTTATATAAGAGGCCAAAGCATCTCTTACAGATCCTTTTCTGCTCTTACTGACTGAAATTAGTGAAAACCAGCAAAAATTGTAAAGACAAAACCACAAACATTAAAAATGCATACTTACTGCATGTAATGAAATGGCAGAGGGGAATTAATTAATACTTAATTTCTTCACAGCTTCCATGGCAAAAGTTATTTAAGTCTATTTAATTGTGGTTAAACTGGTTTTTTTATTGTCAGCAAATACAGACGACTGTAAATTATTTGTCTCACTGACTAGGTGCTCATACAATTTACTTAAATGCTGCAAGAACTGTCTTCCAAAGCAGTAATTAGCAATCAAAAATATTTGTAAGCTTACCATTAAAGTGACTGACAATAGATCATCGCTAATTTGAAAGAAACAGGCACTACAGAATTATCACCAAATAGTTCTAACAAAACATTCCAAAAAAATCAATTATATTTTCTTTTTATTTGTCTACCAAATAAAAAGACAGACTATCTTAAACATCTTTTTGAGCATGTCTCTTCAGCTCTTATTTTTTCTTGTCCTCTGAACTCCACCTACAGGCTCCTTGTTCCCCCAGTTCTCATCTCTGTGTTTTATGGATCTTCTAACTCTATCAAAGTATTTTATAGACCTTTAAAGAATATAAACCTTTATGCAGCAAACCTACCAAAGAACTCCTACCAGATATATATACACATAAGCAGTATTCTGCAAAAATTGATACTTGTACCCCAAACCAACCAGTCCTTAATTCAGAAGACTAAACATTAATACTAAACAATTTAAATCCATTCATGTCTTAAACTCATCAATTTGAGATGTTTTCTCCCTACAATCTATTAGCAAAATCTGCCTTTAGCATGGAAAATACCCTATAGTCCTTCTGGGGAAGGTGATGACTCCCTAACTAATTCTACTGCAATATTTCTGTGGTGAAAAAAATTAAATCGTTCTTCTGAAGTTACCTGATGGTCTTCCTCTTTTGGGGCTTACTTTTGGAGACGCTGGCCCAGTAGTTGTTGCTGCCCCTGCTGCTGCTTCCTCAGCTTCAGGTTGTTTTTCAGACTAGTTTAAAAAATTAATTTCACCAGTGAAAAAACACATGGAGACAGTATCTCAAATTATTTCAATTACTTTCTCAAACAAACACCTTTCAGCTTCTGGATATATGTTATTATGTGATTGCTTGTACACACAAAAGGTCTCTGAACTTATTAACAGGTTATATTTAAGTACCACTAATTTCACCCTCTCCAATGCCAAAAGGAAAAAACAGTCAAGAACTTTAGTGACCAGAATAAAGGACAAGAATACAGATACAGCATGCTACTTTTCTGTGACACACATACTAAAGTCAAATACTTCAAATACTTCATACTCATCCCCCATCCCTGCTGTCAGCTGTAACTTTGGAAGGTTAAGTCTCAAACACAAATTTACAATCTCCCCTACTTATTTCTAGTTTTCAGTTGGGTCAGAGCCCTGATCTGGCTTGCTGAGTGACCACATGAACATTAAGGCTAGTGTATGCTGAGCAAGTAGTTTGAACTGTATCTTTCCAAGTAACTCTCTATTCTTCCAGGTTGTAGAGACCACAAAAATCACAAATTTGTGAAAAGGGGAGTATTTCAGGTGTTAGTTCAATATGATGAAGGTGTTAAAAGAAATTTTTCAGAGCTTCAATGCAGGTTATTTTATTAGTAGTTTAGCAACAATTTCTGTCTTATTTTTTTCTTATTTGTAATGAGATGTCTGGGGAAAATAGGGACTCTCTATTCCACATCAAGTTAAAAAATAATTAAGACTTGTAAAACACTCTGGAAAACTTTTGTTCCTGCCAAAATTTCAGGCACTTGAAATGGGGGAGTAGAGTGTCAAACACATAAATTTATGCATAATCTGACATTAAAGGAAATAACATCCAGTATTATCACATCCAAAAAATTCCAGTAACATGAAGTAATTAGACATGTTGTTACCTTCCTTTTTCTTCCTCTTCTAGCAACTTTAGGAATAGAAGCATCATTTGTTTTCACCACATCCTGTGAAGATTAAAAGTATTCCTAAGAATCTTAATAAAACAAAGATGCATTTCATTTATTCTAATTTTTTTACACTACTGAAGCCTCTGGCACACAATTTAGACAAGAATCTTGAAATTTACAAGAAGACACTGCATGCTTTTAAATTAATAAAATCTAAAAATATTAGACATTAGGGAGAAATTCCTTACTGTGAGGGTGGCGAGGCACTGGAACAAGTTGCCCACAGGGGTTGTGTCTGCCCCATCCCTGGTAGTGTTCAAGGGACGGCTGAATGGGGCTTTGAGTAACCTGGCCTAGGAAAAGGTATACCTTCCAGCAAGGGGGGATTGGAACTAGGTAATTTTTAAGGTCTATTCCAACCCAAACCATTCTATGATTCTGTGATTATCTGATACTTAGGAGTTTTTCCTGAGAGATAAAAAACAAGTTAAGCACTAAATAACATTCTGTTCTAAATAAAGATGCTATGTAGTGATGTTTTAGTCTGTCTGGACTCTTTATCTAGTCTTTAAAAGAAGTACAATTGCAATACAGTAAGTGGTAAGTGATAAAATACACAGTCTTCCAACTGTTTTAATTGATCTTATTGACAAAACAGGTTAGAAGTTTCCCCTCTGAGGAAAATTTCAGTTTCTAGGAACTTCAGTGAGAGATATAAATATGAGTGAACACAAAGAAAATTTTACATAATTAAACAGCTTCTGAAACTGCCACAGTAGTAATAACTGTACTTAGTACTCAGTAATAGATTTATACCAATAAACATAATATTACAATGCTCTCTGTTACACATAAAAAAAACTCTCATGTACTTCTTTGCTGTTTTTGTCAGAAGGTAGATCATCTTCCTTTGAAGTATCCATCTCCTTTTCTTCTGTTTCAGCTTCTGTAGGTAAGTTATTATCGCCTTTAGGGGACAACTGCAAAGCAAGTCAACAGATAATAAAAAAATGTATTAGAAAGTATTTTATAGTAAAAAGAGAACATGCTAATTACCATCAGGCTGCTCATCACTTTAAGTAGTTTAAATCTGTATGTACACTCATTTCTTAGGTACCCATTAAAAGCCTAAATGTACTGGACTACTTCTTTTAAGGAAAGGCCAAGGGAGCTGGGCTTGTTCAGCCTCAGAAAGAGATGACAGAGAGGGGACCTCATCAATGTGTAGACATGTCTGGAGAGTGGGTGGCAAGAGAATGGATCCAGGCTCTGCTTGTTGGTGCCAAGCAACAGCACAAAAGGCAACAGGCACAAACTGATGCACTAAAGTTCCACCTCAACACGAGGAAGACTGTGAAATGACCAAGCACTGCAAAAGATTGCTCAGATAGGTTGTAGAGTCTCCCTCCCTGGAGATATTCAAGAACAATCTAAATACAACCTTGTTCAATGTCCTCTGGGATGACTCTGCTTGAGCAGAAAGGCAAGTTAAGACTAGTTTCCTTCCAGCCTGACCCATTCAGTGATTCTGTGTGAATAACCCTTCAGACAGTTAAGGATACCTACCACAGCTGTGCTTCCTCACATGTTCTTGTGCACCTGCTCACTGACAGAGCATGGGAAATGGAAAAGTCCTTGTTTTAGGACTTCCCCAAGACTTTTCCAAGACTACTTGGCAAAAGCTAAAACATCAGTGTGTTACCAACATTTTTCTCATACTAAATCCAAAACACAGCGCTGAGCCAGCTATGAAGAAGAAAACCAGCCCTATCTATCCTAGCTGAAACCAGACCAAATAGTAAACAAACCACAAGTAAGCTGTTTTATCATGCATGAGATTGTAATATATGCCCTTTCTCTTGTTCTGTTGGTTTTTTCAAATCTTTAAAATACTGGTTTCGGTTTTGGAAAAGCAGTTAGAACTTGAAATATTAAGAGTTTGTAATTATTTACTTCAAAACAATCAACATTTCATTGCAGCCTATATATCTGCATGTCTTTAAGATTATCAGTCCTCTCAATTTGAATACTATTGGTTTGTCCCACCTTCAAGAACCTGTTTTAAAATGCCATTTTTAAGCAGTTAACTTTTAAAATTTTAACACTGAACAATGCAACTATCACACAGTATTTCTAATTACATGAAGATACAAAAAATCACTGAGTGTTTTTACAGAATACTATTTTATGACAGAAGAGTTATTGGTTCACTAAAACCAAAAGAAACCAGAGTACAAGGACTGGTTAATGGAATGTTATAGCTACGTTAGTATAAAAAAAGAAATTTGCTCTGTATTTTGCCTTAAGATGATAATTAGGTAAATCTATAAAAAAGGACACAGTCAGGATCTTCCATCACATCTTTATGTTTAAATGGCTCTATGTCTTCCTGTTTCTCTTACACTGTGGCAGCATTGAACAGCCTAAAACCACTTTTGATGAGAAACATGAAGCTTAAGTCATCCCTACTAGCAAATGCTGCTTGAGGCATAAACTCAGAGTGAAGCAACCTGATTAATCAATAAGGCCAGTTTAAAAGAAGTTTCCCCCTCACAGTAGCAAAGACTAAGAACAAATACTTTCATAGGAAGCACGCAGAGGGAAGAGCACCACTGGTTTGCTAACACAATCAGGAAGTCATGTTTTTCAAAGCACTTCTAAGGTATAGCAACCAGAACCTAAATCACCCTCACATTCCACATTTGCAAGTACTAAAATAAGGAACTCTAGGCAGTAAGAAGTTAGCAGAAATAATCTGTCAGTAATTCTTCAGGCTCCAACTCACCAAAACCATTCTCAACATCATCTATCAGCATACAGTCAGTAGACTAATTTTTTTTTTTCCCTCCAATCAAAGGACTTTTTTACTCTTGAATAACCAAGCTACTGGACACTATTCACACACCTCAAATTCTTTAGTTGCAATTGTGAATCAGTATACTGAAGAACAGCCTACAGAACAGCAACACCTACAGAAAAACTACATTAAATCTTGACAAATAATCCAAATGGAAACAGAGGTCAAGAATAAAGGCAAGTCTACTCAAAACAGACTGACATTTAATTTAAGGGCACTGTGCATCCTGTTGAGTAGTAATTTCCAGAAATGAGCTACAAATAAATTATATACCATAAATGTGAAACCCACCTGCATGGGACAATTTTTGTAATTCTAGAATTTTATTCTTAAAACACTGAGAAGAGCTGACAACACACAGTATCTGTCCCTATCCATATGAGAAATTTCCCTATTTGAACAAATTAATCTATTAAAGAATAGAGAAAAGTTTGAAGTGGTATACTACTGAATCATTAAATGTACAGTAAGCTAGGAAGCTTCACCTCTTACAGTATAAACTATGCACTGCACCAGAAAATTGAAACAAAGGTGTTTCAGACTAAAATTAAATTTGTTTTGGAAGGTTTCTTAGATATGCACACATTTACAAAACAAAGAATCTAAACTCTGTATAAACTACTGCATACTGATTTCTGGCTTAAAAGTTGAATTGATGCAGCTATGAGATTCTCTATATCCTAAGTAGTTTATTAAGAGTATGGTCTAATTCTAGCTGATTCTTATAAATCTTTTCTGGCAAACACACTTAAGTACCCTTTCACCCATGACAGACCCTATCTCTGCATTTCAATATAAATTATAACAATTTAAAGTGACTCATAGCTGTCTATAATATTAAAAAATCTTCAAAAACAGAAAGGGAAAAGTTAACCTAATTCTTGATGATAATTATAATTTCCAACTTCTCCTGCCTAGGAAGTACGTATGAATTTAGTTTAAGTGTATTATGATATAGAAATACAGACTGGTAAAAACATATAGAGCACTGTAAAAGAAAAACAGAAGGACAAAAGTATTACTGTAAATATATCTGAAAAGAAGCAAAGGCAAGTTACAACATTAAAAAATTGTTAGCTTAAAGTACTTAAGTAAAGACTTGGCAATACAGTTTTAACTTGAAAATGTTTCTGGCAGAACAAAGCAGAAATTCAATCACTTACTTTTGGGACAGAAGACTTTTTTCTTTTAGCTCCTGCTTTTTCTTCACTCCCCTCAGCAGGCTCCTGACTGCTTTCTTCAACAGCTTCACTGATAGGAGTGTTAATGGCTGGATGCGGCTTCAATTAAAAAAAAATCAAAAATGAGATCTAAATCCCCTCCTCACCATAAGTTTATTCTCCCACATACATTACTGAAGAAAGTGTTATGTCAAGAACTCCTTACTAGAAGGACAAGAATATTAAATACATGTAATTTCATTAATTTCCACTGTTTTCAATTTAATTTGCAGTTTACTTATTGAACCTTCAAACTCTAATGCTGTAAACAAATCATTTGCACATCATACTGCAATGTAAGTCTCTTCTTATACATAATAAAACATAACATATCTGAAAGATAAGAAATAAAAAAAAAAAGTTTTAGGTCAAATATGACATCTGATGCTACTAGAAACAAGTACATTCTTACCAATCCTGAGTGATTCAACTACTTGTTCCTCAAAGATAAGCAGAAAAAGGATTACAGTAAGATAATTAATGAATTAAAAGTTAAAACCTAGTAACAGAGGAGATAAAGCCTAAATTACTCTTTTTCTTCCATTACATTGTGTATCGGTTTCTCCCCCTTACTGGCAGAACTCCCCTGCCTCCTTTTTAACTCCACTGAAGTAGTAGGCTTGTGTTGAAGCCCAACCTACAATCTCCTTTATGCCCTCCAACTCCCTTACTAGCAGTTACAAGCAATATCTGCAAAGTATCAATACTGCTCTTGGAACATTCCAGTTCTGGCAATGAAACAGAAAACACAGCTCTCAGAAGGCCTTACTAAGACAAAAAATGCAGTGGAGAAGTGCTAGCAAACAACCCATTTTGCCACTGCTTGGGTCCATCAGAAGGAATAGTGGCATTTACAGAGCAGAAGCAGATTGCAGCTTCTCGAGCCTAGACTGCCAACAGTGCGAACCGCGACATCCAGGTGCCGGATGCTCTGCAGCTGAAGATGTGGTGTGGCAAGCGGGCCATGACCATCTACGGCAGCATCACCACCAAGGACAAGGGTGAATCCTGGGAATGCCATGAACTTCGATGTGCGTGCCATTGTCATGGCCCCCACGCTGCAGTGAAACTGCTTAGTCAATGCCACAAAGCATCGCTCAGCCAAGACAGAAATCAGTGGATGAGAAGTCCCAACAGAGCTCTACCCACCAACAGAGGAAAGAAGGATCTTCACAGGATGCTGCAGATTCCTGGTGGTGGCTACCTTTCTCACTTTTTGTAATTCTTCACTTTTCCCTACTTTTCTATTTTCTTTCTTGCTCAGTTTTTTGACATGTGAATAAAGGTGTATTACTGTTTACCATCATTTAACCTCTTTTGTCACTTAATCTCACTGTGGTGTATTTGAATTTCCCCACCTCCATGTTAGGGTGGTAGACAACTTAGGGCACACTCCCAGACTGGGACATAAACCCAGTAAAAGGACGAAAAAAGAGGAAAAAAATTTCAAGTGAATGTCTCTATACTAAGCACTGACAAGTCTGCCCCTTTAATATCATCTTGTATCCAGATTAAAAGCTCAATTTTGCCTAAACCTTCACGTGATCACCCACTTCCCTCTGCCCATACATGCTTCATGCCCAAACACAAAACTTCCTACTCATCTTGAATTTTTAAGCTCTGACTCCTGAAATGTCTTCCCTGCTAAATGTGTTTTTAAGTGTGTAGCTGAGCTCTAAGAATCTTTAAAACCAAAGAGTTCTATGTAGATAAAACAAAGAGATCAACGAATATCTTAAGATACATTCACAACCAAGACCGCAGCTGAAGAAATGTGTCCATTCACCTATGCACCTATTAGCAGACCATAATCCATTATTCCACTTTAAAATATTTCATTTTTATATATCGGTTTTCATAAGCAACGACTTGCCATCACTTTCAAGATCCCTCACTGCCTACACTCATCCCTCATGCTTGTTGGCAGGTGCTGGTGACAGGGGTGGAACCAAGTCCATCACTGCCCTAAGCCAATCACAATTGGTCCTGGGGAGGTGGCTGGCAAGGGGTGAACTGACTCACTTCAGCATCCCATCTCACCTGCAAACAGATGGTGCCTTCAGTCAAGTAGCAATGGGAGAAGGGGGAGAGGGGATGGAAGGACAATTATGCACAGAACAATATGCCTGCACGGGGGACATGGGGTTCTGAGGCAAAAGAGATGCCAGAGTCAAGGAGGGACACTGAAAGAGGAGACACGTAAGCCATTGCCCAAGCCAAACTTCAGCCCAGAGGAGTTGCTTCAAGATGAGAGTACATTTATTGAAAGTAGCTCATGTCATTGTGGACTGTGCTGTGAACAGCAGGAGCCAGAGGCAAGAGATCTTGTACTCTGCCATATAAAGGGCATAGCAGGCCAGCCAGGTCAGTGGACACTCACAGACATCAGGAGCCAAAGACTCAACTGGAAGACCCAACAGTTTCCAAGCTCTGCCTGTGAGGGTACAAATATCCAGGGCTTCCTTTGTCCAGGGTCCCTCCCGGGAAATACCCTGCTCAAGATGCTATTCTGTGGTTGCATCATGATTAAATTATTTTATGGACCCAGTTGTCTGAGACTGGTAAACAAAACTCAGAGTCCGGCCAGAAAGGAAACCTTGTCTGACTGTGTGAGTGTGATGTGTGCAGGGAGCCAGCAGGGCACCCGATGGGACCACTGGAGCTGTCTGCTGGGGAGGGCATCAGCCCCAGCTCAGGGTGGTGGTGAATGTGACAGTCATAGTGGCTCCTGGATGGTCAGACATGGAAGCTCCCTGAATACCAAGCACTGGCAGAGGGGAGACTGAAGGTGCATGTCTGGGTAGGGCTGCAGGCCATGGAGGAGGCCACAATGCACCTGCCGAGTAAGAAACAAGGAACAGCAAAAACAAAGTAACCACTTCACACCTGACAGTCTCCCATACCACCAGTGTCTTACCCCGGGGACACAATGAAATGTGTAGAGAGGACACTGGGGACCAATGAAGCTAGAGCAGAGGCAGCTGAAGGAAGCATTTTTCTCCAACTACCTTTTTTTG
This sequence comes from Cyanistes caeruleus, assembly GCF_971803275.1. Classification (NCBI taxonomy): domain Eukaryota; kingdom Metazoa; phylum Chordata; class Aves; order Passeriformes; family Paridae; genus Cyanistes; species Cyanistes caeruleus. Next base: position 49,329,053 of record NC_141732.1, on the reverse strand, counting down.
TTCTTGTTTCTTGTTACCAGAACTAGTAACAAAAAGCATGTATCAACTGACTAAAGTGCACCAAATTGAATGTTCTGTTGCCTATACCATAACCCTTTTTGGCAAAGATGGTGGAGCTTCAGAAACTGGTATCAAGTGTAGCATATAGGTAAAACCTTACAAAAGAAAAGCCTTGTAAAATTATGGCTCAGGCCTGCGCATTAGCCGTTCCTGTGGGAACCAATTTGCACCTCTGTGCAAAGGGACTTGTACCCACTTGTACCCACAAGACAAGAATGTAAATATCTTCAAAAAAGAAAATCTTTAGCGAGCAACCACTAACCAATGAACTGAGTAGCAAACAATTACTAACTAATTAAACATGATGCTTTTAGAAACCATATATACACTGTGAACAATAAATTAGAGCTGTTCATTGGATGAAGGTGCCTTGTCCATCTCTACTGTGACATTCAAGCACTCTGCTACCCTTAAAACCATAATAAATAACCATAAATACCAGCTTCCCCATAAAATTTCTAGTAGTCCCAGGTTCAGCTGAGATAGAGGTAATTCTTCATAGCTGGTACAGTGGTGTTTTTGATTCAGTATGAGAATTATGTTCAAAACTCACAGGTTTTTTAGTTGCTGCTAAATAGCGTTTACTCTAAACTAAGGAAAACACTACTTAGTAAAAACTGAAACAGTGTTATCAGCAAGATTCTCATACTAAATGCGAAACATAGCAATGCACCAGCTACTAAGAAGAAAACTAACTCTATCCCAAGGGAAATTGAGACATTACACACTTAAACATCCATTCCTTCCCTGACTAAAATATCCAGAAGTCGTACTCCTCAAAAAAGCCTTAGCTGTTAAATAAAGCCTTTTATAGATATACTCTATTAGCACCAACAAGGACTACCCAAAAGTAAAAACAAAAGCTGGCTAAAGGGTTTGATTTGCTCCAAGTAAAACTTGCTTTTAATAATGCCTAGCACAGAGTACAAGGAAAAGATTATCAAAAGGAAAGCTTTCTACAGTTCAAGGAAAAATTCAGAAGCAAATTTGCATGAATCTACTGCTTAATTTCATTCTTTCTGTATTTCAAACTGATCCAACCTTTGGTCAAGCAGGGAAACCCACAGCTGGCTGACCAGGACCATGTCTAGATGACTTGTAGGTATCTCCACGAATGGCAACTTCACAACCTCACTGAGCAACTTGTAGCAGTGCTCAGTGAGGAAGCAGTCAGAGAGAGAAGAAAAAAAAAAAAAAGCTTCCTCATATTCAGAGAGAACCTCCCATATTTCAGTCTGTGCTCTCTGGTCATGTCACTGTAAACCCCTAAAAAAACCCTAACTTGTTCGACCAAGTCCCTTTGTAGCCTTGCTTCACATATTTGCATAGATTGAGGAGAACCCACGTAAGTTCACCAGAGCTGAGCAGTCACAATTGTCTGAGCATCTCCTCACACCAGAAATGCTCCAGTCCATCACATTCATGGTCTTTCACGAGTCTCTTTGTCCAGTACCTTCTTATTCCTCAAATTGTATTGAGTAGCCCAGAACTATATGCAGGACTCCAATTAAAACATCCCTACTAAGAAGAATTTCTTCTTCCAGTAGTTGTACTGCTCACATAGAAGAACAGGACTTAAATATGACCTTGGAAAAAAACTTTTTCTTTCTTTTCAGTAAAGAAATAGGGAAAAAACTGCAAAGAACAACCCAATGTCTCTAGACAGAACCTGAGCAAGAAGGGCTGTGTAGAAAGTGCAGCTGAAGCATAGGAATGGAGAAAAGCTGTTATACTAAGAAAACAGGGTGCATCTATCTCTTGGCAACATGTTTTGTTTCTTTTCCCAACTGGAGATGTATCTAGGAATGTTTCAGATGCTACTGAAAGCACTGGTTAACTGAACTGACTGATTTCTGGAGTGAAACAAAGTATTAGACAAAGTTTTTACTGTTGATTATTTATACCCACATTTTATGTTACAATGAGTTAGAATGACTCACAGCATCCACAGAGCATCTCTTTTCAAGTGCCACATTAAGGACAGTGAAAAGGTGTATCAATTTGTATCTTACAGTACCAGAAAGTATCTGCCTCTTATTACTACAGTCCTTCCACTGTGATGTGGGGATTAGCATCTTTCCATATCCCAAAGAAGAAACTGTACACCTGAAATACAGTTTCTATCAATACTTCAGAAACTCTTTAAATCTTGATTCACGTTCTCCTTCAAACCAGAAACATAGTAACATGGGATATCTTAGGAAGCAGGAATTAATTACTCCTGAAATGGTAATCCAGCACGTTGTGCAAAAACAGCCAAAAAAACAGAAAGCATTTTTTTTTATTATTGCAGCATTGCCTAGAAGACCCAATGTAACCAAGGCCTGTATACATTCACTGTACATAGCAAAACTAGAAGTTTACACTATGTCCTGAGCAAGCAAAGACAAAATGAGCAAGAGAACTTCTCTTTGTATTAAATTTGGGTCCTTTTATGGGTAGCATTGCATAGCTCTGGTTTAAGCTTACAGGTCTTACAAAAAGGGCAAGAAACAAGGAACTACTGATGGACAAAACTTGAATCAAGTTATATGACAAGGGCTAAAAGGCAAACATCACATTGTTTCCAACTGCTAGAATGAAAATACTGCATACTAAGAGAGCATGTACTGAAATCTTACAAGGATACTTGTGGACATGCATGTTTGGTTTTGGGGCAGTTACTTGAGACACCAAAAAACCCACCACTTTTCAAGCACAGTAGCACAGTTACAAAGGCATTTTAGGGACATACATAGTTGTAAGTATGTATCTATCTCCAGTTAAACAACCCTCATCTCTCCTTATTCTATCAATGTTAGACACCAATTATAAGCAGTATTTAAAATTTTTTAAATATATGAAATTTTGTCTAACCTGCCGTTAAACAGGAACAATGAATCATTACCATGTGTCAGGAAAACATTTCCCCTCCTCCCCCAAAGAAACAAAGATTTGTGGAGTCTGCATAGCTTACCTGCTGATGAGAGAATTTCACTTTGGGATTATTGTCAATTTCCCACAAGCCTTCATTAAAACCCTTTCTTTTATTTGGTTTGCCATATTTATCTTTATTTTCTGAGTAAGGGAATATGTCCTTTGGCCCCAGAAATGCCCTTAAGGAAAGGAAGAACAAAATTCACATTTTAATTAGTCTTTTCAAAGAAGCAAGCACCAAATACTATTAAATATTAAATTCATTTGTATTGTAATAACTGTTCTACTAGAATCCTTAGTTTTCTGAATTTTGGCCTGCAAGCCCAAGGTTTCCATTACTACCACCACACACAGAAACTTCCCTCCTTCCCAGAGCATTGCATATCTGGGCAAGAAATGCTCAGCACTGCACCTTAAGATTGCAGGTAACAAGTCAACCAGCTACTGTGAACCAGATAAATTAAAAACTCACAAACAAATAGAGCAATTGCTTCCTTGAGGAAGAAAAACATGCTTAAATGTTAAGAATAAAGCATCCTTGAATATTTTGGGTTGAATGTGAAAAAGCATCACCTGAATATACTGACTGCCCACATATTTTTAAGAATGCTGTGTAAGAATGTAATTAATTCTGCATTAATTCAGATTTTTTTCAGGATCTGACAATAGGACCTCACAACTTGATTTATGAAATTTAAACAATAAAGACTTTCTTATTTTAAGCTTCTCCCCCAGTTATTTTCTTGATGAAGTAAACATGACAATTATTTTATTTTAAGACTCTTGGAACAGTCTTGATGCTGCCTGTGTATCTTTTCCAGACAAACCAAAACCACTCTTATTCCTACTGTAAGCTGTCAAACTAAAGCTTTTACCTATTATCTTTTCTCATATGTCAAAGTCACAGTATTCACTACTAGCACCTCCAAGTTCAGACTTGGGAAAATGAGGTACCATGTTATTGAGAAGCAATATTATGGTTTATGCTGAAGAGCATCAAAGACTACTCCATTTCTGCTTCAGGTTCATGGCCTTTTGAAGTTAGGATTTCACTGTACCAATCTACCTGCTGCTAACAGAAAAATGTACAATTTGGTGGTACCTTCTCAGTTTCAACCCATACCTAGACTTTGTGTTATTGCAATTATATTACATCCAACTATTTGAAAAGTTGCTTGATACTTGCTTTCTGAAGTAACAGCTCATAGTAAAGTTAAACAGATATTTCCAACCTCCACTATTTCCTTCACTATGCTTAAAAAAATAACACAACAGCTACTTCAGACATACACCCCACTAAAAGGAGGAGAGAAAAAAGAAAAGCCATAGAATCTCATTGAAAACTTAAGCATTATCTACTCCAGCAGTAAATACTCATCTATGTGCACAAAGTACACAATTGTCAGCTCGGACTACTAATCACCCACCTCTTGTCAAGAGACAGTCAAGAGAGGATTCAGCCAGTGTGGGAAGCATGCACCTGCAAAGCTTATTCACCCAGACCAAAAAGATGGGGAGGGATACAGAGCAACTGGGAGAGACCAAAACAGGGAAAAAATTGATTCTCTTCTTCCCTATTTTCGGAAAGCAAGCATTTCTTCCAGTCTCTAAGCCTTTGCCCATATTGTCAGGCAATGAAAAACAACTGCGAACTGCTACTCTGAAAAGGTTATGAGGCTTACTAGGCTGCTGCAATCTTTGTGTACCAATAAATAAAAAGGAACAAGAAAAACTGAATAAAAGGAGATTACCCTAATACAGAAAGTCCAGAAACTAAAGTTCAGTGTGACCTGTTCATCTGTGACCAAACAAAACTTGTACTGATATGATCTGCTGCCACAACATATCCAAATAAAGTGTTTATTAAAACAGTATTCATTTTATTGCTCTTCCAACACAATAAGTTGGTTTTTTTAAAAAAAAACACTTAAGAGTAAACAAAATCCTGCAAAGTAAAGGTTAATACTTATTTACAGTAACTTCATAAACCAAATTATTATTATTTCTAAAAGTCAAATAAGAATTATTCCAAAGACAATTTTGCTTTCCTTTTCCCCCATGGCTCCTTTTTCCTGCTGTAACCATCTATGCAGTCTAAAATCCTGTCATGCTTTATACAGGACGTTTTAGCAGAATAAACTGATTATGTGGGTTTTCAAAGTTGCCAACACTTACAGTAAAATAGACTGCACACACACAGCCTACTAAAATGCTGAAGGTAGAGTGTCTAACTTCATACAATGTGTAAGTCTTAACTGTGAGAAGCATACCACAGAACAAGTTTACCAAATTTATTTTAATTCCCATTTAAAAAGTACAAGAAATTATTAATTCTACATAATTCCTGGTGCATCACTGAAGTCACTATTTACAGCTAAAAACCTAAACAAAATTACATGCTATGGAACATCAGTCTCCTTTGTCACCTGATCAGTTCCTTCCTATTGTAATTTACAGGTATGTGCTGTAAAGGAGTGAGACCAAGAATTATAAAAGTTTCAACGATTATCACTCTACAGATGTTAAGATAAGCACCATGCTTAACAAACACCAGGAGACAGCTGGGTCATGGAACACCCTGTACATTGCAACATGTGTGAAACAGACACAAGAAGCTTCTCTAGTATTCTAGTAACCTGGGACCTAAAGCCTAACAAAAAACAGATCCCAGCAAAACTTTATTTTGTAACTACACCAGAGTGAGGAACAAACATTTCAAATCAGTCATGCAAACTAGAAAAAAGCCCCCAGTTACCAAACCTTTCAAACCCAAACATCTCTTAAGAGCCCTAAACTAAATCTGAAGTAGGATATAAAACTTCTCAAGAGTTGCACCAGTATTTTTAAAGCTTGATATGAGGAGTTATTTTTGTCTCCCTTACATTCAACCTGCATTCCCAAACTTATTTACAACTGCACAAAACCCCAGTACAATCCACAATTATGTATACTTCACCAACAGCAGAAACAAAGCAGAATTGCATTGCGGTTGCCAAAGTTCAGTTGTGTAAAAAATTTAAGAAAAAAAGGAAACCAAACACATTTAAAATGACAATTAAAACAATGGACAAGACAAATCTCGCAACCTGGAATCAAATTGCACATACTCTTCATTACCCGCTAAATTACGCACACACAAAAACTCCAACCAAACTAAAAAAATTTAGCCATTGAAAAATTTATTGAAAGATGAGATTAGGTAAAAAAAATACACGGGCCAAGCATATAGGCATCTTTTTCATCACAGAAGTTGCTTTTTAAGAAAAGTAATAGCAAGTAATGCCAACAGGAGGGGATGCTTACTCTTTAACTCAACAGGACAATGTATCTTATCTGAGCACAGCTTACTAAAAGGCAGATATAAAGTAGCAGATTAAAGCAATTCCAGTGCATATAATAAAATGATAAAACGAAAGATCCTTCCACAAAATGTTGAGAAATGGACAACTTCCTCACACAACTTCAATCTACCATTTCATTAAGAAAAACGTAAGAATTAAAAGCATACCAATACAGGTTTAAATTGCTTGGGTTTCTTTTCACAACTCAAACAACAAATGGAGCACTGGATTGATGATGCCTTAAATCTATACTAACCCAACCAGTCATGCTGAAAAGCAAACAGTAATTTTCAAAAACACAGAACTACATAAGCCCCAGAACAGAATATTTTCTATTAATTTCATCAGTGGAAGACATACAGCCTCTCAAAGCAAATACTGTATGACTTCAAAACACTGCTCTAAGTACCCAAAGGTCAGTATTTTGATAGATATGAAGCTAACTGCACTTCCTTGTCTCTCTCCAGGTCCCATAGACATAACACCACCCACAACCCAAAACCCTGTCAGAAAAAAAACAAAAAAGCAAGCAATAAAAACAACCCCAGCACTTGATTACCTGTCTATTTCACTTTCTTTGTGAATACAGCATTGAGAATTTTGAGGATATACGGAGTTATAATTAAATTCATTACAGTAAAAAAAGAAAAAACAATCAGCCACATCAATGTGGGCACAAGTTTTTTTTTTTCTGATGAACAAAGTGTACATGTTATGGTTATGGTCTACCATTCACTTGAACAGTTTAAGTAAATGTTAGAGAAGCATGTCTTGACAAAAGAGATCAGGAATTAGGATTAAGATTAGGAAGACATGCTAATAAATACAATAGCTTGAAATACACTACATTCAGTGAACGTAACTTTGTATCACAGCATTTCAAAATGAAAAAACCGAAACCCTGAAATGTAAAGGACTTACGTCTCATGGGTGCCAAAAAAGAAAATAGGCATTTTATTCATAGGAGGTTTTACTGCTCCATCAGGAACTTCATCCACCTAAGAAAAACACAGCCTATTATATTTCAAATCAAGTAACAGGGTTTAGGGGGAAATAGGTAAAAATTAAGCATTAAAATGGGAATAAAAAAAGCTACAGAGAAGTAAAGCAGGAACTGAGATCTCTTTCTAACAGTATGTCAAAAAAATATAGCAGAATCAAAACCAGTATTAGCAACAATAGAAAATTACATTATTTTCAGTTTACAGAGATTCTTTTCATATGATCACTTCTTTTAAAAGCAGAAATTGCAATGTGTTACACGTAAAAGGCACAATACACTTTCATTCACATCTTGCCCGTCCTAAAGGAAAAGCAACAGCAAGACTTCCTGCCCTTATACTAACCTCGTAAGTTGTGGAAGCCCAAATGTGAATTTCTACCAAAAGGATAATAAACTTTAAAAGAAACCAAATTCCTAAATCAGCATCTTAGCTAAATACTTTTAAACCTCCATTCCCTCATCCAACAAATGACCTACAGCAGTCTCAGAACTTGGCATGACTTTTCCACGGTAGCACAGAGAACACAAAAAACAACTGGACAAGTCACCATATACACTTAGCCTATTTAACAGAAAGCACAGTAGACATAGCCCACTTAAGAGTAACCTTGCCATAAATTACTGTTTTCCTTTTGCAAAGAGCAGTCATTTGATAACTGATATGACAGGGGACATAATTTTTGTACAGCTCCAGGGGCCTGCACAAGCTCCAGTGTCATGCCATCAATGCAGCAGTCTTCATTCCGTAAAGCCGCGTTACACAAATTAGCACAACTAATGACTACTTGAGAGGGCTAGTTGTTACGGATCTGCAATGTGACTGCAAAGCCGCTTCTACACCCGGGAGCCCAGCCATGTCCTCCCTCACCAGAGGCGAAGCTGAAGGCGCTGCTCAGCACAGGTGTGTGAGCGCACCCCGCAGAGAACGAGGCAGGGGGAGGAGGGGAAGCCTTACCCTAGCCGGCCAATGGGGGTAACCTTTCATCTTGGCGAAGATCAAGTCTCCGGGTTTGAAATCTCGGCTCATGTTTTCTTACCGACGAGAAGCCCTGCTGTCGCCAGGAGAGCCGGGCCGAAAGAAGGAAAAGCTCTGCGCCTCCAGCAACCACGGAGGCACTGTCAGCCACACGAGGTGCCTGCCACTCGCTGCCGGGATAAACACATCGGGGCGGGGGAGCGCAGAGAAGGGCAACACAAGAAGGCACGTCAGCAAGGGCGGGTGGCTCCTGGCTGGGGCACGCTGTGCCGTGCCCGCCTTTCACCCCTGCAAACAGACCCCCTGGGCACTCCGCAGCTTCAGCCCCCGCCCGCGGGCAGGGCCAGGCCGCCCCCGGCCAGGAGAGCCACTCGCCACCTTGTCCCGATCTCCCCCGCCCCCGACCGGCCACTCGCCCCCTCACGCACGCGGGCACGATGGCGCGAGAGCGCTGCAGGGGGGCAAGAGGGGGAAGGGAGGGGGCGCGCGGAAAAGAAACTCCGCCCGGCCGTCCTGCTCTCCTCCATCCATCCCTCCATCCCTTTTTCTCTCGCTCTCTCTTTCCCTCTTCCCCCTGACCCCCCCTTCCGCTCTCTGTCTCTCCCCAACCCGCCCGCCCGCCGCTTCACCAGCGTTGGTGCAGCACCCCACTACCAATCGCGCTGGCGCCCGGCCCGCCGCCCGCCGCGGGAAACACGGCCGCGCTGCCTCCTCCCGCCAGAGCGCCGCTACCACCCGGCACACCGCACCGGGACGGCCAGGGAGCTCCGGAGCGCCGGCGGGGACTCGGCCAGCGCCCCGCCGTCAGACAGACGGCTTGGCTCCCGCCTCCACACCTGGGGGAATGCGGGCAGCCACGAGATGAAAGAGCCCGCCGGACTGAAGCAGAGTTGGTGAAAGGAATGGGAAAAGCCTCGTTCGCTCTCCCCGCAGTCGGAAAAGTGGTTCGTTCCTCCCCCTGTGGGGGCGGAGCGGCCGCGGCGCCGCGGGTGGGAGCGGAGGAGGACAGGGAGGAAGAAAAGAGGAGGAGGAAGAGGAGGAGGAGGAGCCGCGGCGGCAGCGCGGCTGTGGGACCACCCTCGGCCGCGGCGGGAGCCGAGCCGAGCCGAGCCGAGCGGAGCCGAGCCGAGCGGAGCCGAGCGGAGCCGAGGCAGCCGCGCGCGCGGGCGGATGGGCCGTGCGCAGCCACTGATCGGCTGGCGTGGTTAACGAGCACCAGCCTCCTTCGCAAAGTGGGCGAGTGCCACTGTCCCCGCGGGGCCCTTTGTGTGTCTCACGCCTCACGAGCCCTGGTAGAAGGCCGTCCCCTTGCCGGGCTTCTCATCCCTGTCTGCTGCCGGCCCCGAAGCTGCCCGTGTTCGCCGGGTACTCCCCATCCACTTGCTTGATGGCTTGACTTCCCCCAGCATGCAACAACCCAAGGCCGATTTATTTTCTTAAGTCTATAACAGAGTCCTTACCTGCTACTTATCGCCCTAAACTTCTGGGTTTGGTCGAGGTTTTCTGTGGTTTGGTCGATTGGTTTTGTTTTCTAGGATTGTTACTAATTTAGACTATGTTACTCTCCTTGTCCTCTTCGTATCTGTTCTCTCCTGGTTTATCAATCCGCATTAAGCTTCCTCTTCGCCTAGCATTTCAAGCCACTGTGCCTTTCCCTCCTGTTTCTATCAGCTGATCTCCTTAATGAGTTCGTCAGCCACTGCCAGCCTCCCCACAAATACCTTTCTTCAAAGTGGAGACCTCAGAAACAGATATAAACCTCAAAACCAGATATAAACACACAACCTTCCTTCCTTCCTTCTGATGGTCTGCCTGTCCTGTTGTATATAATTCTAAATCTGCATCAAAAACTAGCTGGCCTGTCCGCTCTCTGTGACTTTAGTCCTGTGTGATGGCCCCACACAGCACCACCTGCAAGTCATAGTATGTCTGTGCTGTACAATGGGTGCCCAATCCAAAAGAAAGTTGTAAGTGGGGCAGAAAAAATTACTCCTTACACTCTCTTACCGAAGCAGACCTAGCCATTTTGTGCTCAAGTTTTCATCCTTGATGTGTGGTCTGACGCACAAGTTTTACAGGTCAGTTTTCTGCTGGCTGCCCTCTGTGCTACTTGAACATAAAGGTAAGTCCTTGTGAGAAGAATCATCTTAACCCTTTCAGTTTTGATACTGAAACTCGAGTCTGGGCCAAAACACCCACTGCAGTTGCCGCAGAACAGGTTGTGATTTGTTCTAGGCTCTCTCCTCCTCAAATTAAAAATGTTGCTTTATAAACTTTATCTGTAGAATTTCACACCATCTGTGTCAAGCAATATCAGACTACAATTTTCTGATGGCTTAAGTAAAATTTTTTTTATTTCCTTGGAGGTAGCAAAGTTCATATCCCTGACATCAATTTTCTCATAGAAAAATAGAAAATCATCAGTATATTAAGATAGATATAAAACTTTCTTCCTATGTAAAAATGAATGATCATTTGGGGTGAAAGTCCCCATCCCTGGAGGTATTTAAAAGACATAGAGATGCAGCATTTAGGGACATGGTTTAGTAGTGGCCTTGGCAGTGCTGGGCTAATGGTAGGACTCAATGATCTTAGATGTCTTTTCCAGCCTAAATAATGTTCTCTGGTTCTGTATATGCGGCATATTTTTCAGTGTGGGAGGAAGGAAAGGTGTTTGTTTAACTACATGCATGCAGCAGCACTAATGTTGTTAGAGTAATTTTTGTTTATCAATGTAAAAAAGTGTGTGTGGAACATTTTGGGCTGATAAGCTAATATTACTAGTTAATAATTTCTAAGTTTTTATACTGCCAAAGCCCATCACATAATTAAAATATGATGCTAAGTCTCTGTTTCCTTTCATATTATCACATAATTTATATATTTCAATTTGCTGAGGCCATTTTTCATGTTAATTTTTGACTACTCATCAGAGAACAGCAGAGGACATCCCCTTCACTCTGCATTTTTGATCCAAAAAACCCCAACCATGCTGTTATTAAGAGAAATTAATGAGATCTATTTTCGTGAACCTGGGCAAAGAACTTATTTGATTTTGCACAAGACATTTAAAATAATTGCATGATAGAGAAACAGAAAAACCCAGTATCAGGAAAAGCCAATTATAGAAATCAAGTCAGAAACTCTAAATTAACTTTGGAGACTTTATCTCAGAGGGTGAAAATATTACAGAGTTTTTTCCTTTCATTAAAACTTCATTTTTTTACCTTGAAGGATATACCACTGACATGTTACTGCTATTGTCCACTTTTCTAGGGTATGGTGGGGTTGATTTTATTCGCTCACTCTCTTATGCTGTTGTTTGACATCATGTGTTTACATCTGGGTCTTGAAATCTCTCAGTTGAGATGTTTCAAAGAACCTTTCCCTTTGCGCAGTGGTAACCTTGTAACCAGTCTCCCTCATCCACCCTGCTGTGATTTTTGTCTCACGGTCTCCCAAAATATATTTTTTCCCCCTCAGAATCAAGATTAACATTCAGTTTGCTTCTCTTGACAAGCTCACTGAAGAATGTGCTGCCCCGAATCCGAGGACATGCACATCTCAATCTGGCGCTCATGTCAATCGGTCATTTTAATTTTCCTCACGCATTTCATATTTTCGGAGGTGAGAAGGCCCAGGACGGGCCCGGGGCTGGCGGTGCGGGCGCTGTGCGCGGGGCTGCGCGCGCCGCCGCGCCGCCCTCTGATGACGTTGCGCCGCGGCCGGAAGTTGCCGTTGGGAAGGCGCTCCGCGCCGGCCGCGTCCCTGCTGGCGGCACCTGGAAACGGCGCGGCGCTTCCCGGCGCTTCCCGGCTGCCCGGAGCGGCCTCGGGGTGCTGCTGCTGGAGCTCTGTTCTGACCTTGTTCCCTCAGCCCTTCCTGCCAGGTAAAGCGCCGAAGCCGCCGACACAGCGTGCGCTCAGGCAGCGCCGCTCCGGCGCCAGCGGAGCGAAGGGATGCTGCTACTTTGGTTTTCTGCTTGCTTAAAATTTTTCAGCCTGCGTTAGTGAAAAGCTAGTGGTTCGTTCAGCCGAAACTGGTGAACTTTTATAGGTTGCAGCACAGGTGTGGTAGTTCCGCCTGGCTTTGCGTGTTTTAAATTAGCGCATCTTGGTTAGATTTAGTTTGCTGGAGGGGACTTTAGAGATCCTCCAGTTGCATTCCTTTACCGTGGGCAGGGTCACCTCCCGCCATACCAGGTTGCTCAGAGTTCCATCCAGCCTGGTCTTGAACACTGTCAGGGGTGGGGCATCCACAGTTTCTCTGAGCAGCCTGTTCCAGTGCCTCAGCACACTCACAGTAAAAAATTCCTTCTCCACATCCAGTCTAAATCAATGGCCTTCATAAAGTTAGTTAAGCACATTCAGAACTTCGTGGGGAGAATATGACACAAGTTTTGTAGGTAACATCCATCGAATGTATTACCTCCTCAAGCAAAAACTTAACTACTTTGTTTGATTTGTTTGATTGTGGAGCTCTTACGAGCCACTCCATGCCCAGTATTTTTTTTTTCCCCTAACTGAAATAGCATGCTTTTGGAGTGTATACATATGTGTTCTAGTGAACTATGTATGTGCATCTTAGCAGAGAAATGTATATTCAAAATCATTAGCATTCCCACAAAACAGTCATTAGATATTCCGTTTCCCTTCCCCCTCCCAAGGTTATTAAAAGACTTAGAAGTAATTTCAGAAGATTCTAAAACTTCTAGGTGGTGTGGATGTATCAGAGGAGATTTTGCTTATGTTTTGAGATAGATTTTTTTTTTCTGCTGCATTTAGTTGCACCATTTTTTTTTTCCTACTGTTCAGATTTTGGTATAAAGCCAAATATATTTTTTTGGCAATCAATATTAAGAAAAGGGTAGTATGAAAAACTAGTTTCTTAGTTTTCAGAGCTATGTTTTAATGTGAAAATTTGGCACAATTGATAGAGGTATAGTTTTCTATACCAGGATACCTAATTTTCTTTTATATCAAAGCAATTAATCTTTATTGAGTACAGTATTACAAGTACTTTATCAAGATTTTCTTCTCTCACGTAAAGTTAAAGCTTTCAGTGTGCAAGTCGCCAATAATTTAATGGAACTTAATATGTGCCTAGAAATTATACCATGGTCTATACACTGAAAATGTGGTTTTCAACTGTTTTCTCATCTGAGATGGAAAGAAAGCTATGTTGTTTTCTTTAGGAGTGTGAGTGACTGTTGCATGGCAATTACTGTGTTTTGAGTCTTATGAACATATGCACTATGGTGAATTCAAATACATAGATGTTAAAAATCACAAAGGCTCCATCTAGCTATTCTATATGAATATACTGCTTTTCTGTAAAAGCAAAACAAAGAGAAAACCCCAAACCAAAAACTCAAAGTTTTTAGAAATAATTGTTTTTTGTTTTATTTTCTGTTAAAATTATAGACTGAAGCAGAAATGCATTTTTTTCTTCTCTGTATTTCTAGTGTAGCAACTGGAATGAGTAAAATCAGTTTATATTAATATATTATACCAACTGCTGCCATTGGACACCACAATATAAAAAATACATTAGAGTTTTAGCATTGAAAAGAGAGCCACAAGGTTAGTGAAAGCCTTATGAGGAATGGCTGAAGTCATTTGGTCTGTTCAGCCTACAGGAGATTTAGGGGACCCTCATTACAGCTACAACTTCCTCATAAGGTGAAGTGAAGGGGCAGGCACTGATCCTTTTTCTCTGGTGACCACTGACAGGAGTTGGGGGAATGGTCTGAAATTGTGTCAGGGGAGGTTTAGGTTGGATATTCAGAAATGTTTCTTCACCCAGAGGGTGGTTGGGCCCTGGAACAGACTCCCAGGGAACTGGTGTCAGCACAGCCCGACAGAGTTCCAGAAGCATTTGGACAATGCTCTCAGGCACATAGTGACTCTTGGGGTGTCCTTTGCAGGGCCAGGATTGGGACTTGATAATTCTAATGGATGCCTTCCAACTCAGCTTATTCTATGATTCTGTGAACATGTGGCTGCAAATGAGGGATGGCAAAGTGGAGTCCAGGCAAGTTTCCTGTTTTGGCCTTTAATATGGATGTCCATCTGCTATCATGTTCGAAAACAAACCTTTATGGCTCATTAATATTGACTGTTGAATACAGCTTATGTTTCATGTTACCTTGCTTTAATTAATGAAAAGAGGGCATTAAAGAGTTTGCTGTGCAACTTGATGTAAACAATGGATTTTTTTAAGGTCTGCATTATAAATATGCTGTCTATATTGATTTCTTTTTTATTGTAACACTAAGTTAATGCTTCATTCTAAAGGTGAGAGGAGTTATAGTTCAATTTAGTGTTCCTCCTGTATAGTCCTATTACAATAAACAATAAAAATATATTCAAATAGAAAATTCCAGGTTTGTAAAACACTTGGAAGACTTGCTGTGTTAAAGGCTGTTACCAGACAACAAACTTACCAGCAATCATGGTATATGTATTTCAATAGAATTTAACAGAAATGGAGTTTGTAAAATTCTTACAAGACAGAGGATCAATGTATGTAAACAAAATATTTTTTACTGATATTCTGTAAACCTTGGCAGGGGATATTCTACTATGTTACTATATATGTATATGTTAATCTACAGTATTTAAGCTTAAAGGACTTGAAGTACAATTCTCATAGTTGTCTAAAACTGTAAAATTATAGTTGGTAATTGTTCACATGACATAGTAGTAACACTGTTTTCTAATTGCTTGTGAGTATTAACAAACTATTATTTCACTATGTTGCCAAATAAACAAAAGCACGTCTCTGTTACAGATTTTAATGTTTTTATGATATTGGAGAATCATCTTGGAGGCTTGCTAAGTAAATGTATATATAGTCAACGATTCATTCTCCAGAGTTTATAGTTTATGCAGCTTAAAAAGCTGCCTATTGGCCATCATGAGTTCATCCTCTCCAGTCAGCTGCACCGTTACAGAAGCTAGAAGGTAAGTTTCATTTCTGTATTTTTAAGTCCAGTAATATAGTTCTTGATTTTTGTGGTTTATTTTCTAGATCCCTGAAATTATGTAACTCGGGCTGAAAAAGAACCAGATACAGTGTGATATATGCAAGCTATGCCATGTCAATACAGTTACTAGATCTTAGAGTTATGGAATGGTCAGGGTTGGAACAGACCTCAAAGATCATTGAAGTCCAGCCCTCTGCTCTGGACAGGGTCACCTTTCACTGGATGAGATTGCTCAGAGCCACATTCACCTTGGCCTTGAGCCAACTGCAAGGAATGTAACAACCATAGCTTGTCTGGGCAATCTGTTTCAGTGCCTCACCACACTCACAGTAAAGGATTTTTCTAATATCTAATCTAAATCTACTCTCTTTTTATTTACAGCCTTTCTCTCTTGTCCTGTCACTTCCTGCTCTTGTAAATAGTCTCTCTCCATCTCTCTTGTAGGCTCCTGTCAGGTACTGGAAGGCCACAATTAGCTCACTCTGGAGCATTCACTTTTCCAGGCTGAACAAACCCATTTCCCTCAGCCTTTCACCAGTTTACCTCAGGAGAAGTGCTCTATCCTGCAAATCAATTTCTTGGGCATCCTCTGCTCCAACAGTTCCATGTCCTTCCTGTGCTGGGACCCCAGAGCTGATTCAGCACTGCAGTGGGGTCTCAGCAGAGCAGAGCAGAGGGGCAGAATCCCCTCCCTGGCCCTGCTGCCCACGCTGCTCTGGATGCAGCCCAGGACACGTTTGGCTCTCTGGGCTGGGAGTGCCCATGGCTGGGTCATGTCCAGCCTCTCCTCCACCAGCACCCCCAAGAACTTCTGGGTCAGGCTATTCTGATCTGTCCATCCCCAGCCTGTGCTGGTACTGGGGCTTGCCCTGACCCAGGTGCAGTGCCTTGTACTGGGTCTTGGTATGCCACCTGAGATTCCCATTGGGCCCACTTCCTGAGCTTGTTCAGATCCCCCTGGATGGCATCCCATCCTTCAGGTGTGTCAACTGCACCACTCAGCTTGGTGTCATCTGAAAACCAGTTAAGAAAGTAGTAGATCCCTTTGTGTCATTAATGAAGATACTAAATAGTACTGGTCCCAGTATGGATGCTGGGGAACACCACTTGTCACTGATGTCCTTTGGGACTCTGAGCGATTAATCACTATCCTGTGGATATTACTGTCCAACTGTTCTCATATCCACCAGTAATGAGTCCACTCATCAAATCCATCTCTCCAATTTAGAGAGAAGGGTGTTGTCAAAGGCTTTACAGAAGCCCAGATACATGCCATCTGTAGCCCTTCCTTTGTCCATTGATGTTGTCATGTTACCAGATGATTAATTGCCTACACCTGGTGAGCTAACACAATGCTTGTTCTCCTAAAACCATTGTCCTGTGGAACTGCACAATGCCCATTGTGTAAGAAGAACTGGAAATTCACCAGCCCCAGTGCCCTGACAGCTTGACTATGTCAGCTCTAACACTGGGGTCCCTGACCACTATGGACTACCAGAGGGACTCCCAGGACGGAAGAATACATGTATAAAGGAGAGGGAAAATACTTAAATGATAGTGGGGAAACGATTATAATGTGTATTTTTATTCTGGGACAATCAATGACCATGCATGTAAAATACAGTATGTAAACAGGAACTTTCCTATACTCAACATGCAAGACTGTAGGAGGAGCTACTGCCTTGTATGTCTGGCTGAAAAAAGAATGACTGCTTCTTAATGCTACATTGCTTTTAAGGAGTTATTTATTTTATTGAATTTTTGGTAGCAGTCACTTCATCATTGCATGCGTGCTTACTGGCCATCTTATGTGCAAGAATTCTCATATGGGCATAGGAGACATGACTGAGGTAGTTTCTGTCTCCATTTGGGAGCAATGTCATGGGGTTCCAGAAGGGCTTTCTGCAATGGCTGTGGAGGGGAAAGGTCGGTTGTAAGTCTTGCACATGGCTCTTATTTTGTTTAACCTGATACATGTTTGATCTTTGGCACAATTAAAGTCAACTTTAATTCATTCTGTTTATCTTAACTGTGAGAGCTATTTGTCACTGTTTAAAATCTGACTGTAAAAACCTGCTGTTTGTATAGAAATAGCAAAATTCAGTGATTATTATTATTCTTATTCGTATTCTTATTATTATGCAGTTTACAGGTGCTCGTGAAACAAAATTTATTTTTGCCTTTTTTTTTCTTTTATATTTCCTATATTCTTTACACATATATTTGTAGCTGTGTAGCCTATCACAGTATTTGTAGCTAGCATTTTACGTACTCTGTTAGACAGAAAGACGAAATACATTCCCTAATGTCTGCAACCTTGGGGTCCAGGATTAGATTTTGGACACACCAAGGTTGAAACTAGCTCTCTGAGACACATTTTCATAAACAAAGTTTAGTTCCTATCTAAAAGGGGGGAATTCAAGGAAGGTTGAATTGGGAGGAAACTACCTTACTACTTATGTATGTAATTGGGGATTTTTGTCTGATATGCTAATTTGCTAAACATTATTAAAAATTGTATGGGTGTTATGCTATGTCCACATCTTCAAAGTTTTTCACCTGGCAAATTATGCACCTAAGGATCCTTAGAAAGGTAACCCCTTTTTATCACCTGACTGAGGGTGGCTCATGACTTTAGGACAAGTGAAAAGGCTTCACTCTCGCTGTTCAGATTCTTTTTATTTCCTTTATAACTTACCACCATATTTTCTTATTGCATTAGCTAAGGGTTGCTTAAAATAATGATATGTGGTTTTACTTACCTGGGTACTGATTGTTTGCCCTTTGGGACAGTGTTGGTTCCTCTGGGTATGGATATCTTAGTAAGAACTATGATACATGGAAATCTAGTAATGTGCCAGTGGTTTACTTGTTAATACATGTGGGTTTTAATGGTCCTTATCTCTTACGTTAAAAAAAAGAAACAGAAAATGTATTAAGTACATGGCACCCTGTGGAACAATTACTGATGACATACAATTATTCAGATCACACAGATGAAGTCATCTGTTTTTAAAGGAAGATTTGACAGAATTTATTAAATTACAAAATATTTTTAGGCTGTAGCTAAAAACCTGAAATTTCATCATTTTTTGTTATTAATGTCTTTAAAGGCTACATTTAATCTAGAATACTGTTCCCGTTGTTGATGACGTATGTATTAGTCAGCTTGTGTGAGAAAACATATCATCAGGTGAAGGTTTTAGTTGTGAAACATGCTAATGGTGCCTGTACATAAATCTAGGAGTAAAGTGACATTTTTTTTTTTATTTAGAGAAACCCAGTATAAAGGAATTTGTTATTTTTTTCTGTAAAATGTATTAATTTTTTCTGTAATTTTCTGTGGGTTTTTTTTCTGTAATTGATACTTAAGACTTAATGTAGACCAAGGTAAGCTCTTTTAGTACTTTCAGCTCTGCATGAAATGATGCCAATTTTTTGTTTAATTTAACCATGTTTCTTTTTACAATTTAGTTCATATTTAGTTGCCCTGTTCACTTTTGTGTGGAGCAACTGATTATTACAGCCATTCATACACAGTTCTATTAATTTGAAAAGCAACTTATATCAAATAATGTGAACACTGAGTTTCAGCTCCTGAAATCCTTTGAGTTGTCTACTTTAAAGTTATAATACTTGATTGTAAGATTATTCAACTAGTTAATTTAATAAGTATTTTTATACTAACTTTTCACTCCCTACATAAAAGCTTGTTTTGATTATTTTGGTATTACTAGTGATGCTCAGAGGCAACTCCTGTTACCTGCCAAGTAGATTTTCTTTAGGCTGAAGAAATAATGGAAATAACAGAGTATTTTAAAGGACTAGATCTTTAGTTTGTATTTTATTTGTCATCAACTGTTTATATGTAATTTAGATGCATATATTTTTAAAAACAAAGTGTGGGTGAGATTTATTATTTTTTTCCACATTTATGCATTTGTGACAGTGATGTTTTTGAGACAGCAGTCCATGTTAAAAAATGAGCCTTACTGATGAGACAAAAGAAACTTGTTAGTCATTTTAGTATACGGTATTGGAATGATGTTTTTAAGCATCCTGGAAGTTTATGGTATTAATAAAAATAATGAAAAATAATTAAAAACATGCTTAAATCAACCAAGGGAAATTCAAAGTTCATATCCGATTGAGTTACTCCTTCTACATCTCTCATAGTTTTGCATAATGAGTTACAGTTGGTGTAGTTTTACTTAAGAGAATGTATTGAGCTTTGGACCCACAATCTGATAATTGAAATAAAAAAGCATTAAAACTTGAAAGGAATGCTTATGTTTTTTTGAAACATCAATATTTTGCAGCTTACATAATGAGGAATGTGAGTTACTACAGAAGAGCAATGAATCAGAATTGGATGCTGTTTTATGTCTGAGATGGAAACTTCTTCAAGCTAAAAAAGAAAATTTGGACTTAACTATTCAACATAATCAAGAAGTAAGGACTTGTTTTCCATTTGCCTTATTTTACTCTTGGAATGTCATATTTCAATACTCTCACATGGTGGGTCAAAATCATAGTCAGAAGCTGGAAAATACCAAGAAACGTGTCACTCTAGGGACCTCTCATACCTGTTCATAGATACTGTTACCACCTCTGCTGTCACTGTTAATAGTTAAAGGTGCATAGGTAACTCAAGCACTTCTCAACAGCAAAATGCATAAGAATCTTATGCACCCCAAGCTCAATGTAAGAGATGGTTTGTTTTTTTGTTTTTAATCCAGATAGTTCCATGTATCCATTTTTTGCAATCACACCACAGTTGACAAGCCAGTTGTAAAATAAAAATGTAACTGAAGCACAAGAGCAAGTCATTGTGGGAGAAGCAGGCATCTCAATTTGGGTACATACCCAGATAATAAATATATTATTATTAATATATTTATTAATATATATTATTAAGATAAATAAATATATCATGGGACAACAAACTTGATTTATTGGCTGTATTTAGCAATAATAAAATTATAAAATAATAAATATAATAAATAATAAAACCAGATGAATGAGCACCCACATCAACTGCTCCTGGCAGACTGTGTAGAGCAGAATGCTACCTATAGTAGTATTAATAGTTCTTCAGCAGCGTAGTTTAAACCAGATTAGCATTAGCAAATGTGGGAAGTGTGCCTAGCAGCAATATACTGAAACTGATTACAACTTAGTACCAACCTTTTCCTGTGTTTGTTAGTGGGGAAACTGATATTCAAATTAAAGAAAAGATTAATTCAGTATATTCTTAATGCTACTTCATTTCAACACTAGTTTGCTACAACATCATAGAGGAAATCCCTTGTAATGTGGGTGATTTCCCATGTGTGAAGTTCTCATTAACAAGAATATTGCTACTTTATGGATGTTTTGAAGGAATATGTATTTTACTTTCCACCTTCTTGTGTTGAAATATCTTGAACTTGATTTTCTGAATCCAGTTTTTGACAGCAAATATTGATTCTCAGCCTGTATAAGATTCCTTTTGGAAGTGTTTTCTAGTCTTTTTTTGTTGTGTGTTAGCATTAATGGCATCTGATTGATTATTGAGCATTATTGGACTGAATTTTGTGCTTGTATGTATATTTGTGAGTTACTAGGTGTCTGATAATCTAGTATCCCAGTATGACTGTTTTTCTGAATGTTACCAGAAAATTGTCCAGAATATAATGTTTCTCTTGTGGCATTTTTTCATTTGAGGTGCAGGAAGATGGCAGTAACATATGGCTAATTTTTTTAAGGTAGTGTATTTTTTGAAAAATTGAGGGGTGTGTTGGAAGGTACGTGAAATTCATCTAGGAAAAGGATCGGTTTGCAACAACCAATGAAGTATTGAAATGTGCATAGACATGCAGTTGCAAGATTGGATTTCAAATTCAAGTGGAATAAGAAGGCAGTTGTGAATTGGAATGGGATTCCAAGTACCTTCTAAAAATATTCTGTAGATGTATTTCTGTAATGTGTTGCACTTTTTCAAGAGAACATTATTAGCAGTTTTGTGAAATTTAATTTCTAGGTATCCAACTATGAAAAACAGATAATCAAATTACGGTCAGAAATTGAGAGAGGAGAGGCTGTTCGACAAGGTCTGGAGTATGAGTTGGCGGTTGCCAGAAAAGGTGCCCATCTGAAAATGTGTACTGCAGAAGAAGAACTAAGCGATGCAAGGAACAAACTTGCGGAACTGCAAGGTAGGTTTCAAAAGAGTAAAGATGGAATAAAGGCTAGGTCTCTTTCATGTCACTAAGGTAAGTCGGAAGCAGGGACTTAATTAAATTTTCTAGTTACTGCTGGTTTTTTTTAATCTGTCTTATGTTCCCATCTCTTATCCATTTACTTTTGAGAGCTCTTACTGTTTCATGTGTGGGTTGGAACTAAGTGGCTAATCTTCCAACCCTTCTTTCCTCTTGTCCATCACCTTCTGTTATTTCTTCCTGTCTGTGTATAGAATTGTAATCATGGTGGCCATCTTCACATCCAGTTTATCTCTGTGTCCAGTAGTTCTTTTCCATTTCAGAGGGGAAAAAAAAAAAAAAAGAAGAAAAAAGACTAGCAAAAATTAATTTCTGCTCATTTGTTTGCTCTATTTCCAGCAGCTTTTTTCTAGAAGTTCTCATCATACGTCTGTTTTCTTTCATCTTTTCAAATGTTTCAAGCTTTTCATTGTTCATGTCTGGTTTATTTTCTTCTCATTGTGTTTGTTTCTTTTTTTATAATGTGTGTTGTGGTAGTAGTAGGTGGAAAGGAAGGTTTTTATCTTTTTATTTCCTATTACTTTTGTATTCAGAAACTTACGTCCTTTATATTCCTCAGAGAGATTTTTCATACTTACAAGGAAGTGAGGTGCATTTTTAATTGCCTAAACTAGTATATCTATTTAATCTAGTACAGAAGATGTATCTATGATTTTGATGAGCCATTGATATTCAATGAAGAGTTTGGAGTACTTCATGAATATTTTAACCTTCCAAGAACCAAAATGGAGTCTGGGTCTTGCAAGTACTTAAAGTAACAAGTATTTTTAAGATATTTTGAAAGCTGAACTTTCACTCCTTTGGAGAACACATGAATAATCAAAAATCTAAAGGGTTGCAAACACATGAAAAATGACACATCTTATGGATTGCAATCTGGAAGAAGGCATTTTTTCCCCCTTTGGAAATTTCTCTGTGATTACAAATGGAAGATTTGATTTGATAGTTTCTCACCTAGAGTAAAGTTACGTTTCTTTCCATGTGTGCTAGTTTCCTTGCCAGTGTAAGAGTCATGCCATGCAGATACCAAGAGGCAGGACTCAAGAGGAGTTGATGCTGATGGAACCACAGCACAGAGAACCCAGTCTGCTGGGATGCCTGTCACTTTCCTGAATGGACTAACGTGTGGTGAGGGAGCTGGAGAGCAAAAAGGAATAGGAGTCTTTACAGAAGCAAGGGATGTCTTAAATGCACATAAGAGTTAGTTTCTTTCAATACCATAGTCAATAATTAGTAGTCTGTCAATTGACAATGAATTCCGTTGCCTGAAATTTCTCAAACTTTTTATGTCTGTGACAAGTGCCAAAGAAACCAAATTATTTTGCTGCTTAATTTTTTAGCAATTAATAATCTCCTGATTCTTTTCCTTTGCCCCTTGGAGCATTTCTCACCTCACATGGTGCGTTGATATGACCCCAGCATATCTCCTGAGACAGAACTCTTCATTTGTGCCTTGTACCCTTCAGTGTTTTCTCCAGATTTTTTTCTGCTGTTCTTATTCAGGGATGATTTTCTTCCATCTGACAGTCCTTTCCTGTCATTGTGTCCACTGATTCTCTGTGTCATCTTAATGTGTTCTCTTCATTTAATTATTTTCTGACTAGGACAAAATGCCAGAAAATTGGGATGGATTTGAAATAAAATCCTGTTACAAAGAGGTGATGACTTAAGTGCCAATGCAGCTAGTTGTGTTCAGTAAAATGGAAAGCCATTGTAAAATATTTTTTCCTATAAAGCTGCTTACATGTTATGAAGGCTTCCATGGCATTTAAGCTTTCACAGAAAAGTGTATACAATGTTTCCCATCTCAGGTCATTTGTTGGCTGAAGATTTAAATCTCTTGAGGAGCAGTTAAATTTCCTTGGAAAAGCTAAATCTTTGCATGGTAACCTAACCTGCCTTAGGTTTATCTACAGTTTCTTTTATGGAAGAGATGCCTCTTCAATTATCTTCAATGTTATTTAAACTGAGCTCAAATGTAATTGATACAGACTAATACCCATATAAAAAATGACATTTAGAAGTAAACTGGCAAAATGTAGCAATCTGAAAATAAGTCCTCCGTTCTATACAGAAATTATTTCACAGAATCACAGAATATGGTGATTTGGAACTGACCCACAAAGAGTTATCTCAGGTTTTTATTCTTTTCCAAGAGAAAAAAAGTCTTTTAATTTTTAAAAATCGCTCATACATTCCTATGTTCTTGTGGGAAAGATATGATAGGAGCTATCACAAAATTTGGTAGAGTCTTCTTAGTGAAGATGGTGCTCTCCAGTGCTGGAGTTAATGTTGCAGTGTTTCACAGGATATTAAAATAAACAGAAGAACTGATGATCATTATGTGTTTGGCTTTTTTTTTTTTCTTGGTAAATTTTCCGTGCTACTTCTACCTTTTTTCTTTCTCTTTTTCTTTAAACAATAGTATTCAATGAAAACCTTCAGCAGAAAGTGGCAGAGACTGAGAAAACATTTCATAATGCTCAACAGAAGTGGGAAGAAGAACAGCAAAGACTGACAAGGGCGAAGGATGATATCAGCAGAATTTATAACGATGAATATGTATTCCTTCTTAAGGAAAGAAACGAAGTAGAAATGATTTTACTGGTATGGTGTGTTAATAGTTGTAAAGTTGCGTGAGATAATGGCTGGAACCATAATTTTTTGGTGTGAAGTGTGTAGTGGGTTGAGGTTTTTCTGATTTAGAAAAAAATCCCCAAAGTATCTAAATGCTGCAGAGTATTTCTGAAGAACATAGCCTTATTAAGTTACACCTAGCTTGCCACTGTGTTTCTTGCTTTGATGAAATGAATTATGGCTGGTTTTGATGGCAAATGCCTAAATGAAGTTAACCAGTGCACAGTCCATTTGCACTGTCATGCAATACTGAGTTAGTAAAATCAGGGACACCTAACCACCTTCTGATTCAATTTCCTTGTTACTTCCCCCAGTCTGACATCCAATAGCGTGTGAATATGAAAATAGTTTGTATAATATGAAGACCACATACTTTCAGGGGACCTGAACAGTGATGATGGGATTTCCAGCTGTGCATTGTATGTTACTCACTCCTTACCACATTTGAAAAGTAAGCATTGCTAGGAATTCTGCCATTTGGTTAGATAAAAAACACCTAATATTAAGAGATGGCCTTATAATCTGCTTTAGAGTGTGGGGTTTGGTTCTTTAGTAATTAATTTCATCATTTTTCCTGATTTTTCCTGATATTTATATATCCTTTGGGTGTTAAACATGTAAAAAATAATAGAAGTACAAACTTGTTTTTGCACCTTTTTTAGACAGCCAAGCTAATCAAAACTAAAATATGTTTAGAAGAAATCATGTAGCATTATGGTGTAGAAGTGCTGAGTGAACATAAGTTACCTTTTGCCTGCTCCAGAGAGACACAATTACACCACTGTACTTCAGTGATACTTTTGTCTTTTTAAATGACAAGTTACCTATGTTGTATCTTAGCTGTGTAAGAAACACTGATGCAAAACCAGAATGTATTGAGCTGTAGTTAATAAAAAAAAGTGTATTCATAAGGCTGATAGACATTTGCACTGCATGATGTATGGAGAAAGCAGATTGCTGCTGTCAGATTAGCGTGTTAATATATATTCTTCTTTTGTAGTCCCTTCTAAGACATGACGGACTTGTCTCAGTTGGGATGGACATTGGTCAAGCAGTAGAAAATTTTCTGGTTACTTTTTTCCAACCCAGTCAGCTCCAAGCCTGGGACAGTCTTCCCAAATGACACTAAACTTACCTGGCAGCTTGACAGCCAAATTCTGACAGCAAACCTACCTGTTGTACTATGTATGGTGCTGTTGGTCAGATTCTGTATGGCACCTGTAGAAGCAGTTTGCAAAACAAAACGGGGCAGAGACACTCCTTTAATTACATATATTTCAGAAGTACTATGTACTGACTCTTGAGCTGTTTGAAGGCAAGATCTGGAAGGAGTGGTGCAGTAATGACTTGTACTAGAAACCAGGTAGTGTGTGGGTAAGTAGTGTTTCTGTGCATGGACTGCAAAAGTAGTTGTGTGTTGTTTATCTTAATGACAAAGAGACCTGATGATGGAATAAGATCCCACTGATTTAAATTTTCTCAAAGTCAATGCTTAAAAAAATAAGGTTAGGCTTAGGCATTGAGGAAACTTACTCTTAGACACAGTTTTCTTATTAAGTTGCCAGGTAAAGCAAGCTAAAAGTGGTGTTTTGGCTATGTGTTCTGGCTACCAGTAGACAGAGTTAAGTTGGGGAGGATTTGGAATGGACTTGTTATCTCTTGTATGTAGTGTTTAGAAGTGTTTATTCAGTGTGTTTAATACTGTGTAAAAGAATGATGTTTTAAGTATACTATGCTCTTAGAAGTGATGTTTATCCTCATATCAAAAGGAACAGTGGATTGCTTGGGTCATTGTGTTCTTTGTCAATATATGTTCATTTGGAAGGGGAGGGTGATTTGTAGAAGCACTGGTTTGGTTGGAGGAATGTACTAAAGCTACATAATTGTTTGTTGATAAAGTAAATGTGATTCACTACTAGGTGTCAACTACCAGTGTGCTTTGAATAGTAAAATTTTCAAATTTCTTCAATTGAAAATAGTTTAGTTTTTCTGCTTTGTTTTTGTAGTGTTCCCTTGGCCATTATCCTAGTTATAGTTACATAAAGTTATAAAATTCTGGGAAATAAAAAATATACATAAATCTTGAATCTGGACTTGAGTATCTTAGTTGTTTGAAAGCCCAACTGATTTAACTTGGCAGATAAATATCAGATGGGTCTAAGTTTGTAAACTAAAACTTATGCATTTCAGTCTTTTGTGTTGTGTATTTACAGTCTCATTTTAAATAATTTGTAGTTATTTTGAGTTATGAAATGGAAGCTAAATAAAGTGGTCATAATATGTAAGTAGAAGCAAGATTCTAAGCATGTATGGCAAATCCTGAGTTCCAAACCTGCCCTTTGTGAACTGCAAATCTGAATTTAGCTATGAAAATGCTAAGGTAGGCATAGAAATAAAGTCATGAATCTACTAAACTATCTCTGTGATATGGAGTAAAAGTAATCCTTTCTGCTTTCTAACAGAGAACGGTTTGTATTGTGCTATGTTGAGTGTGCTTAGCATAGCGTTTGGTACACAGTAAAAGACGTTAAGAGTTCAATAGTAAGTGCAATAGCATCATCTTGTGGTGAGTCAGAATATAGTATTCCTTCACAGAAGCACTCAGTTTTTCCATAGACTATTTGTGAAAAGGTGTTGTTTATACACACTTTAAACCAACCAACCAGCCATGTTTTTGATAAGCAAATATGTATAGTGCGTGTGTATATGACATGCTAATACGCATGTATATATAGAGGTGCTTTCTTTTTTAGCATGGTGAAGTATGTTTCTTTCTGACCTTCCAAGGGCAGGTAACTGTTGGAACAATCTGACATAGTCATACCATGTCTGAAAAGTTCAGAGACTTCAAGATTCTGAAGTCATGCTGACCTGTTTAACAAGCTTGATGTATTATTCATGTCAGTTTTTGTCTGCTAGTGTTAACTACATTTCCAGCATAAAATATTTTGAAGTCTTGATGTAGTATTTTTCCAGGAAACGGTGTATTACTTACTTCATATGCACTTCTCACAGTTCACTGCTGTTAATACATGGAAGCTAAATCTGAAGAGAAATATTTCTATATCTTTCCAATATGGAGAAGATGAGAGTAGTTGTAAATTTGAGTAAAAGTAATTTTTTTTTGCATGCTGGTGGGAAGAAACATCTTAATTTTCTTGGTATTACAGTCAAAGTTAGAGAATTACTTTAAATTTAATCCATATCCAGGTAGACTGTTTTTGCAATATTTTGATTTACTGAGTTTCCTATTTTTTAAATCACTTGTTTCACAGGCATGCTCCTTGTTCCCTTTTCAGAGAATGCCAAAAAATAGTGCCATAGTGCCTCCACATGAAAAAAGAGAAAATTAATTATTTTTTTCAGTTACTAGTTGGTAATAATGGAGTGGCACTAGGTGTTAATAAGGGAGTCATGAATCTCCTAGTGTCATGTTTAAGTGGCCAAGACTTTCTACCTTCAGTCATGAAGAACTTCTAAAATTTGTTTTAAACTTTTGAGAAGACTCATATTTCTTTGATCTTCATGTATAAACACGTTTCTGTCAAATTTCAATCTTCTGAGGAATCATTCTTTATGAATAATTCATTTTCTTTTCCTTCTCCTCACTGCTCTGCAGATGCCATATGATTAGTAATCTTCAGGAACAAGATTATGTGATATAAGAGTAATAGCACAATTTGTAGACCAGGTTTATTTTCACAAAATGTCTCTTGCCACGATAAACGATAGGAATAAATGAACAGGAGGACTTAAAAGTAATCTTTCTGTGTTTTGCGCAAAACGTAATTGGCTCTCCAAAGGTCCTCCAGCTAAGTCACTGGATTTGTAACTTGTTTCTGATGCTAATTATGGAAAACCTTACTCCTGTCCACTAGACCAAAGCTATTCTTTTTTGATTTCTTCTGGAATCTCCAGCTTAAATATGAACTAGGCTACTGGGGGCTCATTATTTGGCTACTTTGCTCTGTGTCTGGTGTGGCATGAATGAGGATTTTGTAGTAGTGACTCCACAGAGCTGCTGAGTCCAATAGTATTAGCAATTACACCAACCTGTAGCTTGGTTCAGCTTTCAAAGGCAGAAATTTTGGTGGAGAACAGCTTAGTTATTATATCTTTCCAAGAACTTAATAGTTCATATAGCTAATTTTTAAATTCAGTTTCTAGACAGAGAAGTCTTCAGAATAGTAGAAATTATGCATATTTAATCTATGGGAGTAATTTTCAACAAATGTCTGATTATTTGTTTTGAAGTTCTAACAGTAAAAATAATAACAAAGTAAAACTTCTGTCTATGTATCATTTCATCAAATGCACTTAACTTTGTTTCCTTCTCCACCATTGACATTGAGTTCTGAGAGAGAACAAATTGGCGGAGCAGCCTTGTACCACTTTGGAGAAAGATTTCCTGTGGAGAATTGGCTCTGACTTTAGTATTACTGCAGAAGGTTGTGTTTGTAGTGAGTTGTGAGCCAACACATGTTATCTGGTAGTGAATGAAGAACATGTCTGTTGCTGGGTAAATGGTTGACATGTGCTGATGTATTAGATTTTAATAACCTATTCTGATGCAGTCTTTCCTCTTTTGATCACTCTACTTTATCTTAGCAAAAGTAACTCTTAATGCCTTATTTTTTTTCTAGGAGCTGAATAATGAACTGCAAAATACACGCAAGAAATTGAGAGATGTGGAGGTGGAACACAGTGGCTGTAATGAGATGCTGAGATCTCAGGCCAATGAGCTTAAAGGCAGCACTGAACGAGAGAAGAAACTTAAAAAGGAACTTGAAGTAAGGCTTTTTTACTGTTGCCATTAGTCTCAACAAGCACTGACACTGAACAATTTAATTTTTCAGTGATGTAACCTTCCAGTTGGGCTGGAATTCTGTGTACTTGATGAACAAAATATTGAACATCTATTTTGCCTAAAAGGCTGAACAGGTGAATGCCACTTTTATTGTCTGCCTGGCTTGAGACTTGTCTTTAAATAGCAGATAGGAGGAGGTTTATGTAAGCGTGACAATAACGCTAACTTTACTTTAGGAACTCCAAAGGTTTAATTTGTCTATCTTCTTATATTTCTGGATTATTTGATTTCTGGTGGAGAATCTGCTGGAGGTGCAGAAATTGCCCAATGTTGTGCTAGGTGAGGGAGTAGAATGTTGGAAGATCACAATGGTCTTACAACAGCTTCCTACTGTCTCGAGTTAGTTACTGAAGGTTTGGTTTTCCTCTCTGTTGAGTGACATCTATGGCTGAGAAGTCTCTAGTCTTTGAGAATAATATCTTGTAAGTATGCTCTTTACACTAAACAACTAGTTTCCTCCTAAGTTTCAATATTTTATTTGTCCACTGGTAGGCTTCGTAGTAGTTATGTTATCTGTTTTTACAGTCTGGACCAAGACTTTCTTGAATATTTGTCATTGCAGAAAAGCATAGTGAGTGGACAGTTCTTTATCCCAACATATGCTTACTACCAAAGGCATCTTTAAATATTTTCTGCAGTGAATTTAGAAGAACTGCCACTTCTTAAATGTTGTATAACCTTAAAGGAACAAGTGACATAGCTTTCAGCTGTGTTTTTTTCCTGTTGTTTTTCTCTTAAAGGCAAAATGAATGTTTTAAGCCTTGATTTTTAGGTAGGTAGAGTCCTGCATTAAGGATGAAGCACAAAAGAAAATTCCTACAGGGAAAATCAAAGCTCATCAACTAAAAACACTGACTTATTGACCAACAAGGTAGACATTTGTGCCCTCAAAGAATTCTACAGGAAATCCATTGTCATGTATTTTGAGCTGCACTTACTGGCCTAGGTGGAATTGCCTTCAGTTGGGAAGTGTTGCATACTGTGAAGCTCCAATAGCCCTTTTAAAATAACACCAAGTTTTGCTTCCCAGCACTTGAATAAGAACTCTTCTTGTGACTTCATAGTTTTTGTATACTAGCAGAGAAGTCATGAGCTGAAAGGAGGAAGAGCAAGGCAGCAAATAATTTATATTTTTGAATATTTTGATTAAATATACCCACCATCTGTAATTGAAAAGAAAGAATGCAATTCATTGAAAATGTACAGTTGCTACACCCTAATGATGGTCTTACCAGGGAAACGCCACCTACTGACCACAATCAGAAAAAATATTGGTTTTGCTTCTAAATTTATGTTACTTCATTATTTTAACTTTCTGAATATTTTAATAATGGAAGAAAACATACTCAGTTTACAGAAAAAATGAGTCTCATGGTACTTATTGATAAGGATAGCTATTTAAGCAGTGATTAAGGAAAAGTATGTGATGAAAACATTTGCATTTGAAAGTTAAAGAAAATTAGCACAGGTCTTTGAATCAAAAAAACCAAACTAGGTTAGTCTTCATATCCTGTTGGCTGCTTGCATCTCACTCTACCATCTTAAAAGTAAATTGTATGTGTGTAATTATCTGACAGGGCCTACAATAACCTTGTAGATGGTGATTCTACCACATCCCTGGGCAGCCTCCTCCTATGCTTTGCAACCCTTTCCATGAGGAATTTTTTCCTCATATCTGATCTAAACTTTCACTGGTACAAGTTGAGGCCATTTCCTCTCATTCCGTCACTTGCTACCTGCAGAAAGAGACTCACCCTGAGCTGGCTACAACCTCTTTTCAAGCTAGAAAGAGAGTAGAGAGTAATAAGGTCACCCCTGAGCCTCCTTTTCTTCAGGCTAAAGACTCCCAGATCCCTCAACCACTCTTCATAGGAGTGAAGAGTCTTCACTTCACTTGCCATGTGTTCCAGACCCTTCACCGGTTTTGCTGACCTGCTCTGGACATGCTCCAGCACCTCGACGTTCTTTCTGAATTGAGAGCCCCAGAACTGGACACAGGATTGGAGGTGTGGCCTCACCAGTGCCAGGTACAGGGGGACAGCCCCTGCTCTGCTCCTGCTGGCCACACCATTACTGGTGTGCCATTGGCCTTCTTGGCCACCTGAGCACAGCTGTTCATATTCAGTCACTGTCACCAGCACCCCCAGGTTCTTTTCACTTTTCAGTCACTCTGCCCCCAGACTGTGACACTTCCTGGGGCTTCTGTGGTCAAAGTGCAGGACCCAGCACTGGGCCTTGTTGAATGTCATGGCATTGGTCTTGGCCCATCTCTCCAGATATTTCAGCTCCCTCTGCAGAGCCTTCCTTCAGCAGATCAACACTTCGGCCCAGCATGGTGTCATCTGCAAATGCAGATGCATTTAATCCTCTCATCCCCGTTACCATTAAAGATAGTAAACAAGACTGGCCCCAATACTGAGCCCTGGGGAACCTCACGGGTGCCAGCTGGATGTACCTCCATTCCCACCACTCTCGGGGCCTGGCCATCTAGCAAACAGTGTACCCGTTCACACCATAAGCAGCAACTTTCTCCAGGAGTATGTTGTGGGAAATAGTTTAAAAGCTTTTGTTAAAGACAAGATCTATAACATCCATAACTTTCTTCATCCACTAAGTGCTTTATGGTATCAGTATCCAAGCTGAATTTCTGTCAAGATATAAAAGCATTAGAGTAGTATACCTCAGACAGAATGATCTAGTTTTTTTCATGAAGTAGATCTTATTTCTTTTTACTCTCTTTATACATTTTTTAGCTTATGGGTTGAAGCTGGTAGATAAAGGATACATATCTTTAATTTCCATGCTTCATGTTAATGATCATTTGGTTAATAAATGTGTAGTTGAGTTCTTGATGAACTTAAGAAACTTCTTAAGTGACTGTGTGAGGAGTAGTGTAATTCTACTTAAACCCCAATCTTAAAATATTTTATCATATGCTAGTTCTCGAAAAGCAATGAAGTTGAACATTTTCTGGAGTTCACAAATCTGTTCTTTTGCTAGCCTCTGCTAGACATAAGGGAGAAATCCATGGGAAAATACTTGGGTTTTGGTAATGGGAGGAAATGTTAAATTTAATTTTTTTTACTTTAGTACAATGACACTTGTTTGAAGGATTATATCCAAAGACTGTTACAAAGAAAGGAATGTACAAAAAACCTTTCTGCCCCCCATTTTGGAGTTTTTTTACTTACCTTTTTTCTTCAAACATTAGTCTGGTTTTATCTTTGAGTAATTACTTTGATTGTGGTTGAAAAGAGGAAATCTCTAGTTTCCAAAGTTAGAAACTGAGAGAAAGAATAATGGTAAGTTTCTGTGAACTTTTCAGTTGAAAGATAGCTGTTGCACTGTCTAATTTGCTAGCTTTCCAATTTGCAGTGATAACAGTATGTTGCATAGATTTGGAGTGCTTCTGAAGTATGAAACACACTTGTGCCAGAAAAATTGAGATTGAGAACCTCAGATATCATTCTGCCTCTTTAGCCTGAGAATCAGTAGCCAAAAAAAATATTGATCTATTGCTATTGAACTCATCAAGATGATAATACTATTTATGATAATCAATTTTCCAGAACCAGTCTTTTATTTTAGCCTTTAGTTCAATTGCTCATGAGGATTCTTGGGGAATACTGGAAAAAGACAAGAAAACTTACGTAAAAATAATGTTTCTTGTGATACATCCAGCCAAAAAGTGGGTGGGAAGGTGGTTTTGCAATGAGAATGTGGACTTTACTACAAGAAACAATATTATTAGTTTATAAATTTCAAACTCTTTGCCTTGTTCCTATAAATGTAATGATTTTCTGTTATTTTTTTAATGTGTCTGAGGCTGCCAAATCTTAGTAAGCTGAAGCTCAAGGTCTCTCAAATTTTTTAAGTCTTATGAGGCCTGAAAAATGCTCTATAACTTGGTCTGTTCAATTTCTGAGAATGAGTATATTGCCATATTTCTGAGACCTCTAGTTTCTATTTGAAGACTATTCCTTTAGCTTTCCCATTGCCTTTTCTACTTCTGTTTCCTCCATTATGTATATTGACATGCGGTGCTAAACAGGTATGTTTGTATTAGCTTGGTAAGGCTGCTGTGATGCAAAGGGGACTTGAGGAATGGTTAATATCTATATTTATATGAGGTATATGTTTGTGCAACACTTGAAGGCTGTGGGCTAATTTCTCACTCTTTCTAAGTTAGTGAAACATGACATTTAGATTGCAGCCAAAACCAAAACTAACCCCTCCCAAATCTGCAAACACATTTGCGTGGTGTTTTTTGTTGGTTTTTTTATTGTTGTTTTTTTGGGGGTTTTTTGTTTGTTTGGTTTGGTTTGTTCTTTTTCTCTTTCTGGATTGCACTGTTGGTTCTCATCAGAAAGACTTGCAAAAGCTCCAAGTAGTGCAAGGAAGGATATTCCTCAGTCTGTTGACTGTTAAACTGTTTGTCTATGACTACACACTTCTTGACAGCTTAATCTTCTGCTTTCTAGAGTCTCCACAATGCATAGCTGTCATCCAGGAATTCTAGCTGCTGTGACTGTCATATATTAGTTACTACATGCTTAGTAGTATGTAATATACTTACGTGTGTATATATGTATATATGTATATATATCTAAAGAGGTATACTTTAGATAAAAATATATAGTACCACATACTTAGAGGATTCTATGTGCTGCAGGTTGCTTAGTAATGGGAACTCTCTGGTGGCTTCGAAGTTACATTTCTTGAGTGACAAGCTCACTGACATAATGACTTCTGCAAAGGATTTGAGTGTCCTGTACAACATCCTTGTCTCTGAAATGGAGAGACATGGATTTGATGACTGCAACACTTGATAATAAGGAGTTGGCTGGATGGTTGCCCTCAAACAGTTATGGTTGATTGCTTGATATCCAAATGGAGAGCAGTCATCAACCAGGGATTGATACTGGGACCAGTGCTTTTTAGCACCTGTCAGTGACATAGGGAGTGGCATCAAATGCACGCACAAGTTGGCTGACAACATGGAGTTGTGTGGGGCAGTTGACGCACTGGAGGGCCAGAATGTCATTCAGGGGGACCCTGACAAGCTTGAGAGGTGGGTGTGTGCAAATCTCTTGAAATTCAGCAAGGCCAAGTAACAGTGTCCTACTGCCCCAGGGAAATTCCAAGCACCAATGCAGGCTGGGCAGAGAATATGGAGTGAGAGCCCTATGGGGAAAGACCTGGAGAGTGCTGATGGGGATGAGAAGCTGGACATGACCCAGCAGTGTGTGCTCTCAGCCCAGAGCCACAAAGGTGATAAAGGGACTGGGAGTACTGCACCTGTCCAGTAATGACCAACTGAGAGAGTTGGAACTGTTCAGCCTGGAGAAAGCTTTGGGGACACCTTACAGTAGCATTCCAGTGGCAAAAGGAGCCTACAAAAAAGCTGGAAAAAAGACTTTCTACAAGGTCATGTAGTTATAGAACAAAGGGGAATGGCTTTAAACTGAGAGTAGATTTAGATTAGATGTTATGAAGAATTTCCCTACTTTGAGGGTGGTGAGGTACTGGAGCTAGTTGCCTGTGGAAGTGGTAAGTACCCCATCCCTGGCAGGGTTCAAGGCCAGGTTGGATGGGGCTTTGAGCAAGATATCTTAGTGGAAGGTGATGTTTACTGTTCTTTTGCACACAAACTATTTTATGCCTCTATGCTAATGGACTTCATCTCAGAGAGGAACTTCCTCTTCATAGAGCCCTGTGTCATGATTTATTGAAGTTCTGTTTGAAGACTGGTCAGTCTTCAAAAAAAAAAGTCCCTCAGACCAAAGTTCTTTCAATAGTGTTTTATGTAGCCCTCACGAGGAGTTAGCAATAAGTCACATGAGTCATGTCTATGTGCTTGTATAGAGTAACAGTGTCAGTTCATGTAAAGGTCTTTACTATCTACTGAGCATGAAAACCAAAAGAGACATCTTTTCCCCACAAGGGACTTTAGAAAGGGAGTGCAGCTCAGGCGGCTTCTCCAGCTGCAGCCCAGTAGCAGATTGGAATGGACTTGGACTTTATCCAAAGGCAGCCAAGCTATATCAGCTTAGCAGTCCTAGTTAGTTGTTTTTACCCTTTCTTTAACCTTAAGTCAAGCATATGGCTTATCTTGTAGCTCCCATGCCACTGTAATAATTTATCCAGTGTCATGCAAGTCAAGCGTGGCTATTCTGTCAGTGACACATGTTTCTCTAGACTTTCAGTACAGGAAATATGTACTTAATAAGTGAGGGTTAGCCACACTGTCAGGCGGAAGGAACATTTACTTCAGTGGTTAAGAATTGTTGTTGTATTTAAGTAACTTTATAGTTACGAAAGGTTGTTTATTTTCT
This sequence comes from Cyanistes caeruleus, assembly GCF_971803275.1. Classification (NCBI taxonomy): domain Eukaryota; kingdom Metazoa; phylum Chordata; class Aves; order Passeriformes; family Paridae; genus Cyanistes; species Cyanistes caeruleus. The sequence goes on along the minus strand of NC_141732.1, from coordinate 49,293,670 downwards.
GGACAGGAGATGGCTCCACCTTACCACGATCAAGAGGTAGCAGCATTTCTAACACTAGGTGGAAGTGGTCAGTACATCTCCCATAGAAGTGTTTAGACCCCCTGGTTTGAGCTTTGAGCCATAGGGAAATGCTTTTAAGTAGGAAAAATATCTGAGTCTGAATATGGAAATGCACAAACAGAATGGTTGAATGGTGATCCAGATATGAGGTACATGTGTATCCTTTTCACTTAAAACTCTCTTGGCTAACCATTTCAGATAGTGGTTGGACCTAAGCCTTTGATAAGTGTAAGTATCCTGAAAAATGAAACATGTTGCAGAAGTGGTTTAAATAGAAGCAGAAAAGAGAGAAAATATTTCCATTAAGTATCTAAGCTTAGTAAGTGTTGCAAATGTGTATTTCTCTCCCCCCCCCCCCCCCCCCATTGCGTGCTTATCTGATAAAGGGGTTGTTTTTGTAAATGTAAATGTCAAACAGGAAACATGGTATTGCACAGTGTGTCATGTAGGATACTAAATTAAGGCTTTTAGTTTGGAATACACCAGTGCTCACAAATATTGCAGTACTTCAAACAAGTATGAAGGGCAAAAAAGTGAAAGCCACAAAGGACAGTTTGGAAAATAGTATTGCAAACTGTAAGCATGCAGAAAATGTCTCCACGTCAGAATTGATATCCAATGTTACCTTGAGAAAAGTGACTGAGTCCTAAGAGAGTAAACATAAAGCCTGTTTGCCCACAAGTCTAAATGCTGGCATTGAATTTTTCTTAGTCACTTTTATTTACTGTTTCTCAGAAGTCAAAATTCTCTCTGTGCTATCATGGAAACTGATCCCAGCAACATTTGTTCTTTAAATTAAGGCTGAAGTCGATCACCTTGAATATCTAAGGAAACTTCAGAAATTCCATGAGTTTGTGTCTGCTATGTCTATTAAGATGTCTGCTTTCATGTGTCTTGTTAGGTGCACATGAAAGTAACAAGTGACTGAATCTTTTTGAATAACCAATATTTTTTATGTTGGATGAGCAAATGCTTTATAATCAGTGGAGAACTCGCTTTTTGGTCCATCTTTGAGATGGATTTGGATCTGACAGGAAGCTTTCCATGTTAAACCAGTTTTGTATTCCCTTCTGATTCCCAGATACAAGCCTATGATCTGGATATCTGTGGTCTGCAAGCTTACTCTAGATGGTTTTCACACAGCAGAAAGGCATTATGTAAAATTTTCAGGCACATGATTCAGTAAGGATACTGATTCTCACCTTTAATTTGATTCAGAGAGGTTTGCTTGTCTAACATGTTTCTGATGCCAGTGTCTTTCTGTTTGTCAGACAGGAAAACAAAACTCCTTCCTGTTTCTCTTTTTGGAACTTTTACCACGGTTTTACAGGTTAGACTCATCCCTGACATTTTTCTTCCATTCATGGAATGTGTAATAGATTGTTCTCACTAGTGGAGTATGCAGCTTCTTACTGTGAAGGGAAGTGCATATAGGTATCAGTAGAGCCTGTTTGAACCTTTATCAGCAAAATAGAATAGATTTTCTATATGGCATTTTGTTGCAGCTGTGTTCTTTCCAACTGAGTCTTCAGACTCAGTGTTGAATACAGGTGCAAGTTCTATGTCTGATGTACAGTTTGATAGACTGAAATAATGAGATTCTTTCCCTTAGAGCAATCTGATCAAATCTGAATTTCTTCCTATTAATAACTCTGTATTGATTAGCCATGCTTAAGTGGTAGTGTCTGGTTTGATGTCTTTCATGAAGTTTGGGTTTTTTTTCAGACTAATTTCTCAGTGATTTGCTGGCATTTGTCTTGGTTTAAATTTGCTGGAGGTATGGTGAATCATAAGCTTTAACAAGGTATTCATTGAGCAGAGGAAAAAGAATATTCAGTGCTCCACAGTCAGCATCTACATGACTTACCCAATTCACATCTGTAGTTTTTTTGAAAGCTCTTTTAAACATCCAGTCTTCTGGGTATAGTATATAGACTGGTAAAATAAGATTAAGGTTTGCCTGAGTAATCTTCTGAGACTTTTGGAAAGAACACAGTTTACTCTTCATCTTTGGCTTCTAATAATATAACAAGTTAGTGGTAGTTCTGTCAGATCTCTGACAGTGACTTATCTTGAATGAAAAGATATTTCTTTCCATGGTTCTTTGTTTTTTGGAGTTACAGTGAACTATTTGAAACAAGATTGTAAAAATCAAAATTGTAACGAGCTTCTGAGGAAAAGCTTTAAAAAATCAAACTCTAGAAGAGGCATTTCAAAAGTAAGACCAGGGCATTGATGTGTTTAACTTTAGGAAGAAACACCAGTTTTGAGAAAGTCAATTTTTTCATGCCTTTATATACGGATATGATCTGTAAGATGATACTTACATGTCAGAGTTTGATTTCTAGTTTCTAATACAGTTTTTCTGTGTATACTTTGAATCTCTTTGAATGCTTTACATTGGGTATCTGTCAGGTACATCTGGCTCTTCTTTGGTTTTGAAGATCATAATTCCTTTCCAGTAGGCTAGATACACTGTCCTGTTTGTAAAAAGGAGCTGTTTCTTGTATTCCAGAGTTCATCAGAGATGTCTGTGTCTGAAATTTTTTGCCAGTGCTTTTTCTTTACAGGCATGCTGCTTCTGCAAGTTAATTTTTCAGTGACTTCTGGCATTGCAAGCAAAGGCAACATCTACTTGTTAGATGTTACTAAAGATGTTACATTTTAAACAGTAACCAAAATGTTACTTTTTAAATGGAATTGCTCCTGCTTCAGACATCAAAAGGGTGATATACTGGCACTTTTTATGGATGTCAGCCGGCTCCTGCCTTCTTTACTTACTGTCCCAGGATTTTCTTAGAACTAAGGTTTCTGTATTTCCAGGAATTTGTGTTTCCTTTGGATCACATAGCTTCTCCTTGTATTTAGTGTCCATGCTAGCTAAAGAAGATAGCCTTTTCTTGTAAAGAGCTATACCAAGAACTGATTCTTGTATGTTCTGTTTGGGAGAATCTTGTTGTTCTGGATTTTAATTCTTGGAGATACCATTGTTCATGCTATTATTTGTCATTTCAATTTTTACTTTTCATCTTGAGACTGAAAAAATCTTATAATTTTAGAGGTGTCCATTTGAGAGGATAAGGTAACCATTTTGATGGTGTTTTGCATCTCTGGTTTCAGCTGGAATTGTTGCTGGTGATACTGGTCTCCTCAGGGCTGAGCCCCTTGGGATATTCCCTCAAAGGGGAGATTCCCTTATCTCAGTTCTGTTTCAGGAATGATACTCTAAATGCTGTTTTGTTTCTTGTGTTTATTAATATATATCAAGACTTGGCAGGTCTTCCCCAGACTTTCTGCTCAAGTTCTACTCACCATCGCCTGGCTCAAGTTGGCTTGAAGGGCACAAAATGGCCTCGAACTATGCAGCTTTTTTATCTTTATCTTTCTTTATCTTTCTTTATCTTTATACTTATTCTCACCCAATTAACTACAGAAACGTAAATTATTTTTCTTAGTGACCCAATGACCCAACACCTTTATGCTGCACTGCGGCATTCTCTACCCAATCACCTAAAAACCTCTAGAAGAAGATGAAGAAGAAATAAGAAGGAAAAGAGGCAACACCTTAAACCCTCCATCTTGTCTTCTGTTTTCTAAACTAGCTTAAACTCTAACTTTTTCACCCAGTAACTTAAGAAAACTCACTAAGCTACACACTTACACTTTTAGGTTTTCTATTTAACAGTTGTTTTCATGGTGTTATATGAAATTTAGTGTTTTCTTGGATCAGAGCTAGGCATCAGAGACATGGGCACACTCGGTGCCTCAGACTCCAACAGGAATGAGACTGAGATGAAGTTAGGTGCTCAGGAAATAAAATAAGACTTAGAAGTCAAATTCAGTACAGAACTTGTGAATTAGTACGTTGTGCTAGAAAACTTGACTCTTTTCTTTTTTTATTTCAGTATTTGCTGTAAGAATAGACACTTAAACAAGCCAGCCAAAGATGGAACAGTGTTTTTGCTCTTCAGGGTATGCAGTGAAATATTCTCAGTGAAGTTTAAATTTCTTCATTCATTTATTTTTTTCAAACTGCATTTTCCACTCTGAATGTTGTAATACACACCTTCCTTACTGTTTCCTTTGTCTTCTGTGAAAAAAATTATTATTTTCAGGCAGATTTTTTAAGTGTTTTTAAAAATAATTGAAATCCACATCACTTGTATTTTTTATTGGCTTTTAATAGGCTGGCAGTATTTTTGAGTAAAACTATCCTATTCACAGGTGTTCATCTGTGGGAGGATGCTAAGGAGTCCTTCGAAACTGAAGCAGGACTAGTTCTCTATTAATGGCGAAGGGGATTAGGAGCTGATGTTTAGAGGAAATAATACCTAGACACTATTAAAGTGTCTTAATGAAGCTATTTTACACAGAGTCACAGAGTGGGTAAGGTTGGAAGGGACCACAGGGTTCATCTGGTCCAACCTCCCTGCTCAGGCAGGGTCATCCCAGAGCACATGGCACAGGATTGTGTCCAGACAGTTCTTGAATATCCCCAGTGAGTGAGACCCTCTCTGTTCAATCTGTTCCAGTGCTCAGTCACTGCACAGTAAGGGATCTCTTCCTCATTTTCAGGTGGAGCTTCCTGTGTGTCAGTTTGTGCCCATTGCTTTTTGTCACAACTTGTCATCACTTGGCACAACTGAGCCTGGATCCATCCACTGACACCCTCCCTTCAGATACTCACAGCCATTGATGAGGTCTCCTCTCAGCCATCTCTGCTTGAGGCTGAGCAGGCCCAGCTGTCTGACTTTCCTCCCAGGAGAGATGTTCCTTAGTCCCCTAATCATCCTTCTAGCCTTCTGCTGGACCAGCTCCAGCAGCTCTGTGCCTCTCTGGTCCTGAGGAGCCCAGAACTGGCCACAGCACTCCAGATGTGCCTCACCAGGGCTGAGTAGAGGAGCAGGATCACCTCCCCCAGCCTGCTGACAATGCTCTTCCCAATGCATGCCAGGACACCATGGACCTTCTTGGCCACCAGGACACACTGCTGGCTCATGGACAGCTTGCTGTCACCAGGACCCCCAGGTCCTTCTCCTCAGAGCTGCTTTCCAGCAGATCAGCCCCCAGCCTGTGCTGGTACCTGGGGTTGTTCCTCCCCAAGTGCAGGACCCTGCGTTTGCCTTTGTTGAATTTCAGACAGTTCTTCTCTGCCCATCTCCCCACCCTGCCCAGGCCCTTCTGAAGGGCTGCACGGCCCTGGGGCATTGGCCACTGCTCCCAGCTCTGTGCCATCAATGAACTTGCTGAGGAGGCACCTCCCCTTCATCCAGGTCACTGATGGAGAAATTAAACAATACCAGCCCCACTGTTGAATCTGGCGCTCACCAACCTCTGGTCACAATGAGATCTCCCATTCAGACACTTCTGAGTCCAGCTCACTGTCTCTTCATCCAGGCCACACTGCCTCAGTTTGCCTATGAGGTTGTTGTAGGAGGCAGTGTCAGAAGCCTTGCTGAAGTCCAGGTAGACAGTACCCACTGCTTTTCCCTCATCCATCCAGGTAGTTGTCCCATAATAGAAGGCAATCATATTGTCTGAGCATGATTTCCCTTTGCTGAATCCATACTGACTTCTCAGATGACTTTCTTGTTCTCCGTGTTGATAGAGATGGTGTCCAGAAGGAGGCACTCCATCACTTTTTCAAGGATTGAGGTGAGGCCTGACTGTCCAGTAGTTCCCTGGATCCTTCTTACCCTTTTTGAAGACATTCTTAATTATGAGAATAATCTTAGCAATATGAAAGCACAGTGGCAGTATTTGTGATTTTTTAACAATAAGTATGTTAAGAAGATAAATTTTCAAAGAATCTTCTCTGTGAATCATTTTTCATTTATGAAACTGTAGATGCTCTATTGATACCTTAATGTATTTCTGAAAATGCAGAGTATAGTTGTGTTACCTCAAGTGAGCAAAGAGTGGGGCAATAGGAAGAATATTTAAGTAGGTTTATTTGCTTTCTGACCCTGGCTGATTATAAAAAATGCAGTAATAACATGATACTACATCAGTTTACTTAACTAAATAGAAAATAGTAATTTAATCAAATTTAATTAATTAATTAAATAAAATTAATTTATTTTAATCATCTATATATGTAAAAAATGTTGTAATGTGTTATGTGTTTCTTTGTATGAGTTGTCACAGTTCCAAAGTAGTTCAGATATATCACATTGGTTTATGGAGTCCCAATATACTTAATGAGTTGAAAACACATGGTGTCATCATCTCTCTGAACTTAAATATCCTCAAAATGCACTTTTAGGCAGCTGCAGCGAGAACAAAGAAACTGGAAGATAACATTGAAGCAGAGAGAGCAGCACATGTAGCATCCAATTTAACTTCGGAGATCATCCAGGTAATCTGTCCAGGTATTTTGTTTAATATTTCATACAAGTTTACAGTAAAACAGTTGAGGAAGTTAGGAAGGTACAATGCTCCAAAAAATATGAAGAACACTTGCTCCAATGAAAAACCTAAAGAGATTTATTACAACAAGCGTCAAAATCATAAAAACAAATACATAAAAGGACAGAAGAGTATCTGCTTTTCATAGAACTATAAAGTTATTAGACTAAATAATAAAATAAGATGTCATGTTTGTAAGTTTGAGAATTCCCACTAGCATTTAAACAGTGAGGGAAAAGGAAATGTTTCACAACAGTTAAACACTATACTGCTGTTTAAATATCCTGAGCTGTATCTTCTGAATGGCTGCTTAGAGCAGTTTGAAGATACAGTGCATATATTCAACTTGTTTAGGAGTGAGAGCATAATGAACCCTGAAACTGTAGTTTCAAACACAGTTTCTCAGAGTACATTTCAGCTCCAAAATTATGATACTTGCAATTACCAGTAAAGATTGATTATATGACTAAATCTACTATATATACTTGAGCATTAAATTTTTGTATTCTTAAACGGTACCACCCATTGTTTGGCTCAGTAAAATAATTATGGTTTATTAAAAAAAAAGGTTGAAAAAACAAAATGGTAATCGCTTAGTAATATCATATTAGTTAACAAATTTACAAATTTGGAATCTTTTTTTTCCTATTATCTGAGTAACAAAAATAAGCATTGCCATTCTTCAGTCAGTTATTCTCTTAATTTCATGATCTTCAATATGTACAGGCATTTAAATTTTACAAGTGATAGTTAAACTAGTAGAAAAGATTTAGTTTGCTTAATTTCCTATTTCTGCAACATACAAAGGAACTGAGATGATAACATTCCTTAAACTTAGAGACTTGGGTGTTATGGGTGAATAATTGATAAAGTCTTTTTCCTTGTTCATATATATGAAGAAGCTAGAAGTGGGCTTTGTTCTGAGGCAAAGTGTAGCCTTTATTGTTAATCCCACACTTCATGAGTCTATTTTAAAACTAGAATTTCCATGGGAAACTTCAGTATTAATAAGAACTGAAAATGTTCAGATGCTTCCAAATGAGGACAGAAGGTACTTTTCATCATCATATCTTTTTGTCTCTGGTATTGCTATACTTTTACATGTGTTCAATGTTTTTACATGAGTATATGCTTTTATACTGAATTAATAGAATATACTGTACTGTAAAGCAGAACAGACCATAGAACAGCACTAAAGATCATGTTAGTGTTTCCTAGCTTGCTTTAATTGCTTTTTTAATCACTTGGTGTAGTTAAGAATTCGTGAACTTGAAGAAGCTGTGCATGTGGAAAAGGACAGACGAGAAGAAGCTCTTTCAGATTTAGAAATGATCAAGAAAGAGTTCAAAGGGTTAGAAGATGCATATGAGAGAGAAAAACACAATGCCCAAGAGAACCTGGAAAAACTCAATGTGTAAGTTTCCCTTTAAATTCGTTGTAAAATGGCAGTGGGCAGCTTGATTACCACTTATAGTTTACATTTATATAGTTCTCAATCAGTATAAAACAACTAAATCTGATGCCATTTCCCAAACCAACCTGAAGCTCAGAACCTGGTGTTCCATTAATAATGGTTCCATATCAGTAACCATATGGGTGGGCAAAGAAAATAACTGGTCTGTTACTGATTATTTGCCAAAGCAAAAATGTTGGAAATGATAGTTATGGCAGGATCCTGTCTCCTGTGTGTTTGGGAGGAGTGTAGGAAAGCCCACATGGCAGGATTAGAACAGATTTTTTTTCTTCTGTATACATGTATATTATTATGAAAGTATTATTTTTCACTTCAGTGAGCTAGAGCAATCTTTAAGACTCCTGTTGAGTATCATTTATAGTGGTGAATCTTCATTTTCAGCTTTTGAATGATTGTGGAAAGTGTTAACTAGCTAATGAAAATAGAAGAAGGGATGAAGTGTAAGAGAGCAGATGAAATTACCAGGGATTCCTTTCCTGCTCAGCACAATCTACTGTGTCTGTAGTAACAAATGTTTTTTGGAAGAAAGGTTTTGCTATATTCCCTGGGCATATATAGAATATACTGTGCTGAGTCTTCTTCCTTGGCTGAATGAAGTTTATATTGGGGTGAGAAAATATCAAGAAGAGGAATGGTGTTGGAAGACAGAGAACTGAGGAGTGAGTGAAATGAAGTATAGTAGTTCATAAAATTTAGGGAAAGAGGAGGGTTAAGAAGGCATAAAGTGGGTGGCACAGTGTGATTGTGAGGAAAGACTGAAGGTAGTAGAATAGGTTGGAAAAGACAGTTTCCATCTCTCAGTCTGGGATTATGGGGGTCTGTACATTAAAGTATTTGTGACTTGCTCATACAAGCAGTAGAGGGGAAAAAAGAAACTGGTTTCCCTACAAAAAAGGAATTTTGTGGCCTAAGTCTTCCTATATTCATGCTTACAGAAATGTTTTTAGTAATATAGTTGAAATTTGTGCTGTGTTATAAACTTCTTAGAGCTCTTTGTTAAAATAGAGGTCAAAAGAGGCCTGATGAACGTTTAGGTAAGCTAGAGTCATATTAAAAAATGAAAACTTTATTCTCAAAGAAAATAATATAACCTTTATGATAAATATTTGTGAAATACATTATGATAATAATCTAAAATGGCTCTTCAGAAAGACTGCAGTCTTCACAGCTGTGAAACTGAGTAACTGTATTTCAAGATGCTCTACAGTTTTAAAACAGCGTCAGTTAATTACACTGTAATCTTATCCTGCCTGGTTGTTTTTGCTGTGAACATGGGTTGGTTCTTTGTCACTAAATACAAGACACTAGATTGATACTAAGTTGTTTGTCTTTCCTTGAGCTGGAGAAGGCCTACACCATTGATTTGACATTTTATTCAGTTTTTATTGTTTTGTTTTAAAAAAGCTGCTTTGTTTGCAAATCAGCCTTTTTTTGAGGATTGGTTTGTTGATAAGTAGTTTTGCACAACAGGCTACTTTGTACTGAGGTTTTTTTTGTATGTAACTTTTTTATTCTTAAAGAGCATATGGACTGTGGGGTTTTTTTAATCTTGGTTTGGTTTTCTTAGTTTTTAATTTTGTGTAGCGGGTTTTTTCTTTTCCCTCTGGTAGGTTCCCATATTTCAGTGGTCCAGAAAATATGGAAAAATTAATTTTACAAAAGTTTTCTTGAACTAGTGTTCTTCAAACTAGTGTTTGTTCTTGAACCATTTTTTCACTTGTTTCAAGACCTGATATTCCAGAGTTCATCTTTGTATTGATATTAGACCAGAGAAATTAATCATCCTCAGTGAAAGATGGGGCTTTTTAGTTTGGAAGGTTTTTTTGACTAATGCTTGTTAAGCCATTGTAGTTTTCAGTCTAGAAAAAACTATCTTGTCTTCTCAACACGGTTGTCATTACATGGCTTTTTGTAATCAGTCAGGGAGCTGTTATTATGAATGTGTTCTTGGGCCCAGTAGATTATAATAAAATATTAGCTAATTAGCAGCATTTTTGATGTAACTTAAACAGCAGTTGAGGTATTTCCCAAACCATTAGAATTTTACGAGTTTTACCACAAGACCTGTTTTTAAATTTTTAGATTAGTAAATCTGGTTAAAAAACATGAACCATCTATAAGTGGTAGCTTTCCAGTTAAGTCTCTGAGAAACTCTTAAAGGTATTTTTCTCTATTAGATTATTTGGACCAACGTAACAATAATGGTTAGATGTTGAATTGCACTGTGCATTCAATAATGTTTTGTTCCTTGTGAGGATCTTTTATCTAGATATTTGAAGATATTTCTTTGAGAATTGGAGGGGTTTGTGTCTAGGATATTTTTGATTCACAAAAGTTACATCTTTGAAAGTGTTATCATCAAAAAAATAAAAGTAAGAGGTTTTTTTAGAGAGTATATTTTTTTATTTGGAATTACTGCAAGAAATACCTGAATAAATATATTTTTTGTAATTGAGAGTATGAAATACAATTTTTACAGATACGGTACTATATGCCTTAGGAATTTTAATAGTAGTGCTTGCAGAGAAGTAAATACTTGTGTTACTAAAATGCAAGATAAACCTTAAAAAGCCTTCACTTTTTGCTCTAAACAGGCCAGTTATGTTCAGCGTTTCTTTTTCAGGAAGGCAATTTGTCCTATCCTAGAGGTTTTTTTTTGGATAAAACAATTTATGCCTGCTTGAGGCATCTGTTCTCTGTGTTAATTGAATATGAGAATAAATATTGTCTAATATCCAAACAGTGCTTTTCACTGCTTGCAATCATGTGTTCATTCAGGCAATTACTTCTAGCAGCTTCTGCCAGCTGAGTTTTTTGAAAGCAAATTATTTTCTGTGATTTCAGAGAATGCAAACCTTTCCATGAAAGTTAAGAGAGTTAAAACATAGTTAAAACAGTTGGTGGTTTTGTTAGGAGATGTTGAAGAAAGATGAACAGCGTATCCTCACAAGTTTGTTAGTCCAGACACCTAAATTTCCAGATCTCTATTAGCATAAGTAGCAAAGGTCAAGCATTTTCTGAGGTGGGCATCAATCTACTCAGCTCCCTTGAGGTAATTACATGGGGTGGGCAGGTACTACTTCATCTGTTTCCCGTGCCCTTTCTGTTCTTTGAAGCATACAAGTGTCAGTAACATTGGTGAATATCAGTGATTGCTTTCACCAGACACCTTCTGAGAGAATACAACAGCCTTTGATCTACTTACCTTTGAAGGGTCTGGTCCTTGGACTTCAGACAATGTCAGGATCTTGGCTTTTTCTTTTAAGACATAGTTTGGCATCCAAACATTTTCTCTTTTTCTAGAGGACTTGAATGAGTTTGTCTTTAAGCCTTTGCCAAAGGAAAGTCTTAGAGACTTTCATTTGTTGTGCTAGAACACTTGTATGCCTCTTTGGCTGGACTTGGTGTAGGTAAATAACACCAAAGTTGAAAGCTATATAATGCTGTAAGCATATGTTTTCTCAGAAAAAAACTTAATTATAATAACTGAAACCAAGCAAACAGGCTTTTCTGGGTGGCATAATTTTTTATTTTCTTAGAAAAAATATAGTTGTAATAACCAAAACCAAGCTAACAGGCTTTTCTGGGTTGCATAATTTATTAATTAGCTCTGAACCCAGTAGCACTATGTAAATTAGAAGCATCATGGGATTTGGGTCTCTGTGTGAACTTACTTTTCTTAAAGAGTGAGAACATGACATAGAATAATTTGGAACAGCTTTTGCTGTGTTTCCAAAAGTTGTGAGAGTAGAAGCTACTTTGGGGGACTGAAACTGGCAGGTTTTGAAGAATAGGAAGTAAACATCTGCAGCTACAGCAAAAAATCAGCCAGGATGATGCAGAAGCACATAGGTATTTGGAGGACTGCTGAAGTAGTCCTTCAGCTAAAAAGAAACATTAATCTTTAACAGATGAATTAAAGTCAGAAAGTGTCAATATTGATTCAAAAGCTTCAAAATTCGAAGAACTTTGAGCCCTTTGCACTACTTTCAGTTCTAGGGAGACAAGAGTGCTAGGAGAAGAAACAAAGAGATGAATGACACCTGGATGTTTCTACTGCTGAGAGCTGCATCAAAGAATAGTTCAGGTTGAAAGGAATTGCAGGAGATCTATAGTCCAACCTGCTGCTCAAACCAATGTAAGTTTTGACATCAGGCTCTTCAGGGTTTCTTCCAGCTAGATCTTGAAAATGTGAAGAGTGGAGATGGCACAACCTCTCGGAACCTGTTCCATAAAGTTGGAAAATCCTTGTCTGAACCTCTTTGGATTCAGTACTTGTCTTGTAGACAAACACTGCTGTGATCAACTGCATTTCCTTGATAACCTCCTTTTAGATACTGGGAGGCCCATTACATACTGTGGAGTTATCGCTTGTCCAGCTTGAACGTACCAAGTTTCCTCAGTTCTTATATGTGTTTCTGCTGCTGACCATGGTGGTGATCTTTCCCTTAGGCCATCCTTCTTTCTTCTATGTTGTGAAGGATGCATGTAGTTAAAAGTGATCATTATTCTAGATGTATTGCAATTACTGCCAAATAGAAGGTGATTAATCACCTTCCTTGATCTGGCTATGCTGCTAGTAAATACATCCCAGGACACTGTTAGCTGTCTCTGCTCATATGCACGCTGCTGATTTGTGGCTGTGTGTCATGGTTACCAGGTTCCTTTTGAGCATGACTTCTATCCAGCCAGTTACGAGCCACATCATTTTAGGGTGGTCTTGCTTCCTAAATTCAGGTCTTTGCACATGACATTGTTGAATCTCAGAAGGTTCTTTCTCCATTACTAGAGAATGGCCGCTCTTTTGTTGAGTGTATCAATTGTATTGTGCCATGATCTACCCACACCCAGTTTACTGTTCACTGCAGGTATTGTGGGACTGCACTCTTGGCTTATTCCACATGATGGATGAAGTTGTAAAACAGATCTTATACCGACCTCTATAGTATTACGGCCATTCCAGCTACTACCATCTGTGCTTTACTATCAAGCCACTTTTACCAATGTTATAATTCACATATGTAGACTTAAGTTGTAACAACTATAAAAATACTGTGTGAGAAAGTGGTAAAATCCTTGCTAAAATTAGGTTATATTTGATTCCTTTTGTCCACAGCCCTGATCATTTTATCATGGAACATAACTGGGTTGGTCAGATTTGATTAAGCTTTGGTAAATCCTCCCTGCGTGTTCCCAATCTCCTTTGTCTCTTTCACAAGCCAGGAAAATTTTCTAGAAGGATTTCCATCATAACCTTCCAGTGCCTTATAGTTCCTTGGCTTCTCCTTTTGACCTTTGCCAAATATAAGTGTGACATTTGCCTTTCTTCATTTGCAGGGCTTCTCCTGATTTTTGTGACCTTTCATCATGATGATGATAAGTGTCACTTTGAACATTGGCCAGCTTTATCAGAACCTTTGAGTGTAGGTGAGCTGACCTCCTCAGTTCTATGGGTTGAGTTTTCCAAAGTTCTTGGACTCAATTGCTATCAATTGTTCTCAGTCCTCACTGGAACAATTGCTGGCAGTTGTTCTCCTTTTTGTGTCCTTTTACTGACCACAGAGGTTTGGGAGTAGACCTTTTCAGGAAAGTTGGAGGATAAAAAGGCAGGAAGTATATTGTTCTTCTCTCTCTGCTGTTGATAAAATAGCTGTTTTGTGTAGAAGTCTGTTCATGTTTACTTTCCTACCATAACAGTGGTAAAATACCTTCTCATCTTTGTCATCTTTTGTGAATGTTCATTCTAGGTGCCTTTCCTGAGGCACCTCCTTTTCCATCTCTATATACTTAGGCAGTCCTTCAAAATTTTTCCTAGACTTCCTGTCCCTGTCTGTGTCTTCTATTTGCTGTTATTTGGCTTTGTAGTTTTCTCATGACCCACCTTTTAATCCATGCCAGACTTTCGGTGTATTTGTTCTCTTGAATACCAGGAGAACTGATGTAGTACAAGAGCCATTTGAAATTTTGAATTGTCTGCTATTGAAACCATGCCTTTCTGAGTAGAGTTGTCATGGTTTAAGAATGGTATTTCCCAATTAGTGTTACTACAAAAACACACCAAACCATATGCTACTTGTTTATTCCCTTCTCCTCTTCTTCCTCCTTCTGTGAGGAGCTGGAGAAGAGAATTGGAGTGAAAAAAGTAAAGATCATGGGCTGAGATAAGGACACTTTACTGGACACAATGATGAAATAAGACAATGGACTGTAACAGCAACAATACTAGTGACAGTGTGTACAAGATAAAAAACCTAATTGATTCACCTGAGATTGAATGCTGTGGAGACCCCAAATCATACCCAGTCCCTCTGCCATGCTATCCACAAGAGAGCCCTTCCTGTGTCCCCAGAAAATGATATGAGGTGGTATAGAATACTTACCAGGTCCTAGCCATGCCCACTCCTGGGTACTGCAAAAATTAACCCTGTTCTGGCCAGAATCAGGGTAAGAATATAGTCAGATGCGTGGAAACTCAAGGAGAAAGCTTTGTACTTGAAATCAGTGTTGATCATGCAAGATATGATGTCTTTCTGAAGAGAACTAATGTGTTAATTAAAATACAATGACTTCTGTTTAAACATGTAATCTGGATAATATCCAAATGATCACACTAATTTATGACTGGAAGTCTAACACAAGCCTTGGTAATGGAGAAGAACATAACCATAACTGAAAAGTTTTTCTTAGAAGGAATAGATGTTTCTTCACTTAAAAAATAATTAGACAAGCATCTTCATAAGTCATATGATGTGCTAACATGATGTGATACCCAGATTGTCTTTTAAAAATATGTAGAATTCTTGACATAAGTATTTTTGATTAAAATGTTCTAATGTTGAAACTTTCCAGATTAGAAAGAGAATGTTTCTCCTCAAACAATCAAATGAAAGAAGTGATTGAGGAAAAGAAGAAGGTAATTATAGACCTCTCTGCAAGACTAGGGAGTGCTGAAAAAGGCTGCAGAGACTTACAGAGTGAACTTGAAATGGTAAGACAAAAAGCCTATGGCACTTATTGTTTAGATTTTTTTAAACATATTCTGAACATAATCTGCATTTGATGTCCTGAGCTGTGAAATAAATCTGACTTTGCATTACTCATGCATTAATCAATTAATCAATTGATTAATTAATTAATCAATTAATCAGTTACATTGATTTTTATATGTATTACTTTGTTTTGTCAAACAGGAGTAAATATAGGTAAGATACTGGAGAAGCTAATTCCAAAATGTATTTTAAGTGATACACCAAGTGTTTAATTGAGGAGTTATTTGCAGAAAATAATTATTTCAAAACTATGGCTGTGAGTCAAGAGTAACCAGCCTTTACATTCCTGATGATGAAGGCAATTTGTAGATAAGGATTATGATTTTGTGTGAAGAATGTTCTATCTTCCTATCAAAGCTATTTTTGTCTCAGGCTTGATTAGTTACCATTGTAGCCTTGCTTATTTCTGTTTCACATAATGTTTTTAGTGCGAGCATGTGACTGCAAAAATTGTTTGAAAATGTATTCTTTGAAGATGACAAACTTTTTTGTTGATTGGGTTGTTTTTGTTTGGTGTGCATTTGTCATATTTGATTTATTTTACACTATTATTTTCTGAAATATTTTTCCTTTTATATGACCAGTTGATGCCTTCCCAATATTTCTACAAACCTCAACTTTGAATATCAGTTTTGCCATCCTCTTTAAGAAAAGGAGGGTCAAGGCAAAAAGCTTAGGATATCTTCATTAGTGGCATAGATGAAGGGATGGGAGTGCACCCTCGGCAAATTTATTGATGACACCAGGCTGAGTGTTGCAGTTGACACACCTGAAGGACAGGATGACATCTAGGGGGACCTGGACAAGCTGTAGAAGTGCACCCATGAGAATCTCATGCTATTTACCAAGACCAAGTGCAAGGTGCTGCACCTGGGTCAGGGCAACCCCTGATACCAGCACAGGCTGGGAGATGAACAGATAGAGAGCAGCCCGGCCCAGAAGGACTTGGAGGGCTTCTGGGTGAGAAGTTGGATGTGACTCTGCTGAAAGAAAGCAAGCCAAACGTGTCCTGGGCTGCATTCAGAGCAGTGTTGGCAGTAGGGCCAGGGAGGGGATTCTGCCACTCTGCTCTGCTCTGCTGAGACCCCACTGCAGTGCTGAATCAGCTCTGGGGTCCCAGCACAGGGCAGACATGTTGGAGCATGTCCAGAGGAGGCCACCAAGTAATCACAGGGATGGAGCAGCTCTGCTATGAAGCAGTCTGGAGAAGAGAAGGCTTTGGGGTGGCCTAACTGTGACCTGCCAGTACCTGAAAAGAGCTTGCAAGAAAGATGGATAGAAACTTTTCAGAGGGGCATGTCATAACAGGACAAGGGGAATGGCTCCAAACTGAAAGAAGCTTTTTATCAGATATTAGGAAAAAGTTCTTTATTGTTAGAGTTGTGAGGCACTTAAACATGTAGTTTTCATAAGAGAGAAGTTGTGGATGCCCTGTTCTTGGAAGAGTTCATGGCTGGGTTGGATGGGGCTCTGAGCAACCTGGTCTAGCATTAGAACTAGACGATCTTGAAGGTTTTTTCCAAACCAAGCTATTTTATGATTCTCTGATCTAGAAAACCATATCTCTCTTCATTGTATAGTAGCATTTACAGTATTTCTATACTTAGCCTTTTTTTTTTTTCTAAGTTTGTAAATTTCTGTTCTTGATTTTTCTTGGACTTACAAGTGTAGGAGATTACCATGATATCTTCCCTGCTACTGGCAGGCATTGTGCTATTCAGTATATATGAGCAGAGATCTGCCTCAGAGAGTCTTGAGATTTTTTGGTGTCTACTCTTCAGCTCATGGAATTATTCCATACATTGTCCTAGTGTTATCAGCTTCCCAGGTAGATTGGTAATTAATAAATTGAAGAAAAATAAAATTAAAAAAACATTTTTCCCTTGGAAGGCCACAGCTTCTTCAATGCAAGCACTAAAGTATTAGAAGACACTTTCTGCCTTAGTCAACCTAAAAAAATAATTTTCTCAGGCAGAAAAACAATATAAAAAAAAATTCTGTAGTAAAATGTATGTCATACCTGACAAGAATGCAGGACAAAATTCTATTCACACTTAATGTTTTTTGGTAATGACAATGGTATTAAATGGTGTACTCAAAATGAATGTTGTGTTACTGAAAGTAAAAGTAAATAGATTGCCCCTCTTGAAAGAACTGTCTTATTCATATAGCAGGTTGTTTTAATTGTTTTACTGGAATGATTTCAAACCACAAGACTGTCTTGAACAGGTAATAAAAATACTCATTTTCTGAAGAGTTGTATTAGTGGTCCCCTGTGGGATTAGATTTTTATCACCTTGGATGGCTTTGTATTTTTCCTGAAGACTTTTGTATTTGATTGGGAAGCAGGAGTGCCTATGTGTGGTCTTGTTTACTCAGTATAGACAGCTTTTTTGTTATTTTCCTCCCAAAATAAAAAAGCAGAAGGCTATAGCAGAAACTAAGTATAAATTACATTCAATATACTGTTATTAGGCTTCACCTTACTTATATTAAAATTGTGTGAAATTGTCAGTGCATTCTCTTCCCTTTATTTCCACCTCTTGCTTTCTTCATCTGTTAATTACTTTCTTACATTTTGTACATCTATTATTAGGCATCCTGAATACATCTTTTCCACTTCAGTCTGATAATCTTAAGTTAGTTTCTCACAGTACTGCTAACATACGAATTAATGTTTTTGTTTGTAAAATTTTTGTAAAATATT
Source organism: Cyanistes caeruleus (assembly GCF_971803275.1). NCBI lineage: Eukaryota > Metazoa > Chordata > Aves > Passeriformes > Paridae > Cyanistes > Cyanistes caeruleus. The sequence goes on along the minus strand of NC_141732.1, from coordinate 49,275,972 downwards.
TGTAAGATACACAAAGTACATTATTTTGAAACTTTATATGAAAAAGTAATTTTTTTTCCTTAATGGATCAGTTGAATGTACAGTAAAGTACATTCTGCTTGTAATTTTAAATATCAGCATGTGGCAGAAGTTTGCCAGAAATTTGCATGGATCAAGTGTGATAGGATCTGTTACTATCAAACAAAATTGCTTATGAATGCTCAGCATGAAAAAGCTCTCAATATTTACATTATGTTTACTTGAGGAAATTGGTCTCAAGCTTGTCATTATTTCTAGCTAGGGTTTCTAGAAATTTTTAGTTTCAAGGATAGGCATTTAGAAGAATGGCCATTGTGATTTAACACTTGGTTTAAATTAAAACAGCCCCAGCTGTATTCCTGCCCCATGGAAAGAGTAAAGAGGTATCTTTAGGAGTTTTAAGTTACTCAGGATATTTACATTTCTAGTACCTGGTAGTGGATGATCTTAGAATGGGACAAGCAGGAGATGTTAAACCTTTATTTTATGAAAAATGCAAATTGAAATTTGGAAAACTTGTCAGTTCACCAGAATGCATATTAGGAAAGTGAAATAATTAAAATATTGTATCTTAGTATAAATTCCTTTAGTTTGGAAGACATGTGTATACATTTCCACCCCTTTTTATAGATTCTGTCAGAACTAGCATAATTTGTATATAAGATAATTTGTATATAAGTTGTGTAATAGTCTGCACACAGCTTGTCTTTTTCCCCATGTAAATCTTTCTCTTACAGCCATGCCTGAAGTCATGCTCTGTTTGCATCTCAGCTGTCCATAAGAGCCTTGTAGTACACCGAATGTCAGAACAGAAATGCTTGAGAATCTAGTTCCAGGACGTACACACTAAGCATTGTTCTTTAACAGAAGTTGCCTAGGTATTGTCTGAACAGACAATGAAGTACCCAGAGGATTATGATTCTGTTCTGCAGATTCTATGGAGCAGAAACTGGTACACAATGGCAAAGATGTAAATATCATCTAGGCAAGTTAATGTGGACAGTTTATTTCAGTTAGAAAAAAAAAATTCCCTTTTCAGATATACACTCTTCATTAATTTTGTGCTAATGATTGTTAAGTTTTGTTTTACCTTGTTTGTTTTTTTTCTTGCCTTAATATAGGGGGAGAGTGTTTCTTCCCAGATGTTACTTCAATTATTGTCCTAATGTAAGAAGACTAGTTGGTCTGAAGCATATGCTTCAATGATCTGCAAACAAACCAATTCTGTAATTTATTATGGAAGTGCAGAGGTCGCTCAAGCTGTGATGTCCTGGTGTTGGTGGACAGGCATCTAAAATTTAAAGCTGCAGTTCTCAAAAAATTTTCTCTGACTTGGAAAAAAAAATAAACCCCAAAACCCAGAGAGAATCATAACGTTCTCTCCCACCAAAAGCTGTTACAAATCTCTTTTTATGGGACAAGAATTGTTTCAGTAAAACTTCAGCATTTTGATTAATTTGTGAGACCGAGATACTAAATTTCTTGAGATACTGTATTTAATTTACATGTGGCCACGCTCTTCTATAGATTTTTGAATATTCTAGCTAATACAAGAAAATAAAAGAAGTAGTCAATAATTTGATAACTTGAGCAAAAATAAATAGTAGCCCAAGGAGAGAGTTTGTCAGTGACAGTTTTGTTTTGTTTTTTATAATTACCATTGTGCCACTTTTCTGCTTTACAGAGAATCATTTGAGTAAAACCTGTGTTTTGTGAACTGTGGAGCAGTCTTTTGTATTTCTGTAAATGCTTTGATTTGCTGCCCCTAAGATCATGCCGGGTAAACATTCTGATACTTTTATAAAGAATTTTTACATAAGCACTTTTCAAAGAGTATCTGAGCATACTGCTCCTTGGTGGCTATTGGATAATTCTGGATTTGGCTCTAACTCTGCCATCAGCAGTTGGAATTAGACCTGCAGACAAAGTGGGTGAATTAGTCCATGTGCAAGAGAACCCCTCCAGGAACTCCTTGTAACTTTAAATATTAAAGTATAGAAGGTTCCTCAGGAGTTAAGGCAGTTCATTGTACAGCAGGACCCCAACTCCTTGCCTACTATGGCAGTGGTTTTGTTAAGGTAAGGCCTCAAAGTCCTGCCCACATGCTTATTTTTTAAAAGTTACTGAACTTGAGATACAAATACGCATTTGCAGCATCAGATTCTGTGGGCTGTCCTGGAACTGTGTATAGAGTTTACATTTATTTTAGTCATCCATGGCTTTTGCAACATGCTGGAAAAACAATGGGACGTAATTTCTTTATGGGAACAGAAACAAAAATCAAATAATGGTAGTTAAAGGAAATATGTCTACAACCAAGGTAGCAGGAACTTTTCCAGATAGATAAAAATACCCTTCTGGAAGATTAACAGAAGTCTGACAGTGAGTAGAAGAATTTTATAAGCAGTCGGTTTTCCCAAAAGTTCAAGTTATCCTTACAGATAAGGATAGAAAGTATTTGGGAAAATATTTTCTCCTCATTGGTATCTGCAGTACTTTTAATGAAAAATGTTTGGTTCCTCTTTAATTTCTTTAAAAGTTTAATTGCGTTTTGAAATTGGTGATTAAATAAATATGTTGCCAAGTTAATTTTTTACTAAAAAGATTTTGTCCTCAATAATTGTTTTATGATAATATGAGCCTTTTTTAAGGATATGAAGTTTGTTTCAAGGAAGCGTTTTGTATACTAAAATTCAACGTATGTTCTGGGTTCAGAAAGTATGACTTTTCTCCCATATTACTAGGTTTTTAGCGTTCAGTTTGGAATATATTGTGAAGAAGGGAATTGTCTTTGGGGAGTATGAGAAATATTTCTAGTTTATTTTGAGAATTTTAAGTTCTCGAGTGTTCATGGAAATTTCACTGATCTCAGGGACCTGGAATTCCCAAGGGCAGGTTCTTCCAGTGAAGACAGAGGTGAAAAAAGCAAAGAGAAGGCTTTTTCTCTCTCCTGGTTACAGGATCACTGCTGCATTAGCAATGGGCCCGCATTTTGCCTAGTCCTTCTTTTGCAGGTGGTGTACTTCAGAAATCTTTTTCTGTTGCTCTTCACATCCCGTGCCAGATCCAACTTTAGGTGGATTTTGGCATTCCTAAACATATCCTTCTAGGCTTTAACAATATATCTATATTTTTCCAAGTTTACTATGTCTGAACAACCTTATTTATGCTTTCTATTAATACTTGAATTTAGTTAGGAGTTCCCTGCATATCCATCATTCTGCAAATCAAAGACATTGCCTTTGATTTTCAAGGCTGTTTTCAAGGACCACAGTCTAGGTCAAGAATGGTCCATTCTGGTCTACAGGAATTCAAGCAAAGTCAGCAGAAGACTTACTTTACAAATACTCTTTCACCTGTATGTAGTAACGTGGTCTGTGAAGCAAACTCTGTTTATGTAAAGGCTTTAGCAATTTTGTCATCTGATTTCCCTTTCGAAATAATCTAGGAAACAATTACACCTGTACTTCTCCAGTAGTAATACAGGAATGGCAAAACATATTGATGGATGGAGTTGTTGAGAAGGATTGTAATTGCATCTCCTGGAACAGCTGAATCTGTCAGCTGCAATTGGTTGTGTTTGACTCTATACTCGTGCACTCCATTTTCCTTTTCAAAGTAAAGCATTTTGCATACTCCCTGTGTTTGTGCAGACTGACGAAAACTAAGGAGCTGTAATAGCTGTAAACTACCAAGTGGGTGCTTGTGGAGAAGATGGAGCCACACTCTCCTTAGATCTGTGCATTAGAAGTATGAGAGAAAACAGGAAAGTTGTAATTACCAGTAAGGGGAAAACGAAAAACTTCACAATGTAGATTGTGAGATATTGGAACAGGTTGCCTGGAGGGTTTGTTGAAATGTCATCTTTGAGTATACTCAAAACTTGACCAAACAATTTCAGAGCTGCCTAACCTGACTTCAACTATACCGCTCTGAGTGGGGAGTGGAACCAGATGACCTCCACATATCCTGTCAGCTTAAATTCATGATTTTATGACTGTATACATTCTTGTTAGATAACAGTCAGTGAGACATAAGAAATCAGATTAATATTAGATCCTTTTGGATGTGCCTGGATTTCTAACAGTGTAATTTACAGAGGTTTTTTCCTTCAATTTCTGATAATGGGGACAGTGATTGAAAATTGAAGTTAGAAAGGAAAGATACTAAATATTTTGCTGTTCAAGTGTAGAGAGACTGGCTAGTCTAAGTAATTTCCTTTTGATCTTTACTGCTGTTGAAAAAGATGCTAAAATTTACTTGGGAAGTGTAGATGCAGTTAGCAAATAAAATACAGAGAAGTGGTGAAGGCTAAATAAACTGGAACACACTGACTAAATTATGGTAAATTCACTAAACAAAATGGGAAAAATTGGATGAGAAGATTGAAAAAAATTCTTACATTTAACTTTTCCATAGGAAAACGTTTTTCCGAGAAATTTATTTTCACCTTCTTTGTGCTGCATTATTTTATGTAAAAAGAGTATTTATTTTATTGTGATGTTTTCGTATTGTTATATTTTCCTATTTTTAATATGTGAGATTTTTGAGATTATGTCAGTACACGAGAACAAATTACTTTAATGTGCTTGCATCCCATAAAATATTTTTTACTGGATCTTGACATTTACAAGTTTTATTTATATAGATAGTTTTATGGAGTAGGAATTAAACCTTCGTTATTTTTCAATATATAGAAGTGATTTGGAAATTCTTTATGAAGTGTAGTACAAGCTCTCACACAAGAAAAAGCGTGTAAATGCTACAGGGGACCTAACACTGAAATACACATATGAATAATATATTAGTTGATATACAGTACATATAATTAAAATTGAAAGAGTAAAGCAAATTTATAAAATATTTAAACTGAATAGTGAAGAAGACTGCAGAGAATTAAATGCATTTCTTGTTTTTTTTATCCTGACAGTTATATGCTACCAGTATGTAGCAGTTTTCCTGGGGAGGATGTTTCCCACACATAAGAAATTGCCTGGGTTCTTTGACATGCAGTGAAGCATAACTAAAGCAACAGTTTCTAGATGTGATAGAAAACAGTAGAATTTTGCTCAGTAAAAAAGGTTAACTTTCCATTACCAAGTAGAAATGGAAATGATGCAAATATGTGTTGCAATTTAGAATGGAAGTAAATTGAGCAGTTAAAAGTCATGAGATGTCTTTGGCCACAACCTTTCTCATAAGAAAATTGTGAAGTTATTTAAATCTAGTTTCCTCTTGAGTTGGGATGGTGGTTGGTGGTTGGTTTTTATTTACTTTTGCTGGGTTTAGGTTTTCTAAATTGCTGAGGTATATTACCTTTTGTCAGTCAGCAGCTAGAATCACGTTTTCTTGAGAAGTCAAAACTACATATACCCAAAAGGAGCTTGGTCTTGTCTGGAATTATGGATGCATGTCTTTGATAACTGGATGTTATCAGGTATAAAGTGAAGGCATGATTTGGTATAGTCTTCCTATTATAGTGATTTAAAAAATCTTCTGTAGAACTTTTCTGGCCTTGAAAAATTTGGTGTCTTGATTTGAACAATAGGCTGCATTTAGTGAACAGCTTTCTTTAAGAAAATATAGTGATAGGGGCTAAGAACTCTGTAGCTTTATGTTCCATGCAAAAGGATTAGTTCTTGGTGTTGAAGAAATCCCTATCTATCATGGAACATATTAACAATTGAAGTCGGCAGGTTTGCAATGAGAATAGGTGTGGGATTTGACTGAGTGCCAAATCATGGATTTCTAGCCTGTCTGCCAGTAGTTTGGTGTCTTTCTGGATGCCCTTGTGGGGCATAACAATAGATTTCACTGCTTGCATAGATAGACAGAATTTTATGTCCATTAAGATACTTCTAAAGCAGACGATGATGAAGACTTTTTTGTACAATTATCTTTTGTTTTGCGTTTGAAATCCCTTAGTTTTGTGTTACAGGGTTTTTATTTGTTATGTCATGTTAGGTCTCTTGGCTTGAGAAAAGACATAAAAAGAAATATAGCAGAAATTTAAATTTAAAGAGGAACAAGTATATCATTGTGATGTGTATTTCTTCTGTTTACTTATTTTAATGTGTTCTTTCCCCGCCCCCTCTTGTCTTGTCTCCTTCTTCCTGTCAAATAAAGGCCAAGAAACACCAGGTCTTCCTAACAGAGACGTATGAAAACAACATGAGAGAGCTGGAGTTACTCTTGGACAGCTTTGCTATGTCAGGCCAGCGGACAGCAGGTTAGTTGAAAGTATAAAATGACAGATGCATCTGTCAATGTTCCAAAGTCACTACATTGTGGGAATTCTGCAGATGCCTCTTGCATTCCCTCTTCTCAACATGCTTTGATTTGATGACATGATAAGAGCAGTTCTCACAGCAGTCAAATGGCCTTGCTAGCTGAGAAAGGGTGACGGATTGTGGACCTGCTGTTGTCAGCCCAGAGCTTGATTTACAAATGCTGGGGTGTATATGATCGGTCAGAAAAGGGCTCACTTGCTGTGCTCTAAATCCAGCTGAGAAAAAAGTCCTTACAGTATACCTGCAAAGGGAACAGATGTTTTGCCTGAACTGAGCCAAATTCTGAGGCAACCTTCAGCAACTTAAAGGTCATATATTCAAAAAGGTTGTGTAGGACACATGATGCAACACAATACTTTTTACAGTTGATTGTGGACCAGGGCTATGTTGCATTCGTTTAATCTGATGCAGAACAAATATTTCTCTGTTTTCATTAAAATTAATTGTAAGTCGGTGTCACTCTGCTTTTTTTTTGCGTTACCTGCCTTTGTGTATAATTATTTTATTAGACTTAATAAACTTCTGCCTGGTTAGACATTTGAAACAACGGCTAACATAAACAAGCTGAACTTTAACATCAAGCTAATGACTTTTTTTAAAGCTGGAAATTGAACACTTTTTAAAACCTTCATTTTAAACTGTAATTCCTGTTAGAAAAATTACATTCTAGACACAAAGTGATTCCAATTTACAGTGAAAGTAAGCTGGAAAAAAACAAGTAAAATGTGGCTTACAGAGCAAATGGGTTTATTTTATAAATATCATGATATGTTTTTGCACTTTTTAGCAACAATATGCATAAATGGGCTGTTAAAAATACTTTTAAATGAAGATACATTTTTTTGTATATTCACAAAATTATTTTTTTTAGGGCCTGGTGCTGTTAAATTCCAACAAAGAAACAACTTCTTGGGATTTCCCTTGTCCTTAAAAGGCGAGCTTGGATTCTGTGTTGCATTGATTTCCTTGCATAGGCTATATGCTTTTTTGTTCCAGAACCGGTATCAGTTTTATTCTGTAATTATAAATGTAATTATCATGATAATACCCATAGATTTATGGTTGAAAAGCTCTTTAAGACCGTGTATTTTCCACAATTTTGCAAAGTTCCACATGCTCAGAAGGACTTAAGTAACTCTGGGGGAAGCTGGAAGCTGCTGCCAAAGTGCAGTTTCCAAATTGTCTTTTGCATGGTAAACCTTGCTGAGAGCAGCTTTGACTTGCTTCTATAATATTAGAAATTCAATAATGGTACCTTCAATATTAATTTCCTTTGTTAGAGGTAAACTTTTAAATTAATTTAAATAGATCTCTTTTTTTTCAAGCTTTAGTATTTCTGAAGAGGCTCTTGAGGCAGATAGTAGAATTTAGTTTTGCAGTGGATTGACTGAGTCTTTACAGTCAATTACAGTCTTTTAATATTAAAATAGACATTGACTAAGACATTTGTTCTACATATTTGCTATGCTTTTAAGTTTGAAACCTAATTTTTAATGCTTTTGTGTTATTACTACTCTGGTGTACATAAAAAATTTTTGTATCTAATAGTATTTATTTAAATTTGTAAACAAATTATTATTACTATATTTGCCTAGATGCCAATAAAAGTAAAAGTCTTAAATAAGACTTTGTAGTCTAATTACTAGATGAGGGTCTACATGTGCCACAGCTGATGGGGAAGTCTTTCTTGTTCTTGTGGTCAGCACTGAACTCAAGGGGTTGAGAGATGTACTTAAAAATCTGTCAATATTAAAGATCAAACACTAAAGATCCAGCCCCTTAATTCAAGCAGTGATTAGTCTGTGATTATTAAGCTATACAGTAAAGATAATACTGTATTTTTAAGATTATGTCATGGGTTGATGGTGGGCTAATGCTAGGCACCTATGAAAGCTGCTAACTCATGCAGCTGGACAGAGGAGAGAAAATTTAATGAAGGTTTTATGGGTTGGGGTTAGGTTCTGGAGAGTTCACTCATCAAATGCCATCATAGGTGAAACAGGCTCAGTTTACAGATATGAAGTGAACTTTCTGCTAACAAATCAGAGCAGGATAAAGAGAAGTAAAACAAACCCTTGAAAAAACACCTTCCCACCACCCCTCCCTCCTCGCCTGCTCTACCTCCTACCCCAGTGTCACAAGGAGACAGGGAATGGGGATTGTGGTCAGTTCATCACCTGAGCCTTCTCCCACTGCTCGGGGAGAGAAGTCACTCCCCTGCTGCACCGTGGGGTCCCTCCCACAGGAGACAGTTCTCCATGGACTTCTCCAATGTGGCTCTATCTGATGTGCAGCAGCTCCCTGCAAACTGCTGCAATGCGAGTCCATCCCACAGGCAGCAGTGCTCCCAAAACTGCTTCAGCCGGGGTCACTCATCCATGGGGTGCAGTTCTCCAAGGACAGGATGCTCCAGCCTGGCAGCAGGGGCCCTTTCTCCACTGGCCTTCCACAGGGTCACAGCATTCTCTCAGACATCCGTCTGCTCCAGTGTGAGGCTCCTCTATGGGCTGCAGGGGGATCCCTGTGACCCTGCATGAGCTGCAAGGAGCACAGCTGCTTCACCATAGTCTCACCACGGGCTACAGGGGAATCTCGGCTCTGGTGCCTGGAGCACCTCCTGTCCTTTCTTCTCCACATGGTGTCTGCTGAGTTGTCCCTCTCGCTTGTTCTCATTCCTGCTTCTCTGTAGTGACAATTAAAACTGCCCACAACATTTGTTTTGATTTATTCCTAAACCTGTTATCACAGAATCATTACCACCGTTTCTAATTGGCCCAGCCTTGGCCAGTGGCATATCCATCTTGGGAGCCACCAGGGACTGGCTCTGCCACACATGGTGGAGGGTTCCAGCAGCTTCTCACAGAAGCCTGCCCCTCTCCACCCCTCCCCCCCGCTATCAAAAACCAGCCCATGCAAACCCAGTACAGATGAAAACCCAAATAGTTTTAGAAAACTTTTTTTTTTCTTTATGCATATCAAAATAAATCCATAGCATAAATCCATGTCTTCTCTTTTTCCAGTGACCTTAGCAAATTTTCCAGAGCACTGGTCCATTTGCATGAATTCATTTTGTATCTTTTCAGTTTATCCCATTTTTCAGTTATTCAGCAACTGGGTATGTTCTTAGGGATCTTTGTCTTCAAGAAAAAAGTAATTGTGGTTGTAATAATCTATGTAGAAGGTGAAATGAGTGCTAAGATAAAAATAAGTTCTCAGAGTGTTATCTGCTTTGAGTTAGCACCACCATTTAAAACAGGACACCAGTATTATTTTGGTCAAAAATCTAAAACATAGCACCATAAGATCTGCTATTAAGAAAATTAACTCTTTCCTGCCCTGGCCCAGTACAGCTAGGAGAAAGTCTGAAACAGCAGGTTTAAGAGTTTATTCACTTGTGTACTTCCGTAAGACTCACATGGAACTTGGCATTTTCCCCTAAATCTTCCCTCAAACTCTTACACAATACTGGGCGTACACTTCAAGTACTGGGTTGGGTTTTTTATCTCATTGCTGACATGGTGCTTCTGCCACAAGAGAGTGCATTTGGATTGTGTTGTGTGTCTCCTGCACAGTTGTATGGAGGCAGACAACATTTGGGCAGCATTTAAGCCTCAGGTTTGTTCTCAGCTAATGCAGGTAGGCTGAATCTGGTATTTCTATTGGCAGATTGAGCTGCCTAGAAATAGGGTTACAGCCAAGGCAATGAATGATAGCATAGAAAGTCTACTGACTAAATTCTAATTTGCGCAAACATGATATTAAAACAGCATTGCAGGTTGGGACTTAAAATATGAAAATACAATATTTAGACAGCTGGACAAAACCTATGGCATGGAAGATGACTCTTGGATTGACTTAATAGATATTGTTTTAAACTGAGTGAGACTTGTGTGTTACCACTTCACTTGAGCTACAAGAATGTGTAAAAAAATAGTGTTTATTTTTCTTGTGCAACAAGTTCAGTGCAGAATGTTCCTATAGTGGGTAGTAGTGAGAGGCTGGTCTTGTAATTGAGAAGACTGGGCTGGAGCTCTGTGCATAGCTATAGCTGTGGTTATGTGATAAAAATTGCAGTCACTTTATTCAATATGAAATTATAACTTCTCAAAAAAGATCAGGTTTTATGAATTCTTCTTAGATTGGTTTTAAGTATAAAGTTGCTTGGGTATATGTAGGATTCACAGGGCTCTGAAGTGTCATTAACTGCCATTGATAAAGTTTTGCTTTTCCTTGACTCTATAGACTTTTAGAAACTCTGCTAAGTAGGTGGCGTGGCTGGTAGGACAGAGCAGGGGTCTGTCACTGGGGTGTGCGTGCTGTAGAACAGATCTTGCTCCTATTACTGAAAGCAGTCTTGCAAATATGTCTTGCTTTGACTAGCTGGGACTTTGACTGTAAAACCTAGTCCAAACTGAATAGCACTTTATACTTTCTGGTACTATCAAAAGTTGGGAAAGAAGAGGCTAACTAATTCTTCAGAAAGAATTTTCTGAATGGTAGTTGGCAATACATTCTGACTTGTGCACTTAAGTAGGTTTTCCACTGAGTTCTGATGATGCTTTTTGTGAAGCCTACAGGAGAAATGTCATAGTTTTTATCATGATGACATATTTTTAACAGTAATTTTATAATTTATTTATATTTACAATGCCTTAGTAGAATCTTGTGCTTATTAGATGACACTAATTATGGAATTCTTTAGAAAGTACCCTGCAAGTATGTAAGTGCATCTCCTCTAGCTGATAAAGTTCTATGGGGAGCTAAAGAAAAGGCTTAGAATTTAGTATTTGATTTGACTTTATGAGTCACTCTGTGAAAATTGCTTAAAGACACTGGCGATAAACACCTGTATCATTGTTTAGTTGTGATGGTAGTTATGATGATTTAGCCTTCCTGGATTTAAAATGCCACTGATACTTTCACCTTTGCAAAATAAGGCTGCTGTTAAGAGTTGGTAAAGATAATTTTTCTCATAGAACATGTTAAAACTTGTTGAAAAGTTGATACTGTAATTTGCTACAAAGTGATAAATGCTTCTTAGGAATATAAGTAATGCTGAGAAGGATGATCTGTCAATAACCTAGTATTGTGGTGTAACACCAGGAAAAAAAGAAAAGTATGTTCTTGGAAACTGAATATCAACTGACATCTTGTGACCTCTCAATCAATACAGTGTTATTTTGCTTTCTTGGCACATTGTTCTATGCACTTTGGAATGGTCAGACTTGTTCATATGTCCCTAATTAGGGCAAGAAGATCAGAAGTCTCAATCTAAAGGTTTAATAAATAAGTTTAGAATGTATATAATGGATATATCAGATTTATAATTGAAGTATTATGTAGGACTCTGCAGACAGATAATATTTTTTTAGTAATTTCCTTTAGAATAAAATTCAAGATAATTTAAAATGTTTTTAAGTCTTCTCCAAGCATAACATAATCATGTGATCTTTGGCTCAGTAAGGCTTTAGGTAAATGAAGTACTTCATTACCATATACATGCTTAGTCACAACAGCAAAATAATGTCAGGAAAAGTGTAACATTCTTAACTTTCAGACAACATGTTTTTCAAAGTATATAATTGTGTGGTTTCAAAGTTGGCTTGTCTGACTGAATGACATGCTTGACCACAAGAGAAATAATATGTGAGACTGCATACCAAAAGCATTAGGTATAAATGTAATCCAGAATTTGCAGTTCTGCACCTAGTATTAAAGCTTTTATACAAGTGTCTTTCAGCTATATTTGCTGTGAAAGCATGGCTATACAGCTGTATCTCTCATGGCAAACAAGGCTGCTCTTCTGTGTTCTGTATAGTTACTGAAGCCCTAAATAATTCTAATACCTTGCATCCAGGGTGAGTAGTTTTCTCTCTGTGGCTTTAAGGCTTAATTTTTGTTCTGTGTTTTCCTTCAGGCACTTGTGAGGACAAAGATAAACCTCTGAGCTGCTCTGTCGTTGAGACTTTGAGGTGTACCTTGACAGCTTACCAGAACAAGCTGGAAGATACGTCTAATGAGGTAACACTTGCAATGTTTGGCTCTATATGTATTGCATTTGGCCTGCAGCAGTACATAAACTTAGCTTGTAAAAAATAGCAGAAGAGTGGGAATGTTGAGTTGACAGCTTCAAGTATGCCCAAAGAAAAAATCTCTGTCACTACTATTTGTCTAAGCTTGCCCTGCAGTGAAGCTTCACATTTGTGGGGACAATTTTTTGTCTTTCTAGATTAATTTGGTTTTCTTGTTCAATCTTTTTGGTTTTTTTTCCCAAAAATATTTAGGGTAACAAGCTGTTCATATATAGGATTTTAATTAAAAGATAATGATCTCAGAGGGTGGCTGCATATACTGCAATGTTCCGAAATACATAATGGTTGAGCCTCATAGTCACTGCTCTCAGTTATGTAAATGGTCAGGCTCCCCTGTACTTATAAAACTGTATAATTTTCTGAGGAGAGTGTGTTTTCAATGGATTCTCTTTGGGAGCTATTTTACTGTAATTTCAATTAAAATAGGACTGTTAGAATACTCTCTTTATCTAACCAAATAATTGAATTATTTCAATTTTGGGAAACTTACCCTTGAAAAAATCAGATGTTTTCCATGCAGTCCTACTGTCCTTTTATATCACTGACCGAGAAGTTAGAGTTTTGCATTTATTTTGTTGTGTGTTTTGCTAGTCTGACTAAATTACTCCTCTTGGGTGCAAATGTTTTATTAATTTGTGTCTTTAAAGGCTGTAGAAAGAAGTTAACTGCACCACTGAAATTTTTGTGCAAACTTGTGATTAGTTTTTGAATAAAATTGGCAAATACAGAAAGGCAAGATTGTAAGATGATTGTAAAGGTGCCAGCACTCTATTTAATTTCTAAGTTTTGTCTTTTGTTTTGACAAATGTGTAGTCTAGCTAGTCACTCAACACATTAAAAAAATTAAAAAATAATAAAAGAAAAGTATATCAGCTTTGCCCCTGTTATTGTGAAAAGAACACAGGACCTCTCCCACAAGACCTTTGAGTTTGTTCAAGGGGCACAAAAATAAGTGACCATGGAAACAATTATACTTTTTAAACAGCAAGCACTGTTAAATCTTTCCCAGCGAGATAAGAGAATTGATGTGTATAGTCATTATGAAACTCTTCTGAGACCCAAGTCTGGAAGCTGAAGAGTAACTAGGAACATATTACCCACAGCGAATTGTTATTTGGGAGGAGGAGCATCACGTGATAGGCAGCACAGTTGAAAAGTCGACTCAGCAGGCTTTGGCTTAGTGATGTGCTTTGTTGTGAAACTGTGCCAGAGACAGCAGTGGGGAGACCAAGGGGGTGGCTTCTAAGAAAGCAAAGAGAGTGTTCTGACAGAAAGAAGAATGAACTGTCAAGGAAAATAAATCGCAAGCAGAGCAGGACCAACAGATGACCTGCCACAAGACTTCCCAGTAGGACTGTGTGTGACTGACCCTGAAGTTGTCATATGGAGCCAGAGATCACTGAGCACCTTCGTGGTGCACAGAAAGGGCAGTGCTCTGTCCTTCTTGATTACCCCCGCCCCCACAGAGAATGCTGCTTTTGGCTTTTTATGTGTGAGATATGTTTAATAATAAAACTTTTTAATAATACAGTAATGCACAAGGGGACTGTGAAGGGCACTGTGCAATACATACAATAGGATGTTTTAATACACAGTAAGGAACGGTTTTTAGTAAGCAATACAATTGTGAGCAAATTTTAGTGGCTCTCTTTATAAAAGATTTTCAACAAGATCCTACATATTGATGAATTTATTAATGTATGTGTACATCTGTATGTATATATGAAATATGCTGGTAAACTTGTAATGTGTCATCTTTAACTTACTGTATTAAACATTAAGTTAAAAGATCTAGTTAGTTTGTGTGACGGAAAGGTGTAGAAGTGTTTGGGGTTTTGTAGATAACTAGCTTCTGACTTTCTGTATAGTGCAGATGCCAGAATATGTTTCAGGAGATGGAAAATACTAGTAAACCAATAAAAAGATTGGAAATATTTAGTAGCATTCTTTAATTTACTATAATTATTTCTAAGTGTTTTGCCAGATTTCCTGACATCAAAATACAAAAATAAAAAATTTTAAAAGTAATTAATAAATTTTGTAAATGAAGCGTTCTATTTCTGAGTTGCTCCTTAAATGTCAGGCATTAGTGTTATCATCATATAAACAAAGATACAGATTATTTTGATATGTTGTTATACTTTTTGAGAGTGGAAAGTGATGGTACCTCAGCACACATTAAGCAAACTCTGAGATGGTTACTTTTAACCCTACAGTAGTCACTATGCCTCTTTGGAACACTGCTGCTTTTTACTGTATGTGAGTACTATCCAGTGCTCAGAAAAGAATCATGCTTCTAGCTGGATAATTTCTGCAAATGGCCGCTGACTTGAAAACTTGTTTTCTCAAACCACTCCCCGGATCATTACCTGAATTTACTGAATGCTTTCAAGCACATTTCAGAATTTGTGTTTTTGTCAGATATTTTGAGAGTTAATAGGATAGGTAAGAGTGGGCTCAGTTTGGGATTCTGCCACTAGTCTTTATTTTAAATCATTATGAAAGAGTTATTTAGTGTTTTTGTAATGGCATATTATTTAGATTGTATGGAGTATAAAAGCTTTCCAAGGACTTGAAATACATGTTGGTTTTTTACTTTCATATACAAAATTCTTCCTCTATATTATATTGAATAGGTCATTGCAGCCTTTCTATAAAATGCCTGTTTGTCATATCTTTCACAGCTTGAGAAAACAAAGGCTTTGTGTAAAAAGATGACAAAAGAACTTAATGTATCTGAGGAGAAAATGCGTGCTTTAAGACAAGACCTTAAGGTATGGTTTAATGAATTTAGCATAAAATTTGAATGTTCTGCAAAAGGTATCTTTCTGGATTAAAAGTATATTTTTTTCTTATCAAAGTCTCTATATCACTGTATTCTGAGCAAACTAGTTTACCTTGCAAGTTTGTGTGAAACCATGCTGCTTTATTCTGGTTACCACTAAGTGCATAATTTCAGTGATTTCACTTCTGAAATAATTAAAATACTTTTATAAATTTGGTAAGTATTGTTTTATTGAAATCGGTATCAGTAATCTTTTTTGTTTAACTGTTTCTCTCAAGAAAAGGGAAAGAGAAATCAATTACCACTGTGCCTATGAAGGTATATTTTGTAAAAGATGTCCATTCTTTGCTTAATTTTTTTGTTTGTGTTTATCAGAAAGGTCAATGCATGTAATGCATCGAGTTGTCTTTAACAGCTGTCAAACGTGTGGCCTAAAATTTCTTGGATTTAAAGTTACCTGAGATAAAAACACTTGAGAGCTCTTTCCTTTCGTTTTGGAACAATATTTATTTTTTCTGTTTTTGGCTGACACCAGTTTTGTAATGTCCTGTCTGGTTAAATCAATAGCTGAGGGAGTGAGTAAGTCCTGAGGTTGTATTTTAACTTACTGTCCCAACTAGCAGTATATTGTATTACTGCAAAAATAGAATGTCTGTAAAGCCAGCGTTTTTCAGATTCTTTTGCAGAGGATATGCTGCTTTATCTTTTATGCAGTGTTTTTCTGTAGCATTCATTGAATCTTCACATTAATGGATACTTACACATGATGTGTTGTCACCTGTTATGAACTTTCTTTACTAATTTATGTTCAGAAGATTTAGGTCTTCTGTTACAGCCCCTTTTTAACTCACCTAAATTTGGCAACCCTTTGCAAGAGATACTTGTATTTTTCACACACAAACTGAGCTTCCTACACAAACAGGGTACTGCTTTTTATGTAATATGCTGGTTTTCAATCTCTATAAATTTTTGGTAATAATATTGTATAGATGATCAAAATCTAGATCCAAACTGAAAACATTTATATTAGAAATTTAAAATTAATATTTTAATATTTTTATTTAGAAGAATAAAACTTGTCATTTTCTGATGATTTTGGTAGCATCTTTTGTATGATTTTATGAAAAATAAGCAATAGTTTCAGTTTGACCTTTTGCAAACTTCAGTAGTGCTGGACATCCAGTGTAACTGGACAATATTTTGGCTCAAAATGTATTAAGTTCTTTAGTGTATTAAGTTCTTTGTTTACCTGGTAAGATTTGGTGCTGGTAACATAATGGTATTTATGACCATTTCTGATTATTACTTACTTCCCATGCTCCAAAGTGAGTCCTCACTTTTTTTTATCTTGCATGTAAATAATACAATTGGAAACAGCCGCTATGTTGCTTGCAGATTCAGCTCCAACAGATCAGGGATTCACTCAAAAAAATAATGTACCTTTTCAATTGCTCTGAGAGGTTTGCACTCTGTAGAGGATGTGTCCCTGTGTTCTGCACCTCATTTGTGGGGGTAGAGGGGACTGTTAAGATCACTGCATCATGGAGCCTTTATCAGAGGTGGATTTCCAAAGCTGTCTAGCTGCAAGCTGTGGAAGAAGCCTATTGTCAATTTGAAATTCTGTTCCTGAAGGAAAAATTAAGTCCACCTAGCCTCGAGTCTTGTGAATACATGTGGTTATATGACTATTTCTTTCCTCAGGTGATGAACACTAGACTAAGGTAGCATTTTATAGAGTAAAATTTATACCAGCCTTTCTGTTACATTCTTCCGTTTTACAGGAAGCTCAGGATATCATGGCTGATGCCAATAAAGAGTTAAACCATCTGCGTGCTAAGTGTGCAGACAGAGAGACTTTAATAGAAACTTTAAAAATGCAACTACAGGATGTACAGCAATGCTGGGAGAAAGAGCAAGTACGTGCCACAGAATCTGAAAATGAAATCCAGAAGCTTACCGGGGCTTACCAGAAGGATATGGAGGTATTACTAGAGACAAGATGACTGTCAAAGAGTCTTTATTTAATCTCAGCTTTATACATTTACATACATCAGATGGTTACTCTTAGTCTTAACAGATTTATCCCTAAAATATGATTTTAAGATATGTATTTTGAAATATGTGTTTAATATCTACAGGATCTCAGGACATATTGGTTCTACTTTCTTCTGTATCAGAACTAATAGCTTAATCATTCCAGTATTTTGAATTTTTGAAAAACAGAGTTTATTTAAAAAGCTATGCCTGACGAACAATTATTTCTTTCTTTCAAATTAAAAGTTAACAGAAATGTTTTGCAGTTGAAACGTGTAATACTGTCATTATCATGTATTAATTACTGATCTACATGGCAATTGATAGATAGCAAATATGGAATTGAGGTAGTTTTGCATACATGCCACAAAACCTAGAAATTCTTACTTTATCTGTTAGCTAATTGTGATGTGCTGTATGTGGGAATGGGCCCACACTGTCTTATTTCAGAAACATTTTCTCTCTTTATATGTATTAACAGATGTTAATTTTGTTGCTTTTTCTGCCCAATGAAGCGGTTCTGTACTAGCAATGGCAATGATATACTTGTAGTTGTTGTGCATATTGAGCTCATTACTTCCACAAATTTGGACATGGATGCCAACTGAGTAAAAAGGAAACATTCTTTCCACCTCTTTTACAGTCTGGTATTTAAATGGGGTCCACATGAAGCAGCTGGAATTGTTAGACACATCAGATAATGATTAAAGTGGAGGAAACTAGAAGTCTGGCTATATTGTAAAGTCAGCATGTCTACAACCCTGTGGTTGCATTCAACATGTGTGAATTGATTTGGGGTCCTGGAATCCTGTTTCTTGTGCCAAATGGATAGTTATCCCAGTTTTATCACAGCTCAAACAAAAAATGTAATGATGGTGGCACACTGGATTTTCCTTGGGGAATTTGTAGATCTGTTAGAAGCAAAGTTAAACTAAACTAAACTACAGTTTATTTTTAATTACATAAAATACCATGAAATAATTGTGAGAAAATGCACCTAAGTGTAATTGAAAGGATTCAGAAAAACCCTAGTTTCCCATCTATAATTTCTTAATATAATACCTTAACCAAGGCCCCTGGAAAACAATGGGAACCTTTGCAATAGTTTACAGACTTTTTTCTTGTGATTTTTGAGGTACAGCTTCCTATTGTTGTCATAATCAAAGTTGCTAAATTGAATATATGTACTATAAGCACTAAGGATGGAATTTCTATGGCATGCTATTGTTGCTAAAGTCTATTTATAATTTGCATCAATATATTACTGACTAAAATCAGTGTAAATGAATGAGGTGTGGCTTGTGGAATTTAACTGATGAAGCTATAAGCCTATGTTGGCTGGCCATTTAGTCTCATATATAATCCATAAAAAAACAATTTAAAAAAGACTTTAAAGTGATAGTTGTATAAATGGTGTGTTGCACTGCCAAGCCAATCAGAGAATTTTCTGCAAGCTCTGCAGTTGTTGCAAGTGGGTACAGTTTGAATATAACTGAAAATTTTACCATAAATAAATAAATTGCATGTACTAATAACATGGAATTTTTTGTCTGTATCAGGTAGTGGTTGTGATGAAAGCAGGACTGTTCTGTATTTATATAAGTTATTTATCTATTATGTCTGAATAGACATTTTGTAAAACCTGTTTTGTTACATTCACTTCAATATGTATGACTGTAACTGTTAGCTGTTGTGGAATTTTGAAAAAGGTTTGAGAATGAACTGTGTGAAAAATTGAAATTTTTCAATTGCATGTAGTTCATATTACTGCCCATGTGATGCATGTCTTTCAATTGTAACACAGTTCAGATACAACAAGTAATGTTTCCTTTTGTTTCAGGAGAAACTAACCTTCCTTCATAGCTTATACCAGCATTTGATAGCAGGCTGTGTGCTTATAAAACAAGAGGAAGGCATGCTAGATAGATTCTCTTGGCCTGAGCTTTGTGTAGTCTTGCAGGAGAATGTTGATGCCCTGATCTCAGACCTCAACAGGGCTAATGAGAAGGTAAGTGTCCTTAGGCACCAGCTACCTCTATTAAATTCAGTGACATTTGTCCACATCGCAGTATCATTAAGAAGGACTGACATTCATCTTATTTCAAAAAGAATTTGGACGTTAATAATTCAATACCATTAATTATGGCTTGTCTACAACTCAGTTTGATGCCATTGCTGTGGGCATGTAAATGTGACTGAAGTCTGTATGAAGTCTCTAAGCTCCACTTTCAGTGCAGGACATGCTAATAGTACTAGCCAATATTAGCCACAGGGACCTAATTAAAAGAAAATAAATTAATCTTACTGATGAAGCAATTCAAAGAACTTAGTCATTTACACTAATAAAGCAAGTCTTTATTTTACCATAAAACTGAAACAAAATGCACTTACTCAAGGAATATCGTCTTTAAATTATATGTTTATTATTCAGATGTACTGTTTGAAAGAATGACAGTGTATTTTTTATATTTAATTGTAACTCATGGATTATAGAATTATATTCAGAAACACTAATAGAAAATGTTCATTTATATGAAACATATCAATATTTGCTATAGGGAGGAGCTGTAATTTTCAGGATGTAAGTATGTGGCCTTTCTCTCCAGAAATCCCTGCATTTTTAGGAAAGAAAAGACCTCCTTTTTAATAAACTGACTCCTAAGACTAACATATGACAGTCTTTAGGATTTCAGTTCATTTTCTGGCTCCATTGATCAAATCAGTTCTAAGATAGCAACTCCAGAACTTGTCTGTGCTGATATTTTTTGAGACATAGTAAGGGAAAATTTTTCGACATTTCTCATCTCCAGGAGTGACCACTCTTCTGGCCTGAGCAAGGTGCAGGGCTGGTTACACTGAATTGTTCTAACTGCCCATCATTTAAAAAATACTCCAGCAGTCAGTTGGACCTGCCCCCTTACTAATGGGGTAGGATAAAATCTGGATTATGAACATTTCGTGTACTTTTCTATTTTACTTTCAAAGTAAAAGAGGAAAGGGGGTGGAAGAGAAGGGAGTGAACGTTATTGGCAATGTTTGGGGATGTTGTGTCATATATTGAGTGTGAGGTCTGTACAGCTCTTTTCATGTACTTACCAGCTTTTCAGGGATTTTGACGGTATGTAACTTGCATTGTACCCACTTCGTTGTGAACAAAATTTTTCTCCAAAGTTATCCCACAGAGTGAATCATTTGTGCTTGTTGAAAACAACTTCTGTATGCTAAAATGTCCTGAAATTCTTCCTATGTTTAATTGTATCTGGAATGTTTTTGTTTTCCAATAAAACAAAAATTAAATTAAGGACTGTTCTTTTATATTGTGTGCAATTCTTGTGAACTTTTAAGGAACTAGGATACTCAGATTGGTACTTCAGCAAGACAAGTTTTAAGCACTTGTGTGAAAAAAAAAGAGCAGTGTACAGGTTTTCAACAAAGAAAGCAACAAATATCAACAACATGGTACAAAAATAGCAAAACTGAATCCAATTTTTTGTTCATTTTGTTGCACAGCTCAAGTAAATAATCTGTCGTGGAAGGCTTTTACTTACATTTAATGAATATATTGAAGAAGTCAGTTGAGATTTTATGCTGGGATTGTCTGTGGTTAAACTGATATGTACAGTAAAGTAAAAAGGTGTTTAGAAAAGTAAAAGAATTTGTTTTTAAATGCTTGTCACACAGATATCTCACCTGGAATATGTTTGTAGAAACAAGTCCAATACTATGAAGGAGCTTCAGCAGAGCCAGGAAGATGCTTTTAACAAAATGGCTGAACAGATGAAAGCAGAGGCATGCTGTTGGCAGAATGAAAAAAAGTATCTGGAACAGCAGTACTCAGATCTCCTTGGGGAAGTTCATGCAAGGGCACAGGTATGGTGCTATGAACTTCTGTTTTTTTTTCCTGGTAAATATTTAATGGACTATTTCAGTAGTTTAAACCCCTAACCAGTTTAAGATTGTTTAAAATAATAAAAAAAAACCCTGCAAACTCTATGCTAGTATTAACTTCATTAATAAAAAGAAATAAATGTCTTTGTTAAAACATTCTAGAAATGAATTGCCTAATTTGGCTTACAGTTGCTGGTGGTTTTTTTGGTTTTGTTTTTTGCTTTTTTTTGAGAATGTTAAGACTGTAAGATTAAATTTTCTTTATTTAAGAATCATATAGGGCAACACTGATTTTTTTCAGTGTTACGCTTTGCAGAGACTGTGTAGAGTTACAGTAATATGGTGTCATCTGGGTATAAATTTAGGTATATACGTTCTAACTCTAAAAACCAATTAGTGGTAGATTTCAACAATATTAGAGGAAGCTGTTACACAGATGATATAGTGAGCAGAGGGTCAAAAGTGTAAAACTGTTGGCACTGGTTGTTAGACAAGTTATTTACAATTTAAAATGTTCATTATTATTCTATAGTCACCATTGACCATCTTTTCAATCACAGTCATTTACAGGTGTTGCAATTAAAAGTGTTGCAAAATTGAGGAAATAAGGTATGCCTTGTTACTTGTGACTGCCACCTGTGACTTACTTCATCTGAGGAATGCTATATTTGACTCAGATTCTAGTCTTGGAAGTCTTTGTGTGCTGAAAAATACATTTATGAAGTATCCTTTTTACAGAGCAATTTATAGTGAGTTCTTAGGGTTGAGTTATAATTTTTTAGATTTTTTTGCTTGATATTTACATTTCACATTGGATATTGACAAGGCTAAAAACATCACTATGAGTGGAACAAGTAGCATGCAGATTTATATTAAATTTCCTCAAGGTTGGGTAGTTTCAGTTTATGGCTTTCATTTACCAACAAAAAGAATGGTGGAATGAGGAAGCTTAATTTTAATTTTAAAAATGACACTAACTTCATAAAAAAAAAGTGGAGTTACACAATTTAGATTTCTTCCTCC
The DNA here is from genome assembly GCF_971803275.1 of Cyanistes caeruleus. NCBI lineage: Eukaryota > Metazoa > Chordata > Aves > Passeriformes > Paridae > Cyanistes > Cyanistes caeruleus. The sequence goes on along the minus strand of NC_141732.1, from coordinate 49,253,842 downwards.
TATGGATAATGGGTCATGTCTTTAAAAACTCTATAAGTGTTTTGTGAAAAATAGGTGCTCTGAAGTACTGCACAATTCTTTGGGATGGTACTGAACCTTCCAGTTTCTACAGCTGACTTGTATAGACAGCATGTAAAGCATGTACTGAAAATGTGTCTCTTTTTTGAGGAGTGCATATTAGGCATGCCTTTTGGAAAAAACTTGATCTATCAGCTTGCTGTACAGGACTACTAAATCATTAAAAGGGAAATATTTTCCCTTAGAAACACCTGGGCATGTTTTCTAACACAGGTTATGTAATGTTGGAGTGCAAGCTGGTAGTTTTGTAATCTAGGTAGTGCAATGTTTGTATATACTTAGATGACTCAACAATTTCTTTTCCATCTCATGTTCCAGTTTGTCTTTGTTACCATTCAGTGTCAAACTGTCAAGAAGACAGTCTAATTTCTTCTCGACTTCTAATTTGTGACTGACTTTCAATTTGTAAATACCAAATTAAGTCTTTCCTTTCCTTGCATCCATAGGGTTAGGGTCCATAAATGTCTACTGTTCGAGCTATCCTAGTCCTTACTGCCCATTTTTCCTGGCTTAACTGTATTTTTCCTATTGCATTTTGAGCCAGTTAGCCATATTCATCTCAAAAGATCAGTGCTTTTTTGATTGGAGGTGTGCAGACAGACTAATATCATAGCCTTATTTCCAAAAGAAACAAGGAAAAATGTGCCACAGTTTACAAAATGTGTTCAAAGGATCTTTAAGATTTACTGACTGCCAGTGATTACATAAAAATGCAGAATGCAATATTTTAATTTAATTATTTAGTAATCTTTATTCATTAAATTTTATAGGAAACATATAATCAATGCAAATAGAATATAATTTGCCAGTATTTCATTGTACAGCTGTGTGTCTCCTCACTCTAGGACACTTATCCTAGCACTACAAGGGAACTGTAGCAATTTGCTACATTTTCCATCCAAAAATCTGAGTGTTAATTGCAAGTGCTTCAGTGAAATAACCCCTTGTAGGGTTTAGTTCCATTCTGGAAAGAGAAGATTATCTTTTTTTTCTGTCCTGGACCAATCTAATGGTACATCATAGGATGCTTCCTTTATTTGTAACTTCAACTTCAACCAGTGTTCCATGACTACTTCTAGGTATTTACTCCTCAGAGGTCCTGTGTTGAGACTTCTTTAGTTGTTCAAATTGTGTATGAAAGCAAACCACAGAGTGTCAATTCACACTCTCAAGAGTTAACAGAGAGCTCTAACTGCACAGCAGTATAAGTAATGTATCTTGAAAATTATTGCTTTGGTTTATTAGAACTGCAGTAGAGAGCTAGGGCTTTTCAGAATGGTCTCCTTATAATTAAAATGCTGCAAAATCTGGAGGTTTTTGTGGCTGTGACACCTGCTACTGCTTCTGTCCCCAGCCAGTACTGTTCAGGGTCTCTGGTTCCAAAATAGGATCCATGAATGTTAATAGGTACTACTTCACAGCTGGTACTGTAGGTCAGATGGATGGTGTAATCACAAAGCCGTTTTACTGTATTTCTATAGGTCAGAAATTCCCAGAGTAGCCTTATCACAGATCAGCAATAAACAAGGCACTCTGTAGATACCACTCTTTGTCAATGGTCTCCATGTTTGGAGAGTCAATGGAGCTTAAAATGCATATCCTTTTTCTTTGCCTTTTGAAGCAGGAGTCTAGTTCACTTGATTTGATAGTGTGCCATTTTGAAAATGTAACTATGCCTGTTCCTTAGCCTCTCACAAATTATTTATTATTTATAGTCTCATAGGAAATGTCCTCTGAATTTTAACTACCAGTTGTTGTTTGTTTATTCTATCGACATTTATTAATCTGTCCCCATTTCTCATGGCAGCTACTCAAAATAGAAGGGTTTTGTTCCAATATGCAAAAATATATTGTAAGGGAAAAATAAAAATGTCAATTTTAACAGAAAAATAAAAGGTTTGCTGAATAGGTAAAGGAAAAGGGCCCCTGGGGAAAAAAAAATGTGTTGGGTTTTTTGGGTTTTTTTTTAGTTGGAGGCCTTTTACCTTAGATAAAAGATGGGATATATTGCAATTATATGAAAAGTCACTGCAAAGGGTGCAAAGGGAAGAAGAGAAGTGTGTGTAACTGTACTGGTCCTGACCTACCAGGTGTCTTTGGTAGGCATGTCTGGCCCATGTACTTAAAACACAGCAAAGGGAGAAAAGGACTGCTGATGTTGTCTATAGGTATATATTTGGAAAAATAAAACAGCTTAACTGCAGGGATCACTGCCCCACAGAGTCACAGAATGGGTTGGGGTGGAAGGGACCACCGTAGGTCATCTGGTCCAACTCCTCTAATCAAGGGGATTGTCCTAGAGCACATTGCACAGAATTCTGTCCAGATTGTTTTAAATATCCCCACTAAGGGAGACTACAACCTCTTTGGGCAATCTGTGCCGGTGCTTGGTCACAGCACGGAAAAGAAGTTCATCTTCTTGGTGAGATGGAAGTTCCTGTGTGTCAGTTTGTGCCCAGTGGCTCTTGTATTGCTTGGCACCACTGAGCAGAACCTGAATCCATCCACTCACAGCCTTCCTTTAGATGTAGAAACTGATGAGAATCACAGAATCACCAAATTGTTAGGTTTGGAAGGGACCTTTGGAGATCATCTAGTCCAACCCCCTACCAAGGCAAAGTCACCTAGCGCAGGTTACACAGGAATGCATCTAGGAGGTTTTTGAGAGGGAGACTCCATGATCTCCCTGGGTAGCCTGTTCCAGTACTGTGCTACCCTCAGTGTAAGGAAGTTTTTCCTCAGGTTGAGGTAGAACTTCTTGTCCTTTAGTTTTGGCCGTTGCTCCTCATCCAACATCAGTGTTGGGCACCACCAAAAAGAGTCTGGCACCATCCTCCTGAAACCCACCTTTGGGATGTTTCTATGCATTGATGAGATCCCCTCTCACTCTTCCCCAGACCAAACAGGCCCAGCTCCCAGAGTCTCTCCTCACAAGAGAGAAGCTCCAGACCCCTGACCATCCCTGTGGCTCTCCACTGGACCCTCTCCAGCAGCTCCTTGTCTCTCTTGTGCTGAGGAGCCCGGAACTGGACACAGCACTCCAGGTGTGGCCTCACTGGGGCTGAGTAGATGGGGAGAGTCACCTCCCTTGACCTGCTGGCCACACTCTGCAGCCCAGGATACCACTGGCCCTCCTGGCCACAGGGGCACTGATGGCTCATGGACAACTTGTGATCCACCAGGAGTCCCAGGTCCTTCTCCCCAGAGCTGCTCTGCAGGAGGTCAGCCCCAGCCTGTGCTGGCACTTGGGGCTGTTCCTCCCCAGGAGCAGGACCTGACACTTGCCCTTGTTGAGCCTCATTAGGTTTCTCTCTGCCCAACCCTCCAGCAGATCAAGGTCCCAGGGAATGGCAGCAGAGTGGATCAGCCACTGCCCCCAGTTTAGTGTCACCAGCAAACCTGCCAAGGGTGCATTTGGTCCCCTCCTCCAGGTCATTGATAACAAATTCAGTGAGATTGTACCCTTGGGAGCACCACTGACTTACAGGCCTCTAGCTGGATTCTAGTCTACTGATCACAACCCACTAAGCTCTGCAATTGTCAGGGTCCATTCAACTAACGCACATTTCCTGAGCTTACCTGCAAGGATGTTCTGGGAGACAATATATATATGAGATCCCCTCTCAGTCATTTCTAATTAAGGCTTAACAGGCCCAGCTCCCTCATTCTATTGTAAGAAAGACATTTCAGCCCCTTTGTCACCCTCTACTGGACCTGTGCCAGGACCTCCATGTCCCTCTTGTAATCAGGAGCCCAGAATAGAAAAAGCACTCTAGATGTAGCCTCACTAAGGCTGAGTAGAGGGGCAGGATGTTGTCCTTGACATGCTTGGCCACATTTAATTCCAGATACACCTTGACCTTTCTTGTCTCATTTCTACTTCCTCTGAAAAAGGAAATGAAATGAACCTCTCTATCTTCATTCCAAGTGGCCTGACCCTGTTTCCATCTCCTATGTATTTCCTGCCTGGGTAGTGACAGTTCTTCATTTGATCATGCAATTCTGTTACCCGCTTTGGCTGACTTCTTGTGCATCGGGATGTATTGCTTTTGAGCTTGGAGGAACTTATCCTTGAATATCAACCAACTGTCTTGCACCCTTCTCTGCAGTGGCTCTTCCTGTGGGATTCTTCCAAGAAGATCCCCAAAGAGACTAAAGTTAGCTCTCCTGAAGTCTGTAGTGCTGCCCTGCTTCCTCCTCCCCTGCTGCTGAAGCCCAAACTTCACATCTCCAACAAGGCCTTCCCTGTTAGGATGAGGTCAAGCAGCACAATATTCCTTGTGAGATCCACCACTACCTGTGACAGGAAGTTGTCATGACTGCTTTTCAAGAACCTTCTAGGCTGTTTGTGTTTCATGGTGCTGGTTCTGCAGCAGGTGTCACGGTAGTAAAAATCCCCCACAAGAACCAGTGCCTGTGACTCTGAGGCTGCTTTATGCTGCCTGTAGAAAATGTCATCCACTTTCTCCTGCTCCTCAGATGGTCTGTAGCAAACACCACAAATGTTATCCCTACTGATCTGCCTTTTTTATCCTGACCCATAAGCTCTTGACTCACTCATCATCTACCCCAACACAGAGATCTATACATTCCAGGTGTTTCCTCAAGAGAGTAACTCCACCACCTTGCCTTCTTGGTCTGCCTCTCCTAAATAGCATTTCCTTTATTACAGCATTCCAGTCATGTGAGCTCTTGCACCACATCTTTAATTCCAAAGGTCAGAGTCCTTTGACTGCACACAAGATCCCTAGTTCCTCCTGTTTGTTCCCCATTCTGTGTGCATAGGTGTACATGCACTTCATGGAAGTATTTGATTGTGTCAAAATCCCAGGGGAGGTGCATAATCTGTCTTCTGATTATGTCTTTGAATGCTTATACAATCTGGAGGCATTCCCTCTTTGTGGGAGGCAAAGCCTCCTTTTGCTTCTTGGCTGGTCACTGTAGTTCTCCCCTTCCCACACCTTTTCTCTGTCAAGCCTGTCCCTGTCCCTGTCCCTCCTTAAATCTAATTTAAAGCTCTTTCAGTGAACCCTTCTAAGATCCTTTTCCCTCTTTGAGACAGGAGGATCTCACTTGTTGTCAGCAGACTCAGTGTCATATAAACTGACCCATGATCAAACCCCCACAAATTTTAATGGTAGCACCACTCTTGAAGCAATGTTTACCTCTGTGGGATATTCCTGGGTTTTTCCCCATCACTCCCTGCAGCTGGATGGACAGAAGAGAACACAACTTGTGCTTCAGATCCCTTGACCAGTTATCCCAAGGTCCTGAGATCCCTCTTGATAACTCACAGACTTTTTATTGGGATTTCGCTGCTACCCCCCTGTTAAACAGGTAAGGGGTAGTGATCAGTTGGCTGTACCACTGGGAAGTTTCTTGGTGATGTCTCTTATCTGGGCTGCATTGAGGCAACATACTTCTGTATAGGTTAATTCTGGTCAGCATATTGGGCTCTCCATTTATCTAAAATGGGAGTCACCAATTATTACTACCATTCTTTTTTTTTTAAATTGATGTAGGAGGTAGGCTGCCCTGTCCTAGACAATTGGTCCAGCCTAGATGGACTTTCATCCACATTCTCATTTCCCTGATTCTGAGATTCCAGGGCTCCACACCTGTTGTATAAGGGCACCTAGGAATTTGAAGCAGTTTGGGAGGGGACTCACCTACCCCCTGCAAGGAGAAACCTGTTTCCACTCATGGGTCTCTAAGGTCCCCTGCTGCTTGGTGGTGAGAGGGTGGGGAATCCATTGTTTCATGTGAAGTGGACAGTAGGTGCATTTGTCTGAGGTGTAGTAGAATGTGGCTCCACCACTCAGTCTCTTCCTCAGACTCCCTAATACTTCTTAGTCTTTCTACTTTGTCTCTAGGCTCCAGCATTAGGCTTTGTAAGTCATCTGCCTGATCACAACTCACACAGCTCTTGTCTCTGCTGCACTGAGAGCAGTGCCAGGCTCTGTCATTCCCTGCAGCCTGACCTCGACTTTTGCAAGGTTTCATGGGCACTCCATCTGGGTTACCCCATCCTTTCTGGTGTGCACAGAGGAAGTAACTTTCGTCTAAACAAACACCACACCTGAGCTCTATCACTGAGTGAAGATCACCAACTGAGCTAAGTGCTTGAGTTGGCAGGGCCTCAGTTTGCCCTGCCTGTGCAAACAGTGGCATGGTGCCCTGGCTCATGGCACATGGCTCATGCCCTATTTGCCCTCTCTGTTAATCACATTTCTGCTTGCTCATCCTTCCTGGGGGCAGCTTTAGTACATGTGGGGGTGGGCTCTATTCCTTCTACTGCCATCTATGCTCAGAACTCCAAAAGAAAAAAATTTAAAGTCTCTGTGTCATTATATTTCTAGTTTTCAGTCCTGTTTCCGTGCCAGAATAAAGGGTAAGGGTGTAGTAAGAAGTAGGATAAAATAGTTCTGCTAGTAGTGCCTGGTTTTTTGTTAAGATTACTTGGAATTCATGAAGCTCTGCAACCCAGTAAGGTGCCTCTCAAAGCTCAAACACCAAAGGAAACCAGCTTGCCAATGTTTAGGAAGAAAAGTCCGTGTCTCTTTCAGGAACTGTGCTTTTAAGTTTTAAAGAAAACTCTAGAAACAGTGTCTGACATGGAGAAAGCAATTATTAGCCAGTAAAAGAAAGATCTATTGTCTTGCAAAACTTACGTTTCTGCAGTCAGAGGGTTTTTCTTATTTACTTTTGCATATTACCCTATCACAAAAAGCATAAAAAAGCGCTTCAATTAGCAAGAGCACTGAATGTTGGTATTGCTGTCCAACAACCCTATAGGGATCACAGTTTGTTTACTTAGATATTGGCCTTTGACCTGTGATGGCTAGAAACCATAGGTTGTTTTCTAAATTTGGCTTACCTTTTCAGTTCCTTCCAGTCATGCTATCAGGGTTTTTATCTATAAAAATCAAACACCGTAAATAATGCAGTAGCACTGAAAGTATTGTCCATGTTCATACTTTATTTCAGCATAGTAAAGTGACATATGTGGACTGTAAATTGCATTTTGAAATTAAATCTTTTAGTGGCCTACTCTATTTTTGTATCACTTGAAGTATTTTAATAGCATTACAAATTATTTCCCTTCCAAAGAAATTATAAAATATTTATTTAGTCAAAGACATTTTGATCTGACTAGGGTACATCTCTATAGAGGCGTGGGATCTCATATTTTCATTCTAGGGATAGCTGTGTATATTTTTTTCCCTTTTATACTTGCACAATGGAGAAGGGAAAAGAAATTAGGATGCCCTGCTCACTACTTGTTTGGCACCTATACCAAAGAGAATACAGGAGAATATGGATGAATTTTGCTTTTTTTTAGACCACTGCTAGAAGGATTAATGTCACTCCATGTTTAACAAAATTGTCTATAGCTCTAAGAGTTCTAAGAGAAACTTAGCACAATCCTCAGTTTTCTTCATCATATGGGCTTGTAATTCCATCCATGTTTGCCTTTTTGTCAGCATGTATGGTAGCTGAAGCATTAGCATTTAACTTGAGCTGGTACATTCTTTGTGAGAAGTGCCTAAAATTTATTATCTCCCTATACCAGTGGAGCCTGTTTAAACGTAGTCCCTGTTTCAATCACAGTAGGCTCTAATGCTTCAAGAACACAGTTTTAGTCTCTGAGGTGACTTAGAGCACCCAGCATTGTGTCTTGATTCCAGTAATGCAGTCTGCATCCTCTAACTGTAGTCCTGGCATTTCCTGACTTGTTACCATCTTCATTACTCTATACTGGTTTGCTATTTTAAATCTCCCTCTTTCCCTATTTCAAGGCATTTAGAGTAAAAACAATGTTCTGCAACTTAAAAAAGTCTACAATGGCACTAGGCAAAATAAAAACATCTGTATTACACTGTTCTTTTGAAAACTCAGTCCTGTATGAGACCTAATTAATCTGTGAATATATAAGTAGGGGGTTGATTACAAAGTAATTAAGAGATCACCTTTACTTCCCCTTTTCCAGCTGCTGCCAATCTGTCTACGTTTATGTTCCAGAGCATTCCTTATTTTTTTCCTCTCCTTTATTCTAACTTTATTTATTTCCTCTCCTTTATTCTAACTTTATTTCTGCTTTGTAGAACAATGTTCTTTCTGAAATTGGAGCATGTAATTGCTTACTGTTTAGTCAACTCATAAAACTGCATTGTGGACAACCAGGTGCAGGCTATTGGAGTACTAAGGAATATCATCAGGAACCAGGAATCCATTTGTAACTGAAGACTGTACAAACTTTACTGTTTGTTTTCATATATTTTTGTTTAACTGTTTATTAGGAGAGATACTTTCATCATCATTACTAGTAATATTTATTCCTTTAGTATGTTACTTGAATGTGAAGAAAAAAAAGTGTTTTCTTTTATCTAGGTAAAAATGATTTTGTCAAGTTAAAAGACTCATTGTTAATATTTCTTCTGGTTTTGTTTGGTTGTTTTTGGTTTGTTTTTTTCCCTCTTATCCCAGGAATACCAAAAAGCAGCAGAGAAAAATAAGAAAAAAATTTATATCCTTGAAAAAAGTCAAGAGAAATTGGCTCTTGAAAGCATTTCTGTGAAAAAGATGTTAACAGAGTTTCAGAAGGAGCATTCCTCTCTCCTGGCAGCCTGTGCACTATTGGCAGGTGCCCTGTATCCTCTATATGGCCGACTGTGTGCTATGTGTTTCCAAAGAGACCTTCTCCAGCATCAGGTGAACATTTATGAGTTAGTGAACCGGAAGATTAGGACTCTAGTTCATGCTCTTTCTGATGATAAGGAAAACAATCAAGATGAAGCAAAACTAAAGAAAAGAAAATCCCAAGGCCTGATTTATGTATTCCGAAGAGCTGTGATTGCAGTTTTGGCAGCCAACAGACTTAAAGTTTTAGCACAGTCTTCTAGTTCTCTCTTCACCTGGAAAAATGGCTTAAAGGAAGGCATTGGAATTCCAGTTTGTGTAGGAGAATCCAAAGGCAAACATAATCTGTCAAGTAAGCTGATTTTTTTTCTTCTTTGATAAATGTGTCAAATGACATGGTTGGTGAATAACATCTAGTAATATTATTTACAATAGAGTGTAAATACAAGTTTAATGACACTTCAACAAATATAATTTCTGAATTTGTAATTTTTAGTTAACTTGATAAATGTAATTTCCTGTGAAAGGAAATGCTTAGTCTGTTTAGAAATGCACATAAAGTTGCAAATACATACATGAGCTCCCATTGTTTGATATCCTCAATATTTGCATTGTAGATTTCAGATCTAGGTGCTACTGCATCTGCACTATGTGATAAATTTCTTGAAATGTTCCTACATTATTTGCCAGTAATATATTTTTTGAAAATTCTTTTATCAATAATATGTATTACTTATTTCCTACTGAAAATACAAAGAAGTTTCTTACTGATTCAGGTATAAATAAAAATTAAATAAATTTATATAATAAAAATAAATAAAATATTATTGTAGGATTTCTGCATTTCCTTTAGAGGTTATGTAGTCTTCATTTCCCTTTCTGTTACCAAACCAGCTCATGCATCCATCTACAAGGAAAAATGGTATCAAAAATGCTTTCCAAACTAGAAGTTTCATCTATTTTTCTGGTTTAGTACTTGTGGAAGCATATTTACTACAGTCTACATTGTCCTGAAAATAGTCTGTGTCTGACTAGCTTTAGTCAACTTCTGAAAGAGAAATTGTGTGCCTCATCTAAGTTATTCAGTTTTATTGGTAGCTACAATTCTATTCCACAGGTTGTGAAGAGGAAGAGCTCTACTGTGTGGAAGCACTCAATTGGTTTGCTAGTTCCAACCTCCTTGCTGCAATAATCAGCTCAGTCACTGAATTGCAGGATGTTGTTAACAAAACAGGTAATTTAAAAAGTATATTCTTGTATCTGAAGATTAAAAAAATAATCAGGATGGTTACATCATCTCCATTTTTAGGATTTATCTAAACTATTCTGGATCAAGTCTCCTGAGAGCTGTATTGATGGAACAGGTTGAATTTTTTTAGATGGTGGTATGTTACTTTATCCTTTTGGTATATAGAGTCATGGGAAGAGAAGGCCGGAGAGTGCTTTTAGAAAGCATATATACTGCTTAGGCTGTTTGATTGTGAGATATTAAAAATAATCAACACCACATAAATATTTGGCTAGCTCATTTTTAAAAGCTTCCAACGAAGTAACTCTTAGAAGGTTCCTAGTTAGCCTGTTCCACTGGTCTAATAGTCAAGAAGTGTTTTCCTGAAGCTCAACCTAATATTTTTCCATAGATAAAATCTATGTCATTTTGTTTTTATTTGATTTGTGTATTTCTTAAGTGCAGGCTCTGAAACTGGCGCATCTTCAGCTTGGGACATTACAGCCCCTGACTGAAAGGAAATAATTTCCTACTGTGTTTTATATGATATGAATTTAGTAGTTCCAAATCTGGAAAACAATTTAATTTCACATATAATATTTTCGTGTGTTTGCTTTCTTACAGTTTTTGAGAGAGAATAAAATGCTCTCAGTTTACACAATGTATAACAGTCCTTATTTTATGTCTCTACAGTGTTCCTTCTCTAAGTTTATGCTTAATTAGGTTTGTGTCTAGGTTTCCTAATTTTCTCGGTCTGTGCTTGCATAGAATTCTGCTATGCCTATGAAAAATTGTAGTGTCATCCTCTGGAAATGTCACCTCATGATGCCCAGCTGTTAACTATTATCCTTAATTTATTTGCGGTGAGAACTAATGTAAGATTTTCTTGGTTCATCTGCATGGCTATCATCCTTAGTTCTCTGGTAACTTTTAATTTTGAAATATCAACACTTCTGTCAAGAATAAAGGCTGTTTAAGCAGGGATAATTTATAGGAATAAATGGAAGTAGCAGGACAGGGATAAGATGATTCATTTCCCAGAAGCTTAATTTGTAAACTGATACCAGAAGACATTGAAACAAAAGTGTTTTGATTCAATTTCAGAAGCTCTCTTCTTTGGTCATTCTGTTTTCAGTAACTTAAATTTACATCCTTACAAAGCAAAGTTTGAACTGGATTTTGGATTATTTACAGGGTTTATACTGCAAGTGTTCCTGTGTACAGAGTATTGTGTAGGAACAGCAAATTGCAGAACTGAGAGAAATGCAGCAGCAGCATGGATGTGCTGAATGACTGGTTAGAATACCCTAAATGTCATGATATTTTGCCAGTTTGAAGTATTGAAAATTCTGCTGGTCTCTGCTAGATACCTCTGCACTCAACACAGGCTTGATTTTGAGAATTAGGAAGAACCATGCTGGGAATGTTACGGCCACAGTCAATTTGGTGATTCTTTCATATCTTACCTCTATTTGAAGTAATTTCCACAGAATCTCAAGGCCTAACTGCTCATATATTACTTGGAATTCTGTTGCTCATGAGATCAAGTCTCCTAAGAATCTTTGGTTCAAAAAATAATAAATAATTTAAAGTTTGATATGAAATTTCCAGAAGTATTGAAGTAATTAGGCTCTGAAGGAATATGTTTGAAAGCTTCCACACTTAGAAAATTACATTATATTCTATACGTAACATTTTAAATAGGACTTAAATCTTGAAACCAACTTCAATGATGTTGAATTTCTTAAAAAATTGTAAATAGGCAATCTTTTCATATCCTTAAATAATGGCAGTTCCGGATTAGACTACATGTCACAGGCAAGAATAGTACAAGAAGGGGCTGTCTGGATCATTAAGATGGAATGATTCAGTGTCTTAGAAATTACATTTAAAGGTGGCTAGGTTCTGAGGAACCATTTGAGGCAGCTGAAGAAAGCCAAATGCAGTTCACTCAGATGACACTGAAACTTTTGGGTTTGTACGCTCTGATTCGAGGCCCCTTTCTTGATCTTTTAGATAAGTGGTTTTGTTTTGACAAAAATTGATGATCATTTCACTTCATAGTGTTAGTTAGTTTGGGTCTCATTCCAGCATGTCTTGGAATGATCTCTTTGCTTCAGTTTGATTGAGTTTCAATGCAAGTTCATTACAATGTTGGAGTTTTTTTGTTTGCTTTGTTTTTTTTTTTGTACGGTTATATTTTAGGTTTGTTGGAACAAAATCTGTACTGTACTGATAAACCAGAGATGGTAATGGCTAATATTTTCAATACAAATATCTCCAACTGTTAAATATACAAAGCTTTTGAAGTTTTACATGAACATTTTAGTCTTGCATAGTACAAAGTTAATCCTGCTGACTTGGTGTTCAATTTCACCAAAAGTGAATAAACAAGAATTGTTTTGTCATCTTTCAGTGAAGTAATATTTGATACTTTTTTTTTTCATTTGCTTAATGTAAGACTTGATTGTTCTTTGTAATGTACCTGTATTTGTGATAATAATTCTTTAGGCACATTAAAATGTACATCATTTAATGCTTTTATTATGATTCTTCCATCCTTCATGGCAGGTACTTAAGATATATATACTTAAACAGTCTGTTCTCCTCTCAGTTATTATAGATACAGTTCCTTGTGGAATTGATTTATGTTTTCATCTTTCAAAGCAATCAGTAACTTACTTCAAAATATTTCTGTCTTTTTATTCAAAGTTATTCTTCATAAAAACAATGGAATACATGACTATTTATCCCTACCCCAAGAAAATACCTAAGGTTGTGGATGCTGAGCTTTACTGGTTAAGTGAAGTGCTTGTTGTGAAGTGGAATGACTATTTGAAAACACAATTGCCTGAACTATTATTTTAAATTTACTTTTGATACAGTTAAATATGGGATTATAGGGATAGGGGCTGCCATGCTAGGTACAGCACATATGGAGAAACACTGTTTTTTGACAGGCAGACAATCTCATAAGCTGAGATAGCAAGTGGAAATACTGGGAAAAGTGAAGGAACAGTAGCTCTTTGAGAGTCTCCTTTATTTGATATATAACAAAAATCGTGCCAAAAGACAGTTTTTGAGATGGTTTTGCCATCTTACATGGAAGGCCATAAAAACATTGTAGTTTTAATTTTAGATTAATTTAACTAAACATTTAACTAGCAAATGAATTCTGACTGGAGAAAAGAGACAGTCTTTGGAGCTGAAAGACAGGTATGACAGGATAATCTGTGATAAGAGTTAATTTGGTAAAGGTAGATTTTTCTTTAATGTGATCTGTAATAGTGAACCAGCAAAGGAAAAGAAAGGATCCTTTGCAAAGCAGACAGAGCATTGAAACAGAAGTTTTTTCTGGGTATGAAAAGAATATTTTTTTTATTGAAAAGGATGTTTAGTTAGTTGATGTGTAAGATAAAAATGCCTCATAAGATTTTTAACTTAAAAGATGCTATTTTGGTCATGAAGAAAAGGCTACTAGTTGCTGAGGTTGTGGAGAACATGTACTCAAAAATGATACTCCATTTAAGCACTGGAATCGCTGTAGTAGTGCTATTTCAAAACCAGGCAGGAAAAGGGCTTTGAAAAGAAAATATTTGATTTTATCATGTGCTTTTTTTGTTATTGCTTACAGGTAAATCTCAAGCTCACATGTAAATGATCTTTACAATGAAAATTGTAATAAAAATGTATCAATAATAATGTTCTGTTTGCCTTGTACCTTTGGCTTTTTCCTTCACAGTCTACAAACAGAAATTCTTTAACTTAAGCCGGAGTTATTTTTTTCTGTTTATACTCTTAAGTAAATATTTTAGTTCACTGCAGCAACAGGAGGTCTGCTGTACTACTGAATGTAAATAAGCTCTTCCATGCTTGTCATCTTACACTGATGGTATCATAAGACAAGTAATGACAGATTAAGACCTGCCTAGCAGAGGGAAAACTAAATTACAAGACTTTTATTAAGGCATAAATAAACCTATTAACTGTTATCTGGAATACCAATTAGTGGAAGGAGCACTGACAATTTTATTTATCAACATTAAACACAATTATTAATTACAGACCTGACGAATCTAGCAGTAAGCAGGACATGTTGGGTGTGCTGGGGCCTTAAGTCCATTATATGAGAAGGATGATTACCAAAATCCTGTGGGGAAATACGTAATTGTAGCTGTAAAATTTTAATTGCCTTGGAATAAGGTAAATTATATTCTCTTGTCTCAGAATATAAATAGTGTGGCATTAAGGTACCGAGCCTCACTAATTTTGAACAGCAAATGATTTAGACATCTGTAGAGAAAAGGGTTGAGAAATCAGGAAACTCTCAGAAATTTGCATTGTAAATATTACAATAAAGTGTAATATGTGATGTGCTATCACTTCTGACTTGGCCTGACTTCCATTTGCTGGCATCTGTCTTGCATGTTTTCTGAATTACAAAATTAGAACACTGAAGAAAGTCTTTAGAAAGTATGGTATTGGAGAACATAATAACAATAGTAGGCGTGTTACTTGTTAACAAGTGGTCTTTGACAAACAACTACTATTCTTTAGAATCTTATCCTACCTTCCCATTCATAAGTTGATAGGAGTAGAATTTTCATTGCCAAATACACAATTCATCTTAAAGTCACTCTCTGAGATATTCCTTTGAACTCAGACTTCCAGTCTTTAATGGAAAGTTTCTATTGAGTATCTTAAGAGATCATATATGCTCTGGGCTTTTTCACTGAAAGAAACTGAAACTAATAACCTACTTGATGTTTCATTTCTGTGTTTTGGTTTGGGTTTTGTTGTTGTTGTTGTGGAGGGTTTTTTGTTTGATTGTTCATTTGGGGATTTTGTTTGTCTTTGTTTTTTGTATTTTCTAAAGGTACAAAGTCCTGGCTTTCTGGAAAGTTACTTTTAAGTGCAGCCAGGAATTCATTTTCAAAACTTATGGACAAACTAAATGTTGTAATGGAGATGGTTCCATTAGACCGCAGCAAGTACATTGCCTACCTGGAGGAAGACTCCTTGGTACAGAGCCTGGCTCGTGGACTTAATAAAATAAATACCCAGGCCCTGGAAGCTGGATTGTGTGACAGAGTATCCAGTCTGGTATGCATAATTATAGTCCTAGTTCATGTAAGCAGTAGGTTCATGGCCCAAGTGTTAGGGTGAAGCTCTCTTGATAGTACCATTAGTTTTGTTTCAGTTTATAAGATTGTTGCATTGAAATCAACTATGTAGACATCAGAAGTTGAATTCCTAACACCCAGAAGCATGAATATATTTTTCCTTTTATGTCAAAGAATTTTAAGAGATTTGATGTATCCAAGAAAAAGGGTTTTTTAAAATTTCTGTCAAAGTTGTATTTGCTTTGTAAGAGCTAACTTGCTTTTGGCTTCAACTAAATGTTATGGGGTTGACTTTTTTGCTGTGCTTTTTTTTGGGGGTGGGGGGGAGAGTTGTTTATTTGTTTGGTTTTTGTTGTTTTGCTTTTATTCTGTTTTCTCCTGCTTTGTGTTCTATCTTTCAGTAAAAATAGCCTTCTACCCTATAATCAGAGGGAAAGGAGAAACCTTCTGAAGTAATTGGTCTTTTATTGTGGGCTTTATCTAAAATGGTACTTCGTTGAAAACATAATTTTCAGTTACCCTCAGGAGTAGATGAAACAGGTTCACTTTTTTGCACTCCTGTGTCTTAGAGATGATGGACAAAATGAGAACTTTTTCTAATTTGCTTGGGTATTACATGTGACTCTTTTATTGTTTAAATAGTTCATGTTAAAGCAGATAAATTTGTTATTTATTATTACTAGAAGAACATAGAATCCTTGCAGAAGCAAATATTTGAATTTACACAAAGACTTCATACAGCAGAAGTGGAACGCCGCTCACTGCGCCTACAGCTTGCAGAATTCAAATCGAATTTCAGTGAGATGAAAAAAGAAGCAGACAAAGCCCAGAGCCTTCAAGAGCAATTAAATATGCATAAGCAAGTAAGTATATTTGATTTAGAGGTGACTGCTTATAAGATGTGTTTTTGTGTGCTCTTTTGAAAAATAAGTATAAAATCATTCTAATAATAAAATAATTTTATGAAATATTTGTGTTGTAAATGTCACTAAACTAGAATTCAGATGTGTTTAGAAAGGCTTCCCTTCCACAAGAGTTTCTGATTTGTAGAATGAGGTGTTATAAATTACATGTTTGGTCTTCAGCAACCAGGTTTTCTTCTGTATGTTGAAAATATTGATGTGATTTATATACCCAAAAAGCATTTATAGATTTCACTTCAGCAAAGTCAGCTGCCATGAGGGCATTGAATAAGTACGTCCATGAGAACTTCAAGAGGTATGAACTCTGTGGATATTGTTGAATATTATGATAGACATTTTACTGTATCTTTGATGCCCTGAACTAGTCAATGCAAATTTTAGTGCAGCTGTTCCCATGAAGGACTAAGTTTATGGAAGGGGAAAAAAGGCCCTCTTCTACATGCCTGCTAGTATATATGCACCAAATTCCTCTGATGCCTAGCTGTCACTGATCAATTTACTTAAACACTCTGCATTCGCTAACCTGTAAATAACATTGTCCAACAGAAGCAAAAAGACAAAACAAAAAGGTTCCTTAACTGTGTGAAACCACAGTATTGTGACTAATGGACATGGTGTTTGAGGGGTTGGTGCCATTCGATGGGTTCTCAGACCCCTGTCATATGTACAGAACTGCACCTGCCATCCTTGGAGGGGAAGAAACTTGTCTTGCTTAGCATGCTGGAGGTTCACTAAGCACCTTTCCTACCATGTTTATTTCTTGTTGCAGTCAGAATTGAATATATGTTTGAAGTATTTGAGATAGTGAATAGTTAAGAAATCTTACACATATGTGCTCAACGGGTACACAGTAAACCAAAACAGTTGTGGCCCAGAAAAAGCAGTGTTTTCTATAGCTGTGACCAACAGTGGTACTGAAGCCGAGTTGGTAGACTTGTCAGTGTGTCCCACTCAAGACGCTTGATTGCCCCGTTTGGGACTTGATTGTCCGAATCAAGACACCAGGCAGAGACTATTTAACAGACGGTGTCAAATCCATTCTTTTTCCTGGTAAAATATTGGGGGTTTTTTACTCAGACAAAATTATATCTGCTTATTTTTGGTATTGCTCATATTGGGTTTTATTGCTTACAGTTCTGAAACATTGTCACAAATTACCACAGTTTAGATTGCCTTTCAAATGAAGACAAAGAGTTTACTTGAAGAACTATTTTGTCTTTCTGGAACAATTTTGGAAAGGGAGAAAGAGTTCAGGAAGACATTTACAAGGGTTAACAAGGTACACACGAAAATGTGGGACATTGATCTGCATATTTCCTTCTAAATATTGTTTCTTTGCAGTCTAGGGTGTTAATTTGAATAGAATAGCAAGTGCATACTATTTAAAGTAGGCTGAATGCTATTTTGAAAAAATATAGTGAATAAAGTTGTCTGACCATTTTATTGCTTGGTGGTCTGTCTTTGAATTAAAAATCCTAAATAAATAATAACCTTTGGCATGCTTTTGTTTTAGAATTCAATGTGTTTGCAAGTGGAACTTGGTAAGTATGTAAGCAGGTAAGTATAGTTACATAACCAAACACAATTTATTTCTCTTACTAGAAATTAATCACCCTTGAGAGGTTTGAAGGTGTATGTCAAGAATTAAATAATGCATTACATCGGGAGCATCAGGCACAATTGCTTTTGAATGAACAAGCACAACAACTACAGGAGTTAAATAATAAACTAGAATTGCAATCCAGTGAAGAAGCAGATAAAACCCACGTCTTAAGTGAATCTGTAAAGGTAAGAAGATTATTGCTCTAAATTAGGCACCTTTATTTTTTGGTGAATAAGCCAAATATCATCGTTTTTGTGCAAATAAAACGTAAATGCACACACACACACTACATAGCCCATTGAAATTTTAGGGTACTCAGAAACACTGTCAAGATTCTTCAAGGTATAACATCACTTTTCTGCTCTTGGAACTGGGTGATGTACACTAATATATGTGAAGTGTCAGAAATTTATAGGGGACACAGGTGACAGCAGATCTAGCTGCAATTTATATGAAAAAATAAATGAAAACGTACAGGGATACTTTGATTTTTGATAGAGGTCACAATAATATTTTAAAACCTGAATTGTCTGTTCCCTGAATATAATATTAGGGTGGAGAATACATTTGTCAGTTTGGAATGTGTGAGGTGACAATAGAGAGAAATCCTTTTTCATCAGAATTTAGAATTTTCTGTAGACATACCAAGTAATGAGGGAAAAGATGATGTTATTAGAATCTCTGATAATAAACAAAGGAACACAGATAGTATTAGAGGTTTAAAACCAGATGTATATCTAACATGGGAAGAGAGAAAAGGTTGTGATGGCAAGCCAGTAATGGGTGGTGACCTGAGCTCTGCAGCTTTTATTTATTTTCTGTTTAAAGAAAGCTTTGCTGCTTGTGTCTGCTCTTCAGCCCTACTACTGTCTTTCCATCTTCCAGTATTTTTCTGTGAATTGACAACTGAGCAAAAGAGACTGCTTCACTAGTATTTTGAGAAATAGAAGCACTTGTAATTCTGAGTGAAAAAGTGCCAAGCAGGAGGAAAACCAAAATGATCCAAGCTACAAAACCAGTAGAAATGTCAGAAATATTGAAAATATAACAATGAAAGTGGATGTCAAGGAGGATGAACTGCAGCAAAGTGGAGATTTGAAGTGATGTATAGTGGAGGATGCTGAAGAATGTTGTTAAATTTATTAAGGAAGGTTTTCACTAGTGGTATTATTTACTAAAAATTCCTTACCTCACTAACGGTGAAAAACACTGATGTTTCCAATTTACTTGTTGGTTTTTGTGGTTTTTTTTTTTTCTCCCTCACAATTCCCTAGTTTTGAGTGTCTCATTTAAATGGAAGAATAAACTTTGTTGTGTTTTCAGGTTGCTTGTTAATTCTATTGCTATTTTCTTTCTGATATAACTGCCATGTATATACAAGCTGTTAGTCTTGCGTTTGATTTCTTTGAGAAATGCTTGATTCAAGATTTTTAAATAGCTATTAGGAATAAAAAGAATGGAAGGACTAGAAGACAAATCCTATTTGAAATCTTCATTTATGTCTACTTTTTATACATATAATACATGTTTTTTCACCATGTTTTACTTTGCCTAAAACAGACTTTTTCATTTATTTAGAGACAATTAAGAAAAAGGTCAATTGTAGGCAGTTAATATATAGGAGGAGCTTTTAAACAAATATGTTACACAGATCACTGGATACTGAATTACATTTCACAGGTTCTTGTTTTTATTAATTGAAGGCTACATACCATTTTTTTTGAGACAGTCGTAATCCCAAAATGCATCCTAATTCTACAGTCCTTTAACAGTTGTTTGGTACTGTAACAGCTTCATTTAGTGTAAAATGCTTATTACTAAAAGCTTTAAAGATACAGTGCAATGTAATAATGTAGGTGATATGATGAAGGCAAAGAACATTGGCAAATTAAACCTTAGGGCTGACGTTTACTACTTACAGGTACACTGATTTGGTTTCTTACCTTGTAATTCAGTCCTTCTCACTGAGGAGTTTTTAAACAAATTTAAGTTGTAGGCTTGTTGCTGTGTACTGTCCCTCAGCTTTGAATATTAATTGATATCTCTTAATTTTTTCATGAAATTTGCTACAAAAGATAGCACAAAATTGCTTTTTGGTTGTAAGAGCATGTATTTGTATATATATCAAAATTTGTATATGTGTCAAAAAAGGAGACAAGAACAATTGTGGTAACATGTCAGGACATGTTAATGATGTAGTGGTGCTTCATTTTTTTAGCCATGTAGATGCAATTTTACAATGCATGCATCCTAAATCATCATTTCACCTTTCACTTTTTATCATTGTGTTTGCAGTTCTAAACCTGTGTTAAATAAGTACTTTTGAAATTCAAGTGGCAGTCTAATATAATGCTTTGATACCATGGAGTAAAAGTGCTTCTTAAATTTTGAGCTCTATATGTTTTGGTATTTAAAATTCAAGTAAAAGTCTCTTTCTCTCCCACAGTTAACCATCCCAATCTTGTTCATACCTTTATTCACAACAGTAAGAAATGGTCTCTGCCTTTGCCTTGGCATCTTAATTGACAGACCTTTTTTCTTTAGCTTAATTAGGTTTTGTGACTTAAAAAATTTGTTTTTGTGGAGCTTTTTGTAGCTCTCATTTTGCAGTACAGTGAAACAATCTCAGCTTTGTAGTAATCAACTTTGCCCTTGTAAAACAGTGTTCTTACAACTGCATAGGTTTTTAAGCACTTAAGTAAGACAGAAAAAAAGAAAAGAAATTTTACTGTTGTACTGTAAAAAATAAAATAGAAAAAAAATTACTCCATTTTCATCTTAAGGTACAAAATAATATTACTTGCATAGACTTAAGTGTATATAAAAATTTGGTGAGTGTGGTGACATACAAGTAAGGTCAGATAGAATAGAGTGAAAAATGGAGTGAAAAAAATAGACATGCTTTGAATTCTTTATTCATAATTTTTAAACAGGTAAGAAGAAGAAAATTAAAATATTAGATACTTCCATTTTTGATAGCTTATTTTTAAACTTATTCACAGTTCAACAGCAATCAGTAAGGAGATATTTTAGTATTCATGTACTTTCATAAAGTAGGCTTATTAAAG
This sequence comes from Cyanistes caeruleus, assembly GCF_971803275.1. Lineage (NCBI taxonomy): Eukaryota > Metazoa > Chordata > Aves > Passeriformes > Paridae > Cyanistes > Cyanistes caeruleus. The sequence continues at coordinate 49,233,179 of NC_141732.1, read as the reverse complement.
GAGTAATACTTAATTTCTTAGCTTTATCAGTTCAGATTTTAATCCTGTATATTTTTATCTTCTTAGTGGCATATACCATAGAGACATCCAAAGTAGCCAATTACGTTCAAGGTCAGCTGGAACTAAGCTACTCTTTAACACCACTTCTTTTTATTAGATGAGGTGAATCATTTGCTCTGATTCCTCATTCTTTGAAGAGAAACTTTTACACAAATGATAAACAGGTGACAATAACAGATGTATTTTTAAGTCCTGATACTGGCTGGTCTAATCAAGTAAAGTGTTTTTGTTTCCTATTGATATGTACAGTCTATATATTTACTTCCTTTTAGGTATGTTAGTGCATGTAATAAAAATAGCATATTTTTAAGGTTCTATTTATGGAATAAATTCTATAGATAGTTAATTAATAGCTCCAGTGCAATAGATGTTAAATCATATTACTTGATACCAAAATGCCTCAACAAAACAATACTTCTTTTAGAAGAAGGTACCCTAAATTTTGGGTTTGTTTAATCTGCTGAGTTTAGTGAAGCTGCCATTAATTTATGACAGAATAAATGAGAAAAAAAATCTCATCCAAATGCTTTAATAACACTCACATAAAGATGTTTTCTGGTGGGAAGATTTGGAGTGTTTATTTTCAATACCTATATCATTCAAATCATACAGACATATTCTCTGTCCAGAGTACCCCTCACCAGACAGACATATCTGAATTCATTAGATTCAGATGAAGATTGGGATTTATCTGTTTCTTAGAGGTGGATGTTCTCCCTCAGCAGGCTCTCAGTTCTCAGGTGAATTTGAGGTGAAGGTGAACACATTTTTCTTCTTTTCATTTCTTTTCCTCTTCATATATTTACAGTTGTATATTTTTTTCTGAAAGATGATTTCAAATATTTACACAATTTCTTTTACTAATACCACTTTTACTAATACCACAGCACATACTTTGTTGAGTGGGTTTTACACTTACTTCTAACAATGCTGCAGTATTCTAACTTGGAGAAAGGTTAAAAGACTTCATTTACATGAGGAAGATCAAGTGATTTTCATGCTTCTCAGAAAGATTGCAGTAACAGTAAGAACAGAAATAGTGTTTGAGATCTTTTTCCTCTGACATCTTAAGTTGAAAATATTGCTAGAATTTGGATGCACTGAGGGATACTGTTGATTTTAAAAACTTGTTTGTCTCTTTGTCAAGAAACTGCATTTCTGTGCATTGCCCGATTAAATGTAAGGCTGTTCCTTAAAGAAAGCAGTATAGCTGATTACAGCTAGGATCTAACTTAACAGAGAATAGAATTTCTATTAATGAAGTTTAGCATGTTAAAGAGAAGCAAACTCCCTTCTGAGGAAGTTAGAAACTAAAATTCATAATTCTTCAATTAGATGGGGGGGGTTGTTGTTTTTTCTTTTTTTATAGTTTCCATACTGTCTAGGTTCTGAACACCTAAATAACTTATAAAGTAGGTAAGAATGGATTAGTATGGTCATCTGCTCTGTTCTTAGTTGAAAGAGGAATGTGATTTTTAGTACAATAAATTGCAGTTTTAAGAGATTTGTCAGGTATTTCAATTTGTGTTAACACTGTTTGTAAAGTAAGTAGGACTGTTCATTCTGCTCTATTACATAACTTCCACTACTGCTAACTTCTTAGTCTTCAAAGATTTAGGTTAACTAGAAGCTTCTCATAAAGCTGATCCTTTGTGCTTTTTTTTTGTAGATTGCAATGCATTGTATATGGAATTAAGGTTTATTGGAAGGGAGCTTCCTTCTAGCAGCTGCTGTCTTTACATAATAGAACGACACATAGATAGTGTGAGCTAGACCTGAGAGTTCTTTTTTGCAAAAGAAAAACCTAGATAAAGTCTGCATTCTGTTATTATTAGTGAATTTGTATTTCAGATCTCTGCACTTAAACTTCACTTGAAATTTCACCTTTCTGTGGTTTGTCCAGGGAGTGAGATTAATTGAATTGGAGTTGAATTGGGAAAGACCCACAATGATCATCAAAGTCCAATTCCTGGCCCTGCATGGGACCATCTTTGAGTCATCCCATGTGCCTGAGAGCACTATCTGAACATTTCTTGAGCTCTGTCAGGCTGCTGCTGTGACCTTGGGGAGCTGTTCTAGTGCCCAACAACCCTCTGAGTGAAGAACTTGTTCCTAGACAGGTTGTTAAATCTGTGTATTTCCTTTGTTCTGTGCTTAGAACATTCATCAGTATTAGCATTAGTCTGGAGAGACTGAAGTCAGTACATGGCTTTTAGACTTGTTTTTGTGCTGTAGTCATCAATGAAGCAGCTGAGCAACTATCAACCAAGTTGTTTAAGGTCTGCCTTAACTTTTCTGAGTCAAGCTTTCTGGAAAATGTTTAAGTCATGACCAGAATTGGAGGAAGAATAACGTTAGAATTTGTGATTATGAACTCGTTATATGTTTGTGTTAATATGAAGGTCAGTGCAACAATGAAAAATATTGTAGTACACGTCATGCAACCATAATTTAGTTGGAAGTTCTTATTTTGAAAGGATACCATCATTATTGTTGTATTTCTGTTTCATTTCTCTGCATTTCTTCTTTTGTCTAGTTTTACAAATTGAACGTAATAGTTAATTTTTGAGCAATGTTAAGGTTTTACATTGGAATTTGAACATGTTTTTACACCAGCTGTACATTTTATTTTCCTAAATTATTATATTACAGTATTTTATTGTTGGTATTAAAAATATTATTTAGGTATATTATTTACTATCTTTGTATAGTAAGAAAATGATAAAATTATATCCAAATTACTGCTACTTTACATTGGAAGAAGAATGAAATTAATTGGCAGTTTATTACATTTACGTTCAATCTAATCAGATGTAAACATTATTTATCTAATAAATATGAAAATGCTTAATCCCTAAGTAAGAAAAAAATAATGTTTTATTTTTAGCTTGCTGAGGAGTTTAAGATAACTCTGAGAAAATGCTCTCACCATTCAATCAATTGGTATGTAACTTACACACTGAGATAGAACACGGAAATAAGTCATGATTATGTAATATCACTTTAGTTAATCTTTGAAAGCTAATTATGACTAGGAGTTAAGTTCCAGGTAAGAATAGGTTTACCCTTCTCCCAAAAATTATGGAATAAGTTTGTTCAAGCTAGTCTGATTCAGTAGTCTCATTTCAACAGTCACTTTATGAGTCATGCGCTTAGCTGCCCTTCTGGTGGTTTGTGGAAGAAGGCAAGTAACCAAGACAGACAGACTGGTGCCTAGGGATAATGAAATTGTGGAAACAAAAGTCCACAGATTTGGACTGCAAGTTACATCTCGACAGATGGCTGAGACCTTGGGATTTTTGGTCCAATAGATGGCCAACTGGTGCACAGTGAAATCCAGAGTGCTCTACTGTTAATAGTGTAGTAACATTGCTTATTTCAGGGAATACTTTTGATCCGGAGTCTGTTTGCTGCACTATAGTATTAAAAAGAAGATAGATCTAACATTCTGTCAAAGTTTAGATAAAGAGAAAAGATAACTTTAACAAAGTAATTGCATGAACCAGCACATTTTTAGTCTTTTAAAAATAGCTTCCAATATTTTCTGGGTATACCATTTGTAGGAACTATTTGCCTCCCCCTTGGGGAAAGGAGAGAATAAATGGAACAATATCAGGATCTAAAAGCTTAATGGTTTTATTTCTGCATTGTAATTATACTAATAAATACCTCTGTCCATGACCTTGGAATTTATAGTGCAGTGAGAAAATTTATTGACAAGTAATTTGGAAGAAAAATGGGATTATTGTGTAATTACAGCATGTGGTTATTAAGCATATGTACTTACATAACATTTATCCCTGTTATTTCAAGACCTTCAACTATCTTTCAGTTTTCCCTCAAAAATACTAAAAGGCTTCTTGGTAAATCCAGTGCCTGGGAGATCTTTGTTATATTATTGGATCAACTACAAAGTAATTGTGTTACCTTGAGATGTGCAGAGGGAATCAATAGATCTTTAAAACAGCATGTGATTTTTTACAGAAGGTGTTCTATACCCTATTTTTCCTGGTAGTATAGATACTAATGTGTAGGACTTTCAACTGTACACCTTAGTCATGTTTTCCCATGTTCTCCCTTTCTCTTTGTGCGCAGCTAGTTCTGTAAATAACTTTATATCTTCTTGTCAAACCAGAAGTAAAATCTTTCAAATATTTATTGAAATATAATTAAACTGTTGAAATATAATTAAGTATCTTATCTAACTGGCATAAGACTAAAACAAGAGATGCATTCCTTTGCACCTGTATTCCCTTGGCTGCATGCTATGACAGCAGCCGGGTCTATCCTTCATATAATTTGATCTTTTAATTTAATTTGACACTTCATTAAGTATGCAATGATTTTCAAGGGGAAGGTTTTTCAAAATTTATACCAATTTAAGCTTCCAAAATCTGTACCTACGCTGTCCTCTATTAGAGTAAGGAAGCTCTTCAAGATTATAGCAGGGAAGCAAACTCAAAACAGAAGTTATATTTTATTCTGCATTATTTATCATGTTGTCTTTTACAATATGTATTTATAGAAAATCCAGTGAGGTTCTTGTTGTTACATTTTTTATTTACTTTTAAGTTAAAAAGACTTTAAAGTGTTTCCAGTTCATTCTTGTTAAAGTGAAAGCACCTTAAGTGCTGTTGTATTTTGGGGCTTTTGTTAGTGTTTTGTTTTGTTTGTCTATCAACTTTTCAATAAGAAATTGAGTGATTTTAGAGTTACTATATTAAGATACTCAATTCTAAATAGCAGTCCCAATATTTCATTTATAAATACTACTTCATTTTTATACAGGAAAATTTCTCAGGTGTGAGAATGAAGAAATAAGTGTTCTTAGAAAAAGTTAATCATAATTTATTAAAATAATTGGTTGTGTGGTATCACCTAGTAATAGACATATTTGTAACTGTCATTTCCATAGGTGAGTGAAATAGATAACTTTCCAAATTTTGTACCATCATGGTACAATTTTGTCTTGGAGTTAGGAAATACACCAAAAGAGACAAATAATAATTCAGTTTTACAGTTGCAGTGATTTATCACTGTCACTGTTTAACTACCCTGTTTCAGGATCATGTATTTTCAGGGAAACTTACTCTTTGTTTAAGCTTTGTGTTCTTGTTTGGTACTTGGTATGACTCAAAGCATATCCAGAAGGAAGTGAGGAATCAAATCAATATGTCTTTATAGCACTTTGATCTCCTTACTGAATATTGGGATGTAATATATCTTTGATGCTTTATCAATAGAATGATTTAAAAGTTGCCTTTTATGTAAGTTACATTTTGTTTTACTGTATCTGTTTTTTCCTGCTAAGGTGACTACTCTTCAGTTTTTAATGAACGGAAGGATAAGGGTGACCTGTGTTGAAGAATAGACCTTTTAATATAAAATTACATATTTATCAATTCTTTCTTATTTTATTGAGGTTTAGAAAGTAACAGGGATAATCAAGTATGTGTGTTTTCTCCCTGCAGGTACATCATGCAGGATGTGGCTGGCCTGATATTCAAATAAAATATTCATGCACTAAATAACATTTGGGGCTCTGTGAAAACACACATACCTTGCATGTATGGTTTGGTCAGAACTCTTCTGAAGGGGAATGCAGTATCTGAATATAAACTCTATAAAGTGATAAATCTTGTGAAGCCCACATAAATGTTAGTGTCATGCTAAAAAAAAGAGATATGTCTAATTAAGTAATTAAAGAAAATCAAAAACTCTTTATGAAGAAAGATGAAACCTTTGTGTGGCACTAATTGACATTCTTGGCATTGCCCTAACTCCTCAATGTGACGGCTCATATTAATGCACTTTTATCTGGTGGAATTGTGCAGCAGCCTCTTCCAATAAAGGGCTGCAGAACAACCTGCAGCAGTAAAAAAACTTCGCTGGTGTCACCAATGTATTGAGATTATGGACAGTATATTTTTGTAGTCAGAACTGAAACTGAAGTTCTATTTAAAAATTTCCTTGAAACTGTTCTGAAGACTCCTAGTACTCCCATTTTTTGAACAGGTGTCTGGAGAGAAGACAGAGACAGGGTACCATAATATTTGTTTCTCAAATTTAGTTCTGAAGCAGAATGCTGTGTCATTTACCCTGACTCAGATGACTTTTGTCTGTGGTAAGATGCCCCTTAACTTCAGATTGTATTCCTTGTTAAATAAACAATGGAAATTAAATTGTGGTTATTTACTTTGTAAATAAATTGTTGTCATTGTTAAGATTTTATTGTTTTTTCTTTTGTTTCCTGAATTGTTTTAACTGACTTTTACCATTCAGAAGTATTCTGAGCAAATTTCTATACAAATCTAATGGAAGAGTATTTCTTGAGAACTTAAAATAGTCTCTTCCAGGGCTTAGAAATATCACTGGTATTGCAAGATCATTGAGACCAGTAGGACATGATCAGAGAGAGATGGTTTGAGGCTAAAATGAAGTGCAAGAAATTGGTGCAGTATGTTGTGTCCTCATAGATACAGAACTAAATATTTTTATGTATGTATATATGATAGATTATCACTTTTAAAATGAAGATGAAGTCTAAGTGGTAGTTGTGTTTTTGTCTTGCATAGTGCGTGCTAATGTGCACAAGTAGATAATGTGTAGCAAAATTAATAGTATTGCAGAAAACAGTGCTACAGAACAGCATCAGATTTCACTTGTAATATTAGTGCCTCATTTACAGGTACATGGCAGTTATGAAAAGTCATATTTTGTAAGGGAATCCAAGTGTAAACCATCTTTTTGAAACCTTGGAACTGTACCAGCTATAAGGCTGAGAGTCTCCCAGGGTAAAAAGTGTAACAGTGAAAGCCCCCAAGATTACTCCTTTTTTGGTGTCTCTTAAGTATCTGATTTAAAGGCATGACACTGCCAAAGCACAGAAAATCTTCTACATATGCAGGGCTGTGTCTTTTCTACTCTGTGACTGCAAAGGGCTAAATGTTGTGGTGGGAAAGAAATTTATGTTTCTAAGGAGAAAAAAGAAGCATCAGTCCTGAGGTAGTGTGTCAGAAATTGAATAAGGAGTGAATGATCATGTACTCATTCCACCATGCATGTGATTCCAAAAATTCTCACTTCAAGGATTATTCTTAAAACTCATTGTGATAAAGCCTGAATTTTTATAAAATTGTATTTGTTCTATTAAGTGGTATAATCCCTCTTTGCAGTAATACCAACATAATTCACTTAGTTTAAAACATGATTAAAATTTCTAAATTATAATGTGCATATATTTTATAATGTACTTTATCACTTTCCAAAACACAGTTTAAAGGTAGGCCTCAATTATTCTCTGTTTGGATTAGTGTATATCTGAAAGACCCAGTGCATCTTCTTATTCAAAAGGGTCTCCCTCAACAGTCCATGACGATCTAGGCTATGTGTGGGCAGTTTATATTTTGTAATTACTTTACTTTAAAAGTTTTGTTTAGTTTTACTTTGAAGCTGAATGAGCATATGATCTGTCCTCTGGAAGAGATTTTGTGTGAAATGAATCAGAAAAAGCTAATTTAAAAGTGTTTAAATTACTGTGTTTAAAGTCTTTTAATTCACAATAGCTTTAAAACATAACTCAGTGACTTCACAAAGCATATTCAGTCATATTTTGCTAAACATCTTGAGCTAATGCAGTTGAAAAATAGATTCCTTTCATATTGATCAGGATAGATTTTCTATTGAGAAATGTTTGCACTATAGCAAAGAGATATTAAATGCAGCTGTAAATCTTTGAGGCACTGTAATCCAGCCTGAATCACTGCAGGTGAGATGTTTGAGGTACCTAAACTTACTTGGATGTCTAAGGGCTATGTTTCTGTCAATAAATGAACTGTTTCACATACATAGGTAATGAATATAATTTGTTTTTATGACATGAGTGCCTCAAATTTCAAGTGACTTTTGTAAGAAAAATCTCATGCAAAATGTGTGTGCATTTTCCCTACCCCATCTATTGAATGACTCTCAAATAAAATTTCATTTAAATGTTTCTTAATATGCGAGCTCTAGATCTTGTACTGTAGCCATGTATCACAACTGTTTTTAGAGCTACATGTATTGTCATTTAACTCATAATAATCTTTAGATGTTTGCTTGACATTTTTGATATTGATTTGAATAAATCATAGTTTGTACTCCAGTATTATGAGGGTTTTCCATATAAAACAATCACAAGCAATTGTATTTGACATTGTGTTAGAAATGTGGAAATATGCCTACAAGTATCTTATGATTCACCAGTATTTTCTTGTTTTTTTATTAAAATGATTGTGCTGGTTGATATTTGTTTTGCTTAGTAGACCCACTCATGCTCTGTGACCTCATTACACAAGGCTGTAACAAAGACATGAAGAGCATTTTGCAACTTGTTAGATACACTGAGATCTATAAACTATTCTTAACTGCTTCCATGCTATATCATATACTTCAGAGAAAAAGTCATACGGTATGTTCTTTCTCTCAATGCCAGCGTATGAAAAGATTGCTGTTGTCAGGATGAAGGTCCCATAGCAAAGAGGTTAAAAAAAAATCACTGTTTTTTTCTGCAATGCAGATACGTCTCATTCAAGTGTCCTTTTGAGCACTCATATATTTTTTTCCTAGCAAAATTTAAAGGGCATAGGAAAGAATTTATTTTTGAAGAGATGTCATGGGTGGTCAGCCTCAGTTCTCCTTTGCAAGAGCAGATCAGCCACATGGAGTTCATTTTAAACTGTTTTAAGACACTACTGCAGACATTGTGAAACACACAGTGAATCCAGAAATAGTGTCTTGATAGTTTCTACTTGAGAAGTGTCAATCCATCTTATTTCTTGACATAGGTCTCAGTGTACTTCTTAGGTGTGTTTGATTTTTTTAAAGTATTGATGAGAAGTCTCAGTTACAAATTTTTTCTTCACAGAACCCTTTTACCCTAAGATTTTTAATCCACTGTCTTGATAGAAGAAGCATAATTTTTATTTCTTTTTGATAAATAAAGATTTTTTTTCAAAAAACATCCTGTGGAATTTCAGCTGTACAGTTTGAGCTGATGTACTTGGTTTGCATTGCAGTGGTGCACACTAAAAATATGGTAAACATTAAATATTAATATAGCTTGTTGTACCTGTTGGATTTGAACCAGTTGAAACTGCAGATTTCTCTGCTACTTGTAGACTTCTGATGGAGCACTCAGAGATCATGTTTGCCAACAAGGATAATGGGATATATGTTTAAACTGGGGAAGGAATGGATGTTGGTTTCTATACTCTTTTGCATTGTGAAATCTTATTAGTTGTGGGTGTAGGACAGTTTTCAGAATGTATTTTTAAAATGCAATATTTTGCATCTAAATAAAGAATATACATATAAAACTTCATCTGAAAGAGAAAATCTTCAATTTCACAAATTAGTTCATTATACACATACAGCAGTGTATTTGCATATTTTGTACTGCTGTGTTGTGTCTATGCAATTTAAATCTAATTTACTAAGCAGTTTGATCTAGCTTTAGTTGATCTTGGAAAATACAGTCTTAGTATAAATGTGTCACATATGCTGTGCATGAATTTAAACTGTGACTGTCATTGTTCATCTAAAGTGATTGTCCATCTGTTATCTTTTGAATAGCATCCTCTTTATCCTCTAAAGAATGAAAATATTAAACTTGGATTTCTTTTTGTAATTGGTTTTGAATAAAAAGATTCCTCACTGCAGAACCTAAACTTGTTAAAGGAAGCTTGTGGAAGGACCAAACCAACAGACAGCCAATGAGATTTTTCCTCTGTGCTATCAGTTGCTTGCTGTTCTCTCCAACAAATGTCTTTTCATGCTTAATTTGTGAGGGAAAAAAGGTCTAAATCTAAATGCCTCTTAAGGAAACTCCTTCTGAAGATTCTGTTGAAAACAACTGATGAAATAATGAAAACGAAAATCGTGAAAACATGAGATTTTGGACTGGAGAGGAAGGAGCGTAGTGATGTCTGAATTAGCACCCAAATGCCTAAAAATCTGAGAAAGATAGATAACTGGCATTTTATAGAATGTTAATAAAGCGGAGTTTAGCTTCTAAGTTGTTTCAGAATCACTTGTATTTGAAAGTGAAAGCTCAGCATCTTCACAGAACTATGTGCAAACATACTAGGTTTTTAAAACCTTCATTCCTCTTATCATAGTTAGCCTCAACTTTCTAACGGTTGTAATTGTCCACAGAAAACATTTCAAGATAAATGCATTATCAGGTTTTGAAATTTTCTTATTTTTGTAAATACTAAGACCTGGGGGGCAAAATAAGGGCTATATTGTGGATTAAGTGAAATATCTCAAGGCTGTGCTTTTCTGATAACTGAACCTGAAGTGACCTTTCTCAGACACAATTACAGAGCTGTATGTTTTTCCTTTAATTTCATCAGGGGTTTAATTAGTATACAAATAAAACTTCCCTTATCTTCCTTTCTACCTAATTGGCTTGTCTTTGCTTATATATGAAGAATGTGAAAATGGGCTGTAATTAGGGTGACCGTGTTAACCTTTTTTTCTCAAATGTACTGTTGCCTAAAGGCCTCAAAGCCTAAAACCAGTGCTTTGGATTATTGCTTTGCAATCACTATGGCTCTCCCATAGGTTTTCTCATGAGCAGAAGGGCTTTGGGTGCTGCAGGTTCCCACTGCTTAACGGGATCTTCATTCTTCTCCCCACTAAATGTTTATTGATTATCTCACTGCTCCACACTCAGCCTCCAACAACTTAATATCAGGTGACAGTCAGGAGAGTTCTCCAAGTAATTAGAGTGGAGCATTGAGGGAACAATTAGGAGCAGAGTTATTAAACTTGATTTATCCTATTCTCTCCTGAACACTTTCTTGGATATCAGAACATCACACTTTCACAATCTACCCTAGCTGAGAAATTAGTGGCTAACCTGCTGCTTATCATTGTTGCCTTGCTGCCTTGAGGCACACCCTCTTGGTTTCAGTCACTCAGCTGGAAATATTAGAGTCCATAAAGTTTATCAAGGGTTTTAATTAGATCAATCTGAAGAAGAAAAAAAAAAAAAAAAGAGGCTTACCAGCCATTATTTTATAGTACACCACACTGTATTTGAACATTGCCAAGGCTTGACTTTAACCCACAGTAGCTAGAAGCTTCAAATAATTGCTGAAACTGCTTTGGAGTGCTAAAATCAGTTTCCATTTTGCTTAGATATTGCAATATTACTAGTAGACAAAGACTGAATCCTTTAGAGATTTCTGTAAATAATGGGGTTCTTTTTGAACATAATAGAGCAGCTCTTCAGTGAGATACTTGATTTAACCATTTATGTATTGCTTCATCACCAGCTAGTGTAGATTGCTGAGCATGCCCCTTAAAAAAGTTAGGCCCTGCTATTGCCTCATTAATAAGCATGTGCTTGCAATGAGCAACCTAGATGAGTTAGCAGCTGACAGAAGATTTTGACTGGTGGGTCTTTCCTCTCTTTGTGGTCAGTAATTAAAGATTTTTGTGGGAGCCAACAACTCTTCTACCCCTGCAGATGGATAACTATAATAAAAATGAAATAAATATGCATAATGTTCCTATTATCCTGTCTTTCTCTACTCTTTCAGACTGCTAGTATCTTGGGGGAAAAAATCCATTTAACAGCATCTACATCAAAAATTTCTTGCATCAAAATACTAGCAGAAACTACTTAAAACCAGGTTTTTCAATCAGATGGGAAACTGGGTTGGATCAAACATTGCTAACAGAGACTTTGTTCTGTGTTTAAGTGTAGTCTGTTTGTCAAAGGTGGGAATATGGGCGGGGGGCGTTACTTGACTTGGTTTTCAGAACTCTTCCCTCAATGTTGGAAGCAAACAGTAAGCACAATAATTGGAAGAAGATAATGTTCTTTGTTTTTGAATTAGAGATGGATCCTTCTATCCATGCTAATCCACATTAAAAATAAAATTTTTGAAAATCTGATAATTCACAAAGTCTTCTGTTTAGACAGGGCTTTGATAGCTGCCAGTGGCTTTAGGGTAGAATTTTTGAAAGAGAGACTTCTGGTTTTGAAAGATCCTTGTGCAGAAGATGGATGCTATCTGTGTGTTCATATTTTCTTAGGGAAAGTATAGCAGTTGTTTATTTAAAATAAGAACATAAGAGTCAAAATAGAATTATTCAACCTGCAGTCATTTGAACAAGAATAGTACTAACATTTCTGGGTTTAGAGTTTCTTAAATAGACTTATTTTTTTTTCTTACAGTTGTGATTAATTTCAGCCTAGATTTTGTAAATTCCTGAACAAGAGTTCAAGTAATGGTGCTGTACCTTCAAAATACTCCACCATTGAAGTAACTGGTTGCCTTTTCTCTTTAGAAATATTAGAAGATTATGCCAGTCCACAGATCACAGTTTATTTTGCAGGCCTATGCAGGCCTATGCTGTAGATTGCTCTTTTATAGAAATTTTATCTATCATAATGCTTTTTGAAGTGCCTCTGACCCTTAAGCAGGTCTGAAACTTCTTCAGATTAGTTGAGTCTTCAGCACCCTCCAGATTTTTATCAGCATTTTCTATATACTGTTCTTCATACTTATCTACAGCATAGTACATCTCTGTGTTCCACAATCCAGGACAAGTACACATTTGTACAAATAAAAATTATGCAGGGCATTCTTAGAATTTAAGCAGAAAATGTATGCATAAATTTTGAAAAACAGGTGTGCAAGAGCTCAGCGTTGCAATTATGAAGCTTTCTCTACTGTATTTTAGAATCTATCAGGAAATATGCCATGTGTAAAAGAATGTTTATAACCACCTATTATAATTTCTTTCTAAAAAGGCAATTAACAGCTGTAAGTAAACTGTAACATGTAAAAAATTATGAAATCAAATTATTAATACTCCAGCCTATAAATGTATTGTTTTATCTGAGCAGAAAGGAGTAGCAACCAGCCAGATTCTGTATTAATTAGTCCTGTGTGCTATTTTTCATCTGTTGGATTAATCTGAATTGATTAAAGCATGTTGTGTTAATTCTAAGCCAGAGAGAAATGTTTTAAAAGTACACGTGCTATTTTGCATATTGGGAAACTAATGTTAAAATAGTGAAAGCGCCATAAAATAGATTGTACTTGATGCACTAACAGAGAATATGAGATTATTCATTCTACTGAAATTTCTGAACAGTGCAGAATATTTAAATAAATGCCTCTGTGGTTATTCCTTTTCTTTGTGAATTCTTTTCTTTAATGTTTATTTTAAATTAAGTTTTGAGAATATTCTGTGTTCTTTAAAGCTGTTCTCTTGATTATTTCCTTCATGTTTAGATCTGGTATTTGTAAGTATAGTAATTATAGCATAGTGTATGTCCATGCTTGATCAAAAAATAATTTTATTTTATAAATATATTTGTACACAGTCAATATACTAAAAACTGGGGGGTTCTGAGTCGTAATTTTTTTTTGAGGTAATGTTTTTGCTTGAGGATTCATAAAACCTTAGTATGCACTGGTCCAAATCTACTACACAGTCAGTCTGTTTTCCACTTTGTTTAATAGCCTATGGCATAAACTGAAGTTAATTATTTGGGCTGACAAGTAACTCTGCTTTCTGTCTGCTTGCAGAGTCTCTCTGAGGCAACAGTGGAGCTGAGAAGAAGAGATCGATTTCTGCGTCAGCAAAATAGACTTCTTACCCAGCTGGAGCAGGACAAGCGTCGACTGAGCGAGAGCATCCGTGAAACAGAGAGTGCCCTCTGCGTGGCAGCGAAGTGAGCACTGGGACCTTGGGGAGATCACTTAAAACGGACAAAAGATCAATTCTTACTTTCATGCACGGGGCTTTAGCCTTGGCTAATGTAATGCTAGAAAACAAAAGTACATCTGCCTCTCTTTGAAATTCAGTGATAGTCTTCGAAAAAGAAAACTGTTAGTTCAAGATACTACATGTTATGTTTTCTGTAGTTATTCCATAACAGTGCTACAAATACTTGGTCCAAAATGCATAAGCATTTTATCTGCCAATTACCTTACTGATTTGACAACATCTCTTTGGTAGATCCTTCACATTCTGTTTGTGTAAGAAATGATTGTTCTAAAGGGGCTGAAATCAATTTTGGACCTAGACTTATCTGTGGAATAGTATAGATATTTCTGCTGATTTCAGAGAGTTTTAGATTTGATGTAAGCCCCATGCCTTTTTTTACTATAACTTGAAGAGTGGAAGGAAATGTTCAGGGACCATTTTTGAAAGTATTGGTAGTCAAAAGCTGTTCCATTGACTTGAATGAGATTATTACTAACCTCTTAGAGTTATATAGTCAGATAAAATTATAAATCCTTTCAGACTTTGTTATCTATTACTGCTACAGTAGTATGCACTTTGAATAATATTGGTCCATGGCCAAGATTTAAAAAAAGTTCAATTTAAAATTAAAATTTCTCATTATACCTGTGGTAGATTTGACATCTGAAGAACAATAGCTTAGAAGCTTTAAGGGGCTTATGTACCAGCAAAATAATGTAATTAGTATAGTTATCAGTGATATGTTTAACAAGCTAATTAGAATGACAAACATTATTTGGTATAAGTGCATCAAAGCAGATTACGACCCAAAGAAGGATTTTTTTCTCAAAAGCCTTTTCATTTTCACCCTGCCCCAACCTATTTTATGCACTCCAGTAAGGATCATTCACTATGGCCATTCTTATATTCAGAAAATGTTTTTTAAATGTGAAAACTCCAAACCAGTCATGGTTCTATCAATTCTTCATAAAAGTGCAAGTGTTGTTTTCTTCCTTTAGAACATGTAAGCAAAGTAGGCAAATAGACTCTGGTCCTACCCAGAAACTCTAATTTTAATTTCCATTCCATGACCTAAGTGATTGTAAACAGTGCATGGGTGTCTTTCAACTTCTTTCCCAAATTTTTGTAGAGCTGTAAAAGACAGCTAGATATCTAGCTTCTTCTGAGAAGGAGATTTTCTGCCTTGATTTTCTGGTAGTGGTAGCTAGCAGTTCTTTCCCCTTTTCTTCTGAGTAAGAAGCAATATTAATAAAAGTGTCTGAAACAGTGAACCTGACAAAAACACAGTAGTCTTTCTGGTAATTTCTCTGTGTTGTGGTTTAAACCCAGCCAGCAACCAAGTACCCTGTCAATCTAATCCAAAGAAAGGTGGGATCCTGAAAAAAGAAGTCTATGTGGCTTTATTAGGAATGTAAAAGCCAATTCTACTCTTCTGGCCACATTCCTGTATTTTCTGTTGAGATAGTATGAATCAAGAAATGAGGGCAGACGTCATTCCATGGGGAAGAATGCCATGATTTTGACTGGAGAAAAAAAGGCCGAGGGAAGACCTTATTGCTCTCTATAGCTAACTGAAAGGAGGTTGTAGTGAAGTGGGGCTTGGTCTGTTCTCCCAAGTAACAAGTAATAGGACAAGAGGAAATGGCCTTAGGTTATACCAAGAGAGGTTTGCATTGGATATTAGGAAAAGATTGTCTCCTGAAAGAGTTGTCAAGCATTGGGACAGGCTGCCCAGGGAGGTTGTAGAGTCTGGAGGTATTTAAAAGATGTGTAGATGTGGCCCGTGGGAACACAACCACGGTTTAGTGGTGGGCTGGGCAGTGCTAAGATAATGGTTGGACTCAGTGATCTTATGGGTCTTTTCCAGCCTAAATCATACTGATTCTCTGGATTCTGGTTTAGGTATTCTGAAAGCTCAAACAAAATATACACATAGCTGGCAAAATAAGAGACAGTCCTGGAATATTGAGGTATATTAGCTTTTCTACCATGGAATCCATTTGACTTCCTGTGGTGTTTTTCTGGTCATGCTGTCTTTTCTCCTTAGTCATACAGTATTAAGTAACTTCAATTCTATTTCTATCAATCATGAATTGAGGCCAAGATTTTTCATGACAGCATAGCTGATGAGAGCTGTCTTTCTTACTGAAGCCCTAATCTACAAAAGGTCATTAGAGAATACTCCCTTTTGTAAGGATATGATTCTTGGCTGGACTTATTTTGGAAATGTATGAGAATGTATTCTCTTCCTGCTAGAAGATTCCATTCCACATGCCTTTTACACCTAAAACTCTCCAAGAACACAACTGTTTTTCATTAATATGCTGATAATTACTAGTCTATTAGACTACAATAGAGGCAAATTTCATATGGAAATATGCCCAATAGTGGTACATGAACTATTTTTTAAGGTTTGCATTGTGGATATAAAAAGGAGAGACAAAAACATAATAATTTGAATTATCAACAATTATTTGAAAAGACATGATAGTTAAAAAGCAGAAAATTAATTTCTAAATCAGGTGAAGTTCAGTTCTATGATCTACCTTTTTTTTTCTCTTGTAATAGAGACGTAGACTTGATCATTAGTCATATGAAAGCTGTGGAAGACACTCTTCATAAGGTAAGAATTTTAAAATGATTCCTCTGATTTGTATTTCTAGACTTATCAAAGTTTTACCACTGCTTTTGCTGAGGGAAGGAGTAGAAATTTTAAGGTGTTTATTTCTTAGTGTTTATTTCCACCTTCAACTTCTTTTATCCTAAAAATACTAATCATTTTTAATGAAATAAAATACAATTTTGTAGTACACGAACTTCTTATTTCTTACTACAAAACTTACTATAAAATCCACTTGCCTTCCCTTAATTACTGTAAGCAGTATTTCTGGTTACCAAGTGAAGACTGTTGAACATCCAAAGAGCTGACAATTTCTATGGAGTTAAGTCTGTGCCATTAAGTCAGAGGTCTTTTGGTGATGTCATATGCATGGTGGCCATAAAACATATGGCTTTGTGCATGCTTGTGTTCCACAGCTGCAGGATCACCTCCAGAGAAGCTACAGTTACCAGGAACCAGCATGGGACACAAACGAGACAGGCTTCTGTTCATGAAACCATTTATTCAGCACAGGAACAAACTCAGATCCAGAGACAGAGAGCCCTGAGCCGAGGCAGGGTGATGGGTTTTGAGGGACAGAACCAGGGTGGAGTTCAGGATCAGGGACCACTAGGAACACAGCAAGGGAGAAACCCCAGGGGCTCAAATCCAACCAGAACTCCTGGGCTGACACCCCACGAGGGCTCTGGGGTGGGTCAGCTCTTCCAGGGCTCACAGGGCCCAGCTCCCAAAGCAGAAGTTCAGAATTCACACCAGCCAAGTTTACAGCCATGCCTCTCACTTTAACAATGCTTATCTGAAACTGAATCTCTGCCTCCCTGGGCTGGGGCACCTCACAAATGCTACTTTAATATTTGATACATGATAAAACATAAGGAAAAGACAGTAAGTTGTAACCTGTAGTCAGAAACTTCCATGATATTTTTAGGATTTTTTTAAAATTGCTTAGTAACCTTAAGTAGTCTCTTTGACTTGCACAGTTTTGCCCTGGTATAACATTATTTTAAAGTCCAACAAAGCTTTAATATTAATTATTTAGTCAAAAGGACTGTTTTTAACTGTAGCTCTAGTTGTTGATTTTTTATAACTGTTCTTTAGTCTAGAGAAACACAGAGCAAAATAAGTGTTTTTATTACCTTGGAGTGTTAATTTCCCTTACCACATCTTGAATTCACAGCAACATGGGAATCTATTCTTCATTTTAGTTTCTGTGTTCACCAAAACTAATTTAATTTTCAGATACTTTTTTTCAAGTTTCTCTTTCCTTTAATGTTCAAGAAAGTGACAGAACCTAAAACTGTGTGTTTTAGTTGCAGCAAACTCTGCTGGTAGAGGCTGTCTTGCTTTTTGTCCTCACCTTTTTCATACTGGCTTCTTTAAAGCTTAAAAATTTATGTCATGCAGAAAGTGTTGTGTTTTTGCCGCAAGAGATACATGTAATGTCCTTGGCATTCAGAATTTATTGTTTTGGACTGCAAGGTTATATTTTGGTTTTAAAAGCAATGACATTATATGCACAAGGATTAAAGTGTTTGGGGAAAGGCTATAGAGAAGGTCACATGCTTAGTACTGATTAACCCAATGCAGTGAATTAATTGAGCAACAGCCATCTTTTGTTTGAAAATTTTAGTTACCATATTGCTTCTTAATTCTTGATGTACATAGCTTTTAGGCCCACATAGAACATTAATGAGTAGCAAAACAATTTATCCTTTCTGGTTTGTCAACCTAAAGAATGAGGAAAACATAAGAATTAGAAATGTCAGGATGCTTCTTTCAGCAGGAACTAAAAAAACTGATTGTAAATAATTCAAAATTTGACATACTATTTCTCCTAGAAGAACAAAAGGAAATTATTGATTTTGTTTGGGAAGTATCTGAAATGTAAACCCTACATCATAATGGTAACTAATTGGTAACTAGCATTAGTAAACATGGCTTATGTGTAAACTATAAAGTTTACACTGTTGTTCTGAAAAGGTTTCCCATACAGTAAAAAAATCAGAACATGAAGAATTACATACTAGTAAAGGAGCCACAAGCTGTTTTTTCTCCACTAGAAATTCTGGGAATTACTTTTGTTTTAAGTAAAGAAATCAAAAGAAAATGGGTAAAGTTCAGAATCAACTGAAATTGGACAAGTACTCCTATTAACTGCAGCTTTACATAGTGTAGTTTGAAATTTAAGGTTTCGATATTTCTGTGTTGATGTATTCATGAGCAAATGTCCACAAAATTCCACTACATCACTTCAGGATCTCTATTATTAATGCATAATGCTAAATTTTTACCTATAGATCTCAGAGGGATTTTACAGACATCCTTAGTAATCTTAGTTAGACTCAGAATAAGACAGTATACTCTGATCCATTAAAGTGGCCTCATTCTTCTCCATATTCTGTCCCTACAAGAATTCCAGAAGTCAGCAATGTACACACTAGATCATCTGCCTTTGGGTATACCAAGGTGTATCATTCAGCAAACAAAAGTAAGAGAAATCAGAGCCAAGGGAAACAATTTTTGTGCATGCTTCTAATATACCACTAGACCAGAGATTATTCACACCCCTTTCTGCCCCTCACTGTGACTGACATCTAGTATCATACATTTGACTTTGCCAAAAAGGGCTTGGGCATGCTTGTGCCCAGAATGATTCTTTCAAGACTACTGCGGAGATACCTTTTTAATCTTCATGAATATTTATGAAGCATAACTGTTAAAGAACTTGAGCACTGGATATGCTAAGACAGAAAATATTTTTAGCAGCTAGTTTCATGTCCTTCATAACTTACAAGATGTTCTTTAGAAGGTTATTTTTTGTTTTACCCTGGGTCTTGTTACACTAGCTATCTTTATCCTACTCCTGGAGATGAATTATTTCCACAAAGGTTCCTGATAAAATAAGAGATCTTTCTTCATCTTATACCATCTATATACTATGGACAAATATCTAAATGCAAAGTGGATGTTTTAACAAATTAAAACATCAAAACAGAGTATCACCAAGAACAAACAGAGACCTCAAGAGGATTGTGGTTTGGTTCAGTTTTATTCTCAAAATACTGAAGATTACTAAAAGGTAATAGCAAAATTATAACAAAAATAAATTAAATTTTACTGAAAGAAAGAGGAAAGGAAATTCCATCTACTTGAAGTTGAAACATAAAGAATTTTCTTTAATAGTCTAATAATAAAAAGAAAAAATAATTTAAGAACATGTCTTATTTTAAAGACAGTTTGGGCAGTCCTTTTTTTATGTATGAAAAGTAAGTTATTTCTTGAAACACTGTCCCCTCAAAAAGTTGAGGTTATTTTTATTATAAATAAACCCTTGTTATGCTTGCTGGTAAACTGCATTCCATTATTAATTTTTTAATTTCTTAATATTCTGGTTGTATAAATAGATCTATAAATTTTCTATAACTAGATTCTTTAACATGTGTTGTTAACCATCTAGTAGTTATGGCAATAATTCCAAGGTTGTGGGTTCATTCCCTGTATGGGCTGGTCTTTTAAGAGCAGACTTCATGACCTTTGTGCGTTCTTTCCAGCTCAGAATATTCTATGATCCTGTAATCCCATCAGAGGAAGAAATAATTTTACACTATCTCTGCTAAAATCTTCAGCCTTCCCCTTGTGTTGCTACTCAGTTTGAGTGCTTTTTTTAAGTTAGCCTTGGCCAGCAGCCAGATGCCCACCAAGATGCTCTCTCAGTCCTCCTCAAGAGGACAAGGGGACAAAACAGGATGAGAAAGCTCATGTGTTGAGATCTAGATAGACATTGTATAGTAGTTATTGTCACATGTCAAGCAGCTAACTTGGGAAAATTATTTTGGTTTATTTTTTAAGTTGATTTGAAGAGTTAGAAACAATTAAAAAATTAGCAATAACCTGCCTTTTAATCTTAACTTCACTTTTGATCACTCTGCTCATGCGATGAGGCACAGGGGTTTGCAGTCAGTCCACAGCAACTCCTCTCTGCTGCTCCCACCTCCTCATGCTGTTTCTTGCATCACTGTGGGCCCTCCATGTGGGCTGCCATCTTTCAAGAATATCTGCTTCAGCGTGGACTCTTCATGGACTCCCATTCCTTTGGGAACTATCCTGAAGGATTTCCTGGACCTGCTCTGGCATGGGATCCTTCATGGAATATGATGTGGATATATGTTCTAGCATATTCCTCTGTGCTATAAGGAAATACCTAATCCAGTGCCTTAAGTGTTTCTGCCCCACTTCTTCTCTGACTTTGATACTCAGTCTTTTTCTTCCCTCCTTGTCTCCCAGTGTGGTGGGTTTTTCTCACTCCTAAATTCATTTTCACAGAGGGGCTGCCAGCAGGGCTGTGGGGCTTATCTATAACCTGTGGTGGGTCTGGAACCAGAGGTGTCTGGAACCAACTTTGTCATGCACTCATCTGTCCTCACAGAGGCGACACCTGGTACACTGCTACAGCTGCCTCCTTTTCAGCCTGCCTGAATTCCTTTTCTCTCTTTAGCCTGTGCTACACACCACCATGGGAAGTTCATTCTAGTGAGCCAACTTTCACAGCAACAGAAAAACTGTTTCTCCTTGTACTCTTGACTATCAAAACCTTGACAAGCTTAGTCTATCATAGTTTTCAGCCTGTCCTTGCTGCTTACAGTTTGACTGTTTTAGCATGTTAATAAAATACAATGTTCTCTTTATTTTTCCCAATACCAGCAACCTACTCATTGTACACATTCTTACACTTTGGAGACACGTCAGGGATAAAAACAGCTACCCAGGATGCTCCTTTCCTTCTGGCACTTGGTCAGAAGAATTACTCTTTGTCCACTTCTGTAGTGCACTTAATTTCTGCTGATTGAAAGGTTCATATGCTAGCTAGCAGAACAACTTCCATGCAGACCTGTCAGCAGACATGCCTTGAATTCCTTCCACTACTGTGTTTCATTGCCTCGCTGCCACCCCTGTTGCCTCTTCTGAAGTGCCCCTAAACTGTCTGTTTATAAGATCTAGTCCTATGATTCTATCGGTTGAAATAAAAATATGAACACTCTATCATCCATCCAGCTATATATTTGTGGATACACAAAGGCAGAACTACCTTTCTTTGTCTAATTTAATGGTTTCAGTTTTTATAATGCAGCACATATAATACAGTTTTATAATACAGTTGGAGATGAGTGGGGCCATTGAATACTTGAGAATTAGTAAGGTTTTAGCAGTAGATTGTTATTTCTAATGTGGTCCATAGCAATCAAATGCATTTCCTTATGATGACAGTTTTATGGCCTGCAAGGAATTAATTTACTATAGGTTTAAGTCCATATGCAAGTGACTACATCCGTAAAAACACTCAGTGTAAGTGTCAATAATTGTTAGTTGCAGCAAGGAGACCACAAATTGATCAGGTCCTGGAAGAAGAGAACACTTATGAGACTTACGTTAGCTGTCTCAGTCAGACTCCAGTAGATATGACCTGACACGTTCAGGTATACTGATCTGCCACATTTCTCTCAGTTAACTGGGATCTATAGTCCATCCTATTATTTAGTTATATCAGTAATGATTTAAAAGCACTTGTTTTAGTGATCTCATTTTTTTTTCCTAACCTAATGAAACTCCCAAGATGTTTTTTCTGTGTGTTAGACACAGTAATAGTAAGAGTGAAGCCTACTTGTGTGTGTGCTCAAAGTCTGTCCATCACTGTGGTCCTGGGTTGTTCTCAACTGGCCCTATGACAAGTCTGTTGAAACTGTGAGTATGTGTACATGCAAAAAAATCACAAAGAAAACCCAGCTGTTAAAATTCTAAATACCTCCTGTAGGAAGTTTACATTAGGAAATCAGCTATTATTTCTCTGTGTTAAGAAAAAAACCAATGCAGTCAAAATACTTATTTTTCTCCTCTTCTATCTCAAATGAATGCTTCTTGATTTCAGTGTTTGATGAATGACTTTTGTTTCCCCTCCTAGCAATCTGACTTTCTTGATCCGTGTTCCTAAAGATCAGTTGTGCAGGACATACAGGTGTTAGCACAGCTGGCTTGCTGATGACAACTCTGTCCATATAGCTGTCTAGTGTGTCATCACTCATATTGTTCAGTGTCATTCTGACCTAGCCAAGCTAAAAATGGTACTCCAGCTCAAGAGGGATTTAAAAACCTTCACAAAGTAAAGATAAGACATTGCCGAATGTCATATCCATGTGCTTAACTGTTTCGGTTTGGACATATCTAAATAACTAATTTCAGGATGCATTTGCCTTTATCTTTTGGTTTTCCTTGTTGGTATTAGGATGATTTTTTGGTTTTATTTGTGGGGGATTGTTTGCTTGTTTTGGTTGGTTGAGGTGGGGTTTTTGTTGAATTTTTAGGTTTTTTTTAAGGCTGAATACTTGAGTACAGTTTGCCTTGAGTAAGGAGAAGTCATTGGATAATTGTGGAATTATTAAATTAATTAACTGTTATTTTCTCCAGACACAGGTTCCTTTTCAGCCCAAGGTCACTGAAATCTTTTCATAGGGGATGTATTCTAGTGCCCATCTTGCTGCTCAGAGAAGCTTAGTTGCTGTGGTCAACATTTGCAAAAAAACCAACTCTGGATCAAATGAATATCTTATTCAACATGTAGTATCTTATTCAACTATGTAGTGTACATAGTAATGTAAGAAAGCTTGAATTTATCTTATAGGTAAATCTGGGATGGTACTCTGCTCTGAAAATTAATTCCCATTATCTTGACTAGTCTTGAAGGGGGGAAAAAAAAAGCCAAAAAAAAAAGCCAAGCACATCAAACCCAAAACATCACTTTTATGAGATATGTCTCCTTACACAAACACTGTTATAAAGTAATTAATGCTTTCCTAGAAACCACCTGTGAAATGGCTTGTTTTGTAATTAAATACAGATTTGTATGTCAGTAATCAGAAAGAATAGTCACTGAATCAGTTTGCTAATACAGAAATTTTCAGTAGTTATTCTATTGAGGTAAATATTCGGTATAACTAATTGTGATAATGTATGGCCACCTACACTAAGGTATGCTAAAATGCCTCCACTATCAACCTCCACTATCAACAGAAGTCAGACCATGGAATTTGTATTTCTTCTTTTGATGAATGAATGTGCAATGATGTGATGGCTTTTAATGACTACTCAAACCTAACTGTGATGGCCACATAAAAGATACCCATCCAATTGTTTCCCTTTCCCACCTGTATGACATTCTTGTTTAAGCAAAATACATTGTAATTTGGTGTAGTTAGGTTTTCACCCCTCTCAGGGGAAAAAAAAAAGAAAGCTTTGGTGGGGTGTTTTTGCAGCTCAATTGACTAATTTGGTTCCAAATACCATTTGTCACCTCATTTTCTCTCCAATTGTGTCTATAATTCTCCAGTTTTTAGGTGGTTGATTATAAGTTCTTTGAGTTTAAGATACAGTCTTGTCACAGGCAGTCTCTTTACTTCTGGAGTGCTAAAACCATTGATTGTTGAAACATCCTGATAGAAAATACTGTATCTTAAATTATACAGGCCCTCATTCATTAAGATGAATATATACTTTTTGTAGTAATTTCCTTACTTTCAGAGCAGACTCAGACTGGTGTTAAGAGCAACCAATATTAACAAATCGACTATGATCTAACAGGGTGCTGTGGGATGTACTTCTTTGGATATTCTTGTGTCAAATCTTGCAGCAAATCATTTGGGGTCTGTATTCCCTTAAATGAATAACACTTAGGTTGATCACTAGAGAGCCCAAAGTATATGAATGTATAATGAGGAAAAGAATCGGTATCAGCAACTTGAAGAACTACTGCTATCAAAACTATTCAGTATTATTATTGTTGGTGCAACTTCCTTCCTGTATATTCACATGTATTTTTAATAAAGAGTAAGAAAACTTTTAACAATTCATACTAAACATGAGAAAAATAGGAAGTGTTCTTGAAGGTTTAATTCTCTCCAACAATGTATATAATTTTTTAATTATTCTTAGTTCTATGATCATTTGTACAACACTACAACAAAGACTTGCCTTCTTAAAGCAGCTAGTATGTAACTTATTTCTGGTAAAATGCTTCCCATGGCAAAGGACTGTGTTCAGTAGATGAGTGTATTCTTAATCTGTGTAATATGGCCCCCGGTGTACATGCTGCCATGGAGGTATTGACACTGTGAAGCTAAACCAGCCACATACTTGCAAGACTGTGGGTAAGACTAAGATTTACGTTCAAACTGCTTTCTTCTCCTTAAAAAGTTCTAAATTCATTTTTTGTCTATTGTATGTCACATGCAGAACACGTAGTAGTGTGGTAGAAACCATTTTGCTCTTTTAGAATGATTTCTGTCTTTGCAGCTTCTGTTATATAAGCAATATGGTCATCTCAAAGACAAACAAATTACAGCACCCTTTTCAATTCATTTCTCATCAAATTTTGTTCTGTTCTTTAAATTGCAGGTGATATGCTATTTAAAATGAGTAGGAAATTAAAGAAAAATAGACCCAAAAATAAGTATAGGGTTGGTGAACTTTGAACTTACAAAGTGTTCTTGCATATAGCTTACATTGTGAAGTTTATATATATAAATAATTTCATATATTTTTTCACCATAAGAAAGCATTTAATTAGGAACAAAATAAAGATTAAAATCTCAGGTTTGTTGTAGCAGTCAAATAGCAACTGGGAAAAGTCATTAGGAAGGGCTGAGCACATTCTAATACCATTTACAACTTGCTAGTGTTTAGTACCATACCTCTATTGGCATAACTGGATATACCACATCAAACTGTGCTTAGAAAAACCAAAGTGAGAGCTGGAGTGGACTGTAGACAAAACTATTATTAACTTGAGCAGCAGAAAATTTTAAAGTTCATTTTTGGACATGCAGAATTAGCCCATCAAATTCTAGACCTTGGTTCAGTCAATAACGTAACTTCAGTTTATTATTCAGTTTCAGCTTTGATCTGAATTAATGAGTACTTTATTGATTTTAAATTGAGTGGCTATAGTGTTGTCTTCTTTGTTGCTCTCCTAATTAATTAAAAAGTTAAACACTGTCATAAGTCACTCTTCTCCTTTACTTTAAAATGCTATGAGTATTGTAGAAGAGTGTGGATCCATTTGTGATTTTGCCTGTTTTCAGGCAAATACTATCTGTTTTCAGATAGTATTTATATATGTCTAAACTAAAAGAAAAATGTAATGATCGTATTTAGAAGCATGCTGTCATGACAGTTTACTCTGTATAAAATCATTCTTGTAACTTTTCACAGTCTCAGCTAAAATTATGTTTATCAAAATCAGAAATGGCCAAAACCACTAACATTGGATAAATATAAATTTATATAATTCTTCTCTATATTAATTTTTGAGCATAGGGAAGTGAAACTGGTTTTAGACATTTTTGATCATTGCAATAAGCCTGATTAGATGATTAGGTGTTTTAGATTTGAACCTAAAGCTCTCTAGCCTCAGGAGACCTTTCAGACAAAATTTAGATTTCATATAGAGGGAAAAAAAATGTCATTAAATACAAAAAAGCTCTGAAAATTGTGTTTTAAAGCTTAATTGCATAAGATGGTTCTTCTGTCTGTTGAGCTTCCAAAAAAACTCTCTTTTAAAAAGGAAATGAAATCACCCATTTTACCATTGCCTCGTAGTTCTGTAATGCAAGTTTGTATGTGCATATTGTTTCTCTTGCATAAGAGAATGAGAAAATAAGTACAGTTTCCCAACTCCTGTTGTTTTGTTTCTGGATCTCAAAAAGCCAAGAGACAGAAGTTACTGAATTAGTTCTTTACTAAGATTTCATACAGATCTGGTCTCTCCAACATGATTCCATGCAGGCATGGCTATTATAGCTTTCCAGTCCTTGAATAGGTAGGCAACTTGGAATATTTTCACTTCTAGTGAAACAATATAGTGATATTTGTACAGCATACATCCAGTATTCTGTACTTAAAATTTTTCCTGAATCATCATGAGTATTTTTCAAAGGTAAAGTCCATCTTAATTTTCAGTTTCTCAGTATGCATACTGATAATGAGATGTACTCTCTGCAGTCTAAGTATTTACAAACACAAAAAAAAGCTTATTTATTTTTTTAATTGTGAATAGTCATATCAAAAATCACACTCTTTAAGAAGTTAACACATACTTTTCAGATGCAGTGGTATTAATGGCATTTGTTTACCACAATGCAGCCATTTAAAAAATAAGGTTTATATTTTATTGTTCAGTGAGTGTCAGACACCAATACCGAAATAGAGAGTTTGAAACTAATAGGGTTAAAAGGACTTCTACTGTCTGTATTGTGTATATATTATACCTACATTGCTTATACATTGTTTTTTTCCCCCTAGTATTAGCAATCTGCTTTTGTACTTTGACATAGGGATTTCCCTCGTGAATTTTGTCACAGAAAAAAGAGAATCATCAATATCGCAGTTAAACTTGACTTTCAAAGCTAATAGTATCTCATTTGGGGGCTGAAATTTAATAAATTTTCTTTGATTCTGTTTGAGTTTTTAAACATCAAACAATGAATTGGCCAGGGTGCAGTAAAATATTTAGATCTATTGACTACGGTTCAGAAGGGTAGAAGGCAAAACACTGGTGGTTTGATGTTGATAAATTCTTAGTACCTTAATCCACATTAATGTTTTCTTTTATCTGTGTGCATACTGGCAGCAAAGACACTGAAAAGTTGGTGTATATATAAGCTATAAAAATGTAAATCAAGTGTGTGTGTGTGCGTGTGTGCGCGCGTGCGTGTGTGTATTTAAAGCAATGTATTTTGTTATATTCAGCAAGGTTAACATCTGACCAGAATTACACATGCTGACAGAACACTCTAGAGAGTATGTTTGTTCCATAGGACTGTATATCCTGAACCTAGTGCACTATGTGTGCAAAAAATGTGTAGAGGACCTTTCCTGTTATAAAAATTGCATCATAGTGCATATGTTTGGCAGCCACAGGTATTGACAGGAATTCTTTAGGTCAACTTGGGAAATGTAGGGCTCCCTATTCCCACAGAACAGAGGAACGAATAAAATAAAATCTCTTCTTCTTTGTATCAGTAGATTTTCCCATGTTTCTTTCAATCACAGCAGATTTCAAAGGCTCTACTATTATTTGAAATCTGTTCACTCATAATCAACATTTTACAAGACTCTAATTTTTAAGTGGTTACAGAAAAATAATCTGGGATTTAAAATGAATAGATCTATGTTTTAATTCATGTTCAGTGCATTCTTGTGGGCAAGGCAGCCTCTAATAAAAAACTGACATTTATTAAAAAGTACTTAGTAAATGGTATATCTATTGATTTATATGTATTTGTAATACATCCAGTATATGTTTGAGTATATATTCAATATATGCCTTAGTATTAGACTGTGTATTAGGTCATTAAAACAGTAAATTATTTTTGCAGTACTCACTCTTGCTACTCAACAGAATCCAAATGAATGGATTTAATCTATTCGTTTGTACTAATATATATTTGTATGTGTGTCTATCCATCTGTATTAGAATATAATCTGACTACTGGGATCTCCTGGAGGCAGACATTGTAAATTTTGTATTAAATAGAATGAAATATGGGTGCGCGGCACGGTGCGGTGCAGCAACATAGGCGGCGGTGTGGCTGTGGAAAGGTGCGCGTTAAGAACGTCCCACGGGCTGTCTGTCCGTGCCGGCAGACGGAGGCACGACACGTTGCGATAGGCAGGGCAGCGCTGCGCTTCCCGGAGCGCTCCGGCCTTCCCGCTGTGCCGCGCCGTGCCCGAGGACAAAAGCGCGGGCGGCGCTGCCGCGCGCGGCCGGCAGGTGGCACTGCGACACCAACGGCGCGCGGGTCGCGGGGCGGCTCGGGCTGAGCGCGTGCGGCTGCCCGACACGGCCCGGACACCGCCGGACACGGCCCGGACACCGCCGGACACGGCCCGGACACGGCCCGGACACCGCCGGACACGCTTTGTGCAAACCCGGGCCTGCCCCCTCCCTGGAAACCGCGCTCAAGTCCGTTAATACCACTCAGTGCGTTAAGTCTTACACCGAGTCCGCAAAAAGCAAGCATTTCTTTCTTCCTCCCGTTCTTACCCCTCCCCCCCCCCCCCCCCCCCCCCCCCCCCTTATTGGAAAGCTACAGGTTAGTTAATTTTGCTTTATTTGTGGATTTTTCATTTATTCTGAATTTTGACTGAGTTGTTTCTAAATGAACCTTATTCTGGAGGGCTTATACCAGAGTAGACAGAACTCACATGCCAGCTTCTCACTGATGTGATCACATGAACTTTTTAATTTCACAGCTCATGTTTGTTTCAGTTGGAAGTACAATTACTGTTTCTTTTCTTATGAGGTTTTTACAGGCGACAGATCTGTGAAATGTATATGCCAGCTGGGCTACAGAGCCCTTAGTGTCTTTTTCTTCTCATTTCAGACCAGGGGAAGATGCTTTTTCTTCTTAACATTCTCTCCCAGCACTCTGAATTAGAGATTTATTTGCAACGAAAAATCAATTAGTCCTAAATTTATTCATGGATTTCAGGTCCAGCGATCAATGCAAGTCCACTCAGTGGGCTCAAGGGGACCCAGTTCATCCCAGTTAATGTGTCTGAAGGGGAATTACCATTGATGCTGTTTTCTTCCCTTTAGGTCAGAGATCAGGCCTTGCTGCTGTGTACTGCAGCAGCCACGAATGACTTCACCCTGGAGCTACCCAAACTGCACCTGGAGACCTTTTCAGAGGAAGGGCTGAAGGGCAGGCCAGAGGCTGCAGCATTTCAGGTTAGAGTCTAAAATAATCCTGTTTCTTGTTTTCATTTTTTGCAACTGAGAACAAGAAGCTAGACTGCTCTGAATGCGTGAAGAAGAAAATGCTTCAAAACTATTGTAGTCAACAGTTGAAAGAGAAATAATTTTCATATATACTGTTGGATGTGGTATTTCAGAGATGATGCAAACTTTTAATTAGGTATTAATTAAAACTATAATATTAAATAACTTACAAGAAACTTACATAGAAAACCACTAATTCTATATTTGAAAATTAATATTACTCTATCCTGCCCCCCTTTCCTCTGCTTAATTTAAGCAAGACAAATAGAAATTTAAAATGGGGTGTAAAGAAAGACAAGATTTTTATGCTGCTACTTGATCAGTATCATATTTTTTCATATTTCAGTTTTACAATTAAAAATAATCTTTAGCACTCATAATTTAAAAGGAACTGCTGTTTGGAATATTTTAGTATAGGAGCTATTTTGTTTATGTAGGTTTAAATACTTACATGTTTCAAAATACTAGTTATATTAGGAGGAAACCGGGGAAAAGATGAGAAAACAACTGAAAATGTACACATCTTCAGCTCTGAAAATGGATTCTGTGCAATGCCTCCTTATTATTTCTAAATTTATGTCTTCTTCTATACAAACTATGCCTGAGTCTTTGTAGCTGTGCAGAATACATTCTTGTTAAAAGCAGAATATTTAATTTTCCCAATGAGAGAAAAAAAGGCAGAGTGAGTACATACTTCTTTCACTGTGCTCTTCTGTCTGAATCAGAGAGAGAGTAAAGGTAGTCAAGTGAAGTGCAAGGATATTAGGAAACACAAATATTGCCTAATATTTGCCTAATATAAATTGCCTAATATTGCCTGATATGAAAGGTATACTTTTCTGTAGCAACCTTTTTTAATTTATTGTAGATTTTCAGTTCTACACACAGGATACAATTGCAGGAACAGCATCACAAAACCAAGCATTCAAGAAAGGCAGATTCCAAACTGGAAATTTCTCACTGTTATCCTTTTACATGCATGTCTTTCAATATCAAAAATATTTAAATTATGTGTTTATTAATATGTTTCCATAATAAAGTAGTAATTATGGTAACTGTGAGATTCCTGTGCACTGTAGTAAGCACAGCTGTATGTCTCTGGCAGAGGGTATGTTGCAAATGCTTCCCCATACAGTGATGATCACTCTTAAAGCTGCACGAAAAGCTCCACAGGTGCATCTTTTTTCTAAGAAGCTGTCATAGAAATCACCAGCTTTTAAATACTAGTACTTCTAATTTGGGAGCCTGTTTGGTGATACCTGCTTCTGCTTCTTCGTTTCATCCCAGCTTCCATTCTTTTTTGAAAAGATTCCAGTGATTGCAGAAGCATTTCCAAGCCAACCTATTCCATCTAAGAACAGAAACAGTAGTATAAAAAGTTACATTTCACATTTGTACAGAGTACTTACTTGCACTATAGCTAATCCACAGTAAGGTATGTGCTGCACTGGTAGTGCAGTGGTGTAAACCTACTTTTTGTTTACCAGCTTCAGTTACACTTGGTTACTCTCTGTGTCCACAAACAGCTCCAGTGGTTCAGTTTGTATCACTGAAGTTCTTTCCTCCTTCCCATTCTGCTTTTCCCTGTCGTTTCTCTTCCTTCCCCTTCTCTCCCTCTTCCTCTCCCTATCTCTAATTACTCTATCTATCTCTAGTTACACAGTGCTTTTTGATAACTTTCTAAGCACATTGTAGAGATTTTCTTATAAAATGTTCCTTTTATAGCTGGGAGTCAGCTAATTGATGTTAATTTCATGCAAAACTACATTAAGAGCAATCCTGTAATCTTGAATGAGGAAACTGTGAGTAATCACTTTACGGACACTTCTCTTTAAAGTCAGTGGGATTGTTTGCCTGCATGTTCTCTAGAACTGCTATAGTTAGTCTGTGATAAGTACGACTCAGTTAAAGACCTTATTATCTGCAAGTTTTGGACACTGGCAGTTTTTTCCCAAGTCTAAATTCATTGGTATTTGATGGTATATTTTTAAAAGTTGCATGAAAAATTAAGCTCTTAAATTAGACAGTGTGATAGGGATGAAGCACTGGCTATCAGAACTGTTGAGTACTGACAGAAGATGACACTGTTCTATTTTTATTATTCATGCATGCAGTTTGTAGTAGGGGCTGAGACCAGTAATTATTATAAAATTGGTCTGAGTGTAGCACTTCCTCATCATATGGAAGTAGTGTGCATCTTTTAAAGAATTGTACCCTCTAGTTTCGACCTCTAGGTAATGAAATTAAATATTTGGACACACCATTCTGTGTATCTTCTCCAAAACCTGTACTTTATGAAATGGCTCCTAAATTGCAAAGTTATGTTATAGGTTGAAATGTTAAGTTACTCAACAAGCATATCCTTGCACTAAGCATCTTCTAAAGCCCCATGCAAGTAGTGAAAGTATTACTTAATTTTGTAGGCATTTGTTAAATTCTTAGAACTGCAGCAGAATTGCTATAGTAGTTCGAAAATGTCACTTCAGTTGCATAAATAATGAAAAAGGCGTAATAATCTCTAAGATTAAAATATGGTAGCTATAGCCTTGAAAAAATCTAACCTGATGTTTAATTGCTGTGAAGAATGTTATGTCACAAAATTGTGCTGCTAGTTACTTAAGTCTGAAAGTGAAAAATTATAGTACTTCAGTACTATATACTATATACTATATAGTACTTGTTTTCAAACCCCTGGAATGCAATGAACACAGCGTTGAAGGTGTGCTATTCGGGCCATGCCATGATGTTCCTATTGGAGACAAAAAGTGGAATCATATATGAAGCCTTATATGAATGCAGGATACAGGGTTGTAAAGGCAGCTAAAATGACATGGTATTGCCAATTCTAGTAGTCTTGCCTGGCAGATGACTATTTAAATTAACTAGTAAAGGTCATCAGGTCTTTATAAAATACTGAGTTCGGCTGTGTTACACCTTTAGAATGAGGATAAGGTTACTTAATAACATTAACACTCTCTTCTGAAATAGTTTTATAGTGCACAAAAAGTGGGCATTCACTAGTTCTAAGTGTCTCAAGACAACTCAACTAGTTCTGAATTGTCTCAAGTACTTTTACATCAAATATGTAATTGATACTAATGCCGAGCCTTCTTACCTAAAGACAATTCATAAAGCCCATAAATAAATAAATAAATAAATAAATCTGATGAGATGTAAATGTTTATGTATAAGTAATTAAGCATTGGTATATTATCAGTTTAGGTTTCTTCTGTTTGGAGAGGTAGACATAAAAGGGTAGAAACTGGTATGAAACTTCTTCCTGAAAATTTAGGTACCTCAGACACATATGTTATGTTTTAAAGGAATAAACTTGATTTATGATAAAATTACTTCTAAATATTTATCGGCATGATCCAAGCTATCTGAAGACATGACTCCAGATATTAGTTGAACACAGAAAAGGAACCAGAAAAGGATCTGGGGGTGCTGGTTGACAGTGGCTTCACATGAGCCAGCTGTGCCCAGGTGGCCAAGAAGGCGAATGGCATCCTGGCCTGTACCAGCAGTGGTGTGGCCAGCAAGGCCAGGACAGGGATTGTCCCTCTGTGCTCGGCACTGATGGAGGCCAGGCCTCCAGTGCCATGTCCGATCCTGGGCCCCTCTCTCACTCACTACTGAATGGAGATTGAGGGGCTGGAGTATGTCCACAGAAAGGCAGCAGAGCTGAGGAAGGCTCTGGAGCACAAGTCCTGTGAGGAGTGGCTAAAGGAGCCGGTGTTGTTTAGCTTGGGGAAAAGAAGGCTGTCCTGGTTTAAAGGTTAGGTGTCTGCCAAGGAAGGCAGAAACCTCCCTTGGAATGGAAAATGTTCCACTTCCCTCCAAATTATTACGACTTCGAAATTACGGGGCTTTCAGGCAAAGTTATGGGGAAAGGAATAACATTTTTTTATTACTATATCTGTGTAACAAGACAAACAAGCAACAACAGCTGTGGCGCTGGCCCAAGCCGAGCACAAGGCCAGGCCCAGCCTCCGGGCCGCGGGCGCTCTCCCCTCACTGCAGCTCCGGGCCCGGCCGGCAGGGGCGCTGCTGCTCCCGCCGGGCGGGCCGGGGCGGCCATGGGCAGGGTCCCTTCGCACAGCCAGGGACGGCGGTGGGCAGGGTCCCTTCGCACAGCCAGGGACGGCCGTGGGCAGGGTCCCTTCGCACAGCCAGGGACGGCCGTGGGCAGGGTCCCTTCGCACAGCCAGGGGCGGCCGTGGGCAGGGTCCCTTCGCACAGCCAGGGGCGGCCGTGGGCAGGGTCCCTTCGCACAGCCAGGGGCGGCCGTGGGCAGGGTCCCTTCGCACAGCCAGGGGCGGCCGTGGGCAGGGTCCCTTCGCACAGCCACGGACGGCCGTGGGCAGGGTCCCTTCGCACAGCCAGGGACGGCCGTGGGCAGGGTCCCTTCGCACAGCCAGGGACGGCAGGGCCCAGAGCCGCTCGGCAGGGCGGGAAGGTCTGCGGCACAGCCTCGGAGCAGCCGGCCGGAGCAGCGGAGGCGGCCACACCCGGGTGGCCAACGGAGGGTAGCAAGGACTCCCCAGCCGTGCCAGGAGCCGCGGGAGCTCGAGCGGGCACGGGGTGTCGGGTTAAAATGTAACAAAACCCCCAAAGCAGCGGCAGAAAACAGCGGGGCTGGGCAGAGGCGGGCGGGCTGCCGCAGGCAGCTGCCGCAAGCAGCCGGGACGGTCTCCCTCCAGGGGGATCGGGGGTCAGGGTCCCATTCCCGGTGAGGTGGGGTGTTGGAAAGGTCCCAGTTCAACAGCTGCTCTTGCGAGCAGACGCTCACCCATGGTAAGGCGAATCCTCTGGCCTCAGTTGACAGTCCGGCACCAGAACCACTCCTGTCCCCTCGGATCCCGGGAGAGAGAGCGGGGCACGGGCCCAGCCCCTCACCCCCAGCCAAAATCACAGCTTCTCGGCTCTTGCCAAGAGAAAGCCCCTCAGCCAAGAGACAGCAGCAAACTGCACCCTTCTCCCTCCTCCTCCTCCCAGCCACATCCTCTGTCTCCCAAGTATCATCGTTACTATCTCTTAGGCAACATATAGGAGAAAATTTCCTGAGAGAAAGAAAAAACTCAAAAAATCCTAACCTCCAATAGCATCTCATTGCTCTCTACAGATACCTGAAAGGAGGCTGTAGTCAGGTATCAGTAAGTCTCTTCTTCCAGACATCTGGCAACAGGACAAGAGGACATAGGCTCAAACTGTGCCTGGGGAGTTTCATGTTGGGCATCAGGAAGGTGCTAAAGCATTGAAATGGATTTACCAGGAATATGGTAGAGTCATCATCCTTGGAAGCGTTTAAGGAACAGCTGGATGTAGCACTTAGTGCTATAGTTTGTTGGTGTGGTGGTGTTTGGTCAAGGGTTTATGGTCTTGGAGGCCTTTTCCAACAATAATGATTTGTGATTCTCTCCTTTGGGTGGGTTTGAGATGGTAAGTTTTCACTGAGTCTTGCCTCCCTTGTTTTTGTCACTCTCACATGCTCTCATGGTCTACTGCCCGTCCATCTCTGCACACGTGCCCTCCTGTCTGTGCACTTCCTGCTGTGCGCACACGCACCACGTGTACCCACTCTATTGCCCTTGCTTTCCCTCTCCCTGCGTGCCTGCTCTCTCTGCCCTACCTACTCCTGAGCTTTCCTTCAGTCTCTGCCTGCTACTCTGCCTGGCTCTCCTTCTCCTGCTTCCTGTGCCTGTTTGCTACTCTTATCTTGCTTGCTCTGAATCAGGCTTTCTGTCCCTCTGCCTTTCCCTTCCACCTGGCCCAGCTTGCTCCCTCTATCTTCAGCATTTGTTTCATGCAGGTTTAGGAAGTCCACATGGGATTTATATGTACTTCTTTGCAGTTCCTATTAGGTGTTTTGAGAAAATTTAAAATGAAAAGTGCAGTAATAAAATGAAGACTTAAAGTTTGAGTAGTAATACAGTCAAGTAGTGACATATCTTCAGTGTTAGCATATAATCATAAATTTACGAAGAAGTAGATTCATACCATTTTTGCATTCATGCATGATTTAGTCATGCATTATCTAATTGTGCTGTAGGTCCACTTTTTCTAATTAATTGGACAAACATAAATGTAGTTTTAGGAGCTTCCTAATTTATATTTATTTTCACTTGTTTATTAATCTTAGATTTATGCTTGATAGGGTACATGGTGAAAGATATGCATAATTCTGCTGATAATTTTTCTCAAAATAATAAACACTTTCTCATTTCTGTGTTCACTTGTCAATAAAAAAGTTCTTACCAAATTTAGGAAGCAAGGGATTTCAAAGGTAACATTATAATTCTGTCATTAGATCTTATCCTCTGCATAGGGCTTGTCTTTCAAACATAAATCAGTTCTGGTAAGAGGACTTAATGAGATGAATTAATCATAGAGCAGCTGCTTAAAAACTGTATTACTAGAATTTTAAATCTTGTACTTGTGTTTTAAAGTTTTTTCTTTTATAAACATGGCTCATAAAAGAAAAAAAAATAAATTTTCTCTTAATATTTCAGAAAGAAGAAATGTTTTTTAGGGAGATATAAAGACGCATCATGTACACTCTTGCAGTGTTTTATTTTTACTTACACTGTTTCACCAGAGAAGGAGCTATCAATTGCATTATAGAGGCCAGAATGCTGCCTCCTTTGGAATCAGATTGCTGTTTCTTGTCAGGTAAAACTGGGTCTTCATTATCCAGGAGTTCAGCAGGTGCCATCAACAGCAGCTGGGTTGTCCTCCCACCTCCAAAAGGACTAATTTCTTCTGTAGCTCTCCAAAAGGACTGCTTTCTTACTTAGTGTCAAAATGTAGTGCTTCTGGACTGACCACAAGCCTGTCTGAAATACACTGTTTAAAGAGAAATGTGATTCTTTATTACACTGCTGATACTTTACACTTGCATTTTGAGTTGAAATACATGTAAATAAGTAAATGTCTCAAAAGCATTAGAGAGGGGCAACACCTCTTGCATACTTGACCTTTTGTGAACTTTAATCTAAAAAATATAAAGTTGGTGTAGGATTTAAGCAATGATTGACAACTAAGTAAAGTCTTAATAACCAGATTGAAGAGATGTAAAGTGGAGAACTCCAATTTAATCTTCTTGGAAGTGTTCAGCTGGTATCTGGAGTCATGTCTCCAGATACGTTGTACCATGCTTCTAAATATTTAGAAGTATTTTAGCGTAATTCAATATAATTGCTTTAAAACATAAGATTAATGTATATTAGGATAATACTATTTAAAACTTTAAAAAATGAGACATCTCTTAAATGCTAGTGATGTTGAAAATTTGCCTTCTCAAATTTGAATTTCACACTGCTTCTCCTTTCCACCACTTAACTGCTCAGCTTCCTTGCCTCTTCACAGCATTTGTTAGCAGTATTTTCTTCCCTATCCCCTACAGGCCTTCTCTCCTTTCCTCATTTCTCTGCTCCTTATCTTTAGCCTCTTTCCCTCTCTTTTTCAGCAACCCTTGCACTTTTTTATTTCTCAACTTGCTTTATTCATTCTACTAAATTAGGACAGATTACATGAAGAACCTTCTCAGAGGGTGTTGTAGTTAACTGGGACACTGTTTGCACTCCAGCCATGCTAAGTCTTGGCCTTATGGACCATTAATATCAAAGTCAGTATCTGTAATCACCGCTTAAGCAATTACTGAAGCTCTCTTTGTCCCTGTGACACTACTGACTCTTGTCCGGCCCCTTTCGTAAGCAGTATCAGTTTTATAAAAATTTTTCAGCTAAGATGTTGATGATCTGGATTATCTTGAATGCCAAGGTTAGTATATAATCATTTAACCTTTCAGTAACCTTTCTTAATGGAGTTTTCGTTTTTGGCCCTATCAAGCAGTCATGTAACTATCTGTCCTTAGACTTTTTCATATATTTATATCTATTGCATTTGGGTGATGTCTTAGGAGTTATCTGTGCTAATATGCAAGAGTGTTCTTTAAGAACTGTGTAAAATATTATCTTAATTCACTAAGTTTATTTACTTAGTTTTGCTTCTGCTTGTAATCATGGGATTTTTTTTTTTCCACCTGCCTACCAGGTTGCTGCATCTTTCCTGTTTGCTACTCACTATCCTTCCATGAGAAAAATTACTTTAGAGTCATGGTGATTTCAATATGTATCCAAAGCCTCAGTCAAGAGCAGACTCCTAATAGCTGTAATTGAAAAATAAAGCATCATTTAATCACAGAAGATATCAGATATAGTTCTCACAGCACCTTGTTAGGCAGCTATTTTTAATTCAGAAATCATGTCTTTCAGAACTACATGGGTTTATCTGTGCACAGCATCTTCAGGAATAGTTTTCACAGACAGCAGCTGTGTAAATTTGGGACTATTTTTTTAGAGAGTGTGCAGTGTGTGCCATTGTTACGCAGACAAGTCCATTAAGAAACATAGATGTTTAATTGTTGGTAATTGTGTGAGTTACAAATTAAATTCATGAAAACCATGAAAGATTGGAATTGTCTGGAGTCTTACATTTTTTGTACTGGTTCTTTTAATTTCAAAAACTAAAAAAATGCTGAGCAAGTGAGCCTAAGCAATAGAAGTTAATGAGGCAATAGACTTTATTACACAAATGTTTAAGAAGCAGAAACAGAATCAGACTATTTTCTTATATTAAAAAAAAAACTTCCTTCAAATGCTGAAACTTCTGTTTGGTATTTTTTTTTGCTTAACTGCTTAGTAGTCCATTCTTATAAAACATGTCTCCTTGTTACCCTTATTAATTGCTTACAGAGTAAGAAAAAAATATCAAATATTGCACCATATTAGTACAAGATTTTTGTAATGGAATTGTGGGAGATATTTCTTCCCAGATACTGCATTTTGGTGGGCCTTGTAGTTAAAGACCTGGGAGAAGAAGAAGGGTTATCTACAACTTGAGTGAGTTTATTATGGCTTAGTGATTTGCTGATTGATATCATCTGCTGTCAGTTACGGCTCTCTTAATGTCAAGTTTACTTTGCATAATGCCTTGAAATAAAGACTGATGAAGATTTTTCAGATTCATTCTGCTTATATAAATTGACCCTGATTTGCCCTTCTGCTTGACAATACAAGTGACAGCAGTTAGACAAAAATATAGCAATGAATATGCAACTTAAGGATTAAGTAAAATACAGTAAACCTTTCAGAATATAAAACTAGGCATAAAAAACAGGCTGTTCTCTTTTTTCCACACTTATTGAAGAAGTAGACTGGGATAGCATCCCAAATGCTATACTGCTGAAGTCTGAAGAGGAAAAGTTTTGAAAGGATTAAATGTTAGACTGTTTTGTTTTACCAGATTCTAACAACTGGTTGCTAATTAATTTTGGCTGGGGGTTTTGTTGGGGGTATTTTTTGGTGATGTTTTGTTGTTAGTGGCTTTTGTCAATTATTTTTATTTTTTTAATTTTTTTGGTGGAAAGGGTTGTATTAATTTTGGGTTATAAATCCACATATGTTATTACCTGCAAATTCTTTTTTTTACATTGTTATTTTACAGGAATCATAGTAAGCTGTTTTGAAGCTGTTGTCTTGATTTTTCATTTACTGAATTGATTGCTTGTCTAGTGACATGTGCTGCTAGTATCCTAGGATCACAGATTCCAACATTATATTGGACTGTGCAAAGCACAGATTCTTGGGATTCATAAAATCTTTGCTATAGGTGTCCCAGAACTAATATGCTTTAAGTAGGGCACTCAATACTTGTCCATTGCAGTATTCAATTGTTCATTATGGTCTCTTCTCTCATTTTTGATCTCCCCCTGTTAAATGCAAAAAGATGGTAAGAAATTAGGGGGTGAGGAGAGAATGAAGACAGCTGGAGAGTGCTCTAACTAATGGAAATAAGATGAATGTGGAACTATTCTATAAACCTGAATAATAAGGGTACGTAGCATGCATGTTAGCAAGTATACCTGCAAAGGATTGGATCTGTGGCTTTTAAGAAGATAATATCCATGGAATGACAAAAATTTGTTTATCCTCCTGGAACTTTGATAGAACTTGAGCTTCCTCGCAACATCAGGATCTTTTTTGATAAAAGATCAGTTCTAAACTAAAGATCAGGAGGGAAGAATAATCTCTTCCACCTGTGTGGGGAAACTTACAATGTACATTTAATGCCTGAAGACTGTATTTTAGTTCTGATTTCTCTCTGTTAAGAGGCAGATTGTTCTTTTCCAGTACCAGCACCTAGTGGTATCCCCCTCTTTCTGCCTCATCTTAATTGACAAAAACTAAAAGGAGAGATTAGAGAGCAAAGCCTCCTGCCATTGCCACCGTGTATAGTGCCAGACTTTCTCTCCATGCAGTTTTCCAATCTCAAATATTTTTGTTTTTTGGTTAATATTGTACAAGTGAAAAATCACAAGTTGAAGTTTAAATTCTTAAGTTTTTACACATGCTTGCATAGACCACAGGACTGGGTTTTGAGCAGAGATTCTCCTACATGTCAAAATGTTATGTTTGCCTGTACCTTGGTGAAGGTCACTATCCTAGATGCTTGATTTTTTCTGCCTTATTCCACATGAGACTTGCTGCAAATTTTACTCCTTTGAGAAATAGACTGTGGGACTGAATAAGCATCTAATGCCTAGAGGGCACATAGAATAGCAGTAAACTGTTTGTTCCTGCTTAAAAACAGACTGGGCAGGGAAAAAGAAACAATGCTAAAATGTCTCCAGAATTTTTCCCAGCCTTCACCATTTAAATTGACAGATCTTCTGAAGAAAAAATAATATTTTTTATGTTCAACACCCATTTATTTTCTTATGTTCTTTGAACCCATGTAAAGGTAAGCATTTTCACATGGCTTCTGGAAAGGTCTTCTGCAGTTTAACTACGAGCTTTCTGAAAAACTGTTTTTAGGTTTTTTTTGGAAATGGCTTCTACTCTTTAATTTATTATTAAAATGTTAATGAGTATATCCAGTTTACCTTTCTTTATATAGTCATATTTTGGCACTGACTGTCATAATCACCTTTCATTCTTGGACATGCCAGCTGAAGTTTCTTTTCAGGTTGCTTTCCTTGTTTCTGAACTACAAGAAGGTGAAAACAGTAGAAAGCATCCATACTTTCTAAAGTTTGTAAGCTATTGAAGGTGAAAACAGTAGAAATCATCTGTAGTTTCTAGAGTTTGTAAGCTATTGAAATGATTTCTATGTTACCAACATTCATAGGCACAATTACTCAAAAATTACCTAACTGCAAGTTGTGGTCCAACTCTGAAAAATGGATAACAGAAATAGTAATGAATTAACATGAAAAGTAGTTTGAAAAATATTACTCTCTTTTCTCTTTTTAAGTTAGGATGGACTAACTTAATTTAGGCCTTTCAGTTATGATCCAAAAGGTAGGCAATTCCCAGCTCCTGATGTGTCTATCAGTGTCCATTCACCTGGCTGCTGTCACCCATATTCATGCCCCTAGTTATCCTGAAGTTTGGCACTTCACAGCCTCTTGCCTCAGGCTCCCACCCAGAGCTCACATTGCATCTCAATCTCTAGCTTGCCTGTCCAGCTACCTGGACCAGATGCATTACACAACTTTTTCAACCTTTTGTTCCAAGTGAACAGCTCTCTCACTTAGCTTCTTGACCTCTTGCACAGAAGAGGCCAGACTTCAGTACAGGGGAGTCTTACTCATCCACCAGTTTTTAGCTTGTGTTGTTTGGTGTTTATACCTTTCTGATCTGAGCTAATATCTCATATGACAAATGCCAAAAAGACAAACACAATCGCTTTTTCCCACCAAGAGTTTTCTTCAGCTGTAAATCCATTTTTGTAGAACTAAATATTCAGAGATGATAGGAATCTTTTTATTTGTTCTTCCTCAGATTATGGTGGTTAAAAGCAAACTCTGTGAAAAAAATATTAATATTATAGTAATCTTTAAGGATAGCAAATTGTCAAGCTCAGTGACGATGCCACTTCCGTCAGACATTTAGTTTGGAAAGGGGGATGCTAATGTATGTGGTCATTGTGAGATTTGGTATTGGGTGTACTGTGTTCTTTAAATTTCCTCCTCATATTTTGGAACAAAAGCTGTTGTCACTGAAATTTCTAATAAAACATTTTCATAGCATAAATGCAAGTCTGATTAAAAATCTAATCATTTGCATGTTGTTGGGGTTTTTTTAATGTTGTTTAAGAATTTGTAGAATAAATTAGTTATTTTATTAACATCTGAGTTTAGGCAGAATGAAGGGAAGACACCTGTCCATCCTATTTGTGACAGTTAACATTAGATTAAGGGTGTAGCAATGAATTTGAGGAATGCAGTTCAACTTTTCTTGATAATTACATTCTCTAGAGAAATTGACTATTGCTTTTTCCTGTACTGGCATCATGAATTTCTGTAATTAATTGGAAGCCAAAGTGAAAAAATTAATTTGTGATCCAACCAAGCAGGTATACTTCAGAATTTCTTTGAAAAACAACAAAATATTTCTTTATGTAAGATTAAATACTTATGTTGAATTGAATTGAATTGCTACCATGAGCATTCTTAAGAAAAACAGAAGAAATTAAGCAGGTGTTTCACAAAACTTTGCACAATTTTCTAGCCCCTAGGCTCTTTAGACTTAAGTATTCACCTAAAATCTGATACCAGGATTAGGTTTCAGTAGTGAGTATTAATGCGTGAGCCACACAATTGCATTTGTCATATTAACTAAACCTGCCAGAAGAGACCTTCATCTCTCCTAGTAAATGGCAACTAGAGCATAGAGTATGCTCCCTTTTTTGCGTGGAAAATAAAAAGTGGACATTTCCTCCTTCTATCCATATGAAAAATATTTACTTCAGTTTGAAAATGTTTTAATATGCAATTAAAAAGCTGCTTCTTGTGGCTGGAAGAGAAAAATCTATACCACTTCAAGCTCTAGTCAAAATATTTAAGGAAATGTCTATACTGAGCCCAGATTTTGTGGGGTGATCATTATTTTTCTCTTGGAGTCAGCGACAGACTTTTTCTACAGTGGTTAAAACTAAGTCAGTATTTTTTTCACAAGTAAAGCATATTTCTTTCCTAAAAGTAATGTAAACTGGTCTTAGTTAAGTGAGCACTTTTTAAATCAATGAAAAATAATATTCTGATTT
This sequence comes from Cyanistes caeruleus, assembly GCF_971803275.1. Classification (NCBI taxonomy): domain Eukaryota; kingdom Metazoa; phylum Chordata; class Aves; order Passeriformes; family Paridae; genus Cyanistes; species Cyanistes caeruleus. Next base: position 49,190,787 of record NC_141732.1, on the reverse strand, counting down.
TCAGTAAGTTACTATGTTGGCAAATAGTTAAATTAGTTACTTATGTTGGGCAGTTTGTGGACAGCATTTCAAAGAGAAGAGATTTTCAGATCTCACATTTATCTCACAAGCCATGTGAAGCTACTTTAGATTTTTCTAGTTAGTAATCTGATAGATTAATATCTGCTTATCTCCCCTCCTTAAATCGTTCTCCTACACATTCACCTATAGTAAATCAATAGATTTTAGGCAATTCAGACTTAGTGTTTAGGTAACATTGATCTATAAAAATTGTTTTGTTTATATAAGATATCCATATATTAGATATAAGGAATAGTATGTCATTTTAAGGAATGAGGAAATGAGAAATACTGCTTTTTAAAATTTGTTTTACTAATAGATATTTGGTTGTGGAAAACAGAATTCCATACTTCAACAGTTATACGTTTTTCCTGGTTCCAGATGTCACTTCAATAGACCAAAGGCAATATCATCAAGATTCAGACAACTTGTATTTCACTTGTCTTTTTCTACTGAATTTTGATGATAATTTTTAGTCTCTTCTTTCTCCTCAAGACTGAATGTGTAATGGAATGCTATCATGTTTTGTAGTAAGACTGCTGCTGTCTGGTTCTTCTCATCTGTGGTAATGCATTATGCTTGCATTTGGTAGATTTTCACATCAAACTCACTTAAATGTAGTCTTTATAGCAGTGTCAGGGACTATCCTGCTCTCTTTCATCACTGTCTAGAATATACTCTGAAAAAAAAACCCTGATACACACTGGAAAGAAGACAGGGTACCAGCCTGAAACTTATTTACATTTCCATTTCTTTCTCACTAAAACCACTTAAAAATTCTAACCCTTCCTCACAAACTTAAATATTTACTTTGAATCAAGACTATGTAAGAGGATGGGAAGAATACAATGCATTGGTAACATTTTCCCCATTTTTAGCTTAAGCTACACATTCTTTGGGACAGGAATTGTTTCTCCTTTACGTTTTGCATTCAACTGTGCTTGGCTTTGTGCAATAGACAGTGAGAATGGTCTTTCTTTGTATATAAACATCACTGGACTATAAAAAACTGTATTTACTTAATTTTGTTAATTGACAATTTTGTTGCATAGTCCAGAGTTATTTCTAAATAGTCACGGCTGCAGGTAGCTAGCTCGTTTGCTATAAAATTCTCAGGATGCTTTCTGCCTAGTCATACCAACTAAACACATTTGTCCTAATTTATCAGTTTCTAAAAGATTGAGGTAATTTCTAAAAGTCTTACACTTTGTAATAATTTTCATGGCAATTGTTACGCCCATCCACTGTGGTTTCCAGAAGAAGCACTTTCTTTTCCATCGCTGTCAATTTCAATGCTCCCTTTTCAATTTTCTTGTAGGAAGTCATGTCATTACCTCTTGCAGAGAATCTAGCCTTTTATTTAGAGCTTCATTCCCTTGGGCTATCTGCTGAGACCTACAGGGTAAAGTAATTGTTATTGAAGCGAAGGGGATAGAGTTAGGCCCCGTGTGTGGCACCGAGTCAGCTTTCGTTGGGGGAAAAAAAAAGTTGTAACAAAACTGACCTGCTTTTTGGCACCTTTAAATTGTGCATGCCATGCTTGAATGGAACTGAACAAAAAGTTTAGTGTTGAAATGAGATACAAGGAGAATAGATCATTAAAGAAGTGCCAAACAGCTGCAAAAGTGCAATTTTGCTGAATACTGTTTCCCTTGAGGTTTTTTCCCCCATGCCAGGGAAGCTGCTGTATTTATATCCTTCACTGATGCCACTAGACATTTTGGACTGTGGGTCAAGGCAGCCAGGATGGGTTTTCAAGTGTTCTAAGATGTATGGGGGAAAATCACTGTAATAATTACTTCTCCAAATATAGCTCTTTAAAGATACAATAATTATCCTGAAATCTTGTTTATGAAAACAAAAAGTAATTGATGTATGTTTTGTTTTCTGGACTCATTTTAATGAGTCTTATTTATGTCTGTTGAAAGCAAGGCAGTAATGACAGGCATATGGAACTTCATTCCATGGACTTTTGCTTTCACACCAGCTGCTCTTGCCTGAATTCCACTTCAGCCAAACTCTGTACCATAAATGAAATTCTCAGTCTTTTCAGATTCTCATGTAAGCAGTTTGCTAATTTAGTTTGCCAGTGTTAAATCTTGCATTCTTCTGAAGTTCATTCATTATTCCTTCTCTTGCTCTTTTTTATCTTTTTGTATTGTAGTCCTGGGGTAATTTGCTACATGCTAGCACTGTGTTTAGCTGAAGAATTCCTGAAGGAAGAACCGAGCAGTCAAACATGAGTTTCAACTTTTCTGTACATCTTTGGTTTTTAAAGTATGTTGTATAAAGTAGATGGTGTTCTTACTCTGACTGCTTCATCGGATGTTACAAAGTCAATGCTTATGTTGTCAGGCTGTTAGTCTTTTTGGCACCTTTTATTAAGCATCATTTCACCATGAGGTCTCCTTCCTTTAGGTTTGTTCCTTCCAAACATGAAATGCAGTCCTATGATAGCAGCAGGGCAAGTAAGTCCTGAGATAATGTAATAGCATTGATACAAACATAAACAAACTGTTTTTTAATAATTTGGTATTTTATTTGTAACTTTAGAATAGTGTAAAACTTCATATGGAAATTTTCATTCACTACAGTTTGTAACTCATAATCCAAATAATTTTTTTAAACTGTGTTCTCAATGGCCAAACACTAAGAACAAAGGAGACAATATGTATAGTGTTTAAAGTGGGAGTTTAAAAGGCCTTTTTTATAATGTATGATAAATGCATTAACACTTCGTTGGGAGGTTTTCTGCTAATTTGCATTGCTGATATGTGTATTTCTTGTATGTTTCTACTATAACTTCAATGAGCACTGAGGTTTGAATAACCTTTGAATTTCATAAATTAATTTTTTTAAAAGATTGATTTTCTTTTTGTGTTTCCACTTTCTTGATTGTTATGTAATTTGTCAGTTTTAGCCATTTTGCACTTTATTTAAAGTACTCCAGCAGATTGAAGTCTTTCAGTCTTGTAGATTTACAGGAATAAATACATGCAAATGCAGTTTAACAGCATGTATAGCACTATCCACCTGAAAATTACTGGTTATATAAATTATGTACTGAACTAGATAATGATTGGTTATTCAAAAATGGGTTTACATGTTCCCTGGAGAACTGTCCTAAGCTTAAGTGTTCTCAGTGCTTTTAAAGATTAATATGGAGAAAGAAAGCAAGGCTTAAATGTTGCTCTTTTGCACTGATGTTCACAATTTTTGGTTTATAAACAACATGAATTTAATTAATTTCATTTTTACTCTCAACTTTGGTTTCTCATCTTCACCGACCTGTAGCCAAAGCCAATACTTTTATGCATACAGGTCATAAAAGCCTTCTTCCACTCCAAATCGTCAGAGGCCATTTTTATAATTGAATAAAGATCTAAAGTTCAAAATGCCTAGTTCTCTTACGACATGAGTAACACCATGATATTTAAAATATTTTGATTTTGCACTCAAAGACTGTTAAAGTGCTCTTAGGGAATTTCTAGATAAGGATACTGTTTTAAATTGTCAAAAGCTGTAATAAAAAGAGATTGTTAGAAATATTTAGGCTTAAAATAATCTGTACATTGAAAGTTCTATTTGAAAACAGAATTGCGGTACTCTTGCACATTTTCTTCCTAGTCCAACAACTTCAGCCTAAAAGCATCCTTTTTACAAGCCAACTGTTTGAATATAGTTTTATCTTGTGACTTGTAGCAAGTTATCTGGGAATTCATGCATCTGAAGTTTTCATGAAGCTTCTTGTGTCTTGTCTTAGTGCTGGAACAGGGGTCTCCTCACAGATGCTTTTGGATTAAAAGCACTCCTACCATTTGCTTCTACCATATCAGTAGTATGTGTTGTAGGATGTTGATGTCATAAATAATAGTGACATCCTCTATACATTAAAGCATTGTGTGGAGTGAAAAGAAAGAGATTGCTCTAAAAAAAAGTTCAGCATCTGATTGTTTCTTCTTTTTGTTTTTGAATAATGAGGAGCAATTACAATTTATGCTCTTAAAATTGAGAGTCCTAGGTAAATTTCAACGACTGCATTGTGTTCCATCCCCAGGATGAATTTATAACCACTGAATTTGGTTGAGGTTGGAAGGGACCTCTGATGGTCCTTTGGTCCAAGCCCCTTGAAAAAGCAGGGAGGAACACCTAGAGCCAGTAATGTTTAAAATCAGTATTCTTCAACTCCACTGTTTCTGTGACCTCCTTGATTAAGTCTGCTCCCCACTAACTTTCCTACAACACTCATCTGTCTAAAAATGTTTTAGACTTTCAAAATGAGTTGCAGTAATATTTATTCCTGTAAGATTTGGGGATCACTACATCTTGCCTTTCTGAACATAAGTGATTTTCTGGTGAGCATTCTTGAAACACTTTGTGTGTAACTGAATACAAATTTTTATTGTTTTATGGTCTGCTCACAGTTTTATTGTCACACTATTACCAGCACGTTCAAAACGAGAAGTGCTTGCCATACAGATGTGTATAAATGCCAAATTTTATGTTATAAAAAATAATCATGAGTGTTGCTGAAACATTTTTTTGTTATATATACTTAAAAACTATATATACAACTTCCTGCTATGTGTGCTTTAAAACAAAAGAAAGCTGGAGTGAAAATTTCTGCAGAGCTAGATTTGCATTCTGGGAAATTCTGTCAACTGGTTTTCTTGATCACAGAACAGTTTCCAGAGCTGGAGATATATTTGTATCTGTAATGTTCAAACAGGGATCTAAACTGACGTTCTGAACTTCTTTACTGATGCATTTAATAATTAGATGACAGATATTATAACTTGCAAGTGGCCAGGTTCTATGTAGTTTCATTAAGTATCAGGCTTTCCAGTAAGTGGAAATTTTGTATTGTTGAAAACAGATGCATCATTCAATCTCTGACTGACAAAAGTTTCTTAAAATCATTTGTGCCTTCCAGTGGCACATCTCAAAACCCAATATATTTGCCTTTCCTCAGATGTAATTTAGAATAAGTATTCTTCATGCTCATGCCACTCCCTGGAAGACCCAAAAATAATGTTTGTCCTAACCTGTTCCTGAGCAAGTGAGACCTGAACTAACTGTTACTCTTTGCTAGAGAGTTGGGATTTACTAGACGGAATGTGTACGTGTGGGTGCATAAATATCACCTTTCACATTCAGAACTACTTTCTTCTGGACTAAAAAGAAATCTAAATTATTATTAAAAAATTGCTGTGTGTGAAAATGAATTTCTCCTAGATTTAAAGTTTTCAAATTCATTAAATGAGAGAACAAATTAAATATCTGAGTAAGTCAGCAAGGAATTAGAAAACTCTCTTTCAGATAACTGCATGGACTTAAGAGTGCCTGTGGAGGTGTAGGATAAAGCTGTAGATCTAGTGTCTTCACTAGTTTTGTAGTAGCAGAGGTAAAAGGAAGAAGTTAAGGAAATGTCTCTTTAAATTCTAGTTTGGTGAAACCTTTAAATATCATGTGAAGTTAAATGAACACATGAGGATTTTTTTCTGTGAGATTTGAGACACAGCTTTTTATTTAATTGTATAATCCTTGTTTATGGGTCACAGGCCCAGGTAGTAGTCCTATTTCAATATGTCTCAATTTTAACATGTGGGCTGTTGCCATTTGAAGACTCTCAGGCAGTATTATGTGGAGTATGAGATATATTCCCGTTCCTGATTGGTATTGTTTCTGAATAGATGCAGCATTTTAGTTGTGTTGAATGTGAAATAAAAAAAAATTTAAAAGTAGGATTAGACCTGACAGTGGCAGGCTTGCAGAGCTATGTGAATATACTATTTGGGTTAGCACCATAGTATTTAAAACATTTTGGATATTTTTTCTGATAAGAAACAATATGTTGGTGTTGGCTTGCCATGGCAGTTTTCTGTACTTCACAATAAAATAACCTGATTGATTTCAGTGATGTTACCTTTATTCTGAAAAGTAGCAGTGCATTTGAAGACAAAGAAAGGAAAACTGTTAAAATCTTAGTGAATGCCTGTTTGTGGTACTAAGTTCATAGGTCTTCTACAGACATATTCAGAATGCCAATTTCATATTATCTGTAATATATTCTTACGGTTGCAACTTGCTACAGCTTGTTTCAAATGGGAAAACTGTAACTTATAAAATGTCATTAACCCATTGTAAAGAAGACCAATAATCTTAAAGATGTTAGACTGTTTAGGATATATATGAAGTTACCACTAATATCAAATCATTTGTTCTCTTGTGCTGCTAATTTTATTGTCAGTCTGATTGATACTGCACAACTGGGACATTCTTACATGCATTCTTATATACATGAAAACAATTATATTTTCCACCTATATTGTAGTCTGATTATTTACTGCCAGAGATCTGTAGCTTTACCATATTTCTTTTGTTTCTGACAAATTAGTTTTCTTATCATGAAGTGGGAGGACTCATCTTGAAAGTACGGAAATTCACCTAAAATTGTGTAGTGATTCTTTATAAACATAAACTGAATGTGCACTGAGTTTTGTAGTTAAATAAGTGTCAGCTGTTAAATGCAGTACTACATGCTTGTAAACAGCTCACTTTGTAATTGGGGTGCACAGTCATTTGCTTTTCCTCGATGCTATCAGTATTTCAGATTTTTGAAGAAGTACAAAATCTTATGTTAGACCTTTGGTTAAGTCTTGACTTACAAACTAAGTGCCTGGTTTACAACTTCTATTTGATTTTTCCAATGAATAAAAATTAGATCTTTTGTAATGATGTATGCTACTTGGCATTTTAAGTATAGCTTGTCTGGCACTGATGATTTACTTTACTTTTTAAAGCCTGTGATTCAAAGTTTCATGGAAGTCTACCAACTTGCAGTTTCCAGAGTTGAAGTATTAGTGAGAGAAACAGAATCTCTTCAGCTTCACATTGCATCCCTAAAGTCCAAGTTCCATACAGCTAGTCTTCATGAAAGTGACCTTACAGATGGTAAGTCTGCTTTTCAAATAATTTTTGTCATTTGAATGTGGTTTCTTACCCAGCATCTCCCTTCATGCCGTATAGTTTCTGTAGGGAAATACAAGATTTATCTATAAATATAATGGAGCAATAAAAACAGTATCAACAGAAACTTCTTCTGAAGAGAAAAGGAATGATAAAAGTTAAGACAGGGTTTAGTTTTTACTACCATATTTTCTAAAAGGACCTGTTCATTGCTGCTGGAAAAGTATACATTGTGATTTTTTTCATTTTACAAGTACAATAATAGTTGAACTTCAGACCTGAAGAATTATACATCTAGAGATGTTGTATGTTAAACCAGAATGTTTTAAGTTTCACATAAACAAAGTGTTTCTTAGGAGATCTGAATTATTTTTAGACAATTGTGGTTATGAATAATATTTCTCACTAAACTTACAAGGTTAAAATTCAATTTCAGGAATAATTTCTGATCTAAAAATATTGTTGCCCACAAAGGTACTTGGATTTGTTTAAGGGTAACAAGGTGAGTCTTCAGATTTGAGATCTCTCTCTAGGGGAATTACTAAATGCAGATTTATTTGTGTCACACAGGCAAGAGGCCAGACACATAAACTCTGATAAATATGTAGCCAAGTATCTCTAGAATGAGACTTTGTAGAATGTGCAACTTGCATACAGGCGCAGGGTATTTCTCTTCCGTCTCTTCTTACTTTTCCACAGAGGATAAAAGAGAAAGCTTGGGAGTTTGTTTTATTGGTGGTGGTGGTTGCTGTTGGTGTTGTTCTTCTTCCCTTCCTGCTGTCTTTTCTTTTGTCTTGTGTAGTAAATGACCATAAAGAAAATGAGTACTGTTTGTCTTTCTTTTTGAAACAGAAGATCTGTAAGAAGAGAGCTATCACAATGCAAATGACATAAACACACAAGTAAGCATATATTCAAAGGCTGTTACTGTGGCTTTGGCTTTGGTTGTTTCCAACAGAATTACATTGATTTCTTCTGCTTCTAACAGCACAATGGGAAATTAGTGTGAATATAAACTATATTAATCAGTGTTGAATTTGAGTTGTAACATCTTGAGATGACAATTGTTGAATGAAAACTTTGTTCTATTTGTGATTACACAACCTTTCTAAGAAATGAAATTATTTCACTGAAATTGCTTTTTTCCTCCTCCAACCAGACTCTTTTGATGTCTTCTGCTAGGTTTACGTGTGTCCTGTTGAGCCTGTGCCCGATGTAATTGGACTGCTTCTTTGCCTGTTATGATTGTTTTTGTTATTTAAATCAAGATGACCACATATTTACTAAAGATTGGGAAGTCTGCCAAACTTGCAGAAAGGTTTCCTTTCATTTGGATTGAGAGAGCTTTTAGCAAAGATTGTGCTAGTCCTGTCTGTTAAGGGCTATGTAGTGGCCTGATACGTTACAGTGAAAATCAGCCCTCCAATGTTTGTGATTAAATGCTGTGTTTTTAAAGTAGTTTGTATCTGAGTGCAGTGTCAATGTAAAGATGATACTGTTTGCATTGTGGAGGGGTCTCTTAGCCCTTTGGGGAGAACAGTAGTTCTTCCTTTAGATGCAGTTTAATTTGAACCTAGGTCTAAGCATTAATATCAAGTGTTTTAAAATTTTAATGTAAACGTGAAAACATTCAGAATGAGAGTCTCAAGTTGCCATGAAAAAATGATTAAGATATATTTTGTAGTACTTGGGTTTTCTTTAATTTTTTTCCCTAATATGTGTAAAAGTTGTATTAAGCATGAATTTTAATAACTTCAGGTATCAAGCTTTGCAGCATTATTTAGATTTTAACATTCTAGTTGCTACTGTTCTGGTTTGATTTTGAGAAAGTAGTTCTGGACTAAATTGCTTTCTCTAGGAAAAAAAAAATAAAACAGTTTTTTTTTTTGCTTATTTTAAATGAATAAAAATCAATTTGGTTCTGAAATTAGACAAGCTTTGTTAGTTTTAATTCACTGTCTTCAATTTTATAGCCATTGCAGACAAAACTTTACATGGAGGTGATAAAAATGGCACTGTACTACATCAGTTGGAGGCCTTCATATGACTTACATTTGTGCTTCCTGAACAAAAACTACTGCTCAATGCTGAAATACATTTTTGAAGTCTCCCAGTTGTGTATCATGTGTGGACTCTTATCTTATATAATTGGGTTTTATCTCACTGTGTTGTGGCTGTTCTTGATGTCTTTTATGCTAGTTTCTTAACGATCCTGCTCTGCGAACATCCCATTGCATGCAAATTTCAGCCATTCATCAGTAGTGGTATTTTTCCATGTTTAGATGGTATTGCTTTCTTAATTGACCTGTTCCTACTGTAAGTTCATAACTATGTAACCTTTCTTTCTATTCACCCCACTTCTCTCTTTTGCTTCTTTGGGTTTCGCTAATAATTGTAAAAACAAAACTGATGCCATGAGGCAAAATTGGTGATTCTAACTCCTCATCTTTTATCTCAGATTCTGAATTGACATCTCCATCCTCCAGTCTACTTCTAGTCCAAGCACTATCCTTCTAGTCAATAGAGTTTAGATTCTGAGATTGCTATACATGGTCATGCTAATGCCAACAGAGAGGAGCAGGAAGGGATATGATTATGATGGACAGAGATGAGCTGAACACTGGAAACACTGCTTATAGAGAAGAGAATTATGTGGGGAGAAGTGAAGTCAGTGGCAGAATGTCTCTGTAGTCTTCATTAATGCCCAGCTATCTATCTGTCATACTTGTCTCTGATGATTCTTACTCTGTGGAGAGAATGATCCTTCGCATTTTTAATTCTTGCAACTCTTTAAAATTCAGTATGTCTGAAAACCAACTTAGGTTTTCTACCTGTCTTAATTTCTTCTTCTTTCCTTCTTTCTGCTCCCCCCACTTTCCCCTCCACCCCCCTTCCTATTGTTCTCTATTCCTTACCTCTTTTCTGTTGTGAGAGTTGAGAGGTTGGGAGAGTTCCTGGTTGGCTGGTTTGGGGTTTTTTTAACTTCTTTATTTTTTTTTATTCTTTACCAACTGCTTCTTAAATTTCTCCTACAGTTATAAAATGTAATATTATTTTTTTACTTCTATTAGGAAACTATCAACATTTTGTAATAATCCTTGCTGCCTATTTCTTGTTCAGCAACATCCGGTAATACAAACATGATGAACTGGACTGTCCCAAATTCTGCTGCTTTTATTAATTTTTATTCTTCTTCAGATACATTAGTTTATTGTTATACTTGCTCATTTGTTCAGAGTTGCAGTAATAAGTAGACCTTGAACTGAGAGCTTAGAAGTGCTCTATTGTGCAGTACTATGGTCATAAGCAGTGTCTTTGTGGGTGCTGCAGGGCAATGTGTCATCATATTTAGTCACATGGCAAGTATGTGAACCCATGGTGTCCAAGGGGTTTTTGCTGCAAGTGCGGTGTTGCAGGGTGTGGATGCAGTGACACTGTTTTCCAGTGTAACTGGACACACAGGATGAACAGTGAACAGAATTCAGTTAATTATAAAATATTTTCAGAAAGTCGTCTTGTAGCTTCTAGCCGTAAGATTTTATACACAATGTCAGTACTGCTGTCAGAAGTTTAAGAATGTAAAATAATCTGGTATCAGTTCTGGCAAACAAAAAAAGCCACTTTTGTTTGTTATGACAAGTGCTTCTTGTCAGGTGCTTCTGTGAACCTGTATGTGCACTGATCTGGTGATAATCCTTTTTCTGTTTTCACCTCAGAATCAAAGGTGAATAAAAAATGAAGAGGAAAATACAGTAATTTCTAAATATTATGAAGACAGAAGAGCTTTGTGTGTACTGTTGAAATGGAAATTGGGGAACCCAAAAGGACAATTTAATTTGAAAAGGGGAGAAAGTGAGTCTCGGATGGATGAGGGGGGTGAAGTAAAAAGGTTTGTAAATGTAACAGAATTCGCTAAGTGTGAAAACAATTGTTGTCTTTTGATGCTTCTCCTAGCTGAGGTGAAGTCAAGTCACCCATTGGTTTATGTGACTTTGTGTAATATCTTTTTCTCCACAATTGTGTCTGTGTCTGTCCTTTGTCTGGAGATGTCGTGATATCACTTAAAGTATTCAAAATACAGAAATTATGGGTTTTGTTGAGGGGAGAGAAGCAAGTAGAATGATGTTTCAATGAACATATATTTAATGAAAATTAGGTGTTTGTTCATGGGATCCTAGTGATTGACATATGGTCTCATACTTCTGAGTTGAAAAACTGCATTAAGCAAGATGTACACTTTTCTCCCTACTCAAAGGAGTAGTTCTCAGTTCTCAAGAACTACAAGAGCCCCATTCACAGGGGGTAGAGAGAAAAGAAATATTTAAATCAATTAGTTAACTGTTTCCCTGACATTTTTTTTCCTACTTAACCAGGCTGATCAGGGTAGTGGTTTTACATGTCTTTTCCCCCATATACTTTGTTTCCTTGTCACCAGTTAAATCTGTGTTCTATGGCAAAGACCTGCATCTAACAGGGATGCATTGTCCTAAATTTAGATTATGAAGATGGAACTAGAAAGAAAAAATCCTACCTATTTGCTTGTTCTCTTGCTGCATAAGGGAAAGGCTTTTATTGGTGTCATATTAAGTGTCAGAGAGTGTCTTTCATGGGCCAGAGCCATATCTCTGATATAACTGAAGGAATTCTTCCCAGGTGTTGCAAGAAGCAGGTAACTCTTGAAAGAAAACTCTGTGTTTTGGTTTGACACTGGCCCAATGCCACGCACTCATGAAAGTCACTCATTCACCCTCCCCTACCACAGCTGAGCAGAGGAGAGAAAAACTTAATGAAGGCTTCATGAATAGAGATAAAGACTGTGAGAAAACACTTCCAGGGCAGAACAGGCTCAACTTAAAGGTAAAACATGAATTTATTATTGACAGAGTCACAAGACGATAATGACAAGTAAAATAAGCCCTTAAAAACACATTTTCTTCCTCCTACCCCTTCCTTATTCCCACTGACAGCACAGGGAGACAGGGCATGGGGGTTTTGTTCAGTTTGTCACCCAACATCTTCCACTGCTCAGGGAGAGAAGTCCTTCCCCTGTGAGGCCGTGGGGTCCCTCCCACGGGAGAAGGTTCTCCATTAACTTCTCCAACGTGGCTCCAATCTCACGAGCATCAGACCCATCAAACCTGCTGCAATGTGAGTCCCTCCCACAGACACACAGTCCTCCCAGAACTGCTGTGGTGTGGGTTGCTCTTCCATGGGGTGCAGCCCTCCAAGGACAGGCTGCTCCACCCTGGCAGCAGGGCCCTCTTTCTCCATGGGTCTCCCACTGGATCACAGCCTCCTCCAGGCCTCCACCCACTCTGGCATGGGCACCTCCCCCATGGGCTGTGGGTGGATCTCTGCATCCCCAAGGACCCCAAAGGGCTGCAGGGCACAGCTGCTTCACCATGGTCTCAGCATGGCCTGCATAGGAATTGTGCCTCTGGCACCTGGAACATCTCCTCCCCTCCTTCTCCACTAACCTTGGTGTCTCCATGTTGTTTTCCCTCACATCTTCTCACCTCCTCCTCTTCTCTAGGCTAGGAAAAAAACTGCATCCCACTCTGTTTTGATTTTCTTCTTAAGTACATTACCACAGAGGCATTACCAGCCTCACTCATTGGCCCAGTTTTGGTCAGCAGCATGTCCACCTTCAGAGCCATCAAAGATTGGCTCTGCCAGACATGGTGGAAGCTTCAGCAGCTTCTCACATAATTCACCTGCATGGCCCCCCTGCTACCAAAAACCAGGCTGTGCAAACCCAACAGACTCTGCTTGGCTTTTTCACTACCTCATGTAGTCTTACGCACATTTGAATTTCCTTTGTGAAAATTTGGAATACTAGTTCTTAAGTTGCCTTGCACAAAGTAATTAGACTTGCTATTTTTATTGTTACTCTCTGTCTTGATGTGTTTTCCTGGAAATAGTCTTAGGCAGTGTGGACATGATTTTCTGAACCTGAGAGAATTTCAGGCTCTCGGGGCTGATTTGTTCCCAAGGGAAAGTCTTCTGAGAACTTTTTCAATGACTGTTTGTGAAAATAAGGTTTGGTTTCCCGAAACAAGACGCAGATGTTCTGAGAGTGTTTTTCTCTTGTACCTTTCTCTTAAGTTTCTCACTCTATACTTCATGTCCTCTAGTGACAAGATAGAATTCAGTAAATATGGACCTCAGTAATCATATAGTTGCTGTGGAACATGTGAATGTTCCTGAAGTGATAGTAAATAAAGAAAAATCTGACAGGCCCACAAGGAAAATTTCCCAAGGATTGAGATAGTAGTAGACGTGAAAATGTGGAAATAACAGACAAGTGAAAATAGAAACTCTATTAATAAAGATTTACTAAGTTTAATGTCTCTCTGTAAGACTGAATCCACCAAGCAGTAATATCTCCCTGAAATTACGTTTTTACTGAAATATTTGAATTTCTTTCCTGTCTTTAAGAAATTGAGCATCACTTGCTACTGCGTAGCCAAGGAATGCACATATCCTAATGCAAATGATCACTTGGTCATGAGATATTGCTTACACAAATAATAGTTGTAACCAAACTATATAAATGTCAGAGTTTAGAGTAATACTAATTCTACTACTACTACTACTAACAACAACAACAACAACAACAACAACCTGTATTATAAATCACATTCTGCAACTTAGGGTAACATTTCAACAACATTTGCTATTTTGTTAAGAATGCTTCCTTTTCTATGCAAAATTTTTTTTTATACTCAATATTTTAGGTATGTGAACTTTAAACTTGTCAGACTGTTGTAACATATTTGAAAATTATAGTAATTTGATTAAAATGTTGCCTATAAGGCAAAAGTTTCAGTTAATAGAATCCATATGTAATTAAAGTGCAGAACCAAATGTAATCAGACCCCAGTGACTGGTGCCTTCATATTGATAGTTTTACAGTGGCCTCTGGGGTTGAAAGTTTATGTTAAAGTTACCAATGTAGCTGTGCTCAAGAAAAAAGCAAGACAGTATACTGTTGAAGCAGGTAGGACAACATCTCAGACTGATGATTATACAACAAACATAGTTGATAGTCTGAATTTTGGGGCTGTCTTCCATTTGGCAGGTGTAAGAAACACAAGAGTGCTGTATTGTACTAATCAGAGAGTTGCATTCTGCAGCAGCACTGCTATATAAACATTCCTAAATGAGGGAAGTGTGCCAATGAGAGCAAGTAACAGTGTATTTTTTTAATAATATAGTTGCTTGATTTGTGTGAATTCATGTTTGAGTCATCTGAAAGTTATAGACACAACACTATGTACCAAGCCACAAAAGAAGTTTAAAAAAATTTCCTGAACTAAAAAAAAAAGAAAAAATATTTTCTCTGGACAGCTTTAAGAGTTGACATCCTGTGTTAGAGTTCTCTAATCATCACCAGCACAATTTACAATCAGAACACACAGAGAGCCAGTTCAGACCAGCTCATCTGTTGACTTTGGCAGAAGCCCTTAATCTCACTGTGTGTAGCTGCCACTTGAGAGCTGGGGACTCGGCAGAGGGCCAAAGGAGGGTGGGATGCAGGGTTGGTCAAGGCATGAACACATAGGCCTGCTTCATTTCAACAGCCATACACTGCTTTTTTTTATACTCTTTTCATTTTACAGCCTTTTTTTTTTTTTTTAAACCTGAAATTAAATGAGGACCTCTCATGAGCCACTGCGCTCCAGGCATAAGAAATTGTAATGTCTGGCTTCCAGAAACTGTCCCGTCAAAATGTGCTTCTGATTAGGTGGCTTAATTACAGCTGTGAAAACAATGTTGATTTAGGCCTCAAGATTCCAGTGCATGTCAGCCGTTATTAGCTAGCCTTGGACTGAAGCCACCATTTTAAAACTCTGTACCACTAAAGTCACACACTGCCTGACAACTTTTTATTTAGGCAGAAATGTTGCCAGAAGCAACACATTTTATGCAAAATATTTTTCATTGCGCAAATTTCAAATGTGACACAGTTGATGGACATAAAATGGGTAGTTATGGGTGGACCCCACCAAGTCCAAAACCTAACTTTTGCAAAAACCCCGTACCCCAACATATCCCCCTCCCCCATTTCAAATAGTTTTTTCTAAAGTTTGACTGACATAATGCTTAATTTTAATTCCTTTAATTCAGTTTTATTCCAAATCCAGCATGTTGGTTTAGCCACCCAATTTTATTGCATCTAAATTTTCCTGACAGTTTCATTTGCTGTTGGGAAATAAAATTGCCATTTTTGCAACATGGGAAATAATGGCTAGTTTCAAAACCAATATGTTTGAAACTTCCTTTGCCTGAAGCAGGTTAAGGCACACACTCAATTTACTTTAGGGGAAAAAAGCTCATTAAATAGTTTTTAATATTTTAATATAATTTAAGTAACTGCTTTCACAGTGGGAAGGCTTATTAGGCCCATGTATTTACACCTGCAGAGAGGTAAATGTTTGGATAATTGGGTGGTTTCCAATAATTCAGTTTTTCAGTTGCAGGGTTAATGCTGTAAACAGTGTAAATGGACAGAAGGAGTGCTGCATTTAAACATTACATTTCCACTTGTAGCATTTTACTTTCAAGTGCTTAAGAAAGAGGCTTAAGTGGAGTTTGTTTGGGTTTTGTGGGATTTTTTTTTGTTTTGCTTCGTTTTGTTTTGTTTTTTTGTTGTTGGTCTGTTCTTCAGCTCTCCTTAATGACATGAATTGGCTAAGGAATGTGCGAGAATGTGTGTGGGTGTTAACTCTCAGCAGAGGTCAGTACTTTGGAAAAGTAAGATTTACATTCTCACTTCACTGTTGCTATGAAATTCCAAGTGTCCATGCTGTGTGGTTTAATGGAAACCATGAAGTTCCTAAATGACCGCAGGTTTGTTCCGCTGTTAGGCACAAAACAAATCTTTCAAGTCATTGGCTAAGTCAGAAAAAAGAGGAGGGTCGTGTTTTCAGGAAGGTAATCTCCTTTCCCTTTTTTTCTTCATGGTTTGCATTTCTATGGCATTAGAAATGTGTTTCTAGTGAGGTACTGGAACTACCAGCTCACAAACAAGGATCCTCAGTTCCCAGGACTGAAAACAAGACACTTGGAAGCTAAAGCTGTATTCATCTCTTACCCTAAATGCAGACCAGTGCAACAATTGTACCTTCAGGAGCAACTAATTGGAAATGGATTTCGAGAAACTAATGATTTGAGTAAGGAAGCAAGTCTAAAGTGCAGATTCAAGTTTGTCCTGTAAAAAATCATCATGCATTCATTCTCTGCCTGCAGCAGATTAGTGGAGAGCAAGGCAGTGGATGCCTACATTTTATTTTGTTAGTTTACAAAGGAGAAATACTGGAATGAGCTAATCTTCTGTTTTCTTTGCAAATACTAGGTGGCGTTTCCTGAAAAAGAAGGTTTCAGAAATGCCCCAGTTGCTGTGAAGGGCAGATGTAAGTCAGGAGACAACCATGTGATGGCTTTTTCCTTATTAGACACCTTTGCACTAGTCTTTTGAAATGTATTTCATTGGTAATGCAAAATGAGTTTTATTCATCAGCCACATACATTTGCTTGCTGTTGGCTACACACTGCTGTTTCTTTTGCCTTCTTCCCACACCTATCATAGGAATATTTCCAGGACATCAAATTGAAAGAAGCATTCATATATTATTACATATATTGTTAATGCTGCAGTAGAAATGAAAGTATTGGGAGTGCTAGACAGGCTGTTATTTCGAGAACTGGATATTATAGACCAGGACATTTAACCTTGGGAAAAAGTTTTTACAAAAGAACAGAGCCAAGGATACAATTTTACTGTCTTTATAGAAGAAAAGGAATATTCTCTACAAAGGCAGACAAATTCACTTCTTTCCAGGCTCAAGGACTTTTACTCAGGCCAGAAGGTGCTTCCTCCCCCCTTTTGAAGAAGTTATTTCAAGAAAGAGAGCCAGGAAGCTTCTATTATTCCCTGCTAAACTGTGGGTTAAACATAAAGGGAATGTCTGTTTGTTCTGAAACTCTGAATTTGCTGAGAAATTTTTGGAGGGGATTAAAGCATAGCTGTGCCTGAATGAGTCTAGCATAGATGCTTAAATGGTGAGTGAATCCATGCAATCCAGTCTGTCATCTTCCTGGGGTTTTTTTTGACATTTTAAATTTAGATCCTACAAGTTATACTGTTGTGAATAATTATTTTTTTGTTTTCACACCTGTTTGGTTTTATGTTTCAAGCTGAGTATGTAAAGCACTGTTTATAAGGAGAAAATTCAGTGCTGATCTTCAGATATTAACTCTGATAAAGAGTGCAAGATGTATAGATGCACCCTGTGGGTTGCAGTTCACTTGATCGGGATAATAGATAATAGAAAGACAGTTTTTGTCTTTTTGCTGTTCTTGTTTACTTTATACTACTAGCTCACAGCTTAGATCGCAGGGGAAAAAGAAGATTAGAGTATGACCTAGGGCAGTGTTGCCAGGAGCCTGTCTCTTTCTCAGCTAGCCTCAGAAACACAGGTATGTGCAGCATGCACTTTTAATGTAGCATGACTAATATTACATGCATTCACTAAGAAGAATAATAATTTAACAAAAAAATACACATATATGCACACACACACACATTTTAGCTTTTGTAAAGGAAAATCTCATGTTAAGAGGTTTGTGTTTCCCTCTGGATGGCAGAGAGGCAGTCATGGCCCCACCAGTAGATCATTCGGTGCCAGATAGCAGTCAACCTTCCCTCCACAGGAGACAACTGTCTCTGATGCTCTGTCTCCTTTTAGTTTCTGCTTCTGGTGCACAGACTGGGGGGAAGGTCATGGGGTATAAGGTTGAATATTGTCTCTATCCTAGGTCCCCCAGCAGATTTTTACTGTCAGAACTAACCTCACTAGTCCACACAGGGGAGGGTGGATCCTCTTCAGGCCAAAGTGAGATAGTGAGTGTGGTAAAAAAGAGTAGCTGCACACTACAACAGTCTATTTTGTGCCTTTCTAGAACTTATGAAATCAGATTGTTTTCCTGCTGGCTTGTTAATGCTCTTTCCCCTTGCCTTCCATAATAGTGCAAGTTCCCATCTTTTTCAACTGCGAAAAAAACCTTTGCACTCCTGTGACATTGTGACATTTGCAATAGAGTAGCCTATGTTTTGTAAAAATAAATATATTTGCCTACTTCTATTGGCTTGCATTTTTTACTTTAAGCATAAAAGTTAATATGAGAAATGAAGAAAAACCAAATCTCTGAAATATATTGGAGAGTATGACTGACAGAGATAGAAAGACAGAAAATTCAGTTAATGGACAAAGCATAATATTGTTCTTAACACGTAATTTTATTCCTGTAATGTTGGCATGATTTAAGGGAATACAGACAGGAAGTTACATCTTTGTCTTCCTTTTTATTGGGTCTTACATATTTAAGACACACTGTTTAATTTTTACCCATCAGGTTTATATTTATTTATTTATTGTTTCTAAGTTGTATAAAAAAAAATTTCATTTAGTTCTGTGAAACCCATATCATGTAGAAAAGGCACAGTTTTTCTAATTGATTATAGTGAGGACCTATTTTGTCCAGAGATTGAACTCTGTCCAGAACCTTGACCTGTTGAATAAACTAATCACTGAACAAATTTTTAAAATAGGAAATGAGCACTCCATAGGGTAGAGCTTTATTGTCAGCTAAAAAGATATTATTATGATAATGATCTTGATTATTCAAATGGCATTTGTTTCCGTAAGTTTATTTATCAATTCAGTTCAGGAAAGGGATTTAGAAAGAAATGTGCATCTTAAAGTGCAGTTTCACTTCCCTATTATACAAGAATTTGGGTGGAAAGGAGGATACCTTTTAAATGAACAGCGAGTAATAAAATTTTCTAAAAATATGGTCACAGATAGTTTGATTAATCACCAGCAGTTTCCCTGATACATGTGATGATATTAGGAAAACAGTGACATTATTTCATCCTTTTCAGATGGTGTAGCTCCTTGAATTCCTACAGGAATTCCTATTTTTGGAGTGGCACCATAGAGCTCTTAAAGCCACACTGATTTCTGACACCACTCCTTTGGATCTGGGTCTCAACTGAAATTGGCCTATAAACTGATAGCTGACTCAGTAATTGTTGTCACAAAGGTGACATTGCAATACTTGCCTCTCTTAAATTTGTATCTTCACCAGTAATTTGAAAGACTTTTATTCTATCTAGGTGACACAGATGATTTGACATGTAGTTTCTGAAGGCCAGAACCACAATAATGAAACGATTCACTAATTTTTCAGCTTTTTTTTGGTACTGAGGGTCTCCTTTGATCACAAAAGGATCATCTTGTATGATGCTTATATGTTTATGGTCAGGGGCCTGTTAGTCTTTCAAAGCCTGTGTGACATCAAGTTCCTTTTCACAAGGTCTATTAAATCCATTGCATTCTTTTGGGAATCTGTGCATTAAACATTGTAACTTAACTAGGGCTTTGCAAAGTTCCCTGACACATCAAGTCATGCAGTTTAATTTTAATTTGTATATGTCAAAACATCCTATTTTAAGTATCTTGAGTTTAATTTAATAACTTGCTGAAGTTTACTGTGCTTTAAATATGAGATGTTTTAGAGGACTTCAATCTCAATGGGAGCTCTAAGTAAAGAAATTTAAGGTATAATTCTGCAATGTACAAGGCACAAATTACTGAAACATCCCTGTTTTGGAGTTGGGTTGTTTTAGAAAACGTAATTTTTTAAACTTGTATTACACCTTTCTGGTTTTACAAACCAAAAAGCTGAAAAACACTTTCCTAAATCTTCTTCCATGTTCTTCATGACTTTTAAAAGTTTTACATACCTGATGAAATTTGGAGTGTTGAATGTGTTGGTGGTTTCTGGGTTTTGGGTGGTTTTTATTTGCTTGTTTGTTGTATAGGGTGGTGGTATCTGTTTTTGTTTGTTTGAGGTTTCTTTTGTTTTTTGGGGTTTTTTTTAACTTTGCTTTCAGAACACACATTTGGCTTAAATATATATGAAAGGTTGAAATTTCATTAGCATATTTTAAGTTTTTATTCACATAAAATATGATTGGTATGGAGGAAATATTGGTTCTGTTTGCTTAGTGAACTCACTTGAACTGCATATTCAACCTCATAGAAAGAGATTATCTAGTATCTCAGCTAAGAAGAATTCTTGAAGGCTATGCTCAGGAATCTAGTAAGTATTAAAAGTTCTGTTCAAGTAATTATTAGATGTTTTTTATTTAATTTCAGTCTGAAATATAATTATATATATAGATTTGGCCAAAACCAACAGAGACAGTAAATCCAGCTCACCCACACTCAAGTTGTTTATAATTGATAAGCTTGACTCCTTGCCCAGTTAATGTAATTTGGATCTTGAATTTACAGAAGACCTATGTATTAGCCATCAACTGAAAGAGCCTGAAATACTTTTCCTTGGCTATTCAGATATCAGCTGATACTTCATAAGCAATACTGCTAGAAAACCAACTGTTCTCCCTGACTTACCATTACTGTTAAAAAATTGCCCTTTAGAACTCTGTTTCAGATATCGCATGTAATCTACTGGAGAAGGAGTAATTCCCTCCTGAAGTTGCTTCAGCTAAGTTTTAATGGCAATCAATGAACATTAAACAACTTGTCTTGAGTAAGCAAACGAAACTTAGAAAACTATACTAAACCTACAAGGAGTTAAATATACCTCTTTCTGGTTAATCTTTCTCTAATCTGATTTATGGTGGAATGGGATGAAGCCCTTTTCAGGATTTTGGCTAGAAGGTAGAAGCCTACACTTCCGTAGTAGGCTATCCAGAAAATCTACATGCATTGGCCAGTGCTAAAAGGATGGAACCCTTTGTTCTCCTAATGCCTTGATGATTTTAATAATAAACCTTCATTTTGAGAAAATTAAATTGGCAGTAACACTGGTTCACTTCTAAACATGTAGTATAAATTAGTCGTTCTTTGCTCTGTCACTAGAGGATCTTTCTTTAAAGAGACTACTCAGTTTAATACAGTTATTTAGGTTAACTGACATTCAGATTAGCCTGTAGGCTAATGCAACTGTCAGGTGTTCTGACTCAAAATCCAAGTGTTTGTATTTTGTATATGAGATTCCAATCAGTCTGTTTTTCAAATAGGTGCAGATAGGTTGCATAAACCATGTCTGTATCCAGTATCCAATTTATGGTCCTAGTTCCATTTGTCTCCAATGAGTGAATTTTGATCCACTCCTTGACAGTGGATAGTAAAGGCTATGTCAGATCAGGACATCAGCATTTTCGTTGTCATTTCAGGATTACGAACAACACCAGATTATAATCTCAGTATCTAGTGAACCAAAATAACATTTGTTCACTTACAACATCTACAGTAATATTATTCACTATGAGTCCATGCATGTCCCTGACACTTCATTTTAATTCTGAGTAATGCCATTTTCCTACATGGAATCTGAGTGAGGTGTTCATTATAATTTTTTCATTCCTGCAAAACTATCCACTTCTGCATTAGCAGCCACTTCCAGAGGTGAGTTACAATTCCTTATGATTTGCTGCCGTTCACCACCTTTCATAAAGACAAGTTGTTTCTATGTTCTTCCTATAACTTCTGTCATAAGAGGAGTCTGCTTTACATCTTAATCAATGTATTTCCTTTCTTGTTTTCCTTACTTCATGTTTAGGACTTCTCTCGAGCTTCTATTTTCTACAGTCTTGATGTCTGCTTCGCTTCGTGAAAATAAAATTTCTTGTGTGGAAAAAATGCCCTTTCAGAGATTTTTAGAGAACTACAAGGGACTTTTCTATGCAGATATGCTTGTAAAGGAAATAAATTACATAACCTATATGAGCTTGCTGTAGTTTAGCAAGAATCTTAAAGGGATAGTGGATAGTTTTTTTAGACCTGTCATGTTAGAATTGTGGTATATATGCCATAATGGCACTATGGCTTTCATAATTTCACTGTCCAGACATCAGTGCTCAATCCATACTCTTCCACCCTCTTCAGCAAAGAGTACTTGGGCATCATCAGTACTTATTACATACATATTGATTTTTTAAGGAACTTTTCTGACCTACTCCATATTTTTATATAGAAATATACTTGAGAGATCTAGTGAGCAAACTGAAGTATTCTCATGGCATCTGTCAGCAAAGCAACAGTGAATGTGTTGGTCTTGTTTTTCTATAAGCTATGAAGTGAATCCTAAAATGTTGATTTCCATATTTTTAATAGATCATTTGATTATTAGCTACATAGATCCATATTTCTAAAAATATTCCTAAAAAGTATTGTGTATTTGGCAGAAATACATAAGAAAAATCTTCTGAATATCTAAAGATTTTTTAATGCAAGAAAGCTGAGTCATAAAGACACTTTCATTGTTTGCAGACATTCCTTCTCTATGTCTTTAAGTGCTAATATTGCAAATAAATTACATTTTCTCCTCTTTCCCCTTGAAACTAAATTGGTGTTACAGTATATTAAGTATAAAGTGAAGTATTTTACCAAATTAGTGTAATTACTCTTTTTGCCAAAATTGCTCTCATTATTAGCTCTGGTATAGTTTTTGATAAGAGATAAATAAATGCACTGCTGGCAAAGGTCCACTGTCCTTGTTCCATTTTGTAGCAGAATGCCTAAATTGTAGTTGTGCCGGTTCGTCGCAAACAGACAAAAAGGAAGGTAGCATTTTGCTGTGCGTGAGCAGTTAGAGGGCAAGCAGACACTGTGCACCTTGACCACCTATTATGAAGCTTTTTGCTGCAATGTCAAGTGAAAGCGAGTTAATTGGGTGAAGCTGTAGAGCATGTTAGGGGCATGGTAAAGGGTTGCTGTCTGACAGCTGAATGTCAGCAGAAGCTAGTGAAGTGTGGCTGAGAGACAGAGACCTGTCACAAAGTTCATGTGGACTGTAGCACAGTTAGGGAGATGAAACGTGGTTCTGTCTCACTTTCTCCCTCATTGCATTCAAGCACCTTAAGATTTCACACTGTATGTGTCAACCCTTGTACTCTAAGCTGTTTTCTCCTAACACTTCTGCATTCAAATGATTGGACAGAAGATGCTAATGTTTGGCAAAATGTATGTAAATATACTTCTTTCCTTTTTCTGCTAGAGCAGCAGTATACATGCTACTCAGATGAAACTTTGAAGGCTTACATCAGCCAGTCCTCTGGATAGGAATTCGGATGATGGCTGAATACATATCTCATGAGAATATGAAGTATGACACTTTAAAGAGTGGAAAAGGGACTGTTTTCCCAGAAGAAAAAGCTAAGTAGTGGGGGGTCTACTTTGTGAGCTGGTAGTGTCTTAACATCGTGTTGTGAGTCTTTTAGTTTCTGATTGTTGTCTTCTTCTCCCCTTCTTGCTAGAAAGAAACCAAGAGCCAGGGGGAACCATGAATGACATACTGATTTAAGGCAATGAGAAGCTGGGGGAAAAGTCACATAGCAGGAAAGCCTTCTTTGGAGCAGGAGAGGCATCAGTTACATGCAGAGATGATCTTACACACTGCTGTGAAACATAGAGTAGTGCCATAATAGGAAGTGTACTGTACCTTTCAATGTTGTTTGCAGTGTGCAGCACAAAGTAAAGCAATAGTCATTTGGGTTGGTCACCCAGTCTAAATAAATAAATAAATAAATAAACAGAAGTTGCTTCCATTCTTGAGAAAGTGGAAAGACAGTGGTAGGTATCATGGGCAAAAAGTACTAAGACCTAAAGTACTAAAGGTTCTAAAAGGACTAAGTACTAAAGAATTTGGAAACTTGGATTGAAATCAAAACAGACCAATCATTTCACCATAAAAAACAGAGCAAGGCTTTATTTGTGTAATATTTTGGTATTAACAGTGCACTGCAGAGAATTTGACCTAGAAAAGGGAAACTTCCCTGTGTATTCCAATAGAGCATCTGAAACAAAGTGTTATGGCATAGACAGTGTGTGGAATTTGGCCAAAACTTTTAGAAAGCAGCAAAATTAGCAATGCAGAACCAAGTAACTTGTTTTTAAGCCAACAAAACATTGAAGATGAAGTGTTCATCAGGTGTGATAATCCATCCAGTCCTGTGTGTTCTTTAAACATACCAGGTTTAAGTGCGTTTGAATGAAACAGGATTTTCTTTTAGGAAAGCAAATACAATATATAATGAAATCTTTCTCTTAATTGCTTTTAATTGAGCCTCCAGAGTGTGATTTCACGGAATGAATTAAATGCAAGAGCATTAGGAAAGTAAGAAAAAATTGTGATTTCCCAAAATTACAGCCACATATTTGTTTAAAAACTCCTGAAAGTGGAAGAGGGAATTCTTGATAATGAAAAAAGCCATTAGTATTGTTGGCTAGCAACACCCAAAGTGTGTTGTGTGTGTCTACCTTTCTGACTTAATATGGAATGAATTGGCAGCCCATTGAATTATTCTCTGATAGCAAATTGTTTGCACAATCCAGGCAGGAGTGCTGACAATTAAAATTTATACAGAGTGTTACCGTTTTCTTATATTTTGTCAGAGCACCAATTTAGTCCTACTGCCTCAGCATACAGAATTGCATCATTGACACAGGAAGCAAACTTTCCAGTTTTGGTCATATAATTCCTGCTTTAAAAAAGTTTGTAACTAGCACTGTACTGCACTGGCATCCATGCAGAAGTCATAGTTTACATTTCAAATACCATTTTGTAGCATTTTATTTGATTATTTCACTGAGAGTAAGAAATTGCTCTTGGAGCTACTTTTAGCAGAAAAAACCAACAAACCAACGACAACAACAACAACAAAACCTAACAAAAACCAGCATACTGGAAGTCCCTTGGCATTTTCTGGCAAAAGGCCAGTAGTAGTCTGAGTCTGAGTAGGAGGTTGAGAATCATCTGACAGTGTACATCTTTCTCTATAGGGAAATAGGGTTTCCACATAAGTATTGCAAAATGGTTATTGAAGACACTGGGATTTTTTTAACACTTACTGGAATTGATATTGCAGCAGTGAAAGGATATAAACTGAAAGATAGCATAGGTGGGAGAAGCTGAAGAGAATATTATTGGCCATTTGATTTGCTGTCTACTGGTATTACTGTGTATTTGCATGTTCTGAAGTTGGGCTGAGAGAAGTGAGTATCAGAAATCAATTGTGGAGAAATATATTGACTGTTTCTCACTTTTCCCCCACCATTCTCTGCATCTGTGCTTAACTTAAAATTCTTCCTACTCTTGAGAAACTGTGCTACTACCTTTCCAGGGATTTTAGGGGTCACTAGAATTCTGAAGAAACTACAGCTTACTCCTCCCTCTGCATTTCTATTTACTGACAGGCATGCTCACACACCTAAGTGTCCTGTATTCTGGAAAATTACAGATCCCATTTTGGTCATGTAATTCAACAATTTTGTTTCATTTACATTGAGATGTAACACTGCACTTGTTCTTACACCTACATTATCACAAAGGTAGGGAACTGTCATAACTTGTATTCAGAATTAAACTTCATGCCCTTTATCTTACTTGGTCTCTTTTGATTCTAAGCAATTTCATGGCATTTTTACCTCAGTTGAAGCCAGTTGTTATTGTGTGCATAGAAGCCTTAATGCACAAAAGTATTATCACTATTTATTTTTCTGATTTTCTAATAATATTTTTTTTTAATAAGGTAGCATGTTACATGTCAGAAGGAAACAGAAGTTTGGGCTACTGTATTTTGAAATTGAGTATTTGAAAGCAGTTTTAAGTGACAAAAATTAATGGCGGGAAACCTGAGAAGTGAAAGAAGTTGTAGTAGTAACACACAGAGCTGAGGGAAATTGAAAAGCTGTGAAAATTGTCCAGTAAAATTGCCTTTGTGTAGATTTTTGAAGGCTGAAACCGTTCTGACTAATTTGCAGCTTCAGCTATAGATTTTTCTACTACAAATGAAGACACACAGTATACTTGTAACAGTTTATTTCCTTATGTAATTATCTGCACCAATGTCGTAAGACATGCATAGTCTTCAAGTCTTCAGCTGTGCACATTTTTTCACAAATATGGATATACAAAAGCAAAATGATCACAACATGATGCTTTTGAGTAGACTGACATTGTGATAAAAACATAAGGGTGTAGTAATGATGGTATGAAAATACTCCATCACAATATTATCATAATAAAGCAACCCACTATAAATGAGTTTTAACTGTGGTAAACCAGCTCATATATCATGAGACAACCTTCAAACTAGATCCTAAATTTTACTCTAGGTTAGTCACAGAGCAACCATAGAGAAGAGCTGGTTTAGAAATCTTTTCCACATCTAATAAAAATAGCTTAACTAAGGTTTAGAAAACAATTATTCCATAATATAGATTAACTTTTCATATTTTGTTTTTGAGAAAACATATTTTGTAAACCTAAATGATCAAACTTTGAAAACTGTGCACAGGATATGACCAATTACTATGTTTCATGAATATTTTGAAAGCATATTTTTGCTAGACGTATGTGTCCTGGTGAAGTGTAACAGTTCAGATGGAGTCATGTATGGCTTACAGGGTAAATAAAAGTGCTGTGCTGAAGATTTACGTGAACAGACACTTTATTTCAGATAAATAATTCCTCTTTTAAAAATTACCTACATGCATATTTATATGATGGATTATCACCATCCAGCTTTGGCACAGTCATTTGAGTTTGCTATTTTAAAACATGTTTTAGAAAGGTGTCTAAATACAATAATGATGAAAGAGGTCTGTTGGGGAAATTATAACTGCCTTTGAAATTTCTCTGTAAAGGTATGTGTTCAGAAAATGAATATTATAACAGTTCTGAGTATTTTTTCTTCCAACCTATAGGCTACTATTTTTTTATTCATCGTGAGGGTATATAAAGATAGTGGATCAAAACAGTTCTTAGGAGTAAGAGCCAAAAAATATTTTTTACATCAATCACATTGCTATTAAATCTGATTTCCCTTCTGTTCAGTGAGTAGTCTTCTGTGTAAGAACTACAGCACAGGCTCTAGATAAGTAAACCAGAGCTCCCCTCCCCCCCCAACAGTGAAGCTTTTACTGTAACATAGTCTATTGACTTGCTGCCAATCATTAAGTTTCGTACATTTTTTTGCAACTCTCAAAGGAAATCTGATTTCTTATCTCTTTACTGGGATTTTGATGCCATATTTTTTCTAAAAAAACCCTCACTACAACTTGGAAAAGAGTAATATGTGAGTGCAATCATAGGATGAGATTTTTCATTCATTGTGGTATGCTGATTAATTGAGCTGTTGAAAGCAGTACAAACCTATATGTTTAAATTTTCCTGAATATTTGTTATCCAGAGTGAAACACTTTTGTAGCTTGCAGCTTATTGATTTAATTTTTTTACACATGGAAGTTTTTTAGAACATCACAAGTTGTTTGTGTATTACTGTTGTAATGGTTTTAATGAATGTTTCTTATTTTAGAGACAATTTTGTGTACTAAGCATACAAAGAACAGGCTGTTAATTGATGTATTAGCCTTCACTGAGATCTCATTTCAGATCTGCTGGTGCACTGAGATCACATTTGTGCATTGGCTTTTTAGTGGTTCTCATTTGGTAGAGAGTTGAGCCCAGAAGGACTGAAAAACTAGAGTGTTACAAATCTTCCGTGCAAGTCCTGCTGGTTATCTGATCCTCATCAGACCTATAATTTAGAAAAACTCAGGGCACTACCTCATTTTAAGTACGTACTTGAAACAGTCATCTAAATTTGATACTGTATGGGTTCTTAATGAAGATCTAACATAACCTAGTAGTTTACAGTGGCTGCAATATAGCTTGTGGTGAATCAGGAAATCAAAAGAGTCCATATCAAAGGGAACTGTTGAAGTAGGTCTTAGAGGCAACAATTGATTTTTCTTCAGCAGTGATAACAGAGGAAAGGGGAATCTTTCATGAATGTGTCTTTATACATATAATTGAGACTGGATTTGTTGAAATATGAATATGCACACACCCTTCACCTCTCTCCTGATACATATGAGTTTGTGTGTCTGTATATACGGGTTATGCCTCAATGTGTGTATGTTTATATATGCATTTATACTCTTTCTTAAAATTTACACTCTCACAAAGAGAGAGTGTTCTGAGCCCTAAAGATACTATAATGGTCATTCAGTGTGTTAATTTCTATTCCATAATTATGCTTTGGATGTGATGCTTTCACGTATTACAAGACCTGATGAAATTTTTGTTATTTTCACACCATGTAGTGTATTGGTAAAGGGCAGAAGAGCAACATGGCATTGAGTTTTCTTTTATTTGTTAAGGGGAATACAGAATGTCTTTCTTCGCCATTTTTTAGAGAATTATTAGTACTGATATACTGATATTATCCATTATCTTTCAAACTATGATGCCTGATGTTTTGGTGCTGGAAATTCTTTAATGTTGAATTTTAACTAGTCTAACCTTTAAATCTGTTTGACTGAATGTTGAAACTCATTGAAATATGAATCATGTTCCCATCAACGTACATTCAGTATATATTTTCTGGCCATTTTCTTACAGGCTAGCATTTGAAGAGTATTAAGTGTTTGATTTAAGTGATGATAAAGTATATTTAAAAATTAGCAAATACGTTCCATGGTTAGCATGGCATATATTTCTTAGTAACAGTGACAGGGAGACTGTGGAAAAAGTTGGTTTATTTGATAAAAAAGAAATCTGGTAATGAAGAGGGGGTAAAAGTTCTCTGTAAGTATTGTAGCACTTCAAATACAGAAGATTATTTTTTTCTAATACTTCCATGGGCAGAATAACCGAAAAAATATCCTTTGTTTCTTCTAATTAAATATGACTGTTGGTTCTCAAGTATCAAAGTAAGTGTTTAAAAGAAGAAGCAAGCACTTGCAAATACTTCATATACATACCTTTGTGAAAGGAGTTTAACAGTAAATGTAGATTCTCTTTTTGCTTTTTTTACTCCTTATTTATCGTTCCAGGAAACAAGAGGTAATTCAAACATCAGCGTGGCTCCAAGCTAGAAATTCAGCCTGACCAGAGTTCTATCTCAGACTTTTTGGCATTGCAAGCTGAACCTGACACATCCTACAGTGTTATGCAAAACAGAGACAGTTCTCTGTCTTCAATCTG
The DNA here is from genome assembly GCF_971803275.1 of Cyanistes caeruleus. Classification (NCBI taxonomy): domain Eukaryota; kingdom Metazoa; phylum Chordata; class Aves; order Passeriformes; family Paridae; genus Cyanistes; species Cyanistes caeruleus. The sequence continues at coordinate 49,161,669 of NC_141732.1, read as the reverse complement.
TTTCTTCAACCTGGATGTCACATCCAATCCCAGAAGAACAATGGAAAATGGATTTTCAAATTCTTAGTATCTTCAAGAAGGAAAAAATTATATTAATGTAAAATGATGCAATTAAAGTGTAATTTTTTTGTTATCTTTGAATTGTAGTTCAATATTTGTATTTTTTTACATTAATTTTATGGTTTTATGAAAATGTGCATTTGTATGTTCACATTTCTGCACTTGTCAGTTTTGCATACTGAAGCAGTTATTTCTTTAAACTTTTATTTATTGCAGTTATTCATTTTTTATGTAGTATATTTTTAAATGTTAAAGAATGACACATTTTGGGTAATTTTCTTCAGTCTTAAAAAAAAAAATCAATAAGCCATTTTAGTCTCTATCTATCAAAGTTGTTTCATACTTGTCTATTTTAAAGCAGGACTGCAATACTTTAATAGGATTGAGAGAGCTATTTGAAATGTATGCCAATGATTCCTGTCATTTCATGGCAGCCCTGCCATGGTTCACTGAGCCCCCTCTTTTCTCTTGTCAGCTCAACTGAAGACAAGCATTTAGTTGCAAACTTTAAGCAGGTTGTGCAAAACAGAAATGATGTGACTGCTTCTCTTCCTGCACAATAATGTCACTGCTGGTCAATGTGAGAAGGTCAGGTTGCTCCTTGTAAAGCTACATGATACCACTTGCCTATTTGAACAAGTTAAGTTAACCACTGAATCTGGTCCCTGCAGGCACTGAAAACTCACCCTTTTATCAAGTCTGCATTTCATAAGAAAGAAGAACAATTGTGGAGGGAGGATTTCTGATGATATGTTTATATACTTTATAAGGACAGTTCCCAAACCAGCGTTGCAGGTAATGTATTTAGTTTAAACTGAAAGACTAAAAAGTAATGGCTGTTTTGACCTTCAAATAGACTCCTTTTTTGTTGTTGTTGGTAGGACCCAAGAGTGACGCCCATCTTTGATGCTGACAGAATTTAAAGCAAGGCCATTGCCCTGCATTTTCTGCCTTGTAGCACACAAAAGTAAAATTGTATGTCAGGCCGAGATGTCGGGGAGCTGACAAGATGCCCCAGTGACATTTCAGCTGGAAAGAGCAAGTGTCTTGCAACCAAGTGGTCAAATATCAAATAATAGGTCAAGCAGGAAGGAGCTGAGTTCTAACCACAAAGAGGTTTCTGGTAACTTACTTGACAAGCTTTTGGGTGCTTTGTGGCTTGACAAAGTGATGTTCTGTTGGGTATCGCTAGACAGACTGTTCTTTATCGCCTTCAGAAGATCAGACATTGACATTGATTAAACTCTTTAACCCTTAAAGGTTAAATCCTAGCATTTTCATCATTGTGAATGAAGAACAAAAGAAATTTTTTAATATACCATTTGTTTTCATATTAATCACAGAACTCCCTAGTGCTATTAACTTTTGATGTGCTGTGTAGTTTTTGACAAAACAATTGAATGCAAAATCTATATAATAGATTGTTTCTCAGTATGGGCCAGTGCTACATTCGAAAAATAATATTATGCATTATGGAATTTGTAATTTCTTCTAATATGTCAAATGTAGGATTTGATTTTAAAGCTTCATAAATGAAATTCCATTTTGGATGGAAAAGAGTATTTGCATAAATGATGTAGCACTTAAAATGAACAAATCTTCCAACCACCCTTGTTTTCAGGTACTCTAGAATCCTAGAATATCCTGAGTTGGAAGAGACTCACAATGATCATCAAGTCCAAATCTTAGCCCTGCACAGGAAAATCCCATGAATCACACCATGTGCCTGAGAGCACTGTCCAAATACTTCTTGAACTCTCTTAAGCTGGTGCTGTGACTGCTTCCCAAGGGAGCCTGTTTCAGTGCCCAACCACCCTCAGAGTGAAAATCCTTTCCTTGATATCCAACCTAAACCTCCTCTGACATAACTTTAAGCCATTCTCTTGTGTTCTATAACTGGTCACTACAGAGAAGTGACCAGTTAAGTGACCAGAGAAGGACATCAGTGCCTTCCCCTCCGCTTTCCCTCTTGAGGAAGTTGTAAACTGCAGTGAGGTCTTCCCTCAGTCTTCTGTTCTCCAGGCTGAACAAAACCAAGCCACTCCTAATATGCCTTTAAATTTTCAATGGAAGACCTTTAAGGTAGTTTTGAATTTTCATGTATTCTCTATTATGCAGTCCATTGCTTACAGCCTTTATGTGCTTGTATGTGTGTATAATAACACAGAGCCATGAAATGCCAAACAATAAATCCGGAAGAGCTCTTACATGTAAGAGTCAGCTGACAGAGGAAGGGCATTCCTTTTCTTTATGTATTCAGTTTTGAATACCGAAGAAAGAAGTTTTCATTTTCCTCCAAGTGTCCTGGCTCCACTCTTTCATGACAGTGACTGTTCTTAAAGGCATCAAAAGTACTGTATTCTGCTTTTCCAAATTGAATGTCAAAGATCTATTATATTAATAAGAAGAATGAAATGAATGAATATATCTCACTGATCATTTTCCTCTCTACTGTGTATAGATGCATTTAAACGCTTTTTAAAGTATATTTTCCTTGTACTCTATAGGTTGAGAAAGAAAGTGCCTATTTTTTGCTATGTGGTCTCAAACGGATGGAAGATTTGCAGATTACTTGTCCCTTTTCCATTATTGCCAGTCTATGTGGTATTATGCATGTAGAGACAGAAAAAATATTTCTTTCTGAAATCCGTATCTTACTGAGAGTAGGAGTATCTCCTCCAGTTACAGCTCCAAGCATGGGTTTATGTGATTTCACAGGGACCATGACAGTGGCAAACTGACTTTAGTTAATATGAATGACCTAACAAGCTATCTTTTCTCATAAGAACTGGGTTGTAAGTTTTCATTGAAGGAGAACATCTACCTCATTCACTCTATTTAAATACTGACTAACTGTGAATTACAGAATTACATACTATTTTTCTTAAAGCTATCCACTTAGAAAGGATTTTGAAATATCTTTTATTTGGCTGCCAGATGTCCCATTTGTAAACAAAATCTCCTCTTTCTTACATTGTAAAGAAGCTGAGAGTAGTAAATTGGATTATTTTTCGTGTTATACTCCTGAGTTGCTATTCCTTGCATTTGATAAAAGGAAATTTGAGATACATTCCAAATATGTAGAAGATCCCCTTTTAGTAGTTTACAAATGTAGTTTGTAGCTTACCAAAGCATGTTTTTCCCTATCTTTTGGGGACACAATAAAAGTCTTGCTTGTGCAGAATGTGGCAAGACGTACAGTAACAGTAGCTCTCAAAAGAGAATCATGTTTCATACCATCTGCTCTGCCTTGCTTTGAAAATTAAAGAGCTTGAGACCTTGATCCTTACTTTTGAAGATTTTCATTTTTAGGGCCTGGAATTTGAAGAGAACTAGTTCCACTTGTATAATCTCAGCTTCATCTCAGCACTCCACCAGGAGAACAGCTAGTTTCCTTAGAAGGAAGACCATATTCAGTGGGGTTAAAATAGTCTCCATAGTTTTTGAATGTGGTGCAACAAATTATTTGCTTTCTGGTCAGTCTCAAAATTAATATTAATTTATTTACCCATCAAGCAACCCATCTCTGAAAAGAGACTGTGTAATACATTATTCACTGCAGCAGGTTTTATAGCTGTTACTACAAGTTGTGTTTGTGCCTGTGTCACATGTATGTATATAAGATTTTGATTTTTGCACTGACTGTATTATCACTCCACATACTTTAAGCAACTCTTGCTAGACTGGTAGTACAGATGGGTTTTTTTGGCTCCCATCCCACCACTGTTTACAGATTCAGTAGAATTCAATGCCTGTCAAGTTGGGTAGACATTTATGGGAGTATCCTCCATTGTAAAAGATGTTGAATGCCTTTACCAAGTTTTTACCAAAGGAGCTGAAGATCATCTATTGCAGCTGCTTAGAATACAGTCAGCTACAACAGGTTGCTGAGCATTGCTTTTTGTCCTGTCACTAGGCAGCACACAGAAGATAGTGTGGCTCCATATTCTTTTCTTTACAGGTATTTACACGATTTGGTAAGATCTCCCTGAGCCTTCTCTTCTACAAGCTAAAAAAATTACTGCTCTCTCACCCTCTTCTCTTATAAGATTATGCTCATAATGATATGAGATTATTAGTCATTTTATTAGTTATCTTTTTGGTCCTTCACTGGACTTGCTCCTATATCTCTCATGTACTAGGGAGCTCTGGACTGGAGCCATTACTCCAGATACAGAGTCACCAATGCTGGACAGAGGGGAAAGATTGCCTCCCTTGACTTGCTGGCAGCTGTCTTCCTGATGCAGCCCAAAGGGGCTGTTGGCCTGTTTTGCTGCTGGGGTACATTTCTGCCTCATGATAAACAGGAAGACAAAGAACCTGCAGGTACTCTTCTGCCAAACTTCTCCCCCGACACTTGGTGTTGGGTCTCCATCCTGTCCTGGTGCCAGAGGTAATTCTCCCCAGGCAGAGGAGCCTTTCTTCTCTTTCCTTGAATTTCATCAAGGTCCTATCAGCCCTTCTCCAGTCTGTCAAGACAGTCTCTCTGGATGGCAGCAAATCCTTTTGATCTGTCAATCACGTCTCCCAGCTTAGTATCTGCAAATTTGCGGATTTTGCACTGGATCCCATCATCCAGGCCATTAACAATATTATGAGTCTGTATTGGTCCCTGTATTGACCCCTGGGATATACCACCAGTGACTGGCCTGCAGGTGGACTTCGTGCCATTGATCACCATCCTTTGAGCTTACCAGTTCAGGCAGTTTCACAGCTGACTTACTGTCCATGTATCTAGTCCATAATTCCTTACTCAACAAGTGGGACATTTTATTTTGTAAAAGGTTTCCATACACTGCTAAAGCCCTGGATTAAGTGAAAGGCAATATTTTATATAACCTCTTTGTCAATTAGGTCAGACTGATCATTTGATCACTTACAAGAGAATCTGATCATTCTGCTGTCATTCTGTACTTGAAAAGTTTTCCAATACTTTAAATTTTAGATAAATTTGCATGTGCTATAACTAAGCTCCTAAAAAATATTTAAAATCTCTTCTGATATACAAAATTGCTTTAGTAGCATTTTTCTCCTGATGTTTTTTGTAGTTCTTTGATTATTCTCCAGTGACTAAACCCCAAAAAGCCCCTGGCAGCTTCAGAGTTTGGATGAAATCTATATGTGAAAAGCACCTCTCCTACTGCTGGTGATGGAACACCAAGCTTACTCAGCATTTCTCTCTCCATTCTGTTGTTGCTTGGCCTTGAAATCCAAACTAACAAAGAAATCTATTAGGACATCCTTTCCTTTCTTTTAATCTTTCCCAGTATGAAATTACTAGATTTAGTAACTTGACTTCACTTTGGTCTTTGTAATCTGATTATTTGTGGACAATCATTTTGCATCATACTCTCCATATGGCCCAAAAATGTACCTCAGTATTTACTCAGAAAGTGTTTAAGTGTCTTCTTTCCTCTTTGCTGAGTATTCAGCTAAACCAGTGGAACCTACAGTGATTTTTGCATAAATTATTTAAACATCTTCATGTACAAAGTTTAAACTGGAAAAATTACATTTTCTTACAGGTACTCTGATTCTACTATGACTTCAATTTTACAGATTTAGATGTGACTTTCAATTAGCTATCTGTAAATTGTCCTTCAATGGGAGATGGAAGGTGACATGCTTTTTATCATGCTAACATGGATCTCATCGCTGTCACAGGGAGCATCATGTAGGAATTTTGGGCAATTTATATAATTTCATGTATTGCAGTTCAGTGCTTTACAAGCCAGCCATTCAGCAATGCATATGAAACTGAATCTTTGCTATTTCTGGTGTCCAGTGACTGATGAATAAAATTGAACAAGGATAAAGCAAATTATGAGGAAGTGTCTGAAAACTAAATTGTTTCCAAGGAATGCTCAGCAGGAGGTAGGGAGATCCACTGAATAATTTTTCTTCAGTTCTTTATGTACCATGCTTCCTGTCTCTTTATAAGCTAATAGTACTAATAATTATTACTGAATACCAGATTGCCTTCTCATGGCTCTACTGTGCCCAATTAAAGCTTCATAAGTGGTTGGACTTAGTTTCAACTAATTCCATGAAAGTCAGTAATTAAAAAATAGAAAATGTTAGATTTAAAGATTAGATTTTAAGCACAAGTATTGTCACCATTATTGTATAAATGTCCTTTCTTTTTCTTGGTAAACAAATTTTTAAATCTTCCACTGCATGATGGTAACAGGGAAATTGTTCAAAAATAAAAGCAATGCTAATTATGTTAAAATAGATTACTTTTTGTGTGATTACAGCTAACCCACATAGCAGCCCCACTAACTGCTGACCTGTAGATATCTGAGTAGTTTAGTCCACACTAATGGATTGGTCCTAAAAGTTGTGGAAAGAAGCATCATAAATGCTCTACTTTTGAGCAGTACATATGAAAGGCATGTACCTTCTACATGTTACAGGAAAAATGCTCCTAAAAATCTGGCATACATGCATAGCAAAATAAATGGGGCAACTTTTGTATGAATCAGGTGAGAGTTTTAGTATCTTTCAGTGTATGGTGTGTGGACTTGCCATCAGAACTTCATACACAAGGTCCTTCTAATGTATGTGATTCTACTGGCACGTATGGGGAGGAACCCAAAGCTACACTCCATCCTGTGACATTCATATATAGCATTTGAGGTTTTTGCTGACTAAAAAGCTTTTGAAAATAATTTGTAAACCTCAGTCCACGTGGTAATTATCAAAACAAAAGCAAGAGAATTGTGAATTAAATATTGAATTCTTTCCTACCTTAACACCATGTGAAGGTTAATAAAATTAGTTCCCACAAACAATAGCATGGGAGAAGTCCTGATTGTAATGTTTGCAGTAGCAGATAAATCCTGGTTTCAGGCTTCATTCTCAATTGGCTTACTGAAACAAATTTATGTCAGACATTTGGGGTGGGAAGCTGTATATATTAAAGCACTGACCTTAACAAGAATCATGCAGCTAAAATCCTGCACTGTTCTTTTAAAATGTCAGGGGTTAATGTTATTTAAATGCAGTATTTGGCGGTTTAATTGAGTCATGCTTCGTTGTCTTTTACTGCACATTAATGCCAGTGAAACACTGATTGTTGACAGAAAGTTCTCTTCAGCAAAGTATACACTGACATATAATACTGCTATGGAAAATCCAGTGTGCAAGACAGAATAGTCATCCTCTGCTGGCATAGGAATCCTGTACTGTCCAAATGGTGACAACATCCATTATACACTAACAGGAAACATGAACTAGGCTTGCTTCTGTTGCATGTTTTCAGAGTGCCTCTTGAGAGAACTGGTGAGACTTAATTATTGAGTATTTAGACAAATAAATTAATCTGAAGTTTTTTTTTCTGTTGGGTGTGTGTCACACAAGTTAGTAACTGCACCTTGAAAAGTACAAACTCGAGTTTTGTTATAGAAGTACCTCCGACAGCTTTTGTAATCTGGCCTTAGAAAACACCAATGGCTATTCATCTTGACTTCGTCTAAGTTTGGAAAAAATAAGTTCATGTTATTTCTCTAAATATTTCTTTGTGTTAACTCTTCTTGCCAGCTTAAAACCCCCAAGTGGGAATAGATGCTGCCTGCACAACTGAGATGTAAAAAATAATGCAAATTGTGGACTCAAAAGATTTTGAAGAGGAATACAGGAAGGAACAAACACTACTGAGTTTCCAAGAACTTGTATGTGCACTGGGTAGGATATATTTGGTGTTGTGCTTTTGCATGATGGAATTCTAAAGTAACAGCTGTCATATGGACACCTACTTTATACTTCATTTTGGCTGAAGAAGTCTGCATGCTGTTTGTCTAGTCCTGTAGGATTTTGTTACACTTTTGGACTCTGAGCTTTACAGGATTTTTCTCATGGCTGCAGGGTGGTTTCTGGAAGTCATTAGAATTCTGCCTTGGAAATGAGTTTGCAAATGACATATGACTTTTAAAATGTTTTTTTCAAGCCATTGTAATTTTCCAAGTTGATATCAGCCAGCCTGGTTGAAGCTTGCAACTGCAAATGGACCTAGATTGTGTGAAACTTCTGATGCATTTGGGGAACTTCCTGGTCCTTACACTATCTTATTAGGTGGCATTGGTACATCACACTTGGCCTCCTAAGGGAATAACAAAGTCTTTGAATCTTGTGTGATACAAACAATCACAGAGAGTGATTTTGTGGAAAGTCATAATAGTCAGCTTTTTAGTAGCAGCATTTAAGCTCATTTAAGGCTAGCTAAATATATTTCGTTTTCTCCTCATGTCTAAGGTATTATGAAAGTGTCTGGAAGCAGATAAACTGCTTCACATCAGAATGACTGGTGACATTTGCAGATCTATGTCTTCTTCCAAGATCTGCACTAAGTCTGTTGTATACTACAAAGAGCTGTATAGTTCAGCAGGCAAGACCTATAGAGTACTGACCTGTGGGGACTTTATTCTCTCTACCACTGTCTCAAGGGCAAAAAGTAGATCTTTCTAGCTTTCAGAAACTCACAACTATGCTGAACAATACAGAGGTGTAAAACCATAAAGAGACTTGTGGAAACTTCCTGATGTTCAAAGTCTTAATTATCCATGCTGTGCATTTGTATATGAACATTTGAGTTGGGTGTTGGCTTTTTTGACATGTTAATGCTATGTTTTACTTAATGTATTTTTTAGCAGTTTGTAGTGTATGTGCACATATTGTGTGCCTTTGCCCTTAGCTAATTTTTCCCAGAAGCACTTGTAGCAGTCAGATAGAACCAGCTGTTGCTTAGTGAACTCTTGAGCCTCAATCAAGCAATAATGTGTTAAATTGTTATCAAGAAAAAAAGGGAAACTCAAAAATTAGCAGTAAAGTGTGATGAATTTATTGTTTGGCATTGTAAATAAACCCCCTTTTAAAGGAACGAGCCAAATATAATCATAGGTTAACTACCAAAGCAGAGCTTTGGCCAAAAAGCTCCAAGAAGAAGGTATGTAAAACTGACCAATTAGAAGAATTATCTTAATATTTTCCTAATGGACACTGTAATTTAGGAAAATTGTTTATAACAGGAGAGAATATCTAGAAGCAGTTTTAATTGTGAAGGATCAGAAAGTAAAGAAAACCGATGGATCTCTGATTAGGTTCAGAGGACATCTGTAAGCTTGTTCAGGGTCTGATTATTTCTAAAGAAGAGGCTTCTGTGATTTTATCAATAAATTAGGATTTGGACACCAAATGCTGCTGTGTGTCTCTATAAGAAAAAGAGAAAAAAACTGTATCTTTCATATCAACTGCAACATGTAAAACCAAAACAAACCAATAAACAAAAAAACCCAAACAACAATGACAACAATCCAACAAAAAAGAAACAAACAAAAACCCTCCCGGTTTACCCTTTGAGATGGAATCCCTTTGTCCAGGAGTCTGACTGTAAATTCTCATTAAGAATAAATTTCTACCAATTTTACTCCAGTACCATAAAAAATGTTTTCATTCTCAGATGAAAAATCTATCTATTGCTATTGATCTGCAACAGCTGTTCATTGTTATGTCTACTGTATTCATGTCCTGCTGATGCCTAAAGAGGCAATCTGGAACAGAGGCTGGATGGATTTAAAGGAATAATAGGTGTTTATTAAAAGCCTTCAAAGGAGACCTTGGGCAGTACAAGAGCCTGGCTGAGACTACCCAAGATGGATGCAAGATAAAAATGTAAGACTGGTCACGAGTTTTCACACTTTTGTAAGTTCTGGTGCATTTACCTATTTGGGTTAATTGTCCAGTTATAGCTTCAGGTTATGAAGTCCCATCCTCACAGGTTGCTCTCCTCAATTTGCTGTTGTTTATACTTCTTGAGCTGGAAGCTGCAACGGTGTCCTTGGTTGGAAAGGACTGGGAAAGGATTGTTTTGTCCAACTAAGCTGTGAAGTATTACATGTACATGTGTATGTACCTGGGAAATACGAAAGCTAAAACTTAAGGCATCACTGCAGCGTGTGAATGCATCTTAATTTATTGAAAATGCGAATTTCCTCCAGTGTGAAACACCTTTTCAACTGTAACTACATCAAAAATTTTCATTAAGTATTTGTGGAATACTTGTTTGTGTTGCACTTTTGTCACTCTATGAGTGGCTAAGCACTGCACAGGAAATGGTAGAGAAACCAAGGAATGTTGGTTATCTACTGTCTAGTAGATACCTATCCAGTATCTATTGAGATATTTGATTTGCTAGAATTTCAAAAAAATTTCTTAAAACCTAGCAGAAGACAGCCTGATTGAACTAACTCTGGATTAATAGTAAATTTGAAAGGAAGTAATAAGGAGGATCTTGTATGAACGGCTCAGGTTTATTTTTCTGTAAGCTAAACTTAGACCCTGTTGCTTTTCTACTTAGGTAAAACTTAATATCTTTGTTAATGGATGTAGTATCCATTTGCCTGCTGTGTTTCCCTGTGATCACAGGTTCTAACTAGATTACAAAAGGATGAAGATTCACAAGCCATATAATGCCATTCTCTGCAAAGGAAATGTACATTTCTTCCACTGTAAGAATCAGGTAGTTTTACAGTGGGTTGAGGAGAACCATATCATTCTTCCTATTTCAGCAAAAATGTTCCTGTCTCACGTACACACACAGCTTGACTTCCAAAAGGGTACAGATTAAACAGCTGGGGTTATTTGAAAAGTGTCTGAAGTTCTCTTCCTAGCCATAAAGAATTGCACTATAAAGATTTATAATTCGAAAGGGAGGAGTTTCCTCTTTTCTGCTGCTGCACAAAAAGACTTGGTTTCTTTTAATAACTGAAATGGTTTCTACCTCTGTCTGAGTCTACAAGAACCTCTTAGAAAGTTCACAGAGCAGTTACAGTTCACCATGTGAGCTAGTCAAATGCAAACTTATTTCTTTGAACAAGCACTAGTCATCTTTTCCATTAAACCAGTCTAATGCATATCCAATTTAGATACTATAATTTCTATAGAAAACTCTGAGGACTTCAGGAAGATATGAAGCTTAAGGACATGAATGTGAGGTATGTACAGCTACTTGGGTTGACTTTAGACTGAAATCTGGACTGTAGTCCTAAGCTAGTTGCCATATTCTAGAAGGCCTGGAAATAGTTTCTAGGAGAAGATTGCTGTCCTAGAGACTGAGGTGATGCTAAAGGACCTTTTCTCAAATTTTTTTATTTTTATTTTTTTTTCTGTCCTTGTAGTGGCATTTCTTTGTTTCAGTCCTTGGGAATCTCTTGTTTGACTGGTCATCATGACCATTCAAAGACAACTGAAAGTGGCCTCACAGTGACATCAGAGCTCCCTCAGCACTTTTGAGCTTATCTATAAGGTGCTTATGTGCTGTACATCTTCACTAAGTCTGTCTTCCTTGCTTCAAATCTCTCTGGTCTCAGTGGCCTAGAATTCCTAACAGCAGATTTTATTGGCAAGGACTGAGACGAAGAAGGTATCAAGTACCTCATCGTTCTCTATGTCAACTGCCACCAGTTCCCCTGCTCCGTTCAGCACTGGGATCACATTTTCCTTTTGCTTTTCTTATGGTTGTAGAATACTTTCCTGTTGTCCTTCACATCCCTTGCCAGATTCAACTCCAGATGAGTTTTGGCTTTTCTAAGTCCATCACTGCACAACTGGACAGCAGTTACCATTCTCTTCCTGGGGCACTTGACTCTGCTCCCACCTGTGGCCCATTTCTGTTCTGTTTGAGTTCAGTTGCATGAAAAAAATTAAAATGAGAGGCCAGTGAAAGTGGCTGTAGCTATGGATTTTGTTGATTAACAGAGGGAAACAAATATGAAGCCATATCAACTGCTACTGTGTGCTGCATGTGACCAAAGATCAGCAAAAATATGTCTGCTTTTTAGTAGGTATGACTGACAGAGCTTTAAACGTTTTAATTTTCATGGGCTTAATTGTCTCCTAGAACTACTCAGGTTAAAATGTTAGACTAAATCTCAAAATGAACGTCTTAATTGTATTTGTATCAGGGAAAATTACTATATTTCCCTCATCCATATTTTAGGTTTTGTAGATATATATGGAATTGTATCTACAACTGAAGTTCAGTTTTTACTGTATTTTCATATAAAGTAAATCGTAAATAAGAAATAAATAAGAAAATCTGAGAATATAAAGTAAATTGTGGAAAAGAACTATTTTGCAATCCTGGTTAATAGAACCTCTGCATTTTTGAAGAAGAATACTTCTACAAGTGGTGAATAAGAATGGGTAATATAACACATGAATGAAAGTGGATTTTATAGAAACTGCTGATGTTCAGAAAATGAAAGAGCTGTTAATAGCAATTAATGATTGTAAAGTCTGCTACTCTGTTCTGTGAGATGTTAAAACCATGTCTGAAAAGGGAAGAAGATTAAAATACATATTGATTGGCTGATGGGCAAAAGGTAAGGTTTAAAAGCAAAGAATTGACCAATATGTGTGGTATTAATTAAACTCCTCTCATCATTGTGAATAAACAAGGTCTGATAACCCATATCTGTAAATTCCTGAATTGATTCCAGATTGAGTGTACTTCAAAGGTCTATGCCATGTAAACCAGAAATCACCTTCAGAAGGATCTTTTCCCACAGCTCAGGGGAACTGCAAGACATGATGTTTTCTGCTGCATGGTTTTCATTCTGAGTTTTCCTGCTGATTTTGTAGGAAGTATAAAGTGGGTGGATGATAAGTGGGTTGATAAGACAGACCCCAAAATGCACACATTTGCCAGGAATACCTATGACTTCCTTGAGGACAGATGACACAGAAAAGGTGTGTTGTCAATTTGATCAGCTGTTTATGAACAGATATGACCAGTTATAAACTATTTGGCCTAAACCTGCAAAGGTGGAGACACCAGAAAGGACTGTAATGTTGGTGCTTTGGAGGTAGGAGTAAAAAACAAGCATTAAGGTGAGATGCCTCCTGTGGGAAATTCTGACTCCATTGAAGTGAATAGGAGCTTTGGGCTTTTATTCACCAAGACCATTACACTCAAGCTGGATTTCTTGCCTTCCAGGAAGCACAATGCTTTAAGGAGTGTTACTCAGGCAGTATGTACTTCTCAGTGTTTCTCCTGCCTTGGGTGAGGATCTTTTTGCTAGGAGAAATTATAAAAATACTAAGCACTTCTTTTCTCTGAGACTGAAAACCTTTTGTAAAGTGTCTTTAGCTCATTTTAAGATTTCCCTAACTATGGTCTAAAGGAGTTTTAAAGTCTAAACAAAAACACTCCCTACTGTGAGATAAAAAGAGCTGAATATCCTGAAACCTTATCTTATGTGGGTCCAATTTCCCTTATCTATGGCTTTCTTAGATTTTGCTGTCTCATGTCTTGAAATTTGAAATAAAATTTAAAAAGTAGAAGAATGAAGCCTGTGTTAGAGGGGTTCAGTGGAGAGGAAAAAGTGTCTGCCTCATGACTACTTGGCATCTCCAGTTTGTTATATATAGCAAAGGTTTATGTTTTTCCCCATCTTCCTTTCTATGTATTTTTAAAAATGTTTTACTGACATTAAAGACTATTCTGTTATAGAATGTTGCACAAACAGGTAAGTTCTGTAGCACAAATAGCAAAGAAATACAGTAGGAGAAAGTGAGTCACAGCTGAAAGCGCAGTATTTCTACATTTTAGCCAAGTCCTTAAGAAAAAGGATTTAACTGAAACACAAACTGAGTGAGTAAGGTTGACTCAGCTCTGTGTACTAGCTAATTTGGGTAGCTGTTTTGTTAATTTAAGCAAGGTTTAGGTTTCCCAGAATGTCAGAAACCCAGCCTGGCCATCTCCACAGCACAGGTCCAGAGAGGGCTGCATGGCTGCAGCCTCCCACTGCTACCTTTCTTGATGCAGCAACTGCTTCACCCAGAGAGCTGTCCCTGATCACTGAGTGCAGGTCTCTGCAAGCATTGACTGACAACTGTGATAGCTTTTTGCTAAAACTATCCCTTCTTAAACCAGTCACTTTTCCAGTCAAGCCTTCATGCATTTTTGCATTTGGAGATCCTTGCAGGTAGGAGGCTGTGGCTGTCTTGGCTGGACAGTCATCTCTGAAGTGCTGGCTGTCCCATATAGAGTAATATTGCTCCCTTTCTGTCATATCTGATGCCCTTTATAAGTGTCTTCAGTTGATTTCTGCAGTTGCGTCATCCAGTTAACGAGGGCCACTACAAGGTTTTAAGTGCCCTGGTTACTCTGTTTCCTGTGAACTGTTCTGGATTCCCTGCTGTTTGTTTTCACAAAACATTCAGTGCAGTTTCTGGCAAAGCCAATTATCTAAATGGCAGACTTGCAATGGTAGCATAACTGTAAGGATTCCTCTCTATTTCTTGTGTCCAAGTTCCTTAAAAAACTGAGGAAGCTGATTATCACACTGTTTTCAGTGCTTAGCCAATATATTATGAGGGAGGGGAGCTTCATGCTAACGGTGCTCAGGCATGTATTTCCAAAGGCATCAATCAGCAAATTAGCAATCATATCTCATGAGAAAATTGAACAGGTTTCTGTATTTTTGCTATTATAACAACATGACTACCTAGTGCTTTGAATCCAGAGAGCCTACTAGTGTATCAGAGCTAGTGGAATATCCAAATCTGTCATTTGGAGAAGTAAGCTGAGAGACAGAGTGATTAGGTGATTGGCTTCAAATATTGCTCAAGAGTAAATTTTAGCATAGACTTATAGGATCCATGTTCCTCACTTCAAGACACCAGATTTCACTAAGGCTTTTGTGTTGCTAATTCATTTTCTTTCAACTCATTATAAAAATGTAACAAATTCAGTCATAATCTATGGTCAAGACTTACAACAACCATGCAAACCATGCAAACTAACTGTCAACTAAGAAAAATTACTGTTTTATTCATAGCTTCAATCAAAATAGAATTGTAGGTGGTTTAAAGACAGCCCCAGAAGAAAAATGAAAGATTAAACCTAGTCCTGGCAATGTTTTTATGAAAACAGTACCATTTTATTTAGAGTTGCAGAGAACCAGATTATTCATGGAGCCACATTATAATTTCTTAGACATGTTAATTCTCCGTTCCTTTTATTAAAATGTAGTTGTATAAAGGAGGGAATTAGGATTATACATGTTGTGTCTTTCATAGTGCTTCAGTCTGGTTATTTAGCTTCTTGTGAGAACCATCAGGAGATATGAGTGGAGAACCTGTGTGTAATATGAATTTTACAACAAACTACCTGAAAATGATGAGTGGATAAATATTTTTGAATGGAGAAAAGTGCATTTCCTTGCCCTTTAAATCCACTATAAAACTGGCATCAGTTCTTATCTTTGTTTGGTTTTCTTATTCTGTCATGTTAAGAAGTGGCCTGTGGTTCTAGTATCTGTCAAGCACCCCCTTGCACACACTGCAGCTTGTCCCACTGGAGATGTTCAGGCATATTGTATTTAAATGAGCGATGGTCACCAAGATAATGCAAGGAATAATTGGAAGTAATTATGATGAAATCTATCAAATTACTAAAACCTAAGAGGAGTGGTTCTTTAAAAAAAAAATGCATCCACAACTGATTTATTTCTTTACTGGGCATTACGCAGTCCAGACAAAGAACTTGGACTAAATTGTCCTTTTATGACCAGGTAACACACCCAGTTATCAAGGGGAGACAGCTGGTGTAATCTTTTAGACTTCAGCAGAGCTTTTGATACCATCTCTCAGGGGATCCTTCTGGACAAAATGTGCAGCCCACAGCTGGATACACACATCATGTGATGGGTGAGCAAGTGGCTCGTGGGTCAGGCACAAGGGGTTACAGTGGATGTGGTGACATCAGACTGGGGACCCCACTGTCACTAGTGGGGTTCCACAGGGCTCCATCTTTGGCCCTGTGCTCTTCAACATCTTCATAAATGACTGGATGTAGGACTGGAAGGAATAAGAAGCAAGTTCCCAGGTGATACAAAACTGGGAGGAGTTGATGCCCTTGAAGGCAGGGAGGGCCTGCAGAGAGACCTTGACAAATCAGGGGACTGGGCAGTCACCAACCATATGAAGTTCAACAAGAGAAAGTTCCAGATTCTGCACCAGGGGTGAGGCAACCCTGGATGTATGGACAGACTGGGAAATGAGATGCTGGGAAGCAGTGTCAGGGAAAGGGACCTGAGGGTCCTGGTCAGTGGAAAGCTGAACAGGAGCCAGCAGTGCCCTGGCAGTGGAGAAGACATGCAGGAGAAGCTCATGGGCGTTCTGTTTCCTTGAAAAGATGCCATACATCTCATGATTGTCTGTCTGAACATGTGACTCAAGGATACAGGTGCATTTTCACCTTTCAGTGTCAGGCCCTCAGTCCAGCCTGTACCCATCTTCTGCGGTTTGGACGGTGCTTTTTTCTACCTGTTAGGCCCATACAGGAGCCAGTCCTACTAGTGGGCAGACCTGGGGGCATTCAAAGTTGTTTTTTGCAGCAGAATGCCAGGACTGGCAGGCCATGTGTAGTGCAGGCTGAAGACATACTGAAAGGAAACTAGGCACTAATGAGACACAAACGTTTTAATTTAATGCAAGAATGAGGTGGTGCTGTGAAAGACAGTGTTTTACTGCAAGGGAAAAGCACTAGGAATGAGTTTCTAAAACTGTGTTGAGCCAACTCAGCATGTCTCTGACCCATGACAGTTGGATTTCTGTAGCACTAGAACACAGCCCAACTATCTGCATACACAAGGTGTTGACACCCACAGTGCTTGGCAGGATTTTTTACACCTATTCCTCTTACAGAAGAAAACAAAGCAGAATCTTTCAACTGTACAACTTTTTTTCTCTTTTATTCTTTCTGATCATGTACATCTAGGTCTTGGTTGCTGTAAAGCCTCCCGTGCCTTTCAATTATCATGTAAGAAATACCCTATTTAGCTGGGCTATTCCTGTGTGTTACTTTGTCTGCATTTTTCAGATTTAATAGCTGTTCTTACATGGGCAGGGGAAGGAGAACCCTAAGTGCTGTGAAGTCATGCAAATGCAAGAATCAGCTGAAAGAGGATGTACAGATTGGAAAGTTGCTGATGTGAATAAAAAAGGTATGAATATATGAAACTGTGTTGTCTTCCTACATGTTACTTCTCCCTTAGTGATGCTTTCCTGAAGAGTCACTCTTCTAGAAAAATAGGATATTTTCAGATGCCCCAAATTACAACAGGAATAGGAAGCCAAAGAATTAACCAAAATATTGAACTTTTCCCAGGGAAGTGGGATGTAGTGCATCCAAGAGGCAGCAGAGCTGTTCCCAGTCTTCCCAGAAAGAGGGATCATTTTGTCATGACAGGGCTGCTTGGAGCACTGTCAATTCCAGACAATTTAGAGAAGCAGACTCCCCAAACGTTGTATGTTCAGTCAAAGTCTGGAGTGGAAATCTGCTGCAGCTTAGAGTTATTGTGGAAGTACATGTTATGGCAATTCAGTGTTTCCACTACGCTAAATTTTAAACAGGCTGAAGCTGTCTCTGTTAGTAACTGCAGAATCTAGCTGATAATGCTGGTGCCAAGGTTTTCACTATGCTTCAGGAGCTCAGAGCTTTTTGTCAGAATGTTGCAAGCCCACAGATCAGTTAATTAGCAACTAAAAGCTGAAAAAATGCTTTAAACTGCAAATGTGTCATGGCACAGATCTTTAAAAAAAATGTTTAAAATGAAAGCACAGACATTAATTCCTGTGAGCTGTGTATGACTTGGAACGTAGACTGAAGTGCAGGGTAAGTGGGAATACATCCCACATACCAGGAGCATGGCACAGTGCACTCTGATAACCTGGTGTGAAAACGTGCAGTTGTCGCTGCAAATTCACATACTGACGTGTGTAAGAGAATCAGCTCGGAGAACTACACCGAGCCAGTTTGGGGACTTCCTCTGGGAAGAAGCTGCAGTGAACACACTGCCAGATTGGCAGGCTGTGCCCAGGCAGGCAGAAGGATGGTTTGGTCTGGGGAAGGAGCCGGGGGCCCCGACGGCTGGGTGTCCCATGCTGGGCTCTGCCCGAGGTCCCGCTGAAGCGCAGCATGGTGAGTCTCGTGGTCCTGTGTAAACAGATGTCCATGGGATGATTCACAAAAATGTAATTACGCACAATAGTGCAAATGTTTAATTAATCAGGTCTCATGTCCTTATTATCCCCTCACTGGCTTTCACTAATAATGACCCAGAGGAAAATTCTGTGCCTTCTGTGAATTATATTTTATTTACAAGGGTTTCATTTCTTAGATGATTTTTCTCTTCCATTCCTGGTTAGCTCTACCAACAAGAAAATATAATTCTGATGTCCTTTATAAGTAAAACTTGTGACTGGCCTAAAATGCAAAATTAGGGAAGGCTTTGTGATAGCTCACATGGTTCCTTTAGCTGAATAAATTAGAATAACTTAGCACTTAATACATCTCTTGCCTCACATTCAAAGGATGCATAAATATTTGGCAGTAATCCTATGACTAAAGTTGAGAGGAGAAGAAAAGAGGTCTTGAAGGAGAAGCTGTTCTGTTTGAGCAGAGCAATTCCTTCCAAGCTGGTTTTTAATCTGTATGAAACATTAAATCGCAGAAAGGTGTCTGGAGCCAAGAATAGAGTTACAGCCTCCTTCTCTGAAGATGGCTCTGCCACCCCCAAAAGGCAACCACTGGAAAGAAAGTGTTAAAAAGGATATTGTTTGCATTAAGGGGCCGAATTTTCCACTGGGTAATCATCAGTGAAACCTAGTCAAGGGCAAATGAGGATGGCAGGCCTGATTAATTAATATGCTATGGTGCTAAGAGCAAGATTTATGCTATTGATTTTACAAGAGTCATTGATATTAATACTGCTAGTAAGAATTTTGTACTGCTGTTTACTGTTTCCCCTTTTCACTGCAAATATGGTATAAAAACTACAAATGACTGTTGTGGAATGTAATATTGTACATTCTGTCTATAAATGTTATTCCTGCTCTACAGAAAAGCTCTTGCAGAGCTGCTGTTAGATGAACAGTTGCATTATTTCCATTGTAATGTACAATTTTGAAGGCTTTTAACCTTGATTTTAAAAAAAAATATTTGGGGTTTAAATCAACTTTTCGAAGATCTCTATCCAAGATATATGTCCCTACTCATGTAAATGTCAGCGCACTCCCACTTGTACAGAATTTCATATGGAGTTTTCTGAAGAATGGAAAGAATAATAGCTGTGTATGCATATAGGTATTCAAGCCTGAAGAAGACAAGTGTCATTACAAAGCACAGAGTAGAGCAAAATAACGTTTTGGGGATAACAAGGGTTCAAAGACACTCATTCCTGCAAGCAAAAAAAGGCTTATGTGAAGCTGTTAAGTATTTTCATTACTTTCCGGCTGATACACAGCACATTCAGAAGTATCTATTTCATAATATGTTAGTAGCATAGGAGCTGAATGCCCTTGCACTATAAACACTGTTTCAGAAATGTTCTGCTGTTCTGCTTTTGTTCATTAACGTGCATGGGAAGTACAGCAGTAAAATCTGAAGTGTGGGGCGTGGAATGTATCTTGGGGGAGAAGGAGGGAATTGTCACAATTAAGCTTGCTTGAGCATGAGTGGCAAACAACCAGGTCAGTGTCAGTTCAGCTTCTATTTTCCTGATAATACACTTATGTGTTTACTTTTCCCTTTACAGTAACATAGAACATTTTGTTGGAATTATGCCTCTTCCTCTGGGGTTATTTTTTTTCCTTTCTTGACAAGAAACTCTCAGTAGTTATGTATAGCTCAGTAAAGCCTTGGACTTTGCAGTAACTTTCCAAGGTCTCAGGACTGAGGCAAGCTTGCCAGGCTTTGTGGGGGGTCTTTTTGGTCTGCCTGGAGCTTTGGTTTAGTTAATTGAGCTGTAACAATTCTTCCCATGATCAGGTGACTAATTTGTTCTACATTTGTTTATCTCTGTACAGTCACAGAATAGCTTTAATTTTATACTTTACAGTATAAAAGAACCTCCATGGTACCTCTTGATACCAGAGGCCCAAAACTGCGCATGATTTGCATGGGTGAAGTCTCACCAGTACCAAGTACAGGGGGACAGTCCATGCCCTGGCCTGCTGGCCGCACTATTGCTGATAGTGAAAGCCAGGATGCCATTAGCCTTCTTGTGCACCTGAGCACAAACTGGACACTGCTGACCAGCACCTTCAAGTCCTTTTCTGTCAGACAGTTTTCCAGCCACTCTGCCTGTGGCACTAGCTGGGGTTGTTGTAACCCTAGTACTTGACCTGGCACTTGGCCTTATTGAACCTCATGCCATTGGCCCCAGCCCATTGATCCAGCCTGTCCAGATTCCTCTGCAGGGACTTCTTACCCTCCAGCAGATCAACACTCCCACCCAACTTCATAATATCTGCCAGTGGCCTGAGGGGGCACTTGATCCCCTTGTCCAAATCATCTATAAAAAAACAAAACAGGACTGGCCCCAGTACCAAGCCATTATACTGTGTATTTCAAAATACTGAACAGGCTAAGACAGTAACCTCAGAGAAATGTCTCCTTTGATTTAAAATTAAAAAGTTTATGAGGATCTCAGAAAAAGTTTGAATCTTTATGCAAGCTCAGCAGCTCTAAATGTATGCCTGATGGTGGAGCATCACACAGTGGTTCTGAAGTTACTGGTACCCAATATTTTTACTGGCACCTGCAGCCCTCTGACTCCACAGTATCCTGCAGATCTCTGTGTTGAGCAAAGACTCAGTGATGCCACTGGCAGGGTAACCTGTGGTCTTCTCAAACTCTGTCCGAGAGTCATGCCTTCTTTTGTTATGTGCTTGCTTGTCAACACCTATGTGTACAGGATGCCTGGTGCTAAACCAAAAAAAACACTCTGGGAGGGAAACTAACCTAAAACCCAGCTTGGCAATGATGCTAGCGCACCAGAACTATCTTACAGTGATGACAGCTGTTTTTTGTGGCAGAAGAAACAAGGTGCATCAAAGCATCTGGTGAGTGCAGGCCCCTCCTAATGATAGTGCAGGTCTGATGATTGATTACCTGCAATGTGTGCAGGAGGAATTTCATCTCCCTCGGACCTTGATTTGTCTGCCTGGGACTACTAGGTCACTAATGAAGCTTTGCCATTGTCATTTCCACTTGTGAAACACAAAAGAAGTTTCAACAAAATGGTGACCTTGCCTGGCTGTAAATTAATGCAATCATTTTCATGCAGCAGGACATCACTTTCCAGTTTGTATGGGTATGGCATTCCTGCCCGAAGTTTTGCATATGTCAGTTCACCATTGACAGCACATCAGCGGATAGAAACATGATTGCTGAGTTCAATTATTTGGAAGACCTCAGTGCATTGTAATTCTTGTTGTGATGGGCTTAATTCCTTGAAAAGGTTTTGTACAAATTAAGCTTCTCACTTCTGCGAAGCAGCTCATTCAGGTGTATCGCCATCAAGCAGTGGGGAATTCCAGACCAGTGAGATCACTCACAGGTGTGGATTTGTTACAAGGGATAGGGTATCTCTTTATCCACTCTGTTTACGGTAGGCACCAAATAAGCTACAGACTAAGACTCTTACTAACAAGCTGCTAAGTACTGTTAAACTACGTGCCACTTCTTTGACTTGAAAATTGTTTTTTGGTTTTATATGGCACATAAATATGGACTGAAGGGTCACACTTGCACTGTTATATCTGCTGTGTCAATTACAACCCAGAGTTGCTATTCAGCTCTCGAGGAATCAGTCCTGGTGTGTTGACCGTTTTGCAAGACATTGTGATAAAATAATTTAACTTCTCTGTAACTTGGTTTTCCACATTTCCTTAGGAAAAAAAAAATGAAAAAAGTAAAATAAATCTTATATAGCTTTCCTACAAGTAGCTCTTTTCAAAGAGCCTTGCATGTATAAGCTTAGAATATTTTTTGATTGTTTTCTGAGTATCTGAAGAGAGTTACATATATTTGCATCTTAGAACAATGAACAATGAACAATGTTCAGTGAACAATGCTATTAAGTAAAACTTTCAAGAATGTTTCAGACTGAACTGTCCTGTTGAAAAACACTGCTTTGGGAAGTTTAGAATAATGTCTTACTTATTTTATGTTTTGTTAGTTTTCCTTAATTTTTAAATCTGTTTTTTTCTTCAATATTCTGCAGCTACAATCCCACTGCCCTAGAACCTAGTAGGTGACACATCACCACTAATGGTCTAGGAATTTGAAAATATTATTATTATTGTTCTTGTTGTTTCTTAAATGCTAGGCATAGAGTTGATTTTTTTCTTAAGATACAAAAATGATTAGAGAAATAGAAAATAGCACTGATGAATGTGAGTTAAAAGGTGGGAAAACCAGAAAATTTGTGAGGGAAACAAAAGTTTGCAGAGGTGTCTATGTAAAAATCTCCTGACAAACAAAAGGAGTCTGCAATAATCCATTGCTAGTTGGTGCAGTTACTATTTATAGTGCAGAAAACATGACAATTTAATAAATACCTTTGTTGCAGACCTGATAAAAGCCCCTCCTTCTGTCATGTACTGCTAAACACTTCTCAGTTCCGGTGATAATGAAAGATGATAAAGAACACCTTTGAAAATCAAATTGTTTAATCACCTATTGAACAAAATGGCTCAAAACTCCTCTGAGACACTAGCACTGACTTTTTTCCCTACCATGTCTCATAACCAATGTAAGAGACTAAAGCAAATACTGGGCAAGAGCAAAAAGGGGTACTTAGCCAGCTGTTTGGAACATTTGTACCACATAAAATAATAGAAAATAAGCTTAGGTCCTCAATGAAAGGATGATAATTCTGTTAGCAATCAGCATAGGTTAGAGAAAAGGTCTAAGAAAATAGCTGGTGTATTTGAGACATTTAAAAATGCTTTTTGATAAAAACACCTTGTTAATCCAATAAACTAAGAAATCTCTGATGCATTTTAATTTGTACTAACGTGGTGTTTATTTTAAAGCCCAGAATGGCACCACACCATTACTGCACTCAGATAGCTACTGGACAAGGGA
Source organism: Cyanistes caeruleus (assembly GCF_971803275.1). NCBI lineage: Eukaryota > Metazoa > Chordata > Aves > Passeriformes > Paridae > Cyanistes > Cyanistes caeruleus. Next base: position 49,138,670 of record NC_141732.1, on the reverse strand, counting down.
CAGGTCTCAAGAATATAGTTATGAACAATTCCTTTTCTTTGGCCACAGATGTTTGACCCAGCCTTGTGCTGTTTAACTTTTCCCTTAGTAATGACATAACTGATAAATAGCTGTTCATTCCACAAGAATGGGGGTCAGGTGGGGTGTAAATAAATAGCATTATTGGTTATTTAGTATAGCTAGGATCCAAGAAAGTGATAGGCATCTCCAAGGCTCTATCCTTAAGGGTAATCTTATAATTAAGGGGCTTTCTAATGGAAAGAAAACCTCGGTGGGTTGTGGTCCTTATGAACAAAGAGTGTTGTAAGGTGTTCAACACCAGTAAGGCTGGCACTGAGGCTGCTGGAATATTGCCCACCACTGGTCCCATGGTTCAAGAAGGAGCTGTGACATGGAGAGAGTTCCAGGAGAGGCCCCAGATTATGCTGGAACCTGAGTGTGACCTCCAGTATGGAGTGACATGCAGGACCATTTTCTCTATTCACCAAACTCCTAACAAGACTAAGAGACAGAAAATAGAAGTTGGACAAATTCTGGCTAAAATGAAGACATTTCTTCAAAGTAATACTCTCTGAAACAACACAGGCCATGATTCATTCACTGGGGGAAATTATTTAGGTCAAGATTTCTTTTTTTTTCCTTTTTCTTTTCTAGAAGTCTGCTTCAGTTCAAGTGCACACATTGCACAGGACCAGGCATTTCTTAAGGGAAGTTTGTTGTCTTTTGTTATGATGTGTCCATTCTGACATTAAACCCTATTGATCTAATCATAGGGGCTAAAGTCAATATTTAGGCATATCAATAACACATCTGACTTTTCAAAATTCTTCGTTTGATTTCATTAACCTTAGCTTCTAGATGTTACTCTACTTCACATTGATTACTTGTAAATATAGAAGGATGAGGCTACATTAGTGATTTTGACTACTGAATTATTATCTGTACTGTTACCACAAAGAAGTAGAATTTCCTATTGTGTCCAATATATAACAATATTGTATATTTTCAATTTCATAGAACAAGGACATTATACTGGTAGAGAATCTTTCCCTTTTTTAGGTGTGTGAACTTGGTACCTGCTTAAGTACTATATTTCTTGAGAACAGATGTAATAAGCCTCTTGCCAGAAAGGTGTGTAAATTTTCCCTTCAGCTGTGGAATAGCTCCCCATAGGCTGAGAGCAAAAGGTCTACTTCCCCTGGTCATCATGCAACCTCTGATACCATTATTGATGCTTCATTGACAGTGAGCTGGAATATCCACTAAAAAGAAAACCCAGTATTTCCCTTCCCAAGAAGGATTATGAATTATATTATATAATATAAAATGGAAAGATATTGTCAGGTGAGTTAGATGCTGGAAGCTCATGGATGATGCTTCCATCAGCATAAAGCACTCAGTTTAGGAAGAAGCACTACAGGATTTTCCTTTCAACCAATCAAGGTGGCCATTTAGGGTTTACCTTGATCTTCAAATTTATTTTCAAGCAGTTTAGGTCTTGGGGTAACTCTGAAGCATTTGAAGGCAGCTGTACTCCATCAAGTCCAGATTTAGGGAAGGTTTACAGTTCACATAGAGGAAGCTGTCACCTGTCATTACAGAATCACATATTGGGTCAGGTTGGAAGGGACCACTGTGGGTTGTTTGGCTGAGCTTCTCAGAGCACATTGCACAGAATTGGGTCCCCCCTCCCCCTTCCCCAACAGGGCCATCTCCCTCAGCCTTTCAAGACTGCTGACTTCTAAGCTGACTGCTTACAGAAGAGATGCTCCTGTCCCCTCATCACTGTCACCAAGCTCCAGCAGCTCTGTGCCTCTCTGGTCCTGAGGAGCCCAGAACTGGCCACAGCACTCCAGGTGTGCCTCACCAGGGCTGAGTAGAGGGGCAGGATCACCTCCCCCAGCCTGCTGACAATGCTCTTCCCAATGCATCCCAGGACACCACTGACCTTCTTGGCCACCAGGACACGCTGCTGGCTCATGGACAGCTTGCTGTCACCAGGACCCCCAGGTCCTTCTCCTCAGAGCTGCTTTCCAGCAGATCAGCCCCCAGCCTGTGCTGGTACCTGGGGTTGTTCCTCCCCAAGTGCAGGACCCTGCGTTTGCCTGTGTTGAATTTCAGACAGTTCTTCTCTGCCCATCTCCCCACCCTGCCCAGGCCCTTCTGAAGGGCTGCACGGCCCTGGGGCATCGGCCACTGCTCCCAGCTCTGTGCCATCAATGAACTTGCTGAGGAGGCACCTCCCCTTCATCCAGGTCACTGATGGAGAAGTTAAACAATACCAGTCCCACTGTTGAATCTGGGGGTCACCACTTGTGACAGGCCTCCAAAAAGAGCCTTTGCCAACACTCTGGGATTGGTTGTTCAAACAGTTTTTATTAATGCTAACCAACAATGGCCTAAAATGGTATAAGATATATGTAATATCATATATATATATACATATATATAAACTTCCTAATCTTAAAATTTGAAGATGACCAGTGTCATAATCCTCTATGACAGACCAGTAAAAATTATTTCTTCACATAACTCTGTTGAAGACCAAGGAGGTAGAACAACAGGGCAATTAAACCTAAGCATCATTTGGCACTATTTAGAAGTGGATGTGAGAAGAGGCTTCCTACTCAGTTGAACACAGCCTGAGTCACTTAAGGAGGAAACAGGGAGCTAATGCTTTTTCTGAATTGGAGCTTTGCCACAGCCTTCTGTTGAACTGGAGGATGTGTTAAGTGAGGTTTTCCACAAATACTGCAAGCAGGTAAAATGGGAGCAGTTTTAGCACAGCTGTTTGCTAAAGGTAGGAAATAGGTTTTTAAAGGAAGTGAATGGGATATCAGCCTTTGATGATGCTGTTCTTGATGTGAGAACTAAAGCAGAATAAATTTCCTCTTTCAGAGAAACTGAAGGGAAGCCTTTTATGCTGAGGAGAAATGGGCAGTAGCTCCATATGGCAAGATTGTAGACAAGACCACACTTCTCCAATGTAATAAGACTTTCTGAGCTCAGAACTCATGAGTGGTCAACACCACCACACAACAAAAAGCAAACAAATAAGCAAAGGTTTGTAAAATAAATCAATATCAATTAAAAAAAAAAATCAGTAGCAACAGGAACATCAGTGGGGAAAGTTCAATTAAAATAAGAGAAGAAAGCCTTTTCTGTGAAATCCAGTATTCAAGTTTTCTATAAGCACCATCTAACACATGTGAGTATGTTGTGCCTAAAGCATTTGAGACAAAGAATAAATAAATAAATACCATATGGAGATCCAATTGGTCACCATGCCAGAACTAACCTTTGAAATAGGCTATGGTTCTAAATATGGGAAATGAAGAAGGAGGGGAGGGAGGGGGGAGGGGGATGGGAATAGAGAAAAAGAATAAAAGATCTTTTGTTTCCTTTACGAAAGAGAGAAGGCTCATTGCTCCAGACAGTTTCTGGAAGGATTTGCTGTTCCAGGACACTTTTCTACCAGAATATAGTCATGACATTTCTCAGTTCCTGCTGTTTGTCATATTCCATAGCAATCTGGGACCTGACAGAAGCAAAGGATTTTTCTGAAATTGATTCAACTAGCATTGCATCCACCCACTCACATGCAAAAAGTCCCAAAGTATCATCAGTCAGAGATAATTTTCTGAAAAACTTGAACTCCTTGACTCTCTCAGGAACCATGACAAAACTCCACAGCTTTAGCAATGATTTAGTCAATGAAACCCAGTTTTTTTCCATGGCCATTTTTCCTTTCTATTCTCCACAGTCTGAAACCACATAAACATTCCAATGCTGTCTTATCTGAAATAGCGTGGAAGTCAAGTCCTTCTCACGGTTTTGTATACCGGCATCACATTTAGGCATTCCTCTTCTTTTGTCTGAACTAGGTAACTAAATATAACTCATCACTTCTTTTTAGGACATGCTGTTAGAAACATTTTATATGACAGAAAGGTGGATGTGCCTTTCCTCTTGTCACAATAGGATTTTGACTGATCTGCTCAACACCATGGTTGCAGCTCTTGAGTTAGACTGTTGCAAGCACAAGAATTTCTGGTGGCATTGATAGTTATGCTTCAATATTAGTGAGCTTTATTGAGAGAGTGGCAGTCTATGCAAGGATACCCAGCTGCTGATCACATTATGGATATAATGGGAAACCCAACTCCACACATAGTGTGATAAATGTAATGGGTAACTCTTGCCCAGCTATGTGTTTGGGATGGGAGAAACTGAAATACCTGAAACTGTATTTCCTGTTTCTAGGTCAGGATGAGAACTAGAGGCAATAAAATAAAAAAAAAGAAAACAAAGAAAACCTCATGGTTCAATGGAAGTCCTAAGCCAGGTAGTTCTAATCACTGAAGACTGTAGGTTATGAGCACACACGTATGTTTATATATATATAGGTAGGGAAAATTTATTCTATATTGTCCTGCTGAGTATGAGCCTGTAAGAGAGAAAACTCTCCTGTTGTGATGAATATATGTGTGTGGCCTAGCATCAGCTGAGCAAAGACATAAGAGGTGTGTGGAGAGGAACAACTGGGACTGAAAGAGAGAACTGAGGAAGGAGCATCTGGGGACCCTCAAACAACCCAATAATTTCAAGGGATATAACTTCACAGCATGTATTAAAATTAAATCAAGCGAATGAGTTGACTGTTGAAGAGGGAAGCTTTAATGCTCATAAAATACAATGAACTCATTTAAATTGTCAGGGGATATGTAAGCGGACTGACTTCAAACCAAGCAACTGTTTGTCTCCTTGTTTGGCAATTACTAAGTTTTAGTATTATTAATGTCTGCTAAATCTTAGGGTGGGCAAAGCCAACATCTGCTTCCATGGCTGTGTTCATTGAAGTTTGTTCAGGAAGAGAAAGTCACTGGGATCTATTGAGATATTCTAATCATCTGCAAAATTTTAGAAGTAACAAAAATATGTTTAGGCATAAAATGGAGAGATCCAAGGGAGCAGCTAGATTCTTGAAGTTCTCACTCATTTTCCCTAGACCCAATTTTGAACTTTCTCAGTTCAGAGGATGCTTCTCTACTGTGAATTCAAGTTTATCTAAAACATACTGAAAAACAAGTTACATTACATCAAATTTCAGTCAGGTGTTTGCTGAAGCTGTGTATTGCTCAACTTTGCAGAAAAGGACTTGGTTATCCTGAGGGACAACAAGCTGAGCATGAAACAACAACATGCCTTTACTGCAAAGAAAGCTGATGATATCCTGGGCTGTGCTAGATGGACTGCTGCCAGGAGGTGGAGGGAGGTCACCCTTTCCCTCTCCTCAGGGCTAGTGAGGCCACACCTGGAGCACTGTGGCCACTTCTGGACTCCCTAGTACAAAAGAGTCATGGACACACTAGAGAGAGTCCAGCAAAGGGCCACAAAGGTGATGAAGGGAGTGGAGCATCTCTCCTGTAAGGGGAGGCTGAAAGAGCTGGCACTGTTCAGCCTGAAGAAGAGCAGGCTCAGGGGGATCTTATCCTTAAAAAGAAGATGCAGACAGGCACCTTGTTTTTCAGTGTTCTCCAGAGGCAGGACCAGAGGCAATAGGTGTGACCTGAAACCCAGGAGGTTCTGTCCAAACATAAGGAAACAAAATTTTGCTGACCCCTGATACAGGTGGCCTGGAGAAGTTGTCCAGAGTTTCCATCCTTGGGATGTTCAAAAGCTGTCTGGGTATGGTCCTGGGTAACCAGCTCTGGGTGGCTGCGTGGGAGACTGCACCAGTTGACCTTTAGACACCCCTTCCAGCCTCATTCAGTCCATAATTCTGATACATGTGAGAGATTCCTGGGAGGCTATTTATTCCTTGCACAATAGAAAATCTAGTTCAACTGCCTCAAATAATTTAGTATCTTCATTGATAGATCAGTTGAAAGAAAGAAAGATCAGCTGCACCGTGACTGATATTCTATCTTTTTGATGGACTTCTGAACACAGAGTACTTTATTTTGCATTCTCCAATATGATTTTATTCTTAGACAGTTTATAAAGGGTGGGTAAATGCTTACTAGGGGGAAAAAAGAAGTATAAACTTTGCAGTAACAAGTGATATCAAATCTTATAAGCAGGTCAAGATGAGGTGTAATGCACAGTTTCTAATAGTGGTTAGCCACCTATTGACTGACTTTAAAACTATTTTAATTGACTGATTTTAAACTATTTTACTGAATGGTTTTAAAACTATTGATTATTTATTATGACTTCTATTAATCATTCATTTTTACTAACCATGTAATATCTTCCCATTTTTTGTTTTTAAACTGAATTTGATACAAAATCATACCTCCAATGAAAATTAAAAAAAAAAACAAGGTAAATGCAGAATATTAGAGTCTTGGTAATGTATGAAAATACTGAGTTTTAATTATTCTTTGTTTTTGTCTTGTCACTCTTGCTATGCCAGGATGTGTAGGCCTGATTAATTTTGACTCACACAAATACTTATTAGGTATACAAGCACATTTCAGTCTTCGAATTTATAAAATTTAAGTTTTACCCGTAAATTTTTCAAGAACCCCATTTTATAAGGGCATTAAGGAGTTCTTCACAGCAATAAAAACTTGGCTAAGAATTTAGGGAATGATCCTTTTATTTAAATGCTGAGACAGATATTTCTTGAAGTTAGGGAAAAAAAAAAAAGCTTTAGAAAGCTTTGCTTTTTAATCAAATATGTTTGATTACTGTTCCAAGAGGAGTTGTTTATAAGCACACTAAAAGCACAAACTGATGCTGGGCCTGATTTAATGGGAAGCTGCTGTACAGTCCTTTTGTTAACTTTATAAAAACATTTGTTAAGAAGGACATCTAGTGGGTCATCTGGTTCAGCAGCCACAGTGTAGCTATTTGTGTTGAATTCCTCCTGGGTTGAAGGGAGGAAGGGTTGAAGGACAAAAGGCACAGAGGTGAGGCTGAACTGCTTGTCCAGCATACCTCTTCTCCCTCTCCAGCTCTGCTGTTGTGGGCATAAAGGTTTGCCTGCAAACTTCTCCGTCCTAAAGCTCTTCTCCGTTCAGAGTGTTTTGGATGACATTGGTTGAGTCTCAGAAGTAGAGACACAGACTCAGTAGTAGTTTGCTTTCCATTTGATGTTATTCAGGTAGCAATAGTACAAAGTGAAAAATCTTTAACTCATTCTGCTTTCCCACTAAAATAAACAGAATCATAGAAATATCTTCAGTTGGCCAGACTAAGGCTTGGATGAATGTTTGGAGAAGGTCTTTCTGCTGTTGTCAAGAGCTGTTCTCCCATGGGAGTGGGTGGGAGTTTGACTGTGTGCGGTTGTCATCCTGTGTCCCGGCTGCTCTGCTCTGTTCTGGAATGCAGGAAAGGTCTATTCCACCCTGAGTGTCTCCCACTGGCTCCCCTTCAGGGCTTGATTTTCAGGCCTTGTAGGAAGGAGACCTTTTCCATGTGGATGAAGTGCACCATAGACTGTTTGTAATGATATATGTGGGAAGAGTTCTTTCCTTTGCAGCTCCTACTGCTCATTGTGGTGGTTTCATTTCTTTCTCTGCCAGCAGGTTGCTAGAACCCTCACCAGGCTTTGTAGGCATGTGGGATATTTCTTTCCTACTTCTTAGCACTCATGTGGAAGATGAGTGTGCACTCCACAGCCAGTGAGCCGTTCTGCCACTGCAGGCTAAATAAATAGCCCTATATCATGTTTCCTTTGACAGTAAATTCTGTAGTATACAAGCATGTTGCTCAGGAGTCATAGTTTAGGTCATAGAAACCCCTCATTGGGTACTCGCTGGTGGGGCTGTGTGAGGAGAAGAGAAGCTCTTGACTCTCTGTAAGTGCTGCTCAGCAATAACAAAAACATCCCTGTGTTACCAACACGGCTGCCAGCACAAATCCAAAACACAGTCCCATACCAGCCACTGTGAAAAAAAATTAACTCTACCCTAGCCAATACCAGCACACCATTGTCATTTGAGATCCTGGGCTTAGAAAAATGTCTGGACTCTTTCACTTTCCTTTTCATTACAATTTCCAGGCACTTAAGACTCCAAGTCCACTATTTTGCCAAGTCAAGAAGGAAGACTAATGTTGCTTTCATTAACAATGCTTCCAACATCGTGCTTGCTGAAGAGAATATCCATGTAACAGACAGCTTTAGTGCATGATTCTTTTAATCCAATACTAGTCTTTGACCAGAAAGGAGTTATGGAACAATTTCCCCATGATGTACTTTGTACTTATCCCTCTGTAAACCTCAATTTGCAAAGAAATCTTGAAGTGTGGAATTCTCTTAGTGGACTTTATTTGAGCTAAACTTTAGAGATTTGGTTCTTTAGCTGATGGGAGAATACAGCCTGCAGGGTCAGAGAGAGACACAATTAACTATATTGATGAAAAATGGTAGTGAAGAAAGGTGGCTTCCTGAAAAGGATGACTCTGACAGTGTAACAGTAAAACAAAAACCCACTGCTTCCATGCTCTTACTAGGTTATGGTTCAGCTGCTTTGGCCTTAGCATCAGTCTACATGGAGCTCCCTGTCAGTTACCACGTCACATCTCATTCACTTCTGCACTGTGTCATTGCTCTCATGGAGAGAACAGGCAACTCAGAGAATTTCCTTTGCTGTTACCTGATATACCATTATTCACCTCTTATCATTTTAGCAAAGTAGTTACACTGCTGTCAGAGGTAATGGAGAGCATGCCGCTAAGAAAATTGGCTGTAATTTATTTATCAATTGTTTCTGCATACCACAAAAAGAGACCATCTACTTTACGGCTGGGTCTAAGGTACCTGAGAGCCCTTGAAGTTCATGGTTTTCCGGTATTCTAAGTTCTACTTATGGCTTTTCCTGTATATGACACACAACACCACCCCTGTGGTCTTCAAGGCTGATTTCTTCTTTGCTTTCTTTAGTCACAAATCATTCTGAGGCGTCCCTTAAGTGCATTTGTATTGTTAAGTGCACCGGCCTGATTTGGTGTTAATTCAATTTGAGTGCCCTTAATATCTTGCGGGAGTGAGGCAATGCATGAGAGCTGTACCTTGTAAAAACAGGTTCCAGGTCTGCCTGAGAGCAAAGCACCTTTCCCACAGCAATTTACCAAAGTTGCTGATAAAATTTTCATAAGGAAACCTTTTTAGTCTGACCCTATTGTGTTGTTCCACCATTAAGAGTTGGGGAACTGAGACTGTATTCTGGTGACAGTTTATCACTATCTCCATTATTTTAGTGTATAGACAGCCTACTGATGGGTCACAGCCTGCATCCTGTCCTCTTACAGTGTGGAAATGGCTTTCAGAGCTGGAGCCCAGAGGCCCAAGTATGCCAGCTGCTGCATTCGTATGTCAATACAACTGAAGTGAACTCTAAATAAACCAGTCACCCCTAACCTTCAAATGATGGGAGATGGGACATTTTAGTGCATTTAGGGCCAAGCAGAAAGAAGAAAAAGCAGAAATAGGAACAGTTAGCCCTGAGGAATGTGTGGAATAAACTTTTTCATTGAAGAAATTTCTAACAATTGAGATATTAAGCCAGTTTTAAAGATGGAAAGCCAGTTTTAAAGTAATTGGGGAAAGCAAAGGCTACATTCCTATATGAGGACTAATTCTGGTCTCAAATAAGTTATTGTACATCCTGAAGAACTTCAACATTGCCTGAAAAAGTTTATCTTACAAAGGTGAGCTCCTGTCCAGTACCAAGAAAAGCGTCCATCTGTGTGGCAGATTGTGTCTCTACACTGCTTTTGCCCCACAAACCCTGGAGAGCAGGGAGCTGCAGCAAGGGAGTCTGAATGAAGGGTTCAGCTGCTGCGTATGTGATTTTCCAGAAGCCGTAAGTTCTCTCATGCTGTATGAACACTTTTTTTAGCTGCATTTTCAGAAAGCATAACCAAAGTTATGATAACTAGTATTTTGTAGGAAAAATGAGAACAATAAAATAATGAAATAAACAAGGAAAAGAAGATGATAAAGAAGACAGAGTCAGAGAAATGGTAGAATGAGGGGGAGAGGAAAAAAGGAGAAGGAATGAGGAAGAAGAAGAAAGATTATCATAAAGTTATGTGGGAGGGAGGGAGGGAGGGAGGGAGGGAGGGAGGGAGGGAGGGAGGGAGGGAGGGAGGGAGGGAGGGAGGGAGGGAGGGAGGGAGGGAGGGAGGGAGGGAGGGAGGGAGGGAGGGAGGGAGGGAGGGAGGGAGGGAGGGAGGGAGGGAGGGAGGGAGGGAGGGAGAATTGCCTTTGACATCAGTGAGTACTGGATCACACCCCAGGTGAAAAAACAATAGCTTTGCTTCCAGTTGTACCAACTGGATGAATAAATCAGAGCCTTTTGCTTTGTTCTGTGTATTTCTTGCAGAGGAATTTTACAGTCCAAATATGTGTGGCCAAGGCAATCTGATTAATTATTGGATAATGCTTGAGGCAAGCACAGAGTTACAGTTATCTAGTTAGTCATCTATCTAGTTAACCAGCTAGATAACTATGTTGTAGAGGAATTTATAATACCTTTGAGCATCAGCCTCTTGATCTTCAGGGGTATTCAAAGAAGAGAGAGATAAGGCAATACTTTCTATGTGTTATTAAGAGAAAGAGACAGCAAGTATTTAGACGTATGTTTCTCTAACATACAGTATTATGGTCTAATGCTTGTAGTCTACTTCCAATTACTTCTCAACAACTGTGAAAGTTTTCAGCACAAAGAGCTGGATGCATTTCACATTGAGCACTTGCCCTTCACCAACTGAAGAACTTGAACTGCACCACTGTGTTATGTGCTGCAAACTACCCTGTCACATACAAACGAGGCAGAAGTGGCAAAGGGCAGAGTAGGCATCATGATAGGCCCTGTGTATTTGTGTCCTGTTCTGCTTTGTCTCCCTGCACCCCTGAGATCAGTAGCAAACCTGGCACTGCAGGATGCTGTGGAAGTGCTGGGTTACCTGAGGAAAGTGCCTACAAGCTTGATTCAGCCTCAGCTTTGTTCTATGATTTATGCTGGCCCTCCAAGCTACCCAGTCTCTCCATAGCTTTTCCTGATTTCTGCATAATGCCTTATTTTTGAGCGTGGAGTGAATATAGTTTGCCATATCTTTCCTATTCAAAACACTGCGAAAATTTTCTCTTTTTTTTTTTTTTTTTTTTTTTTTTTTTTTCCCCAAGCTGAGCTGAACATGGAGAGTTAGTGATTTCAGAGAAGAGCCCTCGAGGATGTTCTGGATGACCTCCTGTGAGACACATTTCTTTGATCAGATATGGCTAGGGAGAGAAAGCCATGAAGGTAAAGTGGCAGGTGCTGTGCCACAACACAGTAGGGCCAAAAGCACGTGCTCCTTTAAGATGCATAGGTAAATTCCACAGCAGCTGTAGCAACACACTGGGTTAGGAGGTCCTTCCTGATGGATCAGCAGCAGATCAAAAAGGGAATAGAAGGAGTTTCACTATCTTGCTCTCACACTACAAAGCAATTCTAGGGACACAGATGGTTATAGTTATTGCAATAAGTTCTGGGATTTTTAAGAATTCACGGGTGAACGTTGTTTGCAAGGAATTTTAGGGGTGGAAAGTCTGTATTAGAAGGATTTGTGCTACCCTTCAAGTAAGAGAGAGAGAAGTCTATGTGAGAGACGGGACACAGCACCGTTCTCTGGAGTCTTCCAGCATTGCTTTGCTTCCATCTAAGGATAAATAAATGCCTCTGTGTATGGTGTTTTTAGAGAAAGCTCCAGTTCAATCAGGCAAATAGTCTTTGACTTCCTAATCTAGTGAGAAATGGAAATGCTCTTCTCTTTCCCTTCCTCTTCATTAGTTTATGTACATCAGCTCCCATCATGTTTACTCGTGAAGAAGTGGTTTCAGTAGGACTGCTATCTTTGTAGCTTTTTCTATAAACACTCAAGCCCCATTGTATAACTTAGATGGAAGCAAATAAGCATTCAAATGAAACAGAAAACCTCAGGAGATCTTGCTGCCAGGACATAAGTTGTGTAGTCAGGAGAAAAATAGCCAAAAATAAGAAGCTATGGGCCATGCCTCATGTTAACAGAGACACAGGTGTTTCCCCTGACTATTTTGAAGAAAGGCCTCAGCCAAGCTCTCTCCACATGGCTTCAAGTGGGAATGCATCTTATTGCTCAAGATGCTAAAAAAATTGAGTGATTTACACTCTTCTAAACCTACTATGCACTTCCACTGTTAATCATACACAATCCACAACAATGGCACTCTCTTTGTGCACCACGTTGGAAGTGTCTGTGTATCATATATTCAAATTAAATTGTGTGCTTGAGGGAGCTCGTGATCCCCAGCATACTTCTGTGGCAGCATGGTTTGCAGACTCCGTGTGCTACTTGTGAACAATCTATTGTGTATGTGACGGCAAGCTTGAATCTCTGCCTGGGATTATCTGAAAACTCTGGAACTTGCCAGCAGGAAAATTTACAGCTAAACAATTATATTGTTGAAACTCTGACAAATCCACCCCAGTTTATGACTTTGAAAATCGGGCTAGGTGTATGCAACAGAATATATTATACACTGTAACACAGCCTCCTGGGGGCTGCATTATAGAGTCTGTTTACTTTGACTGACACATTTCATTTTCCTTTTCTTCCAGACATTATTGCTGCAAATGATATCTCTGCTCAATATGGATTTTCTCCTCAAAAAACTGGTTAGGTATTTGGATAAACAACTTCTGAACAAGTTATTTTATTATTATGTTGATGGTTTTTGGAAGCAATCCAGCAATAATGCAATACCCACCCAACACAATGTAAAAAGCATCAAGTAGACCTGCATTATATTGGTTTATCAGACTACATGGAGGTGGGATTTCCGGAACTTCTCTCCAATAGAAAGTAGTTAAGAAAATTCCAAAGCTTCCAAAAGGAGTGTAGATACTCTTTTTTTCTACCCATCACTTTTCTATAAACAGAACTTTACATCCCCCCAAATAAACTGGTAACTTCTTGCCAAGGGCAAAATAAATTTCATTCAAGCACAGAATAACATTCATTTTACTTAAACAGGCAGAGATGTTATTGCAAAGTAAAACTACTCAGAAAAAGGAAAACTTGTTCTTAATCACAGTTTTTCCAGATAGAATCAGCACTGGGTCATGCAGAGTGGCAGCTCTTTTTTATTCATGCTGTACTGGTAACAGAAATTGGAAAGTCACTACAGTTTTCCAGTTTCTTCAGAAATTTCCACATCTTTGATGCTAAATGCCAGAAGAGATGGCAGTGACTGGTGACCGTGATATGCACAGGTACATTAGCCTGAAGAGTGGTGCTTTTTTTCCCTGTTCTTCCAGAGAAGAAGTAAAAGAGCAAAATTTCTTTTTGAGATTGTTGAGACTGACAAATAAATCATCCTTCATCTCACTCAGGAAGGACCAAAGAGCACCTTTTAGATAAAGAGATGGCTGAGAGATGGCATTTTTAACAGTGTGGGCCTGTGTTGTAAAACACAAAGCATACCTTTTAAGTATAATTTTATGAACAGAAAAAGTATATTTTGGTCTGTTGCATGAATCTTTTATCTACCTTATTCCTGCCATTTGTATTTCCTGCCATTTGGGAATATCCCAAATGGTCTCTGCTTCTCTTTGTTGTTTTATAATTCCTTTTGTACGGCAGCCAATGCTAACATTTCTTTCTGAGTGCGAAAGTTGCTTATGGTTTTGATGTACACGTACCGTACAGTCCTTGCCAAGTGCTTGGGGTGGACAATGTGCTTTCCGAGTTCATTAAGAAGAAAATTTGACCTTGTTCACCTTGAGGAGAGATAATTTCTGTGTTGAGTTCTTGCAGGACGTGAGAAATGTAGAAAAGCTGCTGAAGCAGAGGGGCAATGAACTCCGACAATAAACTTATTTCTGTAGTGCCTTTACAGCTACCAGTAATGGCCCTTGCTGTGCAGCACATGGGGAAAATAGAATGCTGGACAGGGGTGTGGGCTCCACCTAGACACTGAAAAACCTGCTGTGATTTGTTTCAGAAGATACTCAGAATGGATCTCAGAGAAGCCTCAGTGCCATCTGCTTCCTATGCTCTGGTATAGCTCTTGCTCTGTTATGGAAAGTAGGGATGACTTGGGCTCATTTATTTTTCCCTTATCACTCTAGTTTGCAGGCTGCGTGCAGGCTCTCTCTGGCTGAATACCAGCAGTGTGCTCTGATCTGAGACAATGTAGCCACAGGGCTGGGGACACTGCTCCCTGGAATAAGGGATGTTCCCAATTCTGCATTGTTACACTCCCATGGAATTTTTCCCATCATCAGGGAATCCCAAGAAATTAAGTTAGGGCAACACTGGCGCAAATGCAGCACATACATAAGCTCACATTCCTTTATGTCACTGAATTTAAGCTGTTTATTTATGTGTTATAGTGTAAATGGGACTAGAGGTTTAGGCAATAGCTAGTATCTTGTAAATAAAAGTGTATAATAATTCTGTTATGCGGTCATCCTGTATTCATCTTTATTAGAGGTCATCAAAATGTGGACGGAGAGAACAAAGGGCAAGTCACTCACTGATCTTTTCTTGCAGTGTCTTCAACTTACTTTCTGCAGCATGATAATTTTCAAGGCTTTCTCTGCGTTCACAGCTGTCCCTACCCTTGACCAGTTAGTGCTAAATCTGGCTGACACTTTGCTGAGGACTGAAAAGATTCTAAGCACTTCCTATGGCAGAAGTGGCTTCTATTTTTGGCTTAAAGATTGAGCAAATTGAAGCACAGGCTTTTCAGTAAAGAAGTGCTTCACCCAAGAATGTTTTACTCTCTCAGCAAGTGCTCTGCACTCCAACACTGAAAGTAGCCCAGATAATTTACTTCATTCTGGAAAGAAAGGTAAAGTTGTAGGGGAACTGAGTAAATCTGTCCACTTAAGAAAATCATACTGTTTGCTGATTGACCCTGATAACAATTTTTTTAGCGTTTTTCCTGAAAATTCTATTTTGGGAAGAAGTGGGGATATACATCTGAAAAAAAAAGACATGTACTCCCAGTTATTCTCAATTTGCAACCACTTCAGATTCTCTATGTTGTTTCTTTTCTGCAACTTCAGTCAGTAGAACAATGGAAGATGGAAGTAGAAACTTGCATTTATACATTAATATACATACACAATTATAATTGTTTGTGCCTCCACCTTCTAGAATCCACAGAATCTCAAGCTTCATGACTGAGTGGAATTAAAAGGGGCCCAGTCACCCCTGCCTGGCTGTTTTGTATCTTGTATATGTAATTTATGGGAACAGCTAGCAGCAAACACAGATAGTGTAGGGATCTGCTGAGAGTGTGTATGAATAGTGTCTTACTTTCAATGGAGTCCTGAACAAGAGGCTATGGAGGATCTACCAAGACCTAGACCAGTATTTAAAACCTGCCACTCACACCAGAAAGCTGGTGCTCACTTTGAGATCCCATGTCAGCTCCTTAAATCAAACCCTTCAGACTCAGGAATGAAGTAAATAAATTATAAGCTTTATTGATTGTGTCTGCTGTGTGAATGTTCTTTATCATTGACTAAACCGTTCAAACCATTGTCCCAACATGGATCAGGCTCCCCGTAAAACCCGAAATGGCTGCTCAAGAGGGAGCAGAAATGTTTTCTTTCGTTGATCCAAGATTCTGTCAGAGAGAGGTTTGATCTCTACAACTTTACAACATCCATATGGTCAGGAATGAATTAGTTGGCTCCTTTGACTGGGATATGTGATCAGAGTCTTAGATTGGACAGAAGCCACCCTGATACGGCCTTTTATTTTTATTTTATTTGTTTTTGTTTTGTTTTGTTTTTATTTTTCTTTTAAGAAGTATTACTGAATTCCTCAAGATTTTTGTAGCAGTGGCCCCAATTTGTCCCTTACTCAGTCTCTTGGTCTGTTATCCCATCTGAATGACTCACTTGACTTCAACTAAATTACTGGTATAAACGCATTTTAGACTTCTCCTCTAGATAATGGAGATAGTGCTGGTGATTGCTGGTTAGGGGTGATTTTGGGGGAAGGGATTGTTTTTGCTCCTGCTTTAAAACAAGGAGGGGTGGTAAATCACAAGCATCTTTCTTGGGATGGAGATAATAAATCACTCTTCCCAGGTGAAATCTTTTATTTATGCCTTGGGATTCCATTTCATTGAGGAAAGGTATGTTCTTTCGACTTCAGCCAGACTGCACTTTAGCAAGTGATTCAAATCAAGCTGACACTTATTAGTGAGCATGCTGAACACTTTGCTCCCAGGCACTTCACTGTGCTGCCACCATTCTCCATTCTTCACAGATGTTTGTTCTCCTTAGGTTTCATCTGGAAGCAAAATCACTGCTTGCTCTTCATGTCAGTGGGAAGTCAGCTGCAAAGAGCAGCTTGATCTTAGAGACAATGGATCACTCCCACCAGTTTAAAAAAAAATAAAAAGAAGGGGAGATGAAATAATACACTCACAGATCAGCTATAATACACTCCCAAATCAGATTGAGCTCATTCTCCTGGTCTGAAAGTGACCGAGCAAACTTTCTATTATCATTTATTATGTGTTGAGCCCTGTCACCACACTCAGTGTTAGAACAGTAACAGACAGTACCAGTAACATCATACAGATGGAAAATTATTTGATTTCAAAGCAACATCTTTTACTGCAAGCTTGAGTTCATTGGGAAAAAAACAAAAAAGCCAACTCCAAATCTTGAGCAGTAAAAAAATTGTGCAAATAAGTGCTTTTCTTTCTCCAGTAATACTCTTAAATTAACCCCTACACACAGAGTGCTTGTGTTTCCTTTTCAGAGCACGCTCTTATTTACCACCCTGAGAAAACATGGTTCAGAGGCAAGAGCCTATGATGAAGACCTGCTGCCAGGAAAAAGGAAAGACATGGTACTCACACAGCCTCTTGGTTCATTTGTGTCTAGAAAGAGGTGTAACACCTCACCAGATCACAGGTGTCATGTACCTGTGACAGAATTAAAAAGAGGCAGCAGTAAACTTCAGAGGATACCTAGATCATCTGCCCAGGTTGACATTTCTGGTGCTGGAAGGTATCTCTGTCCCAAGGTTACACGTCACCAGAGAGGGGTGGCTACTGTCAGGCCTGACAACCTGCATGTGCCCAAGTGGCCCTGTCCAACTTGGGAGCTCCAAGCCCCAACTTCCCAACAAGGGAACTCCAAGCCCTTGTGCCAAAGGCAGGAGTGTGCACTCATCCAAGCTGATATGGCAGGGACATTTTGCACTGGCCATCTCTTCTTGCTTGCTTTCTAACTCAGAATTACTGGCAGAAAAATGAAGGCTACCTATCATAAAGACATGAGTATTTTCTAAATCCACTTTACTTTGTGGCCATCACTGGGCCTTTTCCACACTGAGTAGAGGGGACATCTTGCTGCTTCTTTAGTGAGATCTTTGGCATTGCTGTTGTAAATGGAATGCCTATATTAAGGAAACAATCAGTAGCAGCATGAGTCAGTGTGGGCTGGTGTTTGAGCACTCAAGTCATGTTTATACAAAGAGTTACTATGCAAAAATACATGATCTGCAAAGGTGACACTGCCATTTAAGCAGTTGAGCATGGCTAATAAACAATGGTGGTTTAAAATCCCCTTTTAAAAAATATGTTTTTTCAATTTATCTTAATTTAGCATTATAATAATATATAATATTATCTTTATCATATATAATAATATAATATATAAATAATATAGTGTTATAATAATAATATATTATATTATATTATAATTATAATTAACAGTATGTATTATCAAACCTGCAAAGGTAAAGATAGTGTTTCTTTCTTTCCTTAAACATCCTACAGTATTGCAACATAAATAATTCTGTCTAATATGCCAAGTACTTTAGGACATGAATAAATATACAAAGTTTGAATACAAGTGTAGCTACTAAACCTTTCAAAATAAACTCCCTAACTTCTGGCAAGACACAAAACAGCAAGGCTATGTTGCAACAGGGGAAGAGAAGGTTCCTATGGGATGGTGCCTGTTACAAGCTCTTTCCCCAGAAAAGCTAGATGAGCTAGCTGGCTGCATATGCAAGGATGTGAAACATGGGTTCATGAGAATCTTGCTAATTACTAGGAAGCTGAACAATAGCTGAACATTGTGGAGATAGTTGCAAAATGATGCGAGGATCTACTAGGAAAGGAGGAACATGACTGAACAGTTCCATGGACTTCTGCAATGTGCTTCTTCACATAGCCTTAGGAGTCAAGAACATTTAGGAATGACAGATGATTCCCTGTATGGGTTAATATGAGTAAGAATGGGTGTGTTGAAAAAAGTAAAAGGATCCAGATTTGAGGTTTTGTAGAAAATTGCCCTACTAACATGGAAGAAGCTGCTTTTTATATATCACAGCATGATGATCTTGAGCGGTCCTCTACTGCTTTCCAAATTCTCTTACAACACATAAACTCATTTACCTGTGTCTCTTTATTCTAATCTTCTTTGCTATCTTCAGACTGATAATATTCAGCTGAAATCAGTGAAGACACAGCATCAGAACAGGCTGTTATACAAAGCAGTGGAAAGTACTGTGAGCAAGAATCTATCAGCTAGAAAAGGAAGTGCATGTTGCTTTGATTACACTACTAAAAGGTCTGTTCCTTTGGATCGTGATATTTGTGGTTTTGTTCATTTGTTACCATGAATAGCAATATGTCTATATGATTCTGTTGATAGCAGTATTATTTGAGCAGGGATTTTTACTACCAAATATAAATATAACATGCATTCAATTTTTTTTAATTAGGTGTAACATTCAGTAAAGTGATACATTATTAAGAAAGGTCATTGATTATTCCCAGGATATGGCAGCAAAATATACAGTGCGTACTAAAATTCCAACTAGTTTTAGAGCAGCGTACTGTGGAATAATGTAAAACAAAACAAAAAAGAGGAGACAAAGTCAACAATAAATCTATGAATAGAAAAAGGAGTGAAGATGATGCCTTTTTATCTGACAACAGCTAGACTAGAATCAGAATTAGAAATGCAATCAGATTTTATGAGTTTGTACTTGGTTTTTGTAAGATAAGAACATGTTTGTAGCCTGCAAGATTTTTTTAACATTTTCATGACTTGATGAGAAAATGGATCACTAAGTCAGTGGACCTAAAAAAATAATTAAGTGCCAGCTCCAAGGAAAAAATCTTTGCTTCTCACCTGATCACAATGTCTTAGAGACACTGTATTTGAGATGCTGCCAAAATAATAGAAATTATCTGTCTGCTCCAAAAAGACATCTCTTAATACCTCCCTATCCTTCATGTCATGTTAAGGTCCTGATTCTATAACCCAAGTTTCAACAGGAGGTTGCACCCATGCAGCAGCATGTGTGACCACTATCTTGAATTCGATGGGATGAAGAATTTTCTATGGTGAAACAGCCATTAAGGCATGCACAATCTCAAAATATTTTATAACTTCTTAAATAGCTTTGATGGCTATAAAATGCTTTTAAAATACTCCAAATATTTTCCTAGCAAATAAACACTGAAACCATTCAAAAAGCCCTATCTAGATTAATAAACATTTAATGAAAAGAAAAAGAAACATTATCTTACTTTTCCTTTTTCACTTGCACTTTTATTTAATTTAACAGTTCAAATTACTTTTTTTTTTTTTTTTTGTAAAAATATGGCAGAGTGGGGTTTAAATGGCATGTTTCATTGATTAGATTTTTTTTCTGTTCTTGAGGTGACAGGATCCTTGCCACAGCTTACAGCATTTCCTTACATGGGCAGTGAGTATTCGGAAATGTACCTTTTGCTCTTTAACATGACCAAGCAGCTGGAAGCAAGGTATTAAAGCAGTTCCATGTGATCAGCAGGTTGTCTGCAGAGCGTGTGGATAACACCTGCCAACATGCACTGAAAAAAACCACACTGCAAAAAGCAGCAGAAGGCCATGACATAAGTTACAAGTAGTCCACAAAAAAGCCAAATCTATGAAGATTATAAGGAATGTAGAAAGCAAATTGTCCATTTAACCTTTTCCTTTAATTTTTTTTTTTATTTTTTTATTTTTTTTTGTCAATGGAGATGAAGAATGAGACAATGTTGAAACAATTTTACATGGTAGAAGTTCTGATGGCAGTGCTTTATTGGTAACTTCCTTTTTAGTAATTGCTGTTATTTGTTTTCTTGTTGATTTTCTTTCTTTTTCTCAGATATGAAGGCCTGAAGCAATCCTTTCCAAATTCACAGACTATCCTGTGATCCTGGGAGTCCCTGAGAGGCTGGAGAGAGGAGCCAGGTGGCCCTGCTTCACTTACCTGCATTCCCGTGCTGGCCAGGTGCTGTGCACGGTGCTATGGGGTACTGCCAGGCTGAGAGACACCCCAAAGTCCTGTAGGAAAAATGGGGGACTCCTGGATCTATGCCAGGGGATGGGGGAAACCTGGACCCTGGGAAGGAGTGGAGGGAAAGAGTGAGTCTTAGGGGAGGTTTCAGGGCTATGCACAGGGTTGGAGAATACGGGTATTGTAGGCTTTGTTCCTTTAAGATGATATTTTGGGTGGGCTTGTGGAAGAGGAATTCAAATTTTGAATCTGTAAAACATCAGAGCATGCAACCTTACATGGAATACTGTCCAGTGTCTGGGCCAATGCAGTGTATCACTGAGATTAAGAGCATAATGAGCTCTATCAAAGCATCAGACGGCACAGGGATAATTACAAGATCCATCATTATTAGGCAAGAAAAACAAATGTGTCTTATAAACCCTAAAGCTCTAGAGCAAAAACCACTCACTAATTGAGCAGGGGGTTAGGTGCAAGCTTCTCTTGGGGTCAGTTTATTCTAGGTTAGTCCATTACACAGTTATTACACCCTGCTCTGAAGCACAAGTATTCAGTGAGGTTAGTGAAGGATGATGGCAGACATCTCTCTACCATAATCTGTGTACTCACTTCATGCACCCACACTGTGCCACTCTATGGGCTCCTATGGTTGCTTTAATGAATTCTAGTCTCACACTGAAAAAAATCTCTTTCCTCTCTCTAATGCTAATTGGTTTATTCCTCCCTACTCTCTCATCTTCTTCTTAAGAAATGCCTTATCCCTGGAAATCATTCATGTATTTGTGTGAAGCAAATGTTTTGCCATCATAATTGACTGGGTTGCATGAAATAGTAGTTGCTTTGTGACAAATTAGCAGAGGGACAGTACTTCTGTGTTTCTCTTGAGGCCTACTGTGCTGGGCTCTCACAATGGCAGTCCTTGAGAGTGTTGGAAATCTCTTTTCTTATGTGAAGGAATGAGCAAATGGTTGGTAAATTTATCACTCTCATTTTGTGAGGCTTGAACTAAAGGGGATCATCTTTATTTAGAGGTGAATCCTAATTTAAGACTGTCAGTGGAGTTTGAGGGGTGATGAAGAAACTTTTTAAAAACGCTGACATACACCTGACTTGGTCTTTCAGTTCAGCCTTTCTCTCATCTTGGGAGAGAGATAGCCTCTAGCCAAAGAGGAATTGAAGACTTTTCTATTAGTTTTAGGTCAGTGACTGATAGATGAATACAATAGGTTGCAGGAGCAGGACATCTAACCTGTCTCTCAGATTTCAAATCATGTTACAATCAGCTGGCTCTGTCTGTCAATAGCAGTGCTGCCCACAGTTCAGGTCAGCAAACATGCAAGGGTCCAAACTGCAGTTCCCAGGAATCCTGACTTTGCCTGCAATGCACACTGAGAGGAAATCCTTCCAGTATCCTTGACAAGTCCTCCTCTTTGCTGTGTTGCCACCCCAGAGGGCCGATATTTCTTTTATTCTATCTTCACATACAGGAAGCTATGGTTTGTGTGAGTAGGGTGCAGTAAAAGGAACAAGAGATCCCCAAAAAGGAGAGAGGTGTTCCTGTGAAATGGAAGAGAGGTGTTGTGGCACTTTGTGGTCTAGGTCCCAGGAAGGGAGACTTTCACAGGCCTGCCTGAGTACTGTGGCACTCTGCTAAGCAAGCAGCAGAAATACTGGACATCTGGAATCCCTGGCTGCCCCCAGTGCCAGGCTATCTGACTCTCCACACCTTGCTGGCTTCACCAACCATCCTTTCTTTCCCTGATTGTGCAGTGACCAGTGTGAACTCTAGAACAGTATGCTACCTTCCCAGCTCTGTGTCAGCAGGTGACACTAGCCTGGCAAAGGATACCATACTCACTTTTGAAAAGGCTGTTATTTCTGTCAAGAAGCTCTTGAAAAGCATAAAGACTTCAGAGACAATCTTAGGTTCAACTTGCTTCCCTTTCCACTGAGAACCCTTGTTAAAACCAGCCTGGAAGTTGTAACTCCTTCCCTTCTTAAAAGGACATCTTCATCCAAGAACATGTCCCACCATTTTTCCTTTCTCTGGAATCTGGCTCAGAGACACCTTCCTCCTTGTATGGTCTTCCTTGTACAGCCCCAAATCTGCAACAGTTCCCACCCCACTGTGTGTGTAACAAAACACAACAAAGTAGTTTGCCTTTGTAGGTCATGTAAAATAAGAGGACAAGAGGGACCATTGGACATCATGACCTTCCTAGAGTCCATTGGGTAGAACAGATAAATGTAAAACCAAGATGAAAATTCACTTTATTGGTGTCCAGCACACACACCCTTTATGTGTTCAAGTGCATGTATATGGCATTGCTGTCACAGAAGTAGTCTCTTGGCAAGGTTAATCCCCAAAAAGTGGGTCACAGTCCATGGCACCCCAGGATCGTCTGCTTGAAAAAATAAGACAAGGGAGAACATGCACAAACAGCTTGGGCCTTCGAAAGGTCATCTGAAATTAGGTGTGATTCTCTCACATGCAAATTAATTGCATGTAACTATAAAGATATATAAATAAATATATATAAACTATAGCCTTGAACATACTATGGGGAACTTCAACTTTTTCCAAGTCTTGACCACTGCAAACACTTGAGAAACAAAGGATACCCTAGCAACACTAGACTGTACTCAGAAAAACTGAGCAAATAAAGAGGGAAATGCTAAGCCACAAACACAGGCTCTGGGCCGTGTCTTTGTGAATTTTTAAAAAAACTTTAAATAAAGATACATATTTAAATAAATATGACCACTTCTTTAAGGATGTAAAACAAGAATTTCACCCTGTGGGCAGCAGAAGAGGAGTGAAAGATACCACCTTTCACATAGTGTAGAAGTTTTTGTGGGACTCTGATGTCTGCCAGTCCTGCCTACTTATATCCACATCTGTTGTCCATGTGAGTTCAGTCTGTCAGATGCTTGAAATACTGTGTGTCATGGGCTGGGATGGCCCCAGTCATCTGATGAGCAGACTGCTGCATTCCTCCTGTCTGATTTCCCCTGCCTGATTTATCTTGGTGCAGCTAAATCTCTCATCTCAAATACTCTTTACTCTTCCTGGAGACATCTTCAAATTTGCCTTCAGTGTTATTTTCCTCCTTCATGAAATCTGTCAACCTTGCCAAGACACTCTTGGGTGAGGATGCCAGGAAAACAAACTCCTTAACCAGGATTGCATTCCCATCCAGAACAGCTGTTATCATCTTTGCCAGGGATAAGTGCATGAATAAGTTTTCTTATCATTGCACCTCACTGATCTCCAACTCATTGGTGCCCATGAACTTGCAATAAAACTAGCTTGTACAACTTTTCAAAAATATGTGAAACTGCTGCCACTAACTGCATGAAAAAGAGAGTGCAGGAGTTTCACCTGATCCTGTTGCCCCTTCACAAACATCCCTTAGACAACAGACAGCTTGAGCAAGCTGTGATGATAATATGGTTCTAGGCAAGACGTTGCTTCCAGAACTAGTTGTTATGAGTGTTCATGGATTTCTAGAGCCCTGATGGCTAGGTCTTTATGCAGAGAACACATATGCTATGAAATGAAAGCTGAGGAAAAAAATGACAATTCACAAGCTGTTCTCTTGCAGCCATTGTAATCTCTACAGAAAGCCAAAGGGAGAAAGAATAGTGTTTAACACAGGACAGATAGGAGACTTGGCTTCTGTCAGTGTCTTTGACTCACAGCCTGCACATATGCATTTGAAGAGAGCATGTCTTACTGTTGAAATGGGCAAGGGACACAGGCTACAGCCTGAAGGATTAGACATTAGCCCAGTATTTCCAGTGTTGCAGAAGAAAAAGAATGTAAAGTACAATTGTCCTCTCACAATCTTATGTGGTTCTATATAGAGGAAAAGTTTTCCCTTTATGTTTTTACAGGCAGGACTATAGGATATTGCAATGGTACATTTATTTTCAGTGTTTACATACACTGTGAGCTGAGAACAGGCTCCAGTTCTTTGGGGGATTTTATTGCTTGATGACATCTTCATTGTTGTTATTACTCATTACAAACAGAGTTCTGGGAGTGAGGTCATTCAATGGCAAGCCCATCACAAGTACTTCCCAAAAAGTGTGCCTGGAGAAATCTTTTGGACGCAACCAAGTTTTTATGAACAAGTAATAAATAAAAGAAGCCAATGTTGTTTGTGATTTGCTAAACCTAAGACATAATCCTTTCTGTTTTCTTTTGCATGTTTTACTCCTAAAGTAGTCAAACACAAACATTCCAAAATTCTATAAATTTAATTCAAAAATGGCAAACTATTCAGAAGTAGACTTGATCCTGAAAAAAACAAAACTCTGGTTTGAAAATAACTTCTGGTTTACCCTTCTATAAGACTTAGAAAATTAAAGAGAATTTAGGAGATACATTGGACTGAAATGAATTGATGACCACTGAACACACATGCAATGTCTGTTTTGGACCCAGAATCTGTGACTTCCAAACTAGCCCTTAACTAGCACTGGGGAGCCATACAGGCAAAAGGAACCTTGTGTAAAACTTGTCCCCTGATGATATGGAGTTGTTTTTCTCGAGTTCTGTTGGCTATACATATTTCCAAATGTAGTCTTCTTGTGATACTTGCAGTCTAGGCCTAGTTTCAGAGACTTGCAGAAAGCCTTCTAGGTCGTTGGCCTTTCTAACTTTGGCCTAGACTTGCCCATAAGAATATTGAACAATTAATTCCTGTAAATAAGGTTAAAAGTTGATATAGCTTTGAATATCTGTGCTATGTTCAGTGAAGTTTAGTAACTTCTCTTTTCTGTTAATAAGACAGCTCAGATATATTTTCCTTGATTGTCCAGGGAGGTGTAAATAAGAGAGGGTTTTATATCAAACTTTGCAGTGTCCCTTTATACATTTACTCATGATACTGACTCCTGTTCTACATCAGCTATATTACACAAAGTTCAACTTTTCTGATTAAAATACTTTAATTTCACACAACTATATTACTACTTTTGATTTTGATTACAAAAAAATGCAGCAATGTCATTAAATCATGTTATAATTGGAATTGGGGACATAAATTCTTATCTGCTTTGATACTTTAGTTTGCATTTTTTTTTGGTGGTTTTATTTTGTTTATTTTGCTGCATGATATGCTTGACCTTGTTAAAGCATTTTCCTTTTCTTTATCTTTTTTTTATTAGTCTGTATAAGTAGGAGCAAGAGTACCCTGTCTCTTTTCCACAACCCAGCCAAAAAAAAAAAGCGGTGAGATAATGAATCAGGATACAATTTGTAGCAGATGGGTTGTCTTTATTCTTTCTAACCTATTTCTTTTCATTGGTGAGACAGTAAATAATAGAGACCTACACAGAATAATCTGAAAATTTGGATCTTCAAACTCAGTGAAGAAAATCTCCTGTTTTAAGTATCATGTCTTCCCAGGGGTGTTGTCTGGGGCTGTCTGCTGGCTTGAGAATAGAAAATGACATTGTTTTACAACTGAGTCACAAGCTGAAAGTTAACTCTGATCTTCTAGGAACTCAAGAGCTAGGCCAGTCTTTACTAATACAAATATTTAACTCTAAGCTACTGTAGTTAGTTCAAAATTTCTCAACATCTGCATTTTAGTTTTTACATATAGTGAGCAGCACAATCTGTGATTACTTTGCACAGGACTGTGTGCATATTTCAGGATCTGCTTTGTAATTAACAGAGATTTTGGCCCTTACTTGAAAGCAAGAGCACAAAAAACCCAATAGCTGCTCATGAGGACTGTGAAATGCTCTGTAATTTTAATAAAGAAACAAGTCTTTTCAGAAAGAACTAATTTGATGTGTTTTCTAACTGAAAGACAGTTTGCATCTTGTAAAATAAAGAGAAAAGAAAATTTCAGCCTCAGAATGCTCATGTTAGGTAATTTTATGGAGTTACTTTACTTGGCCATATTTTGCCTTTAGCGTCTTTCTGCAGATAAATTTTCTGCACTGTCAGTTTTAACTTGTCTCTTTGGTCTTGTTTTTGTCACCTCCCTACAAACCAAACCCTGCACTGCTGCCAGGCTCCACTCTTCATTTCAAGAAAGATCTTTTTTGTGTTCCAGAAAAACTCCAGCTCCATTACCCTCAAACGTGCATCCAACATTTTTACACGCTCTCCTCGTCTTACTGTATGTTTTCTTCCAGAAAACTTTTGGAAAGATTTTTTTTTTTCTTTGACATCTCCCTCATTCTTCAGCCCATGAGTGCAGACAATACTGTCATCGTTTAAGTGTTCTGGATGAAACTATGTCTGAATATATTTCCCTGTCTGCTTTGACTGCTTTTTACCTATAGCACAATGCAACATTACTTAGTTACTAAAGATACATTTTAATGAGCTGTTTGTTATGTTGGGAAACTGCTTGCTTTATGGTGATTGGAAATACTACCCCTATTTTACCACATGAATGTTGAAAAGCTGGCCTCTGAGTTTCTGGAAGCCAGAGCAGGTTCTGAAATAGTAACCTACATGTTGGCCTTTGTTCACCCTCCCCAGTTTAAGACATTGGTATAGAAGCATGTAATTAAGGGGCTTCCTCACCTGGGTTAACCCTTCTGTAGACAGTGAAAACATAGCTGAGCCTGGTCAGGTCTGAACTGCCCTTTGAAAAGATACAGTTCTGTTCTGCAATTTAAGATAGATCGCTTTTCTGAATTCTCTGAAAGTTAAATGGTTGATACTAGGGTCCAGATCCCTTGATTTGGTCATCAGTACTGCTCAGTGACCAAGACCTGTGAATAGGAAACTAGAAAAGGGAAGAGGAGAAGGTCTGGCACTGACCTGCCGTTCTTTTCCAGCCAACATTAAATGAGTTTGTTGAAAGAAAGCTGGTTTGGGAGTAAGTGTGACTGTCATGTAAACACTAAAAAAAAAATTGTCACACAATCAAAAATTATTGTATTTTTTACATTTAAATAAGTTTGACATTCCATAGAACCTGCAGTTAACACCAAATACTGTGTCAGCAAGGTAAAATTCACTTGCACTGCTTTGCGTCTTTGACAATATCACAGGAATTCTGTTTGGACAGATACATGGCAATGAACTCATCCAATGGCAAACAAAACACACATTTATGCCAAGGGAAGATTTTCTGGTGAAGACATTAGAAAACTAGCACTGCAATGCAAATAAATAGGGCAGATAATTCTATGAAAAAACACAAGATGCTTAATCTACCTGTTGGTCACCTTTAAAAAAACAAGCCTGATTCTTTTGCTTAAGTAACATGGTATTCATCCTGAGCCTTTTTCACTCTGCTCTCTAGCATGCACCTTCTGGGTGTTAAGCTCCACAAGTATCTAATATCCTGAAAATCTGAAACACAAATTCTAGAGACTGAATGTATGTAGGCGATGCTCAGTGATTCCCCATATTTTACTATTAATTAAATCTGCAAAGGCATGGTGTTTCACCCATCATGATGAGTTTACTCCTTTTAAAATGGATGTTTTTAGTACAAGCTGGAAAGTATCTTAGCCACTTGCTGTTAAAGAATGTTTTCCTTCTCATGCTCTTCACTTTGCATTTTAAACCTCTTGTATAACTTTGCTGTCTGCTATTAAACAGTTGCCAAGTTACACCATAAGGGAGGGTGTATTTCAGCGCTGGATAAAATGATGCTTTAACACCAATATCTTAAGGAAACACTACAGGGACCAGGAAATACATCAGTTGCTTGGGCAAGGCAGTCTTCAGGACAGATTGAAACACTGGAGATGCAGCAAAGTGATACTTATGAGGTAGGAGAAGGTTATCCACTGGTCTTTCAAGGTACTGAATGCTGTCTTTGTTAAATAACAAATGAGAACTTTTTGAAAATGCCTTTTAAATACTTGATTTCTTTCAGACTGCTCTGAATGCAGGTTTCACCGTACTTTGTTAATCCTTCACTAGTATTTAGATACAGGCTTCTGCTGCTGTAGCACTTATGGGGTGTTAGTCTACGCTTGTGTGTGGAGTTTCCTGAGTTCAGTTTAGTTCAGCAAAACGTTCCACCATCGCAAACTCTCTCAGGGCAGGGTGACTTGCATAAATGAGGAATGTTTTCAATCTCTGCACTGCTGAGCTTCTGTGAGGATTCAGGGTAAGTCTGAAATTTGGCAATGCTCACAAGTCTGAAATTCGTGAGAGCATATATATCATTCTTTGACTTGAAATTAAAATCAAGTCAGAAAGTATTTGGTTTACCTTGGTGGACCTGCATGTGACAGATCCCAATTGCCCTGAATAAGGTTCATGGTGCTTTTCATCCACTTTTCTACTTAGCTTAGCTGACTCCTGGAATTGCACATGGTAGAATGAAACTTCAGTTTTTCAGTCACCTGAAACTGCTCTTCTTTGAAACTATTGCTAATCCAGCAGTCAGAGAATGCCAGACTCCTGAATCCTGGAGTCTGAAATTCTCTGACTGCTGCTGTTTTCAAATGTACTCAAAATCCCTAACTAAATTCTAACTAAAGGATGTGAAGGTCTGTTCTTGAACCTCGTATTAGACATAGAAGCTGGTTTAAGTTTGCTTGGAAGTAAATCAGAATTCAAACTTTATAGATGAACACCACTTCAGTGGTCAGTCTGAAAAAAACAGACTCTTTTTCTAACGTTATTGCCAACAGATTTTTGTTGAACTTTCTAAAGTTATGATTTCATTTCTTTACATCAGGCTCAAGACCTTATGCATACAGTAGGGCATTCAATCCTTTCACCAGCCTGAATTTTTGCTGCAAGTTGCCTTTCAGCTGAGATGGCTTTTGGCAAATAACTTGTCACCTAGAGAAGTCTATGGTAATGCTGATGAATTACCAGCTTATTACAGAGTCTCCACTGGCAGAGGTACTTTTGTCTGAGAAAATTCAAGAGTAGAGTTCAGCTCTTTAGTGTTTACTGAGGCTTCCCAAAAGAATCAAATCGGGTAAAAAAGCACTGAAGCTTCACCTGCATTGTAGTTTCACTGCTGCATCTGTGAATAAACAACTTACTAATGCCTGTTAAAGGCCAGCAATTTACAGCTCAGGATAGAATGAGGGTTGATGACAGCCAGTGTTATATTATGTGATAATTTTTCATCTGTATGGTAAGTCACAAGCTAAATTTTCTCTTTTCCAGGTCAGTTTTGTTTCTTTCTTCCTTAGTAGAAGTTACGTTTATGGTTCTGGGTTAGATATATTTTACCACACCTTGCAATTCACATTCTCAATTAGGACTGAAGTTCCTGTTTCATAGAAAGCCAGGAACCAGCCCCTTTTTAAAGAGAGAGAAAAGGCGGCTTTCTTTCTGTATACAGACTGTATTAGGAATACTTGAAGTGGTAAATTTGATGATTATTTTCAGCAAATATATTCTTAGAAAGTTAGGTCATGTGTTTTTTTGGTGTGGGTTTTTCATGTGTGGGGATGTTTTGGGTTTTTTTTTTTACCCAATCTTTGGAAGAAAGAGTGGCTTCCAGATCTTACACTAGAAGGCAGCCTACATTTACTGTTGTTCCTGTAGCACTGACTTCTCCACTGGATCATTCCGCGCTGTGTTTGAGTAGCCATACTGCATAAAGCACACACTGCTACCTCCTGCTTTAGAGGCATCAGACAGAGAACACCTTTTTCTCCTAGCAGTTGCAGTTAAAAATTGCCCCTTAATATCTGAAGTATGAGAAAGAAGTTCTGTGTTTTATAAAACTTAATAGACTAGTCAACATTGCTGGGTTTTTTTTTTAAACTTTTCCCCCCTAGTTGATAATACTGCCTACAACTGAGCAATCCAAGCAAACCCCTGAGGAGTCAAGACATCTCCTTCACTGTACTCTTTTCCTTGCTATGCAAATCCATAAAGAAGGTATTGTTTTCTGCAAGACTACATCTCAAGTGACAAAAAAGTAAAACGAGAGGACAGACAGAAGGAACTACTGGTCTAACTACATGACTTGCCTGTGGTAACCGTGTCCAAGGAACCAAAGGTTTACCTGCTACCACACATGTAGTACAGCACATTATATTAATGGTTTTGCTTTCTCTTAGGCCAAGTCACTCATACCAGTTTTGTAGCAATGCCGATGTATCATTGCTGCACTTAGAAGAGCTAATTGGAAACTGTGTCCCGATGGCTTCCAGAGAACAAGTGCAGAACAGAAAAGGTTCCTGTCAGAGTGATTTTGCAACCAAGAACCCTGCTGAACCTGAGGAGTAGTAGTTTTTTCTGATGTTATCTGGAATTCATTCTAGGAGATCACTGAAAGCATCAATCTTTATTCCAGTCAAAGATGCCTCAAAAGACAGCTTTATTTACAAAAGTCACAGATCAGTGCAACAAGATTTGCATACAGGTGAGTATATCAATCCTGGTGTGCAGTGTATTTTCCTTTTTTGCACTGCAAAGTTTTAAAGAATCTTGTGTTAAGAAGAAGCAACAGTCTGAAGAATTCGAAAGTGTGCTCCTTTGCTTTTCTGAAGAACAGGTACAGACCAAGAAGCTGGATCAGCTTTCTTTGATTGCATCCATCCATCTGGCAGCAAGAATTTCTGGAAAACCAAAGTTTTAGTACATAAAGTACTAAAAGTATTTAGTTCATAATACTTTACTTTTTATGAAGTACATACTCAGCCTGTACGTTCAGGCCTTGGTTATTTTTCCAGGAGTTCATTAGTGCAGCCCTTGTCCTGCTGTTCTCTCATTCTTTATTAAAAATAGAAAAGTAAATAGACTTACAATAATTTTAAGGGTTCCATGTTTTCAGAAAATGCATGGAATTTCTTCAGCAGTGAAAATTAAAACCTTTTTTTAATACAGAAATTTAAAATACTTGCCTACTTGCAACCTTAAAATAAATAATGCTTTTTGAGTTGCAAGAAATTCACAAATCTGTGAAGACTGTAAAATTTTGGCTGACATTTCTGATTCACTTCTTTTTTCCCAGAATTTCACCTGAGGACAAAAATCTCTTTTGCATAGTTCATTTGGAACAAAATAATATTAATATTATTAATAATATTAATAACGTTAATAATATTAATATTGATAATTGACGCTAATTGACACGGTGCCGGATTTTTCCCCAGCCAGCTCCCGGCACCAGGCCAAGGGTGAGCTGCTCCTGGAAAGCAGGACAGCTTAGGGATTATGCTCTATGGCACTGGCTGTCCAGCGTTGAGGGCAGGAGCAAGGGTGATGGAGAGGTCCTCCAGGTGGCTTCCAAAGGGGATTTGTTATCTTGAGGGTTCCAAGGATGAAAGATACAGGGGTGAAGCAATTTATATAAGGGGGAGGTGCAAGGGGAGTGTACAAATAATAAACCAATAGGGGAAAGACTGGGGCGGAGCACAAGGCAGGGTTACATAATACATAAACCAATGGGGAGCACAAGGGGAGGAGCGTGGGGCACATGGGCCAATGGGGCGTCAGGGAATAGGGGAATTCCAAAGGGGGCTGTCCAGGCTGGGGGTTGGCACGAGGGAGGATTGACAACTTAATGGGAGGGGGAACAGGGAACATTCGGGAACAAGGGGCAGGTACCAGAGTGGATTGGCAACTGGGGCAGGAGGGCACAACTGGGACTAAAGTATTAACATTGAGGGGGGGGAAGGTGGGTGGGTACAACTTAACAATAAAGAATGTAATTGAATCGAATATAATGAACAACAATGCACTGCAACAGTTGATGATGATGATGATGATGGATGATGATGATGATGATGATGATGATGATGATGATGATGATGATGATGATAATAATAATAATAAATAATCTTCACATCTAGGAATCTAGGACGGAATTTGAGCTGAGAGCCACAGGGTCAGCCCCACTGACATGTCCACAAATCCCAGGGTTTCAGATTTGATCCCTGTATGGGTTGTTCACTTAAGAGCTGGACTTGATAGTCCTAGAGGATTCCCTCTATCTCAGAATATTCTGTGATTTTGTGATTTGCTGCTGCTTCGTCTATCTCGAAAGGTATATAAGGCATATATTGTCATAAAGGACTTACAGCCTGTTTCTTTTCCCTAGTCTTGTATTCTGTTGTGGCTCACAAAGACATCACTATCCTTTCCTGAAGGCCAGCAAAATCAGTTGTCTTGGTCAAAAGTGTACACAGTTGTCTCTCAGTGTAGCCTGGTCAGAAAAGCAGTCTGGTTAATTAACATTGATTACAATCCACCATCTGCAAGTAAAAATTGATTGCTAAGGTTCCTAATATGAATGCGCCTCTGTCTTGATTTCAATATTTCTGTGAATTTCTAATGACAGAAACAGGGACAGAGACTGAATCCACTTCTTAAAGGTCCCAGTTATTTGCAATCTCCCCTGAGAAAGACATTGGTGATTCTTCTGGTCCTACATTATCACCCCATGGGAAGGTCATTTGTTAGCGCAGCATCTAATTGCTGGAAATTGTCAGTGAGCACATTTGGACCCTGTTCAATGCTCCATTTTTTATTGAGAGAGGAGCAATGGTATTGATTTTGGATAGTCAGGGAGAATGCCAGGGATATTAGTAAGGAGCTCAGAGAACACAACACATAAACTTTTATGACATGATGTCAAACTGGATTGCGCAGGCATAAATGAAAAGGACAACATCTTCTGTAATTACTGCAAACATGTGCCATATATCTATGAGAAAAAGGGTACATTTCAATGAAAAAGAGACCTTGCAAAAAGTGACATCTCAGAAAATTTGTCTGACCAAAAGGGAAAAGGGATAATATTTTTATGCGTACCTTTTGAAATGACAATGCACAGTGCAGGAGCTGTACTTCTTTTGCCATTGCAGTGTGACTGAAACTTACTCTGTTAGACTGGTGACCTGTTCCCACCATGCTTTAAGTCTGGATATGTAAAATTCCATGCAGTCCCAGTTCTAGTTAAATGGATGACAGTGTGAAATGCAGCACATCCACTGGTAACTCTGCTGAGTGAACTTTGTCCTGGTTCTTCACATCAAAAGCCACTTCATCTACATAAGCATGAAACTGCATACCCCCAAAGAAGAACCAGTAGCCACTTACACTGCTGTAGTGTACAGTTACCATTGCACTGAAGTTTAAAGTAAATAGCAATTTAGCCAGCTAAGCTAAAACCTTTAATAATCTTCAAGCACATAATCACAGGTGAGCTGTTCCATGTTAGCCCATGACTTCACTCACTCCTGATACACAACTTTTCTGTAAAGTGGCTGCATAACAGTTGTAAATAATTTGTGCAAATCAATGCTAGAGACATTAATTAGAAGTTTTTTCTCCATGTGTCTGCTGCCATCCTTGACTTCTCACTCTCTTTTCGTGGTGATTGTGAAAGTCAGCATGAGTACTTGTTTAGTATAGGATTAACACCCATGAAATGCTGTTAGCCCAAATTTAAGAAAACCTAGTACTCTAATGAGCACAAACTCAAACACAGGTGCCCACGGATGTTGTGGAGTCTGTATCCTTGGAGATATGGCTTGGGCAACCAGCTCTGGATGTCCTTTGCTAGAGCAGGTTGATTGGACCAGATGACCTCCAGAGGCCCCTTCCAACCTCAGTCACTTGGTCAGTTGCAATTCTGTGAGGCAATACGAGTAGAAACATCTTTGAAGCTATTGTGAAATTATTTTTCTACTTACGAGGTTGTTTTTTTATTTATTTGAATTTTTAGTGCCCTGAATTCACTGAGTAGAAATTTTGAAGGTATCCATGACTGCTGGATTTAATTTTTGTAGTCTTCAGGCAATAAGAAAGGTACAGGAGCTCCCAGAGGAGCTGCCCCACTGATTGTCGAGACCTTCCCCCATCTTTGAAATACAGCTTTAAACTCAGAACAACAGTAGGTGAATGGCAACGAATAAATGATGTCAACAATTTGTGTGGAGGCCAAAGAAACTATGAGGGGGCCCTCAATAGCTTCATCTCTGAATATGCTGCAATGCAGCTGTAAGTAATAAGTTCAGTTTCTTTTCAGGCATTGTACACTACATCTGAAATAATTTCTGAATTTAGCACACAGTTTCCTGACCATCTATTATTTTCCTTGGGAATCAGGAACCTTTCAAGCATTGCAGTGAAGAGTTTGATATGAGCAGATTGTGCTTCAGGGAGAAGGGTGGTGGTCTGCTGGCCTGATCTCACGAGTTGCAGAGCTTGGGGGAAGTCACTATGTAGACATATTAATATAATTTTATTGCTGGCCCTATAATTTATTTTGACTCATCTGAACAGTGGCCAATTTTGTACTATTTAAGCATGTGTGCAGAGAAGTCATGCAAATACGTAAGTTTTCTCTGTGTGTGTGTGTTTAGAAATATCTCACTGGGAATTTGGAACTAGATAAAATCTCTCTTCTTCTACAATCTGGAAGGTCTGCATAAAATGGCAGTGGTTGCCATTTTAGAGGTGAACACAGACAGCAGAAAAGTGTCCCTTCATACATATGTGAAGGGCTACTTTTTTTTTAAAAAATGCATTTAAAGTATATATTTTTTCATGACCATGAAGTCAGATTGATATTCTAAGCAGTAGCATTTATTTATCAGTATATTTGAAGTTTTCATTAAATTCTTAACACATCTCGAAAATTACTATGTAACTGAAATAACAAGAAGCTACCTAAGTGTGATTTGAATTAAATAATTTTATGAAATAAGGTTAAAAGTAATCACTACTATGAAGCTCAGACAAAGAACAGATAGTGCTTCTTTTGATTCTGAGTTGTGCTGAAGCTTATAGTAGCATCATCCTCTCCCAGCAAAGTTCACTGTTGGACTCTTCAGGCTCATCAGCTAACAGTTTTAGAATAGGAGATTTTTATTTCCTAGCTCCTTTTTTTTTCCTAAATCGAGAGGCACTTCTTCCCCCATCTGCTACTCATCTCTGGAGAAGGCAAGTGTAGCCTACAAGCTAAAAGCAACTGTATTAAGTTAGGGAAAACGCTCACTACTTACAAGACTGTGGTTCCTGTGATCCCTTCCTTTTTTTTCACCCGTGGCAAAATTTGCCTTTTAGTCCATTTGGTAGCTCGGAGGTCTACTGTGGTATTTTGTTGATGATACGTGGAATGGATGTTTTAAGGGCCTTTCATGGCAAACCTTGTCTTTTTTTGGTGCAGTGGGCCAAGCTTGGTGAGTCAGAAGCTTCCTTCAAGACCTGCAAGCCTATTTTTCCTTCACCCTTTCTTCCAAAAAGAGAGCCCTTATTTCCTAGGAAAGCCCCTTGACTTTGCACTATTTGGAGGAAATTAAAGGCCTTTGCATACATATAGTCCTAAATGACTGAGGTGTAGGAACTGCAGGGTGCAAAATCTTAGGGGCAAAAAATTTGTGTTTTTCACTTGTGATGCATGCCTGTGAACCAAGTGAACAATACTGGTAAGGAGGATGCAGACAGATATGACTTATGTTGCTCTGGGGATTGGAGAAAAAGCCCCCAGTGACTGAAGTGAAAAAGTGCAAATGAAACAGAGATACATACAGGTGATCCAAATGTGGCCCAAATGTGTTTCTTTTTTTGCCATCCATCACTGTGGCCTCCCTCACTAAATTTGCTGATGGCCTCTCTCTGTACCTCTTCTTCTCCCATTTTTCTGGTGGTTCCCCCAACAGAAATAAAGAGAGAATGGTGCCAGCAATGGGTGGTTTGATATCAGTGCTGAAGGGGTGGGAAGATGAGACAAGCTGCCCATCAGCTGCCAGACTTCCACTAGTATCTTCACCAAGCCACAGCCAGCAGACAGTACTTGCTGAGGATCAATAAGGGAAACATGACTTGAAATGAACAGGATGTTAATTATCATGGCTTTTAATTAGCACTGTTACATGGCTGCATATTTGCTACAAGAATGTGAAAAATATATTCTCACTCCTAGTCAGTTGCTTGCAACCTAAAAATACTGGTGTCTTGTTTTTTTGTTAGGTTTAAAGTAGAATTACTGATTTTCTTTTTATACTTTTTTTCTGTTATTGCAATAATATCTAGGTGGCAGAAGAAGGAATTTCCTACCTTATGCTGGCTTTTAGTACAACTGGTAAATTAATGTAGTGGCTGGAATAACTTAATAATGATGAATGACTGAAAGACTTTGATGATAAACAGAGCTTGTTGGACAAAAATAAAAGGCTCATTTGGAATTTTGACTAGTGAGAGAAAGAAGGACTAAAACTACAAAAGCCAAAAGAAAACATCTTCAAAAGCTGAAGACAAGACATATTGCCCCCTTCCACCACTGCCACAGCAAACTTGAAATGGAAAGAAGCAATCCTATCTAGGAGAATCAAATGGATAATTTCTCAGAGAAAGGTGTAATCCTTCCTGCCATCTACTTGGAAGAGAACAAAGACCCAAAATCAACCAACCAACCAAAACCCCAACAAAAAAACCTGAGAAACCCTTGAGCGAGGTGAAGAGCAGAAATTTAGCAATTCGCTCACTTGGTGAAAGCCAAGTGGGATCAGGGACAAAAGCTTGAGCTGTGTGAAATTCCCAGATTTGGTTGCCAAGAATGTGCATTGCTGAGAGACTTTAGGTGCTTTGAATTCAAATTTATTTGATCCCAAAATCCTACAAGCAAGAAGAAATTGAAGAAATTTCTACTAGAAATCAAAGCATTCACTCTAACCCTGTAAATCTTCAGTCTCTGAATATCTACTAGAATCCAGCTACCCTTTCCCTTCCTTTTCCACTGAGAAATGCAATTCAAACTGCCAAATGACGATCTGCAAAAACTCTAGTGTTTTCTGTGAAAATAAATCATATCTGGCACAATTGCCATTGACACCATCACCAGCTGGATCTTGGTCTTGGATAAAGTCTGAGGAACAGACTGAGCAAGGAGCAACAAGGAGAACAATTGTGTGAACAACTGTGTGAAGGCAAAGAAGGAAGTTTAAATAAGTTCTGTTGTGTTAGCAAAACCAGATTACCTTGAAGGTCTGAGTTGGTGCTGTACAGCTTTGTATGGACTGTGCTTGAAAGTGGGAGGAGAACGAAACATGCTCTAGGATCCATTACAAAACCTCCTGAAAGTTTTAAATTCTTATAAGGTAAAGAGTGAAATCTTTACACACAAAAAAATGTGGCTACTAATGTTCCGATCATTTCTAAAATTGACCAGTTCTATGAGTGGAATACTGACTGTGGTCTCAAATTCTTCACTTGTACCCTCTAATAGACTTCCCCATTTTTCCTGAGCTTCCCCATTTTATCATACATCATAGCCTTTTTCTATGTAACAGCTCCTGCCTCACTTACTCTATAATGAGTACATTGTGCTGTATGCACAGAGATCTTAGGGATTGCTCTAAATCCCTTGTGCACCTCTACAAAGAGTTTTAAGATGACTGTTTTCAGGAGGGAAAGCTTAACAGGAAGAAACTGAGCAGAGGCTTAGCTAGGTCTGTACAGTAGGTCTGCCCCTCTAGCTGGGGTTTCCCCCAGGGCAGGCAACTATCAGAGCAGATTAGCTACTACCTCCAGGGCCAGCTATTCACTCCTTCCCAGCAAATGGCTTGTTGTTATTCCAAACCCAACCCACAAATTAGCAAACGAATGTGACACCAAAGAAAGTAAAACCAAGTTCCAATTTGTGTGTCTGAAATATGTGTATTTATTATGTCTCTATGCACAGGGATGATGTTTAAAAATTTTAAACAAATATGAAGATTCTCCAGTTTCAACAGATTTTGCTGCATTTCCATTAGCTGCAAAGACAAGAGCTGCAATTTCATCTTCCCTGGTCAAATAAGGGACACACATCCACCTAGTGCAGTTGATAGGGCAGAGACTCCATGGAACAAACAGTATTGGATAAAACAAAGACTGGGATAGTTAACAAACTTAACACTGATGCTGGTCTGGAGGGTGAGCCTTCATCCAGAACATTCTTTTGACAGCCTTTTTTACCCTTTAGAAAATTGTAGGTATGCAGACTGAATCACTTCATTATTGTCTTGCCAAAACTGCTTCTTCATCTGACATTCTATGCAAAGCTGGAGTAGGAAAACAAGAATGAATGAATGAAGGAAGAAAAATATCCTACCCCCAGTCATTGAACTTGTACATCCTGCTGCTTCATTGTGAATCAACCTGTTGAAATCTCTGGATGGTGTTTTCTCTTTCCACTAGGGTATTATGGTAGATGGAAGTAAGTCTTCATTGACTTCAAGCCCACTTTTCCCATTTCAGCAGCACTTTACCTGAGAAAGACTGACTAGGACCCAAATTAAGACTCCAGGATTTTTTTGTCAGGTGTTAATGATGGCAGCTGTACTAACCTGGATACCTGTATCACCAGTAACTCCCACCTAACGCAGTCAGAAGAAAACAAAAATGAGCTTCAGTCAAGGCAATTATTTTAAACAATCACATGCATTCACCACATTGGACTGGCTGCTGAATTTTGGCTCATGAAGGCAACAGAGAGGGGTGTGATATTTGCACCTGACTTTCTCTTTGCCATTTCCTGCTCAAGTCCTGCTTTGATCTCTGTCTCAGAATATAATTATGAAGTCTGAATCAAAACCAAGCTCTCATTTCTGCTGCTCGAACTTGCCCTCCTCTCTAGTTCTTAAGGAAGACACTGTGATTTGCAAATGCTTGCTTTTTATTTTTAGTCCAATAAAATGGACCACCTACAAATTCTGGTTACTTTCTTCTTTTTATTACCTGCTTTTTATAATGTAGCCAACTTACCCCAAAAGTACCCAGTAAGTGCATATAAAACATAATTAATCCTCTGAAAGGAATGTACCTTCTTTGCCTGAAACTATTTTACCAAACCCTTAGGTGGTATCCACTGGCAGAGCTCCACTGAAATCAGCACAGCTATCTTCATTTACAACAGTCATACTGTTTGGTGCAATCTTTTTTCTCCCAGTGATAAGTGCATTCTGAGCAGGAGCTTCAACATTAAAAGAATTGGTTCTTGATTACAAGTGGGGGCCAGTTAGCACGGTTCTGTTAGCTTAAATTAAACTGCCCTGATTTACACAGGTTACACACACACACACACACACACACACACACACACACACACACATACACACACAAACACACACACATACACACACAAACACACACACACACATACACAAACACACACACACACACACACACAAACACACAAACACAAACACACACACACAAACACACACACACACACACACGAACACACAAACACAAACACACACACACAAACACACACACACACACACATACACACACAAACACACACACACACACACATACACACACAAACACAAACACACACACACAAACACACACACACACACACAAACACACACACACACACACACAAACACACAAACACAAACACACACACACAAACACACACACATACACACACACACACACACAAACACACACACACACACAAACACACACACACACAAACACACACACACACAAACACACACACAAACACACACACAAACACACACACACACATACACACACAAACACACACACACACACAAACACACACACACACAAACACACACACACAAACACACACACACACACACACACATACACACACACACACACACACACACACACACATACACAAACACACACACACACACACACATACACACAAACACACACACACACACACACACACACATACACAAACACACACACACACACACACATACACACACACACACACACACACACACACAAACACACACACACACACACACAAACACACACACACACACAAACACACCAGCAAACGTCTCAGAAGAGAGAGTAAACCTGAAAAATTACCAACCAAACCCGAAAGGAGCAGTTTATAGATGGAGTTCTTGGCAAAATTATGATGTGTTCATCACTGTAAAATTTTGTTCAA
The DNA here is from genome assembly GCF_971803275.1 of Cyanistes caeruleus. NCBI lineage: Eukaryota > Metazoa > Chordata > Aves > Passeriformes > Paridae > Cyanistes > Cyanistes caeruleus. The sequence goes on along the minus strand of NC_141732.1, from coordinate 49,098,537 downwards.
TCAGGATCAAGAATAATAAGGAATTTTATGTTAATCAGGACATGTATATTTGTACATTATGTACACACACAGACCTATATGCACAAACACCAGCTCTCATACTGATTCTTCTTCTAAGCTTTTCACTAGCCTAGGTGCATTGTAAAAGAAAGATAAGCAAGGACAGAATCATATTCTACCTCTAACTTTAGATCTTTGATTTTGTAAAAAGAATTGCATTGTTTGCCCCAGACAAACTTTTGCTGACATAGAGTTTCATCTGTTATTAACCAGAGCATTCTAATGTAGTCAATTTCATGTTACCATCACAGTCAGCACACATCAATTGCTTGTGCCTGTATAGTAACAGTTGTAGTCTTGTGGGAATGGTAAAATTGTAAAATAAGAACATTAGGTGCATGCATAAAAAGGATAAGCCAACAGTTTACAGCTTTTACATTAGTGTCCTCCTTACGTTTCCTTTATTTTTTTATTAGAAAGAGATGAGCTTAAAGTCAAATACCCAGCAAATGCCTGCCATTGCTGACCTTTGAGCCAGAACAAATTAAATTTAGCTAATCCTCAACCCTTCCTATTGCAGAGAAAGGCAAGGTCTGGGAGGAGTAAACCAAACACTTATTTTTCTTCTGTAGTTTTAGAAAAACTCTACAGATGCTGGAAGACCAGGCATAAATCTAGTGTCAAGCAGTCCCCCAAAATCATTGTTTTCAGCAGAGTTGCACAATTTTTACAATAACACAGGTGATGAAAATCTTGAACCTGTCCTATTTATGTACAGATTATATTTTCAATATCACCAGGATAAACTTGCTATTCTTAAACATTGCCTGGACCAGGTCTATCCTGTTATCCTTACTTTCTGTTGCTGTAGCTGCACTGGCCTTTTAAAGACAGAACTCTTCATTAAACAGTGAAGCACAGAGTTAAAGGAAAAGCATTTCCATCTCGTTTCTCTGAAGTGGCTGACTTTGAAGTTCTGTAGTGCAAAAGATACAGTTCAGACTGGAGTCAAATACTCACCACAGGAACTACTGTTCTTACAATAGCAGAGGGTGTGTTACAATGGAGATTTGCTGAATATACAGACTTTTTGAACACAGTCAATATACGGTGTTCTGTTAACAAGTTGATCTCTTCCTGGAGTCATCCTTTAGATCCTTTATTACAGGAACTAGTGCAAAAGAGTTTGACTGAAACAGGGTAATTCTTTTGACAGATGTGATAACAATAACTATATTTTCCTTTTTGATGCAAGGTTTTTGGTTTCACTTCACATATCTGTATTAAGGGATTTTTTGATGGGCGTTTTATCCTACTACTAGATCTTAAGTGGGGATCATTTCGTAACCAGTAGTATTTCAACCTGACAGAAACAGCAGAGAAAAGCTGAGAAATAATAAGGCAGGCTTCTACAGGCATATCAAAAAGTTCCTTAAGTACTTAATAACTGTTAGAAAAAGGATGCAAACCACACTGGAAGATGCCTGATTTTTATGCTCTAAACTGTTAGCCAGTTAAATTTTCCTAATGAGGGGTGATATAGAGAAGTTCTGGCCATGTTTCCACAGATATTTCCTTAAGGAAATGTCTCTAATCACTGAACCTGTAGGGAATATTTTAATAATAATATTTTAATAAGACAGACTCCCCCTCTAGCATGATCTATCAGTAAATGACAGTGTGATGTTAGTGTTATTTCTCACAACAAAGATAATTTGGAATTTCTGTAGAAAAGCAAATTCACATTCCTAACCTTCCTCTAATCTTTCTGTCCCTCCTCAAAGAGCCCATGTCCACTTTCCCATTGTCCATTTTTCCTCTCAAGTCCACTCCAAGTAAAAAATATTTGGGAAAAAGGCCCTCTATTTTTTTCCCACAGTTTTAGTAATTCTTAACAATTATAGCAGTATATTGACTTTAGTGTATATAATTTATATCCCATTTCACTGTTAGTTGGATAATTTCTATCTGTAAGGGAGTCTAAAATTGCCAAACCCACTTAGTTTTACAATGCACGTGTTCATGCACTCGCACACACACTCATTTCTCCATACATAAATGTACACATATACAGAGATATTTCTTTTTTCCATTCACAGTTCCATACTGAAATTCAGAATATTTGAAGAGTCAAGACAGAAGAGAATTATTCAATCACTGGTAAGCTAAGACACAAAATGGCTGGCCCAAACTCATTCAGTGCACTTCAATTTCTTTTTGACTAGCCTGTATCACTTCAGTTTTCTTCATTTGGAAGCAAGCATCTTCCTCTAATTTTATTCTGCTAGAAGAGGTGGGTTCTTTTGGAAAACTGGAAGACAGCCACCAAATGAACAAGCAAACTGTAGCTACAAAGAGAAATTTGATCAATGACAACCACTCCTTAGGAAAACACACAGTTGCCACCCATTAGTACCACGCAGGAAAACTGACTGTATGAAAGTAACACCCTTAGAATGCTGCAAGAATAACAATAATGGAAATAATGCATACTTACCATTGTAGCATCAGGAGTCAAAGAAAAAAAAATAGAAAAAAAGTATGTAAACAAATTTAAGAGCTGCCACTCACAACACATTTTTTTTTCTTGTTCATTCCTGCCTCAGCTGTCAGAGGCTATTTCTGCTTCTCCAAAATTTCCTCCTAGCTTATGAGGAGTCAGTCACATGTGTCTATCCAGTAAAGAAATATATTTTGGGTGCAGAAATCTCCAGTATGATTGAGAAAAATACACTCATAATATTACTGTGGATCATTCAAAGTTTTGTAGCATTTTAGGAAACTACCTATCTAAATCTTAAACACTTATACCCTGCAAGTTCAGTCATGATCTTTCTCTTTGTGAAGGACTATATATATCTGTCACAACAATGGCTCTGAAAGTATGGGACCCAATCCTATATCCTTTCAGTTCTTCAAGTTCCTATTGAGTGGAAAGTGAAACAGGAATTTTTCTGTGATGATGATGCTGGGAATTATGCTGATGACAATTTAGTATCTATTTTCATTCTTTGTATGTCTCCAAGGAAAGCAGAAATTATGTGTTTTCCCTCTGCTGCACTGCTAAGTTTCTTGAAAACAATTTGTTGTGGAATTCTACTTGTTTTTTCCTGGGAAGTATGTTTTGTTAGACAAGAGTTTTGGACAAGAGTGTGTCATTAAATTTCACCTCACTTCTCATAAGTGCTTTCATATGTATCCATTTTGGTTTGTGCTGATAGAAAGAAGAGACAAAATTCGTCAAGCAGTTTGACAGAATCAAAGTATTGTACTATTTTTAAATTTATATTTGTTTTCAATGTACAGTTCCCTGTATATTAACTCTGCATGTACACAAAGACATGGTTAAAGATATATAATGGTTTGCTAAAATACAGTATTACATGATAACAAAGAACATCACCTGGCTTAATAGACAGGCACCTGCTGGTAACATTTTGATATAGATAGACATATGCTTCCTCCTTTGGCAATATAAAAGAATGAAATACAAATTAGGAATGGTCTTTAGCTGACAGCAATTGCCAAAAATACTATTATTATCCTATCCTAGCCCATTATTTTGAAATGGATAGATTAGGAAAATATCACAGGACAATATTAGTCTAAATACTGATGTCCTGACGCACAATTGCTCTGCAAATGAGATTAAGGGATTCTGTGCTCTGGCTTGTAAACACTTAATTTCTGATTAGATGACTGGAAGAAACTGTTATGTTCAGAACAGTTAACTGGAAGAAACTGTCAGAGTGTTGATGTTTTCCAGGGACTGTGGCTCCACAATGCCCGTTAATTCTATTTAGTTTTGTGAGAAAACAAATGGGTTGTGTATACTTCTCTGGGGAGTTATGAGGTTTCCTTGCTATTTTGCAACTTTTCTTACAAAATTCACTGACATATAAATTATACTGGCACATAAAAGGCATAAACAGGACTTGATTTCATATGGTGACAAAGGTGTCCAGTAGCTCTGAAAGTGAAGCTTGCTGACTTCTCCAGTTTGTAAATCAGAAGACATCTAGAAGAAAGAAGGAGGTCTCTGTTTAAAAAATCCTGTTTAAAATCCTGCATCAGTTTCTGAGAAAAGCTATTGAAACATCTATCATCACACTAAAGGCACCTTTTTTGCCTGAACACAGATTTATAAAGCACTGAAATGGTATTCATCAAAGAAGCTGCCAGAAAAAGAAGAAAGTAACTTATCAAAACTAATGGAGACCCCAAGTACAATCCAATTCTGAGCTGCATTTAAGGGCCTGAAGTTACAATACAGGAGATCTGAATAACAAAGATTCAGCTTTTTCTGTGGGATGTAGATATCTTTGATACCCAAAATCTGGATGTTCATTACAAGCCAGCATACCTTTTCTGCCCTACCTTCTTTAGCAATTTAAAAATAATCTGGCTTCAAGTTTATTGCTTTCTGTTGTCAGGGATATATAGCAAATGTGATATGGTCTTATCTACTAGAACATAAGATACATGCCAGGTTATGGAATTGGAATGCTTCTGTGTGGAATTGCTTCTGTAAGAACACTTACACTTGAGGGTATTGCAGTAATTATCCATTCCCAGCCACTCCGCAAGGGAACAGCTAAACCAGGAGGTGAAGAGAAGAAGCCATGTTCTCTATCTCTCTTCCACTAGAAGGAGGCAAACATAGAGGAGCACTGCTTCTCTCTTGGAGCACCCTTTGGCTACCAGCCACGCTCTGACTAAAGTGAGCTACAATGTATAAAGACTTCACTCACTGGATCACACGGTTTTTTCTACTAATCCAGTACACCTTAAAAAAAAAACCCCAATAACCAACCCTTACGTACTTACTTGCTTCCTATAGTGATTCCAATAGTTACAGCTGCTGCAAAGTGTGTGCTGTCTATTACAATTATCTTGACCTCAAGAAAGCTAAGAAAATAGCAAAGGATTTTGTTCTCCACGGAGACTGTATGATACTTGGGATGTTTCTCATTAAAGAAAAGGTACACGTTTTAAAACATGTCAGCAGCTGCAAAGATCTGCACCTTAAAAAAGTTATATTTAGAAAGTGATGGATTTGCTTGTAAAGGAATCACTTAGGGAGAGCCTCAGTGTAGCTTTGAGCTAGACCAGAGGATGAATTAGTTTTGTAACAACAAGACCTACAAGAGGGTTTAGTATTAAATATTAAACATTTCTCCATTAAAATCCTGAATGGAAATCTGTGTATGATGGATTGATTGAAGTAAATAATCATTCATGTGGCCATGCACGAGATTTTAATTTGTATTTCAGTCTGGAAAAACACCTTGCTGCTGATGTTAGTTCCTGGAGTCTGACAGAACACTGCTGAACACACAGGTGGGCATCACCCTATGCTCAAAGTATAACACCTAGCCCTTGGAGGACTGGAGGAGAGGAACCCCTATCTCACCATGGATGACAATTTTTTGGTGAATTCTTCACCTTTTTGAGAGCTGGAACGACCAGAGCACGCAAACACCTTTTTTTTTACTTTCTAGAAACAAACAATGGCAAATTAGTCAAGAAAACATTAGGGGATGTTTCCTATGTAACCGTTTGTGAAGCCATTGCTTTGTCATAGCATTCTAAAGGTTATTAAAAACATCTTTCAAAAATCAACTTTCTTTAAAAAGAGGCTGATGTGACAACATTGTCAGCAACTACTAGCTCCTGTAGACAACTTTGAAGGCCAAAGGGAACGAAGTCTTTGTAAATAAAAAGGCCTTGAGAGACCAAATCTTAGAGTATTTTAATGGAAACTGGGTGTCTAGGTCACACAATTTGCATCAGAAGAGCCCAGCTTCTGGTCATTTGGTGCCTGTGAACTATTCCAAGTCCCTTCCTCCCTAAATCCTATTAACTCTGCAGTTTTCAGGATCTCTTCCAGATAAATCAGTTTTGAGCTGATCAGCATTCCTCTATTAATAGTTTCCAGACCCATGCTGTAAGAGTACAAAAAATCTGAGCAACTCAAGCCAGAAAACTTGTAATGAGTTTTGTTTTGTAAGACATGGCAAAATGGCAGTAGCATTAAACTGAGTAGCAGGAAAGTTGGTCTGACAAGCAAGAAGAGTCTCCTACCTTTAAATTGTTTTACTCGGTGTAAATAGAGATGTCCCCACTGATTCACTTGGATATGTGCTCACCAAAGCCAGTCCTCTTGCTACCAGGACATCTGGCTGCTTTTTGCCCATTTATTCTAGCACAAGCAGCTGACTTCTATTGATGCTCCTCAATGTGCCAGTGTTGTGAAACCCTTTGTTATATATCACACTTTCTCAGTTACGTCCACCAGAAAAAACCTCTGTGGTGGTTCCCAATAATGGTCTTTCCCTTTTGTTTCTCCAAAAGGCCACATAGACTACAGATGAGTTTCATCTCTTCTGGTGGGCCAGCAGTAATGGAAATAATGTTGAATCACTGTGTGGGTAACACATGGGTAACTAATAGGCTAAAATAACCACAGTTGTGTTGTCTCAATAATGAGATGGATGAAATATTTTCTTGAGTTGGTATTTCTTTCACATTTTTTCCAAAGAATATATTTGTAAAGGTAAAGACTGAGATAATCCTTAAGGTATTTCAAGCTTCAGTTTACCAACATGCTCATCCATCATAAAAGCCGACCACTGTTGTCAAATGAGGTGTCTTAATTTCTGCTCATCCTCCAAACTCACAGCTGGTACCAGCTCCCACTGAAGAGTGGAGAGTGACTGAGGTGGCAGGCAGTACACAGTGAGAGTGTGACACTTGCAGGGAAAAATGTAAAAAGGAAGGAGACCATTGCCATACCCCTTTCTCAACAACAAAACTGTAGATTGATTCATCCCATTTGAAACTGATCTCTCTCTAGTGCAGTTACTTCTCTCACATTTCTTTGCTTGGAGCAATGTTGTGAGCCAGGTGACAGAAGTTTACTCAGACTATATGGGACTGTACTTGGTATGAACCATAGAATCCTAAGCTCACAGAACATCAGCTAGAAGGAACCTCAAGGTTCGCTTGGTCCAACCTTTCTTGGCAAAAGCACAGTCCAGACAAGATGGGCCGGTACCATCTAAACCTTAAAAAAAAACCTTACTAAAACTCAAAAGTTTCCAATGTTTGGGCTATGGAGATTAGGCCAATGGCTTATTGCTCCCATTATGAAAAATTTTCCTCTTGTAGCTAATTGCAATATCCCAAGGAGAAACTTGAACCTATTGCCCCTCATCTTTTCTATGTAACTCCTTGTAAAAAGCAAGTCTTCATCTCCTTTATAGCCACCCTTCAAATATTGAAACATGGTAATAAGGGCTCCCCTAAGTCTTTCCTCACATGACAGGCTTTCCTGTCCTCTGATCATCTTTGTGGTCATTCTCTGGACTCTGTCTAGCCTTTCCACATCTTTTCTGTATAGCAGAGATCAAAACAGAACAAAATACTCAGTTGTGGCCTGACAACTGTGAGCTCTTCACCTCTGCTGGTGATACCCTTGTTGATACAGCCCAGGATTTCAGTCTTTCTTTGCTGCATCAGCACACTGCTCAATCTTATCAAGTTCAGTGTCCACAAGGACCCCTAGGTCCCTTTCCATGGAGCTGCTCCCCAGCCAGATAAGATCCTGGCCTGTACTGCAGTCCTGTATTATGTTTTCCCAGATGCCTAATTTCACAACTTGACCTTGTTGAATTTCATGTGGTTCACTCTTCCAGCCTATCCAGGTCTTCCTGCAGAGTGGCTGTCTGTTTCACAGCATCCACCCCTCCACTTTAATATCCTCAGCAAACTTCACCATGGTAGATTTGATCACATCTTTCACATAGTTATGAAGATATGAAACAGTGTTGGGCCCAAATCAATCCCTGGGGAACCCCAGCTGTGCCAGGTTGTTGATTGGAAAACAAGCCATTTATCATCCTGCTCTGAGTGCCTCCTTTCAGCCAGTTCCTCACCTTATGGACCATTTGTCCAGACCACAGTGGATCAGTTTCTGTAGCCAAAGGCTGTGGGAAACCATGTCAAAAACCATGGAGAAATAGGAGTAGACAATGTCCACAGCTGGCCCTCCTTAGTCATAGAAAGCACCCAGTCTTACCAAACATGATTTGCCCTTGATGAATCCATGCTGGCTTCCCCCAGTTATGTGAGTCATTTGACTTTTGATGGGTCCCAGGAGGATTCATTGTGTAACTTTTCCAGGGCATAAGGTAAGACTGATAGATCTATAATTTCCTGGGTCATGGTGCAGTGGCATTAGCTTTATTCCAGTCTTACAGCCTCCACATCATCTCAAATATCATGGAAAGCAGCCTCATAATGACACTAGCCAGCTCTCCAATACTCTTGCATGGATATGGTCAGGCCCTGTGAATTTATAGGGGCCAAGCTTCTGTAAAAGTTCATGTCCCAGCACTCCTCAACTGATGGTGGGTCTGTGTTTTTATCAATCTGGGTTTTTGTTCCCAAGATTTGGGGCCCAACTGTTCTGGTGATGACATTGTTAAAGGAGCAATTGAGAACTTCTGCCTTTTCAGTGTTCTTGGTGATGAATTTCCCTCACATTTAAGAGAGGGTCAATATTTTCTTTCTGTTTCTGCTTGCTGTTTACATATCTTGTGTACCCAATGAACCATTTCTTAAAGTTTTTGACATCTCTGGACAATTTTTAAGTGTAGATTTTGGTTCTCTAACTTTATTTCTACATGTCTTGACAATGTCTCTGTAGTTCTCTTGGTACTTGTCCTCTTTTCCATCTCTGGTAGGCTTCTCCTTTGGTTTTGAACAGATTCAAAATCTCACAGTTTAACAAAGGGTATCTCCTGTTCCAGCTACTTCCCTTAGCTTTAAAGAAGAAACAGTGTACTCCCAAGTAGATTGTATAGAAGGCAATATCAGAGCTACTGCCATTTGAACATACAGCTCTGAGGGCTTATCTAACCCTGAAGTATGGATTTTATTAACATGGATTTCATGACTGAGTCTTCATCATTTAATGGACAGTGCCAGAAAACTGTTCAATGCAGTTACATAATGTTTCACTACTTCAACATGGCCCCTGGTTCATGGCAAATATTGCTCTCTCAGGTGGTTACCAGGAAGGCTTTAGGAGCTACCAAAAGCTGATTCACTTGTCTTTGAGGTTGGGAGAATTCAATACTATGGATGTGATTTAGCCTATGGATGTAACTTAGCACTGTTATTCATGTATAATTATCTACATGCCTAATCTGAATAAATTTCACTATATGCTCCATCCATTCCAAGGTTTGTTGTTGCCTTTGGTGTTACTAGTATTGCACATCCTCAGAGTGATGCTCAAGACAAATCTACTAGCTTTCTCCTTCAAGTCATAGGCTTTTGTTCAGCCTCTGCTGACGTGAACACTAAGCATAAACTAAAGGGGAATTGCTCAAAATCTTTGCAGTTTGCTTAAAACACCCTGACTTGGAAGCATGGTCTGACTGCTTGGGTCTGAACTTCCATTTCCTAGAGGATTTCCTCTAGGTCCACCCAGCCTTCCCACTCCCACCCCACTCCTGGTGTTTTCCATCCAATGGAGCTGATGCAATGGAAGGACTGCAAATTTTCAGCACTTCTCCTCCAATCCACTCACATTCTACTTCTGCTTTGCTACTGAAACAAAAAGGGACAGTGTCAAGGAAGATAAAGCAAATGCACAAAGAAGACATCTGTGTCGGCAATAAAATAAAAAAGTAGTCTTTAATCACCGGTTCTGTCTAAAGTATGTGTCAGGTGAAGTATATTTGTTTAACATAAAACCAGCTACACTAATATTTTGACAAAGGAAAAGAAATGACTGCTGGGTGATGGTTCTGTGGTCCAAATTTCTAAATACAAGTGAGTAATCTGTACCTTCAAAATGGTATTTTACATCATAGAACACTTATTTAAGTAAACAAAAATACGTCTGTAAGGCAATTTGCTCTTTATTTCTGCTGTCACATATATAGCAAACAATGCCAAAGAACTTCACAGGGGGGTTACTTGTCCATTTAGTTTGAGTTTCCTCTAAATGAAGGTATCTTAGTCTTAAGAATCTAAAGGATGAGGATTAGTGGCACTGAGCATATTGATGCAATGCAAACTAGTAAAGTGTAAGCTTAACTAAGTATCATATAAAGGAAGTTTCAATAGCAGGTGTCTATTTTTAAGCAGGGCTGTTAAAGAATTCTTTCACAACCATAAGTAATATGTAAAAGCTTTATTTGTAGAAGCTAGATCTGTCCAGTCACAGACAGAGACTATTGTTTTTGTATGCTTTGCTCTCATGACAATATTTATACAGAAAACAATTACAGTATCAAACTACACATCTGACCTCCAACCAAATTGTGTCTGCCGTGCCAGACAAAGACAAATGGAAACCTATATTCAACACTCCTAGTAGAGGGCAAGGGCTTAAGTGACTTATTACTTGAAATTAATAGGATAACTTGCGTGCTTTTTAACAAACAGCAACTTTGAGAGTGATACTGTGGATGGAAGATTGGTGGAGATGGATCTCATCATCAGAGATCCCTGCTTGCAGGTAAATATTTCTGAAGATGAAATTAGATCAAGAAAAAAACCTGACCTTTCACATAATTTTCTAAACAAAAAACATTAACAAATCAAAATCAAAACTCATAGAGTTTAAAGCTAGAAAGTGCCGAGCTTCATAAAATCCAGTGTTGACCCATGAGATTCCATGGCAAAATTTGCATCCATGTCTGCAGGACAGTATCAAGTTTTACTGACCTTTATTCTTTATATTTCAGTAAATTATTCTGCACCTTGGAGAATGTTAAAACCACTTAGCTGAATTTTCCAGACCAGAAGAATTTTTCTCAAAAATGTGAATATGTATGAATATATCACAGGGCAGTAACACACTGGAATACAGGAGGCAGTGGAACATGCTGCCAAGAGAAGTGTATGTGCCATCTCCAGGAGCGTTCAAGGCCACAAGTGTTAAGTTAGGGAAGACAGTTATGTTTTAACAGCACTAACATGCCAGAGTAATTTTATGTTCTCCATTAGTCTTAAAGACTCTCTCTGGGAAGGTTCTTAACATCTGGGGACTTCCTGTTTGTGCTTCTTTTCTGTTTCTAGAAAAAGACATTTGCATGTTTTCCCCTGCACATTTTGAATACTATAGTTTCCTGTTACAGAATCATAGAATGGTTTGGGTTGGAAGGTGACTTAAAGTTCTAACCCTCCCTGCCATGGGGAAGGACACCTTTCACTAGACTAGATTTCTCAACCTGACATCCAACTTGGCCTTGAACACTGCTGGAAATGGAGCAGCCACAGCTTCTACAGGTAAATAGTTCAAGTGCCTCACCACCTTCACAGCAAAGAAATTATCCCTCATAGCTTATTAAAACCCACCCTGTTTCAGTTTAAAGCCATTCTCCCTTATCCTAGCTCTGTATGCCCTTGTCAAAAGGTCCAGCTTTCTTGTAGAGCCCCTTCAGGTACTGGGAGGCTGCTCTAAGGTCTCCCTGAAGCCTTATTTCCTCCAGGCTGAACATCCCCAGCTCTCTCTGTCTCTCTTCACAGAAGAGGTGCTTCAACTCTCTGGCCATCTTCATGGCCCTCCACTGGCCTTGCTCCACGCATTCACTGTAGTCAGGTTAGATTTCTCCCCAAAACAATTTAGAAGTTTCCTTTTGACAGCAAGACTTTCTACCAACAAGCCAAATTTCCCTCCTTCCCCCGCTTAATTCGAAGGACCTTAATGCTAAATGCAAAATATGCCATAGCAGGTCCATGTGAACCACCAGACTAGAAGCCTTTTAGGTGCTTGGGAGGTGAACAGCTTGGTGTAACCCACTTGGCCCATGGACCTGTTTTTCTATTTTTCCCTGAAATATTAACTCTTTCAGGAATAACAATCCTCATATAGTTCCTCCAAAGCAAAGTCTCAGAAGGGCATAAAATTAAATATTAGTGGGGGGAAAACGTCAAAAGTATGAGGCTAGTTATAGACTACTGTGGGGCTTGAACCCTCAGATTAGTAGTCAAAACATACTGGAGGAATTTGCCAGCCTCAAGACAGACTCTGTACTTGAAAAGTGGGGGCAGGTTGTCTGAGGAAATCCTTCAAGTATCAATAAATACAAGGGCATAAACCATCCTGGCATCAATCTGAAGCAAGACAAATACCAGGACCCTCTGGATAAGACTGCTGTTTCTAAAAAAACTTCATAGAAGAAATTTTAAAATAAAGAATGTTAATAAGAGAGCTACAGAAGAGAGGGATCTCAGCTGTAACACTGGTCTGTGTGTTTTGCAAGTCAATGTTATGTGCTTGATCACAAAATTTACCATTTTATGCAATATTATGCACTTGATATTACATTTTATTTCAAAGACTTTAGGTTTTGAACTGTAATTTTCTAAAGAAATTAGAAAAGAGCTCAGTCATGTATGAAAGACAGCCTTCTTTTTAAAAACTAATGATAAATCTTTATTATCAGTATCATTCTTATTGAGATTAATGATAATTTTACCAGAAGCATAAAACTAACGTGTTCATTCTACAGTTTCAAACTTCCTTTTGCTCTTTTCTGGATCATAAATCTCATTTGTTCCCTCCTTGTGTGTTGAAGTCACTGAAAATGATGCAAAGCACTTTTACCAGTCCAAAACTTGTTGTGCACTGAAAGACAAGAATATAAGACAGACAGGTTTCAACTTAAGTGAAGTTAAGTAGTAGTTATGATTATAATTTGAGGCCTGTTTCTCACTTTACATTAAATGCAATTAAATAATTTGAATTTACCATTGGATTAATAATTTGCTCTATCTGGATGTAAAAGAAATCCAAAGACACTTGTCAATTTAGGTGCCACTTTTCACATAGTATTTAGAAACACAGAATCATTTAGGTTGTTAGAGACCTTCAGGATCATCAGATCCAATCTTTGTCCCATCACCACCTTGTCAACTACACCCTAGAACTAAGTATCACATCCAGTTGCTTCTTGAACACCTCCAGGGACAGGGACTTTACCACCTACCTGGGCAGCCCATTCAATGCTTAATCACCCTTTCAGTGAAGAAATTTATCCTGTTGTCTAACCTGAACCTCCCTGGTAAAGACTGAAGCCACTTCCCCTTGCCCTTTTGCGGCTGTCCAGGAGAAGAGGCTGACACCCACCCTGCTAGAGCCTCCTTTCAGGCAGTTGTAGAGGGACATGAGGTCACCCCGAGCCTCATTTTTTTCCAGGCTAAGCAGCCCCAGCTCCCTCATCCATTCTGCATATGACCTATTCTCTAGATCCTTCACCAGTTTCATTGCCCTGTTAGATACAAGTGTTAGGCATGTGTGCTACACAGCTACACACACACAGAGAAGCACACTTCCAAATACTTTGCATGTATCCTTAAGAAACTCAAAGATTGTGTGGTTGTATTTGGCTACTACTTAATGTGAAAAATGCATGTAAACTATGATGAAAAGCAGAGAAATACTACAGTTACACCCAAGCAGTGCAAATCTGTAATGCTTGAAATTTGTCATTATTCATTGAGGTGGATCTGATAACTGGATGAAGCAATATTTTCTTTTCTTTCCTCAGTCCCTTTGATTCAGAGTATGAGGAAAAAATGAAAGACTCCATTATTAGTCCTGGAAGTCAAATCCAGAAGCTATGAAAACTTATATACTCACATAGAATGGTACATAATTTGTGCTTTTATATCCTGACTCGGGACAATGACACACACAATGTCTGTGCTGCTGTGAATAAAGTTAGGCTATGCAGTTAGGCTATGTGTTTGGATTGAAAACTGCTGGTTTACCTTGTTTTCATTTTTACCTTTCTTCTTTTTTCTTTTTCTGAATGTGCATGAAGAATTCTTTCTTTTAAAAAATATTATTATTCAAGTGCATGCTGAAATTGAATCATGCTATTCTTATATAATTTTTCATTGGATTGTTGCAAGATGTAAAGAAATCCAATTAAATTTCCCTTGCAGGCACAGGGCCTCATTCAGGATGCTTTTATAAAGCTGGCTTGTTGAATTGTATGGCATGTCTATGAATTGAGAACCACTGGGGCCCTGTCCCATTCCTTCTCCTGTGTGACATGATGGAGAGAAAGAAAGTATGCTAACAGTGTTTCAAAGAGCTGTATTATCAGAAAACATAAAGTCTTTCCCATCATTTCTGCTGCCATGTTTTAGAATATGCATGTGAGAGTGTATTTGCAGAACAGTTTTTAGCCCTATATGGTTCACACATTTCCCTCTGCATCTGATATTTGACTTCTTTGTCCTAAGAACATTCAGTGTTTTATTCAAATGCTGAAGATGATGTACATATTCTCTGTTGAAGGCAAGGTTAGCAGAAGCAATTTTTAGAGTGGTGTTCTAGTTTCCCAAGCTGCACAAATGTAGTGCACTCTTTTCCTCTCTCAAGGAAGCAGACTGCAAAATTTCTGGAGTTAGATTACAGAGCAGTGGGACTGTTGCACCATTTGTCTGTGTGACTTGCTTCTGATTTAAACATCATTGAATGATCCCAAAGGTCAGCAGGCTTCCTCTGGTGGACTTCAACAGGAAGGGCAAGGCTTACCTATCCATGGACACACATCATGGCAACATACAGAGCCACCTTGATTCACTGTCAGATTGCCTCTGGTGGTGGTAACAACTGTGTATCTTGCATGTGAAGGACACTCCAGGTTGAACAATAAGACTGCCTTGGCTTGATCAATCTGCTTTTTCTCATTGCTGAGAAAGAAGTGGAAAACTCTTTCTTTAGGCTCCAGGCACTTCCCATAGAGGAGATTGCTTGTTGTAAGGAGCAGAAGTATTTATTTTTACCCAGTAACTACAACTGCCTCCTTTCACCTCCTCAGACTTCTATATCCTGGAGCTGGAAACAAGCTATAAGATGTGGAATGCAAAGATGATAAAGATCAACCACTATATCTTCCTGTTAATGTGGAATTGATTTCTGTGCTATATTTCCTGATGTTTCTCCATTCTACTTTAAATGTTCCCAAGTGTTCTTTTCCCTTGAGAAATTACTGTACTGTCTAATGTTATGATGATGATGGGAGAAGTGTAGTCCAGATCTAGCTCAAGAACTGAGACACAGATGTATGCAAATAGTCTTACTGCCTGGGATTTTCTTCTGATAGTGAATCTAAATTTTTCTTCTTTTAATTTCTTCTCATTATCGCTCTGGTTATAACCCTGTAACTAAGCTAAATAATTAATTGACATTTTCATTTACTTCATTGGGAGCCATTCACACATATCAGAGGACAAATTTTAGCCCTTAATAAAGAAATGAACTATTGTCTCACCAAGCAGATACTGAAAATGCTGGCTTACACCTGGTGATGCAAGAGAATTGGGACCAAACTCTTTACATAGATAATTTGTGCCAAAAGTAACCAGTAAGGGTGGAATTCTATAGATTCAGAGTCCAGAAAAATAGTGTAAATTAAATCAGGGTACTCTCCTTAAAGCCATATTCATACACTATTTTTATGCTTCTTTAGCACCACATGAGTTTAATGTAATTTGTAGAATGGTTAGTGTGGATGGGGTTTTTCATTTTCTGGAAGCATGATACCCAGATATGCTCTTGACCATCTGCTACATTATTTTCTAACATAGAAGTCAATCCCTAAGTCAGGATTCTGCTGAAAAAATTCATTTGGAGAAAGTTTTTTACAGTAGATTGATCTTAAAAGGATACTCATTGGAATCCTTTTTGGTATTGCCTATATCAAATAATTAATTCACTGTTATTCAACAAATCATGAGAAGCATTGCTAACAGACAGGGAGTTTACGGGATCAGTGACAAAGCTAGAAAAATAGATAAGACAATACAGTGTTGAATTGAGTAATGCATGTTGACTGGTAACAATAAAAAGGAGAGAATGTTTGTCACTTTTTAAATGGAAAATCTCAGGCAGTCATGTAACCAGAAGTTATTTCAGACTCAAATAGTCTGTTGTCTGTTTTAGCCACTATTCTGTCAGAAAAATGCAAATAGAAACAATCTGGACTCAGTACATGAGAACAGAAAGTGTCCTTGAAGATGGTATAGTCATTAAACTGGTCAAATGTCACTGAGAAAGCTGTGTTTATATTTAGTGTACATTTCCATGGGCAGAGGAAAATACTTCCTTGGAAGGAATATAACCAAGGACAAACATGACTCATAGCAGACTTTAATAATGTCTGAGATGAAGGGCTTGCTTTTTTTTTTCATTCTTAAAGGATGAATTTAATGCAATCCTGGGCTGCTCACTGAGTCACTGGGCAATGTGTGGTAGGGAGGACTGTTAGGGACAGAAGGGGAAGCAGTGCATCTCCATCAGCTGAATATGGCTCAGGGGACTTGGCCTTCTTCAGGCCCTGCATACACTGTTGCTGACTCAGTTTCACCTTAGACTTGCTTTCAAAGAAAAGTTCAAACCAAGGGTTTAGGCACAAAACAGAAGAGGTAATCCTTAGCCTTACCCAGAGTTTTATTGGGACAGACTATGTGTAACCTTGTGAAAGACATGGCTTGCCCCTGCTCTTCAGCCTTTGTGGCCTTAAGCACCTGACACTATAAGAATCCCTTCTGAGTCTGGTGCTAGAGGGCATCAGAGTCTTCTCCTGGGAACACAGGGCCATCAGGAATTAGAGTGATAGCCAAGAAACAACGTAGATGAGAGTGTATGTGTCACAGAGGCTACTGCTCCGCTTTGTTTACTTCAGTTCTTTTTCCTGGGTAAAATGATACCAAGATAAAGCAACACAGGATTAAGTCTTCCACTTTAATTTGCCAGCAGCATAGCACAGTAGCTTCTGAAATCTGGGATTTAAATCTTCAGTTTTTCCCACTGTCTAACACCATGGTTGCACCTCCCTTAGGAGTTAATAAATTTTCCTTTTTTAACTTTCCAGGTCCAATAGGCAAGCCACGTCTCTTGTAGCTTGGATAACCACCAGAGGTCAGCAAACCACATTCCAGGGACTACCGAAATGGTAAGATAAATTACTGGGTTTGGAGCCACGTGCTTTGTTTTGAGTATTCAGAGTGCTGTGGTGTGTCCCAGACAGAGTTTGAGTATGTGATGGCATTGCCAGTGGCAGAAGAGCTAGTTCTGTGTCACTCAGCCCTGCTGCAAGGGTACAAACACTGTGTTTTAGCCTGCTTTGCACAGGGTCCCACAGGTCACGTCCTTTGAAAAAGGCTGATTTCCACAGAAATATTCAAAATATTTCAAAACAGGAATATTCAAAAATAGCAATAACACTCCATTTTTCTGCAATTCCAGGGGAAGGGGGCTTTCCGAGCTTCCTAAACTGCATCCTGGCCCATGATGAAATAGTGTCTGAGGGGAGCTTGAGAGCCTGCCGTGTTGAATATGCTGGAAAGAAGTGGGAAAGATAAGGAATTTCTTCCACTTCCCCCATTCCCAGAGTGAGAGTCTTGGAAGAAAGAATTGCATGGGGTTAGATGTGAGAATTGTCTCATTGCTGGTTTCTGGCTCAGATTTTGCCCGGTTTTTATATGCCAATTGGCCCTATGGCGAGGTCTGATTAAAGGTGCACCTGTGTCCTGGGTATATAAATATTCTTTTCCATTGCTAGAAACTGGGGTGAGAGTCAGCTGTAAGTGTATCTTAAAAAACATATATGAGTGAATTGAACAGAATAAACATCTAGCTGAATGGATGCCTTTTTGACTCTGTAGAAAGATTTAGAGGTAATATGTAGCAGTTAAAAGATACAGGAGGCTGGAAAAGAAGAAAGAAGGAGGGGGGAAGCAGGGCTGGGAGAATTTCTCTGAAATGTGTTCTGCATAATCTAAAAGAAAAATGTGTGTAATTTGGACCCCAAATGCAGGCCAAAGCGACAGCATCTAATAGGGGAAACATGATTTAGAGGTCAGTTTATAAACTAAACAAATTTACTGAGTTTCATAAATGAATCTCATGGCAAGGTCCCAAATTTTTTTTTAAAATTTGGATAAAAAATATTGTATGTTAAGGAGGGAAATCAAGATGGTTTTTAAGCTGATGTCTTTAGAAATATATGTGTATAGACTTTTTTATAGCTCTTGGCATATAAAATAAGTCATTATTCTAAATAGAAAAATATTGATGATGTCATAGGAGCCATTGCCGGACACATCAAGCTGATCTGATGAACTGGGAAATCAATAGATATTTTCCAAACGAGATGGCATTTCTTTTAATTGGTTGTGTGAACACGATATACTGCAGAGGGCAAACATTTAAAGTTAATTTTCATTTGGCTTGGATTTGTCTGTGTGTTGTACTATTATTTCTTTACATAGACTTTTTTTAGTTTATTTTGTTTTAAGACTTGTTTTTTCTATTGGTTTACGTATAAATTCCTTATCAGAATAGATGAAATAGCACCTATGTATTGTAGACACTCAAATAGTATAGCTTTGGGAGCTGTTTGAATAGCTACCAAGATTAGAAAGTATTGAAGATTTTACCCAATAGTTCCTACACTCCTTTAGACTGATTGAAATTTTTTAAGTCAAGTAAGCCTTTTAATTTCACCCTCATAACACATACATAAGCAGTTGTCCTTATGTCCCATAGCAAGTGAACATCAGAATTTGAAACAGAAATCCCAGCTGCTTAGACTTTAAACTAATTGCCAGGCTGTACAAATGGCACACATTGTAGATCAATACGCTAACATACAATTCAAATGTTATTAAGTAATATTGCAGGCCCTCCAGAGCCCCTCAGAATCAGAATTTTTCAAGGGCATATGATAATGAAACCCTTGAAGAAAAACACTGTTGATTGGCAAAGGATGCTAGGCAGGGACCTCATTTGTATGACGTATTTTAGGTTTTGCATGTCAGATAGTAAGTAAAAGAATCTGACAAACATTTGTTAATTCTTCAGGCACCTAACATTTTTTTGTGTTGTTGGTCTCTCATCAACTTCACATTTCTCCTCCTGAAGGTGGAGGGTGGGGGAGAAACAGAGCTGGTATTAATCTACAAGGGTAAGGTACATGCAAATATATCGTATATCATGCTTGTTGATTTTTTTTGTTTAATTTTTAAATAAACTTTTATATATATTTTGTTAATACAAAATTCCTTCTGTTAAAGGCGGGTGTTCAATTTATTTCTTCAGCTGTAATGGCAGACCAATTTTGCTGTTTCTGCTGAAGTGCTGTTAATTCATGCAGGTACTTCAGACTTCATATCTTACAGAACCTATTTGCTGATTATATTGCTAGGGAAAATGGCAGAGTTATTTGGGGTGGTTTTGTTATGAAGTTTTCTAATGCTGTCAAATGTGAGCATTGTGATTTCATTCTGCTCTGGTGCTAAATGCTAATTTTACTTACCATATATTTCATACATTTGGCCCCAAATTTTGCTGCCTACCCTCCTGCTGTTTTAAGTCTTCTGAAATAATTTAATTCACAATTTGATTATGGCTTACCCTCTCCTTATAGGGAAATATTAGTGGATTAAAAAAACTCAGTCATTCCACTTACATCTCTCCCCTATTTGGTACTACAGCATGTGAGGTACTATTACTTATTTACACTGTAGTAGTGGAAGATGCTTTGAGGACATTGTTTTGTTTGTGTCCAGGAATGACACACTTCATCATTTAATTGCACGAAAGCCATAAAAAATGTACATGTCTTAAAACATGTGAAATCTCCACAGAAATCAAAACCAGAATTTTGCAATACTTTGAGACCAGCCAGTTATACTTTCTATTAGTTATTTTTTGCTGATCAGTTTCAAGTTCCAAAATATCCGTTCTTTACTGATAACATGTCTGGAGGTGTTTCCAACATTGAATTAATTTTCTTAATATGAAAATAATATACCTACAATTTACATTTGTAAAATGCCTTTGACTATAGCACCTAAGTGCTGATTATGTACCATTTACTAGGGATAAAGATTTTTTCTTCAGCTTCTAAGGAGATGAGACCAAAAGCAAGACACACATTTTCATCTTCTACAAGAGATATTTAGGAGAGCCACAGTGCAACTTTCAGAGAGCTCAGTTCTGTCTGGATAAAGTCTTTTTGCTGCTGTAAGGACATTAAAAAGCCAATGGTTACAGCCATGGAAAAAATGATCAAAACAGCATTCTAATTTTGCAATGCTAAAATTATACAAATGCACCTTTGTGCTCATAAAACCCAGACAATTTATACTGAAAACAATTTCTGAGCTAACTGATAGTATTTCAGATACAAACACCTTGGAGAGCAGATGTGATCCTTGCGCTTACACATTTCATAGAAATAATTTCCTGGTTATAACCTGAAATTCTGGATCCATATTTCATAACAAAGAAGGGGTGTTGTCCTCACCCTGGTAAATACTTGACCACCTTGATGAGTTCAGATGTCCATGTCCCTGTTGTGCAGAATCTGAGGGAAAATGCCAAGTTTCTTACTCTTGGTATCTCGCAAATCTTTTATTTCTTCACAAACCATGAAGGTAGGAGTTCTTCTGAACTTCTGAAAAGAGCTGCATTCCTTGCTTATCTCTTGTTTATTTTTAATGCACCTTGGCTGCATTTTTCTGGGCATGTTGTTTTGTATGTGAAACAGAGATTTAGGATAGAGGACTATGATATCTTGAATCTTTAGCACCACTCCTTGGAAAGAAACCCATTCTCTTAACTATTCTGAAAATGCAGCAGGAGCTGTAATTCTTGAGTGACTGTAAGTAAAACTACAGGGTTTTTTTCTACACTAGCGAACAGATGAGGAAGGTTATATGGTATGAGGAAAAGGCAAAAATGTCTTGTAATCAATAATCTCATGGGTGAACAAGTACAGTAACTTCATAAATAGCAGTATTTGTCAATGTCAACAAAAGATGTTCAGCTTAGTTGAAAATCGCAAGGTTAGAGAGATGACTCAGACTTAAACAAACTTTTTTCTCCATTGATTTTATGGACTTTGCATTTCTGATGTGATTTCCTAGGTATGGGAATGATGGGTGAACAGTGAGCTGTGAGGGACTATGAAGATCTTGTTGCAACTCAAGGCATTAGGCAGTAACCAGAACACCAGTTTATGAATTACAGCTCTGTTGCTTTCTCCAGGGAAAAGTGATTTTAGCCACATGCTTCACTGGTATACATCTCTGTCTCCACTCTGCCAGCCAAGAGAGGTATTTCCCTCCATACCCCTGCTAAACCCATCCAACTTTAATGTCTCAAAGCTCTGTGGAAGACATTGGGATTGCTTGTTGCTTTCCTTTAATTCTTCATAAATCTAATTTTCTGCCTAATCAGATGACTAACTAAACAAAAATCTCACTACACAAGTTATTTGACATCACTATTCCTTCTCTTTACATTGGTGATAAAAACCCTAACAGTGGAACTACAGTCTAAAGAAAATAATAAATACATCTCTCATATTCCATGGGGAATGCCTATTCATCCAAGAGTCAGGGATTTCTTAACTCTGTCAACAAACTATCCATCAAAATACTTGCAAATTACAGGAAATTGAGGACTTCAATTGACTGTGGAATGACTGTGTCGCTTCCTTTTGTGATAAAAACTTAGGAATCACTTTTAAAACACTCTGGCTATACTGTAACTTCATATGTTGAACAACAAGGGTAGAAATCGCATTCAAAGATAAATTGCAGGACCATGCAACAGGTCATCATCAGCATGCTCCTGCAACCTCCTGCTCAGGAGTTACACTTCCTCAGGTAGAAGTGTTCTTAAATTCATGTAGTCCTGCTGCCTGAAGCCTTGGACCCCAGCTGTGCCGGGAATCAAACAGCCATCTTTCATGTGCAACAGGCTGTACGTATGAGGACTTTCATATAATATTGATGAGGTTAAAAGGTCTTCTTGACTGATTTTGAAATTTTAAAATGGAGAAGTAGGATTTAAAAATCTTGCTACTGTTTCAAAGAGTCCTTCCTTCCTTCCTTCCTTCCTTCCTTCCTTCCTTCCTTCCTTCCTTCCTTCCTTCCTTCCTTCCTTCCTTCCTTCCTTCCTTCCTTCCTTCCTTCCTTCCTTCCTTCCTTCCTTCCTTCCTTCCTTCCTTCCTTCCTTCCTTCCTTCCGCCACTTCCTTCCTTCCGCCACTTCCTTCCTTCCTTCCGCCACTTCCTTCCTTCCTTCCGCCACTTCCTTCCTTCCTTCCGCCACTTCCTTCCTTCCTTCCGCCACTTCCTTCCTTCCTTCCGCCACTTCCTTCCTTCCTTCCGCCACTTCCTTCCTTCCTTCCGCCACTTCCTTCCTTCCTTCCTTCCTTCCTTCCTTCCTTCCTTCCTTCCTTCCTTCCTTCCTTCCTTCCTTCCTTCCTTCCTTCCTTCCTTCCTTCCTTCCTTCCTTCCTTCCTTCCTTCCTTCCTTCCTTCCTTCCTTCCTTCCTTCCTTCCTTCCTTCCTTCCTTCCTTCCTTCCTTCCGCCACTTCCTTCCGCCACTTCCTTCCTTCCGCCACTTCCTTCCTTCCGCCACTTCCTTCCTTCCGCCACTTCCTTCCTTCCGCCACTTCCTTCCTTCCTTCCGCCACTTCCTTCCTTCCTTCCGCCACTTCCTTCCTTCCTTCCTTCCGCCACTTCCTTCCTTCCTTCCGCCACTTCCTTCCTTCCTTCCGCCACTTCCTTCCTTCCTTCCGCCACTTCCTTCCTTCCTTCCGCCACTTCCTTCCTTCCTTCCGCCACTTCCTTCCTTCCTTCCTTCCTTCCTTCCTTCCTTCCTTCCTTCCTTCCTTCCTTCCTTCCTTCCTTCCTTCCTTCCTTCCTTCCTTCCTTCCTTCCTTCCTTCCTTCCTTCCTTCCTTCCTTCCTTCCTTCCTTCCTTCCTTCCTTCCTTCCGCCACTTCCTTCCTTCCTTCCGCCACTTCCTTCCTTCCTTCCGCCACTTCCTTCCTTCCTTCCGCCACTTCCTTCCTTCCTTCCTTCCGCCACTTCCTTCCG
The DNA here is from genome assembly GCF_971803275.1 of Cyanistes caeruleus. Classification (NCBI taxonomy): domain Eukaryota; kingdom Metazoa; phylum Chordata; class Aves; order Passeriformes; family Paridae; genus Cyanistes; species Cyanistes caeruleus. The sequence goes on along the minus strand of NC_141732.1, from coordinate 49,075,604 downwards.
CCACTTCCTTCCGCCACTTCCTTCCGCCACTTCCTTCCGCCACTTCCTTCCGCCACTTCCTTCCTTCCTTCCTTCCTTCCTTCCTTCCTTCCTTCCTTCCTTCCTTCCTTCCTTCCTTCCTTCCTTCCTTCCTTCCTTCCTTCCTTCCTTCCTTCCTTCCTTCCTTCCTTCCTTCCTTCCTTCCTTCCTTCCTTCCTTCCTTCCTTCCTTCCTTCCTTCCGCCACTTCCTTCCTTCCGCCACTTCCTTCCTTCCGCCACTTCCTTCCTTCCGCCACTTCCTTCCTTCCTTCCTTCCTTCCTTCCTTCCTTCCTTCCTTCCTTCCTTCCTTCCTTCCTTCCTTCCTTCCTTCCTTCCTTCCTTCCTTCCTTCCTTCCTTCCTTCCTTCCTTCCTTCCTTCCTTCCTTCCTTCCTTCCTTCCTTCCTTCCTTCCTTCCTTCCTTCCTTCCTTCCTTCCTTCCTTCCTTCCTTCCTTCCTTCCTTCCTTCCGCCACTTCCTTCCTTCCGCCACTTCCTTCCTTCCGCCACTTCCTTCCTTCCGCCACTTCCTTCCTTCCGCCACTTCCTTCCTTCCTTCCTTCCTTCCTTCCTTCCTTCCTTCCTTCCTTCCTTCCTTCCTTCCTTCCTTCCTTCCTTCCTTCCTTCCTTCCTTCCTTCCTTCCTTCCTTCCTTCCTTCCTTCCTTCCTTCCTTCCTTCCTTCCTTCCTTCCGCCCCTTCCTTCCTTCCTTCCGCCCCTTCCTTCCGCCCCTTCCTTCCTTCCGCCCCTTCCTTCCTTCCGCCCCTTCCTTCCTTCCTTCCTTCCGCCCCTGCCTTCCTTCCGCCCCTGCCTTCCTTCCGCCCCTGCCTTCCTGCCTTCCTGCCTTCCTGCCTGCCTTCCACACTTCCACACTTCCACTCTTCCTTCCTTCCACACTTCCTTCCACACTTCCTTCCACACTTCCTTCCTTCCTGCCTTCCTTCCACACTTCCTTCCACACTTCCTTCCACACTTCCTTCCTTCCTGCCTTCCTTCCACACTTCCACACTTCTTTCCACACTTCCTTCCTTCCACACTTCCTTCCTTCCACACTTCCTGCCTTCCTTCCTGCCTCCCTCCCTCTCTCCCTCCTGCCCACCCACCTGCCTGCCTTCTCTTCCTGTTTCTCTCCTTGTTTCTCTCCTTCCTTGTTTCCTTCCTTGTTTCCCTTCTTCCTTGTTTCCTTCTTTCTCTCTTTTTCTCTTTCTTCTCACGTGTTTAATATGTATTCAAGACTACCCTATCAAAAGAATTATTAATTAGACAATCATTTAGATATTGGATCTCATTTCATTTTTTTCTCAAATATTTATGAGACATGCATATTTATGAAAATGCTCATTTTGTAATCTGTAAACCTACTTTATGAGTTTGCAGTCAGAATTCAGTCTTCCCAGGTTTTTGAAAATCCTATTGCGAAATACGATTTCTGACCTAAATCTGTTAAATATTGACTCCAGACTTGTCAGACAGAAATGTTATTCCAGTAATAAAACAACTCTATTAAAGATCATTGATATTATAAGTGAGATAACTTCACAATAAGTGTATCGGTGTTTATTTTAATGAAACAGATTTCCTGGCACATTGTCAGCTAAACATTTTATACTGAGAACTGCCTGGAAAAAAAAGAGACATGTTAAAATTAGCCTATAACTGGGCTTGTGATTTTGTTTTTAAGTCTTTTCAACTAAGAGTGTGTAAATGGAACTGCTTTCAATAAAGCACAATAATTTATTCTAGAAATTAGCAAGCCCACGTTCCACCTATAAAATCATTCTCTGTGATGTGCAACTGGCCTTCATTTCAGTGGCCTTGATTTATAGTTAGAGTTTGCTTTATTTTCCAGAGGAAGAGACTGGGAAGCAGCCGGACAGAGCTATTAAAGCTGTTGTGCACAGCAATTTTTCAGGGGTTTATTAATTCTTGCAGAGAATAAGCCAATGAACTGAGCATTATTCAATGTGAGAACATCTTTTTGTAAAATAAGGATTTCTTGATGAATAGATGTAGACTAAAACCCAAAATATATGGATTTTTTTTATATGAAGTTAACCAATTCTGTTTGTCACATTTTCAGTCGCAATACTTATCAAATTGAGTTTACACATTTAGCCATTTTGTAACTTCATATGTGTCAGTAGCTTTGGTCACAGGTTTTTTTTGGTGCTTACACTGATGCCTGGTTTTTGAGAGAAGAAAGACCCAGATTGCTACAGACAAGAAAGACAATCATAATAACTTAAGTGAGTGGAAAGCACAAGTTCCCTCTAAAACAGAAATGTTATATTTTTAGATAAATTAAGATGAACTCTATCTTTTTGGTTTATACTGTATGAAAGTGAATTCTAATTAAAACATTTCTAATTAAAAAGTATTCAGTCAGTAAATCTATTAAAAACAAAATTTTATGTCAGCTGCTCCCAGACTGCAGCATTTGTGCATAAAATAATTTGGGCTTTTTTGGTCTCTCTCGCATAAGGTTTTCTTATGTGCCTTGTTTCTGAATGTATCAGCTGCTTTTGGGTCAAAGTTTTTGAGGACTTCAGAGAAGAGTGGATCCAGCCAGTCTTAGGTTTTGTTTTAGCACAAATATGTTCATATCACATCGTCCATCAAAGGTGAGCACTTCTCTTCACCAAAAGTGAGGTGTCAGTTTTGCCTTTTTTGAATGCTGAGAGAACAGAAGGGACAAATACCTATGGACGGTTTGAACAGACTTGTAATGCTGTAGGCCATGCTAGCAGACCACTCAAATTGCAAAGGTCATGCAAAAGGTTAAATCTTCTTCTAAGTTACAATTAAAACTACCAAAGACGATAGTTTTGTCAGAACAAGATTCTTAATTTCATGTGGTTCAACTGTATCAGGTGTAAAAACACCGTATCATCATGCACTTATTTTATTAGAAACTTCCTATGCTAATGTGTAAAAGATGGGTGAATAACTTGCTTCTCCAGGAACTGAAGATCTCTTTTAATGAGATTTGTTTTCACTTTTGTGCTAAAAGACATTCAGAGACTATGCACTACCAGAGAGACCTGAAGTGGTGTCAGCTCTCACTGCTGAAGACAGTATTTTGTGGCACTCTCGGATTAAGCACCACATTGCAATGAGAGACAGAGATGGCTGTGAACAGCAGTGATCCATCCTACTTGAACCAATCAATCAGGCAGACAGTTAGCTATCCTACACTTAATGTACCATACAGTCACACCCCACCTTTGTGGGTACTGCAGAAGCAGGTGAAGATACCTGAAACCACTGGAATTATTCCTGTGTTGATAATGAAAAATCACTGCAAATGGTAGGCTGAGTAAATAATTTATGTGAACAGCCTTTCTTCTCAAGCACTGGTTATGCAAAGTGCTCAGCAGGCTGGATTTTACAAGTCTCCTAAATGTTGTGCTTTAGCCTGTATGTAACTATGTGATGCTATCTGAAGAGTTCAAGGGATACACTAGCCAGAATTGCAGCCAATGGAACAGCTCTGAGAAGGAAAAAGACATGAAATGAGCTCTGAGAGAGAGACAGACAAAAGAGAAGATAATTTCCTGATTTATAGTAATCCAAATTGTTTGGCAATTCAAGAGTATGGGACAGAAACATTCTTATGTGAGTGATACTGGAATATCAGTTGCAAAGGCTTTTGCAACTAGGTAAAATGATCCCCCCAAATCATCACATTTAGACATTTTGAGTTTTCTGGCATTGTTTCAAATTGTATGTGTATGAATCCTTCAGAGTTGTCAGCAAAACTCCCAGATGTCTTACAGTTTCCTTGAGGAGTCTTCATATTGATTTGAAGAGAAGACAGGTGCAAGCGTTAAAATGAGTCTTTCTGTCCTTTGCCTTCTCTCACCCACATGAAGCTTCCTCTCTGAAGCACATAGTATTTTAGCAAGAAGCATGGCTGTGTCACATCTGTCTTTAGTATCATGGTAACACTTCACCGTATCTTACAGCCAAGTCCTACACTGCAGATTTGATCAAGGAATGTTAAAGTTCATTGGTATTTTCCTTTTGTTGGGCCAAAAGAAGACTGAAATTGATAAGAAAGAGAGAGCCAGAGGTAAATGAAGACTGACTTACAATGCATCTTTATAATGAAGGCATGAACTAGTAATATTGGTTTCAAAAAGATGGGTTGTATTCTTCCTTCACAATACACAGAAAGACCTGGAATTGGTGAATTTGCCTATCCCAGCTTCAGTCTGCCCAGATATTAGATGCATCATTAATAGAAGCATAAGTAAAAATGTATATCCTTAGCTCTCCATGTTGTTTTAGTTTAAACTCTCTGCCCCTACTTTTTCTGGCCCACCATCAAGGAGCTGCTCTGCAGAAAATCACATATGCAAGCATTTTGTTGTGACAAGCTGAGAATGAGCCTATCTGTGTGTCTGTGTGATTTTGTGCCTTTGTTGCGGTATAAGGCCTGGAGGGGACTGAGAGACATTTTCTGACAGAGCAGTGATGCCAGTGCTGGGCCTTCTAAGACCCAGCGAACAGCCAATTGAGGGTGCAAATGAGGGAGCTGAAACTCAGGTGCAGCACATCCCATGCCCCGCAGGCCAGACCCCTGCTCTGCAGGAGGGTGAGTGAGCAATTCAGAGATGCTCAGGATTGTGCACCCATGCTCTCAACAGCCTCAAAGCGCACACTCCAGAGAAAACCTGAAGTCTCGTAACTGAGTGTTAATTATATCTGAGTGGATTCGAGAGAAAAGGCAAACCATATACTGTATCAGCAGAGAAATGGTTTCACTGTGAGGAAACTAATGATGCTTTTATCAGGAACAATATAAAGATTGCTTTTTTACTAGTGTGTGTCCCACAGGATTTGGACTATGAGATATTTCTGTATCTGGCTTTAGGTTCCTCTGAGCTTTTACATAATCAAATCAATATAGCTATGATTCACCCTCTGGCAACAACTGCTCCTTGCAAGTTGCTGCTGCTTCTTTAGTGACTGAAGAGGAAATAAATAAATAAATAAATAGAAAGAAACTTATTACAAATCCGTAAACATTGATTTGTTTGGTCTTAGATTTTACTTTTTTTAATTGCCAGGGAAAAAAAAAAAAGAAAGAAGAAAAGGGTGAGGAGGCAAGAGGACATATGAATTTGTACTCAATGGGGCAGACAGATTTCTAGCCTGATACTTTGAAAATAAAAGAGTGGATTGATAGGATTTCATGAACCTACACAAAGTATTGTCCAGATACAGACCGAAATGTGGCTGAAGGGCAGATGGGCAAAACAGGGCCAGAGGCTGTAAAAGCCAAGGCAGGCTAAGAGTCCACTGGAGTTATCCATCTCCAGTTTCCAGAAAAACAAAGGAAAGGAAAAAACCCCCAATATTTAAAATGTAAAGATAAAAATGAAAAAAACCAACCCTACAAAAAAGCCAACCCCCCCCACCAAAAAAAAGCCGAAACCAAAACCAACCCACAAAACCCTCCCAAAACAAAAAAAACCAAACCAAAGAACCCCAGAAAAGATCTCTTTCCCAGATGTGTTTCCTTCTGTGGTTCCACCCTGCCATTCATGATCCCGGTCCCTGACCCCTAACTAATTCTCTTCTACAATTTTTTCCTCCGATGCCTCCTCTCTTCTCTGGATTCACAATGTTATTGTCACAAATATTTTCCCCTTATAGTTGCTGGTGTAACAGAGCACTCTGGCACAGTCATCATCCCACACTAGTGGAATTTACTTGTCTTGGGATAATCTTGTTTTTCCCTTGGCTGACATCTCTGTTGCACCAAAACAAAGGAAGTACTGAACAAAAGGATCATTGCCTTTTTTACAAAATAAATCCCATCTTTAAAACAAACCTAATTTCATCCTTTTTTAAGATTGTGTGCTGTCAGGTAGGACTTTGGAGGAGGGTGTCCAAGGAGGATGACACTGTGAGAGCAAGAAACTCCTTGACTGGTGTGGCAGCCATGGTTGTGAATGTGCTAACTAACATCCCAGCATGCTGTTAATCCTGAGCTAAATTCCTGCTAATGATGCTCTCCTCAGTGACAGACATGTCAGCTGATGTTTGTAAAGTGTCTTGGAGCTTTGGACAGATGATGTCACTGGTATTAACTTTTGGGGTTTTCAGTTTCATACATCCTCCTCCTCCTCTCCACCCCTGTTGTGTAGGAATTTCCTTGCATTTTTCTTCTTGTTTAAAAAAAAAAAAAAAAAAAAAAAGAAAAAAAGGAAGGATATGTTCCTTACTAAGACCTGGAGTAGAATTTTATATTTTCCAAGTACAGATCATGACAGAGGGAATACAGGAGGCTTTTCCTGTTACAGACGCGTTCACCCCTAACGTAAATTTTGTTTATTTCTGCAGATAAGCAGCAAGCTTAACATGGATCCACATGTTCCCAGAGGTGGTTATTCCTTCACCCTAGGAAGGCACACTTGTAAAAGCATGGGTACCCTGGGAGAACCTACACCTAAATGCAATGGAACTGGCCAAGAAACCTCAAAATTTATTTGCAAATCATTTTTTGAGATTCAATGCAAAAAATATTCAGTGAATATATTTTTCTATACTTTGACTGGATCACGAAAATGTTTTATTATTCATTGAATAATTTAAGTGAAACCGAGCTCTTTCAGCCATTACTGATCAAATAATAGTGATATACATCTTGTGCTAGAGGAATGGATTGTCTGTAGCTGTAGATACTATGCTGTTTAAATTTTAAATCTTGTTTTTTTCCAGGTGTCTGATGATAATGCACTACTGCTTATGGTTAAGCAGCGCCCTTCTCTTGTTGTGTACGACAAGGATGATCTCTCTTTGCTCCCTGTTAAACTTGGAGACATCACAGGACTTTGAATTACTGGAAAAATAAAAACAACTTCAATCTTGAATGTTGGGAAGACTTTAACTTTTCAATTCTTGTAGAGATAGTGATAACGCTCTTGTGTAAAGTCACATCTCCCTTGTGCCCTGACATGGTCTTCTCAAACTCATTTTGGTTAAGTTAATTAAGGGGTTTATTCTGATCACCAATAACACAGACCAAGGGGCAACAACGCTGTTTTTTTTCTGTTTTTCCTGCTGTAGCCAGTACCTTTATTCTACCAATGTGGACTTTCTTTTCTCAGTCCAGATAAATATAGTTCATGTACGTATCGAAAGATTTGACCAAATAAGAAAATTATGTGCAACATGAGCTTGGTGTCTGCACTTCTAGGAATGAATGGGACAGTACACAGGCATAGTCCCTACTGGTGTAAACTGCCATCCCTATCAATGGACCAGTGTCCATAAAAGCCTGCTCCTTCTTGCATGAGATTTTGACTACTTCAAAAGTAGGTGTGCATGCACACGCGCGCGTGCGCGCGCACACACACACTCACAAAAAATAAATTAAAAAATACACACTAAAAGCCTAATTATACTTACTTGAGGGTTTTAAACTCCTGAGGGGTAGATAGATACAAGGTAGTAAACCAGCAGAAGGAAAGAAAAACGAAAAACAAACAAAAAAACCAACCCCAAACCAACAAAATAAAATCCGAAATCAATAAAAAATCCTATAGGAAGGAAACAACACTTCTCTACTCACTTACTCCCCTTACCCTTCCCCACACCCTATCCACTTCTTAAGGAAGAAAAAGTTAAAAACTGGGGTAATTGTGCTTGCTGTGGTGACTTGCCTGGAAATGAGCCTATGAGTTGAAGGCATATGGTGCTTATGTTGGAATTGTTTTCTAAACAGACTTTTGCCTGTGTGTCTTTTTCACCTCTTTCAAACATCTTGTGCCAAAAGCAGTAAAAACACTGCTGCATTAAACATAAATCAGGCCTCTGTGCCTGCAAAGGACCTCTGTTGTTGGAGGGGGGTTGTTGGACTAGGGATGAAAGGAGACCTACCACCGCATTGATCTGAGTTGATTGTGGGGAGCATATTCAGCTAGGATGCTCCTAGCTAGTTAAGACAATGTGGAACATTCAAGCGATTAATGAACACATGCTTCAAGTAGAAAGGCTGAACAGGGGATTTTAGTGGATGCACATGTTTCTTGCACTAATGTAGTCTAAAATAATACACTTTTATGCATTTGTTTTGATAGAGTATTTTACCTGTTTAAAGTATTTTACTTTTCCCATTACAAATCATATATTGACTACTTCTAAAACAGTGTGAAAATGTTTGTTAAATGTTTTTACTAAACTGAATGGCTGTGCAAGTTAACATAAATTTACTGAAAGTTTAGTGTGGGACAAGCTGTGCTATATCACACCTGCAAGCAATTTTCAGAAGTCCAAATTTAAGAATTTGTTCTCTGCGTTGCTTATTTGCAAGTAGCTTATTAAGATTTTAACCCTTCCATGCTAAAAAGGCATGGTTCTTACCTCTGTTGATCTCTTCAGGCCCGCAAATTATAAGGTGGATCTATCTGCTTCCTACCTGCAACAGAAATTGTCAGTGTAGAAGACTGCTGGAAACTGTTTTTGCAGTTTATGCACTTAGATATGTAGTGCATGAACAATTACATATACTAATGGCTATGCATGACCTTTACACAGAGGAAGCAATGAACAAACATCTGGGGCTTTTATGTGGGCTGTAGTTGGAAGTTAGCTTAAAGTGAAAATGTTCGGCCTTGTAGTCTTCAGATATTTTATGCAATTTGTTAATGATTAGATCCTAATCTGGATGTTCAACCAGCTAAATTCCACCCATGACAGAAATGAGGGACATTACTTATCAAATCACACTGTCAGTGGGTGATGTCAATGGGTGGCTTCTACAGGGCATCATACAGACTGAACACTGTTTATAAAGTACTTGGGATTTATTTCTGCTTTTGGAGAGCAGGAGAAACCCATTGATAAGTTACACCTAAGGGAAGTAGAATGGGTAAGGTACTGATGCTGCACTTGTGTCCTCCCCATCACTCAGTTCAAAGCTCAGGGACCTTTGCTGAGATTATGCTCAGTCATCTGTTGAGGAATATTTCCTTTGAGAATAGACTCTCAGTTGCAGTACTGTCATCCCTAGCACTGCCAGCGTCCCCTTGAGCAGGGGGAATAATCCCATCCTCCTCAATGCCAGGGATGGAAAGTGCAGGACGTGGGTTTGCATACTCCCACAGGTGATGACAGCAGCATGCAGGATAGATAGATTTCATGTGCAGAATTATACAGAAAAGGCAATATGGCTACTTAGAAATCAGTGCTGTATTGGGGCCAAAAAGGAATGGGGCTCTAGTACAGGTCTCTTCAGCAGATCCTAGAAGACCCATCACTTTTAGAAACTCACAAGCCCTGTTCTTCCATAAGGCACAAAGCCCAGGTGGAAACTCTGACCAGAAATGTATAAAATTTCCTTTCTTCAAAGTGCTTTTATTCTCTTGGCACAGGGACAAATTGTGCCTTGAGGGCCAGATCTGCAAGTGGATCCATATGGAGAAATCTTTATGTGTTGGGAACATCATTCAAGTCAATGGGACGCTGTGAGGGCACAGAAGCTTGGCAGGTCCAAGCTGCAATTTGAAAAGTGTTTTGTGTTCCTTCAAGGTAAAGGCATACTATAAACCTCAGCAATAATTTTTTTTAATAAGAAAACTATTGTGCTTGTGCTTTTATTAGCAAAATTCAAGAGAAGACCAAAACCAACATAGCTTCTATACAATATTTATTTTTTTTTTACCCAACAGGTGGAAGAAATTTTATCTTGTACTTTGAGCTACAGGGAAGAAATAATCTGGTGAATAGCTTATTCATAACACAGGTATCAGAAAGAGTACAAGTCCCAAGAGATCTAACAAAATTGGAGGCATTCTGGGCATGCAAGCTATGCTATGTCTGTTCAAGGGACAAGATGACAAATTCTTTTTACCAAAAACCACCAAACCCTATATAGTGTTACTTAGTGAACTTGAAAGTATATTTAGGGAGTTCTAGTTATGGCATGTTAGAGCTATAGGAACCATAACAATACTATTGTATATATTACTTCTGCATTTTCAATGTGCTGTTGTTGGCTACAACCTGACCTGATGGAATGAGCATAAATCTGGGAACCAGAAACTTCTTTGATTTTATTTTCTGTTCTATTTATTTGCTGTATTACCTTGAGTAAGTGACTCAATCTATTTGACAGAGGCTTTATTTGTAGTTTCCTGTTTGATATGTGTAAAGGGTTTGCAGGTCAGTTGCATAAACATCAGAGGCTCAAGAGTGAAGGTGTTCCTCACCTTCACAGAGCAGCACTAAGACAGTCTCCACTCCAAGGCAAGAAGTTTCTCTTGGACTGCTAAACAGACAACACAATTCACATTCAAATTAGATCTCCCTTTGCAATCCTGTGCAATGTTACAAAATTCATCTAGATTTTACATCAACTAGTTTGGGTCCTTCTGTCATAACTGCAGTATGAGTTTCTTGGCTTTGCTTTTCATTCAAACATCACAGGGACCTTCTATCTTGTGGGAAGCTAAAAAGGTTAATCAGTCCAATAAAGGCTAAATATCATTTTGTTAGATGTCTGTCTCCAAAAGAAGCCCATGTTCTCCTTTGCAAGCCCATATTTCCCTGTGAAATGCTTGCTCCCATTACATATTTATTGCAAAACAGATGCTGGTTGCTGACATCAGTGAAAGCAGGACTGGGCCTAAGAGTTGCCTATTTTTACTAGACATTGTAAGTTCATCCCTCACTGGAACAGAAAGGCACCAAAAGGCACCAGATGGGTGGTAGTGGTTTGGATGGAATGTGTACCTCACAGTATTTTTTTTTTCTTTGTTGCCTGCTCTTGATCTTTCAAGAAATATGCTAAAATGACTACAATCCAAGTAGGCATATTGTATATAAAATGAATGACAGCTCCTAACGCCACCAACAAAATAAAATCCTTTGTTTATTTAAGATTTTTAAAAATACATTTGGGAGTAGAAGTCACAGAGTTATAAATGAGCTCCCCAACCACCACAAAAAAAAAATAATTATAATAAAAATAATGGCACCATATTCCCTGATAAACCTGTGCCAGAAAAACTCTTGGGGATCAAGTTTTTGTCAGTCCCCAGCTTTTACCAATTTAAATTCTTGGCAACATATTAAAACAAATTGTAGAAGGTATTTGAGACTGCAATCCCTCAGGTACTAAATCTAGTGTTTCCTGGCACTAGATGAATGTTACTGGAGTTAAAACCTAGCACCATAGCACCAGATCTCCATAGCTGTTCATATTTATACTTAACAGACAAATATGTCATGCTTTCAGTATCCCTTTACACTGCCAATTTTTTCTCACATTTTTTTCTCTGATAAAGACAAAGGTGAGAAAGTTGCATGCAGTGACTGACATCATGCTATTTTTATTTGCTTTTCAAATGTCTAGGACACACCTTTTCCATCCTGAACATGTTGTGTTACACTTCTAATTACCTATTCGGTAACAAAAACAGGAGGAAGAGCACATTAACTGCCAGCTATATGCACATCCTAAACACACCAGAACAGGTTTCCCACTCTGCACAGGTGGAAACAGAATGTTCTCAGACTCTTTTCTTGAACCTTCTGATCAATCCACACTGGCTTCTGTCATGGTATACACTAAGGCTGTACTGTGGCTGAGTTAGTGTGGTGAGTTTTAGTGCTGGCTAAAATCACTGGGGTACTTACTCATTTTTCCATGTGAGATATGGATTAGGAGAAGGGCAAAACACTGTTGGCAAGATGTCAGCAGCTGTGCTCTGGCCCTGGCCCCAGGCTCCCCACAGCCTCCATCCCCTGCCCGGAAGCCGCTGGGGCCCGGCCCGGCCTCCTCCAGGCCGCACAGGCTGCGGGGGAGCGGGGCCGGCCTCACCTGAGCTCTGATACCTTCTGAGGCTGGAAACAAAGAGAAAAGAGATTTCTGGGCTTGGGTTTTTAAAAGATGGTAGTCACAGAGGCGGATCTAATTTTCAGTGGTGCAAAATGTTGTCAGTTCTCAGAACTGGCCAGCTATTGGCCTGTCTCCGGCATAGAGGAAGCTCCCAGCAGCTTCTCTCAAAGAAATCACTTCCGTGGGTGGTTCTTACTTTTTTCCTTAAATGTCAATTAACGTGAAGCAGAGTTAGTCAGCTGTTTTCCTCCTGATGCCAGACACCAAGTGGAGTTTTCTCCCTGACAACGCCATTCATATTTTCTCCTTTCCTCTGCCACCCAGGACAAGGGATTTAAAAATCTAAGTCTAAATTCAGGGGCACTCCCAAGGCTGAGGTCTCCCTATGGAGAGACTAAGGCTTTCTACTCTGCGCTGCAGGGATCTCACTGAGAATACAGTCACATCGAAAGATTATTCTGAAGACTAAGTAGCTAGCCCAACCTGTGCCATGGAAATGACTCCTAGTATTACAGCTGATTATAGAGAAGGTCCATAATGTCCTCTCTAAAGACCTTGTTCTTTTTTTGAAACTTACATCTTTACCTTGGTGTAACCAGCACCTACCATTCACAGTCTTTTGTACTGTCTAATCAGAATACACTATTAATTCTTTTCACACTACTTCATAGAAGCCACCTTTCTTAATTCTCTTTTTTTCTCCCCATACATTTCTGAATCTTCAAGGACATAAAGACAGGAGTACTTCCACTGTAAATCAAGCAAGTAAAATAGTCAATTCCTGATATTCAGTCACTGCATTCACCTTCTGACCTTTCCATTTAAAACTGAACTACCACAACTGGCCAAAAAATGAACAAAAAATGCGTGGTTATTGGTGAAACCAGATACATCACATATTCATGCTGTGCTTCAAGAAGTACTGATTCAGCTCCATTTACTTTTCTACCCAAAAAACCCAAATCAACAAGCATGGGAGCAGATAAAATATCTGAAGTAATTTCTACAATAAATGTATTAAGTCAACCATGTATATGCTTGCTTCCATTCATGCATCCTGATCTCTTTTTCAAAACCAAGGAACTGCCCAGAATATTAATCTACACAGTGACCCACCCAGATAGCATCCTAGGTCCCTTCTGTAAAAAAACCAGTTCTCTCTACTGCTTGCATTTCCAGGACTCAGTAAGAGCATTGATTTGATGAAACCTCCAGCAGAGAGAAAAACAGAAACACAGGCTTCTGAGGGATTCCACCTTTCCTTTCAAAGGGATTAATTTTGAGCTACAGAGGGGCTTTCTCCTTGGCTCTGAAGACAAAATTTGGTCCTTTCCAATCTGTTCAGCTTCTGTCAGTTTTGCTGTCTGCCTCACTATCTGCCCTTGTAGTATGAAAGACAGAAGAGGACTGTGTGAATCTGGCCAGGAAGGAATAATGAAGGAAGAAAGTCTGGGTAAGAGTGGATGGTTCTGTATTTACTATATGATACTCAGCTTTATATTGATTTCATCTATTTGGTGGACTAAACATGAACTTAATAATGAGATCCTTCTTAAGCCGTGTGCTTCCCCATTAATTGACTCTCGCATATTGATTAAGATGTTGACGTATCCCAGCATTGTTCAGTGGTAATGCAGCTGAGAATGGGCCTTCTCTCCCTGCATTCTCAGCACTCTCTGTACTGCTGTCACCACACTCCCTTTAATGGATAAAGCTGTCATCCTAAAGCTAGAATGTCTTGCAGGCACAAAGACGAAATTAACTGTTCAATAATTTATGGGACATGGAAAAAACTTTACCCAACAACTTCAATTGATTGCTGTAAGTGTTTTGACTGCACTTGCCTGCTTTGCATAAAGTCAGCCACTTTGCAGAGCCTGATTACCATTTACAGTAGTTTCTTGGCCCTCTTCACATTACAAGATTTTGAAGAACTTTGGCTTGTTTCAAGGGAATTTCCTATGTTACGTAGACCTGACATTTTTTCTTTTCACTGTAGATTCATGGGAAAAATCAAGACCTTCAATGAAATGTAGTTGGTGAGCTTAGTAAGTGGTGTTTAAACTCGAATGATTCAGACTGTTTTGAGGCTGTCTGGTTTTCCAACTCAAGTATCAAAAATACAGGCAATCAATGCACTGTCACAGGTAGGGAAACCTTTTGCTCTTCATGTAAGTTCAAACCTAAAGTTTTCAAAATATCTTGTTATTTCAGAAGTGAGCTGATGAACACAGTCCAGCATCTGGAGATTCATACCACAAAAGCAGACCACAATAATTTTAGCAAGAAGGCCTATGCAGCAAATGATGTCCCTTCTCAGAATGATATATACTGTCTTTTTGCTGGAGAAGCTGACAGCGTATCATCTATTAAACAGTGGCAACAAGAACTTAATTTTCCAGCAATTCTAGTTCCTTTCATTATTGCCAGAGTCTTTAAAACCCAAGTACTCTTCCCCCATCTGGCTGCCTATTTGTAAAATATTTTTTTTTATATTTGACATCTTTAATTTTACTTTTTTTTTCAGTGAATTTGGTGTTCAAGAAATACAACACATGTTGTAATGGTTGATTAAAGCCAACCATTTAAAAAAAGATGGTCAACAACCCTCTGAGATAATTTTCCTAGCATATTTCCATTCTGTCTTATGATATGCCTTGCTGTATTCACACTGACATGTGATGTTTCCATGGTGGATTATAAATTCACCATTAGGAAAACACATTTTTGTTTTGGAAGGAATGAAACATGACAATCAATCCAAAGGATATTCGTTCATTAGGACCTTGATAAAGGAAGCAGAGTCTGCCATCTTCTAAAAGTGACAGAGAATGATAAGCATATACTTATCCAGAGAGGTTCAATTTTAGGCAGCCATAGAAATGTCAAATTTTCCTGCTTCAAGCCCAAGTGGCTAAAACATTCTTAATTAATCAGGGTGAAATTATATTGATCTTCCCATTTATCCAAAGTGCAGCTTTCTAGTGAAACCTTAAAATCAGCTAGGTTGTGCTGAACTTACCATAATGACTGTGCAAGGATTGTGTCTGTAGCATTAATTTGGGCTGGTAAAATCAGATATTAGCATATCAAAGCCTGACACTTCTGATGGGTATTGGACCTGAAGCAGTAGGAAAATGTCTTTTAGATGTTACAAGTTCTTGACTTGCTGCTCTCACAAAAGAGCAGCTGGCCACAACCTGCAATGAAGTGACATTTTGGAAGACTTGAGAAAATTTAGATTTGCTATAGGAAAAGAAGAATCAGTTTCTAGATTCTCTTATTAGTCAGCATCCAAACGGTTAACATATGGTTATCTAGGGCCACATCTAGAAGAAAAGGGTACATAGTATATGCAATGTGAAGGGGAAATCAAAACAGAATGAAGCAAATAATGAAACCATACTCAGTTGTGTTTAGTTGCTTTTCTCATTTCAAGGTGTTAATCCAGTGTTACTGAGAACATTCCTAGAATATTTCCCAGATGGAGACACAAATACACCAGTATTTCCTGCCTCTATGTATTTCCATTTGTTGTCCTTTGAGAAGTTCTTTTTAAACAGTCCCTCCAAGTGGCAGCATGTGTTGATTTCCAGTTTATTGTAGTGCTCGGTAGTTCAGCACCAGCTGTCAGAATTTTCAGTAGTCTCTGCTGTTTGCTGCAGAGCCTGTTCAAAGTCCAAGCCTCTGGAAGGATCCCCAGGAGGACTACAGCTGGGCCTGTTTGGATATCAAAGTCCAAATTAAAAATTTATGCCAGTGTTTGAAAAATATCTGACCAAAATCTTGGTATGGATTAAATCTCCCTTGCCATGCAAGCTTATCCAACTGGGGCTTGAGGATTTATTTTTAAAGTTAAGAGAGGACCAAATAGCTGCATAAACTGATCTGGGTCAGCTGTTTGTTAGCTGAATTATCACTGGTAATGAAACTTTCTAGACATCACAGGAAGGCTAAAAGAGTTGTGCCCTTCCTTCCTTCCTTCCTTCCTTCCTTCCTTCCTTCCTTCCTTCCTTCCTTCCTTCCTTCCTTCCTTCCTTCCTTCCTTCCTTCCTTCCTTCCTTCCTTCCTTCCTTCCTTCCTTCCTTCCTTCCTTCCTTCCTTCCTTCCTTCCTTCCTTCCTTCCTTCCTTCCTTCCTTCCTTCCTTCCTTCCTTCCTTCCTTCCTTCCTTCCTTCCTTCCTTCCTTCCTTCCTTCCTTCCTTCCTTCCTTCCTTCCTTCCTTCCTTCCTTCCTTCCTTCCTTCCTTCCTTCCTTCCTTCCTTCCTTCCTTCCTTCCTTCCTTCCTTCCTTCCTTCCTTCCTTCCTTCCTTCCTTCCTTCCTTCCTGCCTTCCTTCCTTCCTGCCTTCCTTCCTTCCTGCCTTCCTTCCTTCCTGCCTTCCTGCCTGCCTTCCTGCCTGCCTTCCTGCCTGCCTTCCTGCCTTCCTGCCTTCCTTCCTGCCTTCCTGCCTTCCTGCCTTCCTGCCTTCCTGCCTTCCTGCCTTCCTGCCTTCCTGCCTGCCTTCCTGCCTGCCTTCCTGCCTGCCTTCCTGCCTGCCTTCCTGCCTTCCTGCCTTCCTGCCTTCCTGCCTTCCTGCCTTCCTTCCTGCCTTCCTGCCTGCCTTCCTTCCTTCCTGCCTTCCTGCCTTCCTGCCTTCCTTCCTGCCTTCCTGCCTTCCTGCCTTCCTTCCTGCCTTCCTGCCTGCCTTCCTGCCTTCCTGCCTTCCTGCCTTCCTTCCTGCCTTCCTTCCTGCCTTCCTGCCTTCCTGCCTTCCTGCCTGCCTTCCTGCCTGCCTGCCTTCCTGCCTGCCTGCCTTCCTGCCTTCCTGCCTTCCTGCCTTCCTGCCTGCCTGCCTGCCTTCCTGCCTGCCTGCCTTCCTGCCTTCCTGCCTTCCTGCCTGCCTTCCTGCCTTCCTGCCTGCCTTCCTGCCTTCCTGCCTTCCTGCCTTCCTGCCTTCCTGCCTGCCTGCCTGCCTTCCTGCCTGCCTGCCTTCCTGCCTTCCTGCCTTCCTGCCTTCCTTCCTGCCTTCCTGCCTGCCTTCCTGCCTGCCTGCCTGCCTTCCTTCCTGCCTTCCTTCCTGCCTTCCTGCCTTCCTGCCTTCCTGCCTTCCTTCCTTCCTGCCTTCCTTCCTGCCTGCCTTCCTGCCTTCCTTCCTGCCTGCCTTCCTGCCTTCCTGCCTTCCTGCCTTCCTGCCTTCCTGCCTTCCTGCCTTCCTGCCTGCCTTCCTGCCTGCCTTCCTTCCTGCCTTCCTGCCTTCCCGCCTTCCTTCCTGCCTTCCCGCCTTCCTTCCTTCCTTCCTTCCTTCCTTCCTTCCTTCCTTCCTTCCTTCCTTCCTTCCTTCCTTCCTTCCTTCCTTCCTTCCTTCCTTCCTTCCTTCCTTCCTTCCTTCCTTCCTTCCTTCCTTCCTTCCTTCCTTCCTTCCTTCCTTCCTTCCTTCCTTCCTTCCTTCCTTCCTTCCTTCCTTCCTTCCTTCCTTCCTTCCTTCCTTCCTTCCTTCCTTCCTTCCTTCCTTCCTTCCTTCCTTCCTTCCTTCCTTCCTGCCTTCCTTCCTTCCTTCCTTCCTTCCTTCCTTCCTGCCTTCCTTCCTTCCTTCCTGCCTTCCTTCCTGCCTTCCTTCCTGCCTTCCTTCCTGCCTTCCTGCCTTCCTTCCTGCCTTCCTGCCTTCCTGCCTTCCTGCCTTCCTGCCTTCCTGCCTTCCTGCCTTCCTGCCTTCCTGCCTTCCTTCCTGCCTTCCTGCCTGCCTTCCTTCCTTCCTTCCTTCCTGCCTTCCTGCCTTCCTGCCTTCCTGCCTTCCTGCCTGCCTTCCTGCCTGCCTTCCTGCCTGCCTTCCTGCCTGCCTTCCTGCCTTCCTGCCTTCCTGCCTGCCTTCCTGCCTTCCTGCCTTCCTTCCTGCCTGCCTTCCTTCCTGCCTGCCTTCCTGCCTTCCTTCCTGCCTTCCTTCCTGCCTTCCTTCCTGCCTTCCTGCCTTCCTTCCTGCCTGCCTGCCTGCCTGCCTGCCTGCCTTCCTGCCTTCCTGCCTTCCTGCCTGCCTTCCTGCCTTCCTGCCTGCCTTCCTGCCTGCCTTCCTGCCTGCCTTCCTGCCTTCCTGCCTTCCTGCCTTCCTTCCTGCCTGCCTTCCTGCCTGCCTTCCTGCCTGCCTTCCTGCCTTCCTGCCTTCCTGCCTGCCTGCCTGCCTGACTGCCTTCCTGCCTTCCTTCATGCCTTCCTGCCTTCCTGCCTTCCTTCATGCCTTCCTGCCTTCCTGCCTTCCTGCCTTCCTTCCCTTCCTCCCTTTCTCCGTTCCTCCCGTCCTCCCTTCCTGCCTGACTGCCTTCTTTCATATTTTTTATTTTCCTTATTGGTTTCTCTTTTTCTTTTCCATTTTCTCCTTTCTTTCCCCACCTCTTCCCTTAAAACTTCTCTTCCTCCCTTCCCTGTACTTCTCTCTTTCATTTTAAATCAGAACTCACACCAAGCCAATTGTTCACAAGTTAGCATATAAGGATACCCATTTACAATGGGGGAAGCAAACTTTTGTACCTCCCAGAACTAGTTTTCAAACTGGGACATCAACAACGCATTAGCAAAAATATGTTGCTGGAACAATTTTTTGGTCCTGAGCTTCAGAGATGAACTGAAAACAGACACCTTTGCTTGCTCAGATACCTTTTTGTAATGACTCCTCAGTTCAGGGCTACAGGCAATGCTTAGCTAAACTGGTTGGGAAGTCTAAAGTGGCTGTAGAAGCACAGACACTGTGCTTGTTGATAATTAACTTGCTTGAATCTTCTTGAAATACATTGTTTAGTGTCACTCATGTATCTGGCTGACAGTTTTTTTACTAGAAGGCTGTAAGTTAAGGCAGGGGACACACATTTGTCTGTCAGACCTTACTATGTTGATTTTTTTTTCCCCTTCAGGAAGCTGAGCTCTGAATTAATACAATTATTTCACAGGGTCTTGGGTAAAGAATAAAATGTCTAAATTATCCCAGCTTGGTCTACATGGCAATAGTGGATCAGCAGAGTTAGTCTGGTTTGCATCTTTTCTGTAGAAAAAATTCCAGAAGTTTTTGGAGAGCAGATCCTTCACCCCAAAAGCCATAAGAAAACAGAATTCCCCAGACTTGGTTCTGCTCCATAAATCGTCCTTGTACTCTTCACATGAATGCCTTTTATTTGTTTTGATTATACCTCCCACTAAATATGTTTGCCACTCCCTGGTTCTTATGGTGAAAAAGAGAGCGATTGATTTCTATCCACCTCCTCCTCTGTGTCACCATGATTTTACAGATAAAAGAAGGAAGGGATTCAAGCCTGCCTGAGAATAGTATTTGCAGGCCAAATGTGGGGTTCAGACTAGACAAGCAGATACATCTGCCCTGAAGCTATGTCTAGAAACACCAAGCACTCTTTCTTACAGAATGAGAAAAGCATCCAGCCCAAGAAACTCACAGCCCCTTCTGTGTAGTCTTTGCCCAGGCCATGGAGGCTTTGCTGCTCCCGCAAGACATGCTTGTCCAACTCCTGCAGGGTGCATGAGAGCCAGGAAGTGCCAACATACTGGGGGTCTGCAGGGCTTTCTGGTCTCTAAAAAGGCCCCTTGAAGCATTTCACCCAGGGCAATGGAAGTTACTACAGAGAGGAGGAAAAGCCAGAAACATATGCAAAGAACAAGCAGCAACTCAAAGTCTGAGTCCCCTCAACAGCAATGTCATTCACAAGAGCACAGAGTCTCCAACTTGAGTCCTTAGTGAAGTGGACCAGAGAACAGGAGCACTACCACCCGCTCCCTCCTGTGACTGCAAACCAAACCTCCTGTGACCTGCCACTGCTGAACACCCCTGCACAGCCTCCAGCCACGCTTACAAATGTTGTTGGTAGGCCAGTAGTAAACAAGAGCATCCAGGTAGCTCCCTGCACGGCATGTATGTGCACTGCTTTGCATTGAGTCTAATGTCGCTCAGAACGCTCTTGCCGTGGCAGGTGAACCCCAACATACTCTGGTGGTTGACCTATTAGTGGAGGGTGAAAAGAGCAAAACAAGGGGTGGACTGGCATCTTGCCAAGAGCAAGTGGCTTGCTGTCAGCCTTGTGGTTCGTGGGGAAGTTTTTCAATTATTATTACTAATTTTTTACATAAGACAGGATGTGCTGTGCGTCTCTTCTTCCTGACCAGGCTCTCTAATGAGCACACAGACAGAGACATCCAGCACGCAGGCTGGTGACCCAAACCTGTGTGACAGAGAGGGTTCACAGCCCTTGGTTTGTGTGCTGTGCTCCTGCAGACACGTAAGGATGGCACCCCTGGGAAATGCTTTGTCTCTCACATGTCTCTGAGGAGCAGACCAGAACACAGCCAGTGTTTATGTTCCTTGCAGTCTGTCCCTGGGCCTCTGGGTATGCTGAGCCTGGGTGGATGCAGAGGGTTTTGCAGCTGGCCCATGCAGGCTGGGGTTGTCTGCCCTTCGTGCCCTTCAGCGGACCTGTCCCCAGCCCCAGTCAGCCACCATGAGTGACAGAGATGGTGGAAAGCCATCTCTCAGCTCTCTTGCAGACCTCTGATGAACTGAAAAGTGTGGGGGCTTTCCTTGTATTTCGTGACTGTGTTTTGGCTTTCTTGAGCCAGCTCCCCGTGATAAGAGATGGACTGCATTTAAATGTTTTATCTTGTTTTTTTGTCTTCCCAGGAGGGCAGACAGACTCTGGAGAGTAAAGATGGAGCAGGCTTTCAGAACTTTCTGCTAACTAGTAGTCTGTCCCTGTGAAGCCAATGCAACTTGCTTGCACTTTACAACATAAAGAGGTTTCTTCACATGACAATATTTTGTCACTCTATAGCATATATCCCTCCTCTCTTCCCTTCCCTTGGGGAAGGGGTTTATTCCTGTAATTTCCTTCCTTTTTTGTTCACTCTTTTTCACACAGCAGTGCACTTGAGGGGCCCATGCCTGGTGAATATCTGAGTAAATTGTTAGTTTCTATAGGGAGAGGTGGGGTTCAAGGACACAAGCCTAGTAGGGTCACTGTATAAATAATTTTTATGAGTTTATAAGAACACAGAGCAAGGCAGATGACAAAGATATTAAAAGGGGATGAACTGGGGAATTTGTTCCAGAGTAGCCTACAGGCATCAACAAGAGGTCCAGAAGTCATGAACTCCCATGAACTACTTCTTTCTTAGGACCGTCTTGTGTGACATTGGTAGGACCAGGAGTGCAGTGTCTTTTCTACAGAGGTTTAACTTAGCAGGAGAATGATGGCCACTGTGGACAAGATAAGTGTGATCATCTCTGTGCCCCCCACAAGTGGATTGTTTTGTCCCTACATTGCAAAACCCCTTCTTGTGATCAGAAGATCATGGCTGCAGCCCTGCAGTGTGGCTGGTGTAGATATGTGGCTGGTGTAGATATGTGAGTTTGCCTGCATGCCCAGCAGAGCCCAGAAGTGAATACAGCCATTTATCTTCTCTGTCTTTTCTACAGAGTTCCATAGTTATTGCAGATTTCCTTATTTATGCCTTCTTGCCCAAGCCCAGTGGAAGTCAGTTCCAAAATTCCCATTGTCAGCTCAGGCTGTTTACCACTGGTTCTGTAGCTTACCTCTCCTCATAGCTCTGTAGCCACGGCCCTGCAGTCTGCCACAGACGGAAAGAAAGCGTCATGAGGTGAGTCTATATATCCTAACTGTATAGGAGTGGACACGAGGGGAGAACAAATTCTTTCCTGCTTAAAAGAGGGCAGGTGGCTAAAACTGGGCACTAGCAAGAATGAGCTTATGAGGAAAAGAATGTAGAATATTTCTTACTGAAATAACTTCTGGCAACGAATAGGTGAAAAATAGGTTGAGTTTTCATTGGGGGAAGTTCTATCCTTGTTGGATTTCTTCAAGATATCTCTGCTCACCTTTCAGCATATCTTGGGGTTAGAGAATGCAGACAGCTTTTAATTATAAGACTTGAGATATCTCTCAATATTTTTATTATTCCTTCTGGTCTTATTCAGTCACTTCTAATTTTGCCTTTCGTGTGCACTATTTTGTGGTGCTTTACAAGAAAACCCAAGGTAGATAATCTATCCTCCACTGGAAGTCTGTCATCTTTCCCCACTTCAATCTATTTGGATGGAAGCCAGAGTGGGTTACATCAGTAATCGAAGATCCTAAATTGGGCAATTGATCAAAAACATGCTGGGACATCCATGTATTGCAACCTTCTCAGACCTACCATTTCATTCTCTTTGGGCCTGTCTCACAGTTCTTGAGAGAGACAAGTACAGCTCAGGAAAGGTATTGGGAAGGAGGGTAAGGCAATCTTTTCTTGAGTTTCTTAGCTTCTTATCTTAGCAATTTCCAAAAATGTATGTTCATTCTGCTTCCTCAGGTTTCCCAAGGGTTTTTTTTTTTTGGAAGTAGTAGATACTGTTCCTAAGCCAGGGGTATACTATGGAAAGATTAATCTTTTCTTGTGAGAGAGGATACATAATTCTGAATCACTTATTTTGGGATGCAGAAAAAAAATAAAAAACGAAAGAGTTGAATAAGAGAAAGTGTGCATGAGAGAGTAGGTTGTAGTAGTGCCCTAGGCAACCCAGTAGAGATCTAAGCACAAGGGCAGGCCACAGGAGAAATATAATTTTGGAAAATGTGGTAGGACCCAGAGTTGCAGCAATCTTTTTCCCCCTTACCCACTTATCCCACTGCTCTCCACCCATCCAGCAGCTATAGCTTCTCTTTCTCCATGGGAACAGTGGCAATCTTTTCTGGCATTGGAGTATGGCAAGCAGGAGCTCTTAGTCCTGTGTTTGCTTCAGGGTCTTGGGTAGAAGCATCTGGCAATTTATTCTTGGTCTGATTGTTGCTTCCTGAGAAAACTAAAAGGACTTTGCAGACAAAAGGGACCAATGTTCTTATAGCTACACACATCAGAGGAGACAAGAGTTATGTACCAGAGTTCAATGTACAAGACCACTTTTTGCAGTCATCCTACACCAGATGATTGTGTCTATTACTGATAAGACAGAGAATTTGCAAATACATGCATCCTGAGGTTTGACAAGCCAATAGGCTTGGCAGATGTGTGCACATCCTCACCTGTGAATCTTAGCTCAGCTCTCAAGTGTGACTGTGGAGGTACAGCACAGGCCAGATTCTGATCTCATTTACACCCATGCCAATGCACAGCAACTCCACTGATGCCAAAATGTGGGCCTAAAGGTCTGCCTGTGGCCTGAGCTGGAGTTTCATTTGTGCCCAGCATGAGAAGATGTTGCATTTAGACTGTTTCCTACAGGGGGCTCTGTGTGAAAAACCAGAATAATTAGACAATTGTGAACCAAAGCATAGGCAAAATCCTCAATTTTTTGAGCACTGGGATGATGTAGTAAATTTCTAACTATTCCTTTGTTGGTGGTTGGTTTTGTTTTGTTAACTCTGAAATATCCATAGTAAGGTTTTGCTGTGTCTCATGGTAGATGGGATGCTGTATTCAACATTTTCTCATGATGCTTTTGATCTGTATATTGTGGAATACACAGGACCATCATCAGAGGTGATAAGTCAGGTGGTATCCGGATCTCTTCTAAACATAAAGGAGAGTTTCTGTTTTTGCAACAAAGTGCCCAGTATCTGAGTTAGACTTTCATTTAGATCCTCAAGGTGTTAACTGCTCCAGCTTTGACTCACTTGGATCTTAGCAAAGTGGGTCAAAGAGACTTAATATAATGACATATTCCACAGCTATTGGTATCTTCCAGAATCTTCTGATTTGATCCCTTCAGTCTGGACTGAGATTGCAGATCTGCACAAGAGTTGCCTATGTGTAGACAGGAGCTCCAGCTTTGTAGTATTGAAGAAGGGACTGGACAAAGGAAAATGGAGAATGGAAGAAATGGGAGGAGTGTGGAGAAAAGTTTGAAAGCAAAATGAGGACAAGGAATAAGAAGACTTCTCAGGGTCAGACAAAATCTGATAAACTTTGACAAAAGCCTCAAGATACTTGGAGGTGTTTTCTAAACCTTCCAACCTTGCAACATTCTCCCATCATAGTCTGGAGGTGAAGTGATTTATGAATATACATACTTACACAGTTCTCTGTGATCATCTTGATAAGGCAAATATATCACCCAGCAGGAAGCTACACTACACACTAGTCTCCTTCCTGAGAGAGAAATTCACTGTTGTGGGCCCCAGCTATCCCTTTCTGACATACGCAGGGCATGCAGTTTAGTTCTTCATTAAAAAATGTCCCATCGAGATGTTTAAACATAGATCTCCCTGTAAGGGTGAATGCTTTGAATTGCCCTCCATCCAATTCCTCTCCATTTAATTGGTATAAAACAGCTTCCCCTTGGCTACTTCCTCCCTTGAAATTACATAAGTAGCCTCACTGGAAAGGCATAGGTAAATATTTCACACTGCACACCATGGATTAGGAGCACAGCTCCCATTAACCGGAGCTGGAATCACTTGGCTGTTTTTCCCCTCACACTGTGTTAGAAATGTACCCTACAGGATGGAGAGACTGGGCTCCCAAGTGCCACCTTATGAAGAAGGTGCGGAACACTTTCATTTAATACTGCATGTGTTTCCATTAGTATAGTCAATTGCTCTCTGTCCTCAGTTTTAAGACTCCCTGTTTGTCTCTATTACAGCTCTGTTTCCACATGCCTGCCAATCCTCCCTAGTCCTTCCATCTGAGCCTGCAAAGTTTTGATGATAATCATAACCACAGCATCTTGGCTTTCATTTGATTTAAAATTTGTGATTGCAATTATGGACTGAGCATTTCTGTGGGCTTACTGCTGCATAGGAAGGCTTTTGTGCTCCAGGTGTTGTCAGTTTGGTGTGGCAACTTAAGAGATGCCAATATAGCAGAGGCCTGACTGAGTATCCTGTAAACTGCAAATCTTGACTGCTAATTTGATTCAGAGTACCACAGCAACTCTCCATACTGGCACGAGTGCTTCATGGCAGAAAATATATGTATCTGTGTAAATACTAAGCAAAAAACCAGAAGACATTCATCACATATGTAAAAATAGATCTGTGGTTAGTATAGTGTACACTGTGGTCTGTTAATACTCTGGTATACGGTGTCTGTGCTGCTTGCATGGCTGTGATGTATCCACTTGTGAGATACCAGCATTCCTCCTTTACAGTTCTGTTGAATGATGCCACTACACTTTGTCTTTACTACACTCTTCCTTGCCTAGAAAATTTATGAAGAAAATGGCCTGTTCCAAGTAGTCTGTGCAGGTGAGGTCGTGTCATGGCAGCTAGTAAGAAACTTAAATTTACACTTGTGAAAAAGTGGACGTTATTTGAAAAATCTAATTCCAAATTTTAACAGTCAAAAAAAGTAAAACTTCATTTTTATGTAACATTATTAAAATAAAAAATACACATTGAAGAGTTGTACTCTAAAATGTAAAATTCTACAATGGCTTAAATAGCCTTAGCACTTTGCTTTACATATTGAGCTCATACAGAAATCATAGATTATACTTAATGTTTGTATGAAGGTATGAAGGGAAAAAAAATAATCAAAATTAGAGAAAACATCATAAAAATATTTTACTTAAACAGTGTGATGTTTTTCAGCTTTATCAAACAGCAACCGTGAGTTGCTGTTTTTTTCTCACAAAATTGCACTGAAATAAGTGTGCTCTTCAAAGATGTTTTGATTTTTTAAGTGAGATTCCTTAACAGGAATGTCTATTAGTTATTTTCACCAGCTTGATCCTGCTATGAAATTCTATATATGAACCACTTTCAACACAAAAATCTTTGCTACCTCCTTGCTGATCTGTCTTTTGTTTTGAGTTCTTTGCTAATAAGTAATGAAAATGTTACAGCCTTACAGCTTGTTTTGTGGTTGCAATTACGTAATCATTATTAATGAAGCAACAATGTCAAAACTGTGTGAAACCGAACTCACATTTAAGCACTTACAATAAACAGATATAAAACAACAGATGTCTCAGTTTTTGTTCTCCAATGATTTCATCCCTTGTTAAAAATAAATGTCTGGTTTAAAAAAGAAAAGGGCTTTTCTCAACTCTAACAAATTAATTGAATCCAGAGCCTGGTAATACAACCAAAGAGCTCTCTTTTTCTTTTTCTTTCCTTTCCAAAATTTGTTTGTGAGGGTATTGTTATTCAGTAAGTGATAAATTCACTTCAAAACAATCCAGAAATCTAGTAAGTCAGTAGTGTAATGGTCATCTGTCCCAGCTGAAGTGTTAGCCCCTGATAGCAATCAGAGATGTAGCCAAAATGCTAGGCTTGCCTCATGACTTGAACACCCTGAAAAGGTTTTATGACAGAGATGGTTTCTGTCCCTGGGTTTGGTTCAGACAGTTGATACTGGTTAGTCACAAATGGTTCAGGTTTCAGACAGAATTTGTCAGTAGGTGCAGGGAGGTCTCTAGATCTGGGGAACCTCAGAAAACCAACATTCCGTTTTATGTAAACATCAAAAGTCCAGATGCTTATTTGAACCATCCACATCTGTCGAGTCTGCAAAACTGGCTGGATATTTAGCTGGGATAGGTTTCCCTGGAAGATTTCATAGACTTCATAGCTGAACTTGTGGCCAGAAATACCAGAGCTTCTTTTGGTATTTAAGTACTTTTTATTCCAGTGCTAAATAGGAATGTGCTGTATTTTATGAACGGGTAAGATATGCAAAAATTTAAAAACTTTGCAAAATCCAGATCTAGTGAACACTATGAACAAAATACTTATTATGAAATGAAATCTCTAGTAGCTATTTTTGAAGAAAAGCAAAAGTATATTAGAATTTGGATAATTTTTTATTTATCTGAAGAAGAAAATTCAATTTACTCTTTCCCACCTTAAAATCTTTGATAAATTATTCTTTGCAGAAAAAAAAAAAAAAATCTAGAAAAAACACATTAGTTTTAAGTTTTTATTCTTGAAATGTATAGTTCAAATTTAAGATTTGGAGAATACTTTTTTTCACCAGTCCCTCTGGCCCTGGAACAAGTGCAAAACAACTGTCTTTGCACTTTATTGCAAATCTTGCACAATTTTAAACACACAAACTGAGGTTCTTGCAAATTGCATTCTGAAAATATAGCCCATTTATGCTTACAGCACTATAAGCAATGACAAGATGTTTAGAACAATCTGTTTTCTCAAATTAGATTAACATCATGGAGAAGCACAATCTGCTCGTTGACACTGAAGGTACAAAAAAAAAAACCCCAGTGTTTTGTGTCCTCCTTCAGGACACTGCTTTGGCAATAGGCATTCACTGTCTATGTCATCATGAATGATGTGGTGCACTTTTAGAGCTGCTGTTCTTTAGAAGAGACATCAGGCTCCAAACAGCTCTGCTGATAATCAAGCAGTAAAAATACAGGCAGCAGTTGTGGGTCCTTGTCAGCATTGTTCTCTCTGGTCACACAACACAGTGCATTCAATCCACTTTTAAAGGTGATGGGTGAAAAACTACCTACTACATTTGTCTGCACTAAACTAGCAGTGTAAGTTTAATGAGCCTTAAGTCGCTACCAAAAACAATGACAGAAATCTTCACCAGTACAAAAGATTTGCGAAGAGCTAACACAACATTTTTGTGCCTAGTGCTCTTGAACCTGTACTGGAGAAATACAAACTTTCCTACCATAGGTGAAAGTAACAAAAAGATTCATCTTTTGTGCAGACATTATTACAATCATATCAAGTTTCTGCATAGTATAAGTACTTCCACATTCTCCCAGAAACTACCAATTAAACTTTCTTCTAAATTTATTTATTGCACACTTTGCTCTGCAAAGCACAATTTTTATTATCTGAGAGAGCAAACCCAAACCCCAGGAAACTGAAACTGAGAGTGACCTATGATTTTAACCTTCAATCATCATGAACATACGTGACAGTTTTGTTTTGCTGGGTTTTGCACATTATAATTGTATTTACAAAGAAATTCCTTGAAAGCATGTGTTGTGTTGAACGGCTGTATGCAAACAACTTTGGAACTAGAGAACTTTGATCTTTGACTTACAGACTGCAGGGCAAAGGTTAAAATCATGAGCTTTGTTGTCCTGTTGGCAGCAGTTCCTTCTGAAGCTTCCTGCTTCTAGTGAAAGTGATACACAGTTCTTTATACAAATCTCAGTCTTTGGTTGTGTTTGTAAAGGAAAAAAAAAAATTAATCCTGTAACTTTTAGTATTTGATCATCCTTCTTAGATTATATGAACAAGAATCTTACTGTTCTTGAATATATACATATACATATACATATACATATACATATACATATACATATACATATACATATACATATACATATACATATACATATATATATATATATATATATGTAGAAGTGAAAATGGAGCTATTCTCAAAAGACTTATTTGTATGCATAGGTAATGTGCAGAGAGAGAAACTCACCAGCTATTTGCAGATTTACATAACGCAATTTGGTTGTTGTGCAGGCAACTACTTATTTGTGCAAGATGAAAGCCCTATATAATAATCCAGGTTAGAAAAAACTGATCTTAAGAGATTTTGTTAAATACTTAGACACTGTCATTCCAATGGGTTGTAGACATTTCATAACAACTCTACTGAAATGAGACAAAAAATAAAAGGGCTCTTGTAGCTGTGATAGGAATCCACTGTGTGAGACTTTGCACTGCCACAAACAATATTTATATTGCCTTTTACATAAAAAATAATTAAGTGTGCCAAAAGAATTTACTGAAATCTTGTAATATCAGGAATTTTGAGTGCCCTGGCAGAGTGGAAACTTCACAGTTACTCAGACCATAAGGCTGGGATATTTTCTTATCCCCAAGCAAAGCCATGAACAGCATCTACTTCTTAAGATGGTGTGGCAGACCTTGCAGACTGAGACACAGAGCAACAATCAGTGGTATGAGATTCTTTGCAATTAATTGGCAGAAATCTTGTTTACATGCCACTAAAATATTACAGCTGTTTCATACAATGGGTAATAAATGAACAGGACAAAACAAATGAGTGGAGCAGTCTTGTCCTGCTCCACCCAAACCCCTGGTATTAATTATCTAGTCTCTTGCAGCATGTCAGTCCCATTAACTTCAGCTTCGGATTCTTGTGTGCAAGTCTTTTAGACCCAAGCAAACATACTGGTGACATAAGCAACAGCCAAACAAATAACTAGAGTGTAATTTTCTGAAAAGTTGTGAGTAATCAAAGCTTCCTTACAATCTCTAATTTACTCCATCTCTGTAGTTCTGATACCTTCTCAGTCACACAAGGCTGTTCCACACCTTTCTTTTCCTTCAGCACAGAATGTTGCAAACACTAAATGCCAAAATGTGGCATGACCTGTATCCCATTACAACTATTTTCTAGCAAGTTTTGGCTACTGTTTTACTGCTGAATTTAATCTATATGCATACATGGCAAATACAACATTCTTCACTGGTTCTGGATTTGCTGTGTATTTTCCAGCATGTATTTTCTCATTGTGATAGCTGGGTGCCTCTCACAGGAGCCCCAGGTTGTAGAAAACCCTTGTTTACACAAAGCTCAAATGGAAAAAATCCAAGCTGCCTTCTAAACACTTTAAAATAGCACTTTCTAATGCTTCCTATGGGTGATGTTGACACATTTACTATGTTGATTTAAAGGGTAGAGGGAACACAGTTCTTCCTGACACCCTAAATGTGAAGTTAGTGGCCCACCCTGCCACTGGAGCCACACTGAAATGGCTGCTAGCAGATCTCAAGTGCCAGGTACATAAAAGTGAGCAAACAGGCAGACGGTGAACTCTGCATTTGTGAGGAAAACCTTTTAAGTCACCTCTCTTTTCTGTCCCTCTAGGATGGAGTCACAGTCAATATGAAACGCTGATCCTGCAGTTCCTGAGATACTTGGTTCAACAGTTCCTGAACTTTCTGTGAACCATTTTACCCCAGGTTTGCTGAACCAAAACACGATCTAAAGATTTCCTTCATTTCTTTACCCCATCCTTCATTCACTGTTTTTTTGTTGGAAATAATCTGACTGTAAAGCTTTGTCAGTCTTCAGAAGTTCTAATTTCTCAATCACCTGGTCTGACATGATCCTGATTTTCTTCAATATTTTGTCTTCTACCCCAGGGAAATTTATGTCTGGTCCTGGCATTTGTCTCCCATCTTCCTTTGTGAACACAGTGGGGAAGAATTAATTTAATTTCTCTCTTTCTCTCTCTCTCCCTCTCTTTCTCTCTCCCTTTCCCTTCCACAGTGAAGTCTTCTTCTGTCAATAAATTACTCCTGCCAGATTTTGGAGGCCACCTATCTCTTCTTTCTTTCATGCCTGTATTTTTATGGGTGTGTTGTTTGTTTCCTTTTTGTGTGGGTTTTTTCTGTGTGTTGTTTTATTTTGTTTCTGTGTATGTTTTGTTTTGGTTCATTGGTTAGTTTTTAAAGTGTTATTAATCTTTATATAAATAGCAAGATATTTTCCATTCTTCTGATGTAATTTTTTAATTTAGTTTTCCTTCCTCCATTATTTCCATTCCTTTCCACTCCTTCCAGTCCTTTCTATAGTCCACCCTGGACTTGATCTTTTAAATTTTTCACATGCCCTTTCTTCATCTTTGATTAGTTTTTCATTTCCTTGTTCTTTATTAGGTGTTGGCAACTCAGTACTGTAGGTGGCATTTTTGTTTTTTTCTCTCCCTTCCCTCATCCCTAGTCCATGCTGAACCACAGCCCAGAATGATGTCAGGAGAGCATTTAGACACCTTTCCAAGATTTGATACTGACCACTCAGCTCATTAAAGGTCTTACAATATATTTTGCAAGAATGGGTGCATTAACCCCTGCATTCTGGACCAATTCCAAATGCAATGATTACTTACTGCCTACCCAGACTCCCCTTACAGTTTCAGTGGGATAGATTAATCTTTACTTGACCTGTAGCACAGCATTACTATCAGTGTGTACCACTTTTCACACCAAAGGTGGCAGAAGGGAGGCGATTTTTCTGTTACCAGAGCTTCTTTTTAATTTCACAGTGCAAACAATTTTGAAAGGAAGCACTGCTTTTCCTTCTTATTCCATTTTCTCTTCCAGTAATTTGTAGACAGAATTCTTGCATAGTCAGTGTTCAGCCTGCAGGCAGTACTACCTTCCTCCTTTTCTTCTTCATCCCCACATATGCTGCTTAAAAGTGACACACACCACCCCTCTTTTCTTCTCTTTTACACTCTTATCCAGTTCAGGTGATGTTCAGGTCAGACTGTTTACATCCACTACAGCAAAATTAGCTTCAGACAGCAATTCTTGCAGTGGCCTCCAGTTACATGTATTTAAAAGGAACTGCAATCTTCATAGAAAGGACTAAACTTAAAAGATTCATCCCATGATTTCATGCATCAAGCAAGTGCTTGCAGAGGTGAGGGAAAAGTAGAAAAATGAAGCACACTGGGTGGTAAAGCTTGTGTTGTCAGTCTATACAGTATAAATGGAAGCATCAAGCGGTTTCCTCAGAATAGGTGTTTAAAAAAGGCTTTGTGAGTGACAAGAACCAGAGGGAAAACACTTTTAGGAGTGCTGAAAGCATCCCTAGAGGCTGAGAGTGAACTAATAAGGAAGAAGTTATTTAGGTTCAACTCCCATGACTGGTTTGTGACCTTTATGCACTTCTTTATTGTTCTAAAGTAAATGGACAAAAGTCTTCCTTTCTGAGTTGCTATTGTTACTAACAGCCACATTCTGCCCACATGGCTCCCACCATGATCTGACTGGACTGTAATAGTTGACTGACCCCAGATGAAGAAGTCTTCTATTAGAAATTCCTGGACTTCCTTTTCACTTGATTCCACAGTGTAGCATTTTAACTTTGAGATATTGAAAATGAACAAACTTCATATTATTTCCCCTCCTCTTTTCCTTTTTCTAACCTTCCTGAACACAAGACCTGCTTGTCTGTCCCAGCATTATCTAAAGAATACAAGGCCTTTACCTGACCATTATTCATGGACATTCATTTTTCATCAGTGTTTTCTCCCCTGAACTTTTATTACCTATTTCTCTATTTTCCAGCTGCTTGCATATCTTCCTTCCCTTCCCACACCTTCCCTTCCCTTCCCGCACCTTCCCTTCCCTTTCACCAGGATTGAAGGTCTGTTTTACAGTATCTTATTTTCTGTTTGGAGTAATTGTTTACATAATCCATGGTGTGATCAGATGTTTCTTTAATGCATTCTGAATTGCTTGGCTTATTTTACATAGTGAAGGATCATGCTATGTTATGTCTCATCACGTTGTTAGTGAACATAACACAGTACTGGAAATGAAACATGACAGTTAAATGGCAAAAACCAAGTACTTATTTTTAAATTAAGAATACACTATCAACTTAATTAACATCTCTCAGCACTTTCCAGGTTTTATTTACAAACATGCTGGGCCAAATTCTTTGCTCGGTTGTAACCATGCAAACATCCATTGTATATGTCTGAGAGTTATTTTTCTGCTGTGTTTGCACTTCATTTTTATAGTGAATGTCAGCTATATTCCTTTCCGAGGTGTAATGACAGAAGATGAAATGTGATTAAGATGGGGATTGAGCAAGAAGCATATTGAAGGCATCGGTGTGAGGCATATGACTGCAAGCAATGAAGGCAGAAAATGTAGTTGAAAACAAGGCTGAAAGACTCAACCCAGTCTCCTGAGTTAGGGAATTTATGAATGAAAATTATATGTCTGAAAAAAAAGGAGGAAGAAATTGATATAATAAAGGGACTCTTCCCTGGCAGCCGTTCTCATGCATGCAGCCTTTATGCAGTGGAAGCGACTTCTCTGGCTGACCTTGGCTATGCTTTTATGATTATTTTGAAGAAGGAGGACCTCTGAGCCAATGCTCACCAGGCTCAGAAGAACCTTTTTCAAAGAGGCCACACTATTGCAAGATAAATCTTACTGAAAGGCAAGGGGACATAGACTGTGGTGTCATTGAGGTGTGTCTGAGAAAAGTTAACCTTGTTAACCTGAAAATCAAGGCCATCACCTGGCCCTGGTGAGATTGCATATCTGTGTATGTGTATGTGTATGTGTGGCAGTGGGTGTTGCTATTTATCTTCATCTACCAGCATCTGTGAATCTTGTCCTGTCTTGTCAATTTCTTTTCTGAAGGTTCACACTGCCCTGCCTCTGAACAAACCAAATCCTGGGAGACAGCCCTTCACTGTTGTTCTTTGTCAAATATAGAGTCCTCTGGGAAAAGGATGCAATAAACCCTCAGAAAATCTTGAAGATGGAGTATTGGTACATGCTTCATATCATGAGACGTATGTATTTATAACAACTTGAAAACATAGTGAAAGGGTGTTAGAACTCTTTACACCGTCCTCACCTCCCCTACCTCTTCTTAAAAGCACATTAAAAATGCAGCCATTCTTTCAGAAGGGCCCTGTCAAGGGGGTGGCTTTTTTGAAACTTATGCTTTCTATAGTTTATAACATATTAATAAAGGATTTTAGGTTAAGTGATTTCCTGGAGAGAAACTGTTAAAAGAAGCAGAGAGAAAGGTTCTGATAAATGCAAAATTTCTATGTACACTACATTTAACATCTCCTAAGAAAATGTAAAACACAGCCCTTCACAAGGAAGGGCAGTTAAACAGTAAGGCAAGTAAAAATGCTTTCAGAAAAGTTTGATCTTAGCCATTGTTTTAATTAATTAAAGAAAATGAAGTAATTACTTTTTAAAAAGGAGCATGCATAAGCACATTACCAGCTGAAGTACACGTGGTATGAGTACTTCTAACTTTTTCAAGAAAGTAGGCAGGATTTAACTGGGTGGTTTTTTCTTTTGAAACACTTCAGGTCTGTTTTTATAATAGATTCAAAACTCTCAGAGGCTATCTTGTTGTATGACAGGAGTTTACAGCATTAGTTTCACCAGACAAGGACTGGTGGAGTAAAATTAGTCATGTATGTAAATTATAATCATGCTGAATATTTGTATGTGCTCATTTAGCCATTTTAACAGTGTGTGATGTTATCCTCTCTGCAGGACTAATAAGCATTAGCCATAATGAGGTCAGTCAGTCAGTCAGGCATTATCATGGGATTTAATTGGGACACTGGTCTCTGCTGAAGTGAAAATTAATAACTTTTGTCAATGTTCTGGCGAAATGTTCTGTCTTATTAAACTATGAGGGTCAATTAGAAAGCATTATGTAATAAAGTCCCCAGCAGCAGAACTCAAATTGAGTTATACTACAGTCATTATTCCAGGACGATTGCATTTGAAAATGGAAAACCAGCATGCCATATGGAGGGCGCAGGTTATATTTACAAGCATTGCATGTTAAAGCTTCGGCAAGAAGGAAACAATTAAATGTAATGCTGAAATAAATCAAAGCACTGAAAGTGCCATGTTGTGCCAGGCGCTTAATATAGCCAGCATACCCCTAGATGCGGCTAGGCAAAATGGCACCTGTTTATAAGCCTTGTTTGGGTTCTGTCAGACAACGTCCTCCCTCTGGATTGCTTCGATGATTCAAAGTCTGGGGCACACCTGGAAGGCTCAGCCAGGCACGTTGACTCATATAAATAACAGTTTATTGTATGGCTATTAAGACCAGAGATTGCGTTTATTAAAGTGCAGTTATCATGATACATCAAATTAAAGAACTTTTAAAGCATGTTTAACGGCCTCTGATATTCCCTGTTCAGTCATGTTTTACAGTACTTTAAATGGGGGAAATACAAAGACTCTGTCAGCTCTAGTGTCTAAAGTCAATGCCAGCAAAGGTGTAGAGAGGCCAAGAGGGAGGCAAGTAGGTTTTGTAGGGACAGTGATGACATCAGAGGAGTGCACAGTTGGTCACTTTACTATTTCTAAGGATTCCTTCTTACCAAAAAAATTAGTAGTATCTTATTCTTTTCCCCCAGAATTCACATTCAAAACAGAGTTTTGAAATTAGTAGTATCTTATTCTTTTCCCCCAGAATTCACATTCAAAACAGAGTTGGAAGTAAATAGGACCACATAGTCATAGAATTGTTATTGTTGGGAAAGACCTCTGAGATCACTGACTTCTGGTAACCTAACACTGCCATGTTCATGACTAAACCATTTCCCCAAGTGCCATATGCCTTTTGAACACTTCCAGGGATAGTGATTCCATCACTTTCCTAGGTAGCCCGTTCCAGTGCCCAGCCACCCTGTCAGTGAAGAAATTTTCCATGTAGATAACCTAAACCTGACCAGGTGCAAGCTAAGGTGTTGGAGTCCTCACACATTGAAGTGGAGAAGGGTTGCTCGTCCTTTGCTGTCACACAAATGACGCACTCCCCATGAGGTCATGCCAAAGCTGTGCCTTGCTTGGTGACAGTGGCCTGTGGGCCCCAGATGCCTTCTGCAGGGGGAGGACACATGCTACAGCTGGAGAGCACACCACCAGGCAGGGTGTGTGTCCTTCCGTGGCTCCTGCCTGAATTTCTGTTTCTGTATGGCAGAGCTATCTGCATGGTGCAACTCCAAGACTCAGCAGAGCTCTGAAAATTCACTCAGAATCAGCCCTGCCAACCCAGAGGGCTCATGGCCTTCTCCTCTCCTGCCAAACCAGAGCAAGCTGGGATCTCCAAAAATGGGTCTTCCAGGAGTTGAGGACCTCCCACTTGCTCTCTCACTGCAGGAAACTGCAAGCCTCCCTGCAGAGAGACGTTGTGCTGGAGAGCCATCCCCAATCTGTGGGGACATGTTCCAATTATTATTCACAGATGTGAGCATGATTTTCTAAAGTACTCATTGTTTGGCCTAGCACAGCTGCCAGAGACAGGCACAGCATATCTTGCCCTGGATTTTACAGAGCAGTGGAAGAATTGTTCAAGGGCTGTATGTTTCTGGGAGCTATAGTCCTGAGGGTGAGTTCTGATCCCAGATTCTGATGCTTCAGAAAGGGCAATACCGTCCTCACTGGGAAGATGTTTTTTGGTTTTTTTTTTCCATCTGCAACTTTCTAATCCCACTGGATTTTACCTGATTATTGCTGACAGTGCGGGCTAGGTTAATTTTTACTGCAGGATTTGAATAAGCTGAACTGAAGTTCTGTTTCATTTAGAACTGTTCAATTACAGCCAAGCATGTGATTTCCAACTTAGCTGTAAACTGACATGCAGAATCAGGCATGATTTTTCCCTTTCTCATTCCAATTTGATGACAGCACGGCTTACGTTGACTGTTTTGGTGTTGCTTCTGATTTACACTGGTGTGAGAAGAGATACAGGCTTGTTAGCAACCCGTCCCTCATGGAGTGAGAACATTTTGCAACTTAGCTCAGAGCAGCTGAGAATGTCAATACATTTGATAAGCATTTATGAACAGAGCCTCAGTGCTACCCTCAGGAGATCTTCTATGGTGGAGAAAGGTCATCAGCTAGACCATTAAAGAAGCACTACTAAGTTTAGATACTTTATTTTTCATTGCCCAGCTTCACATCCTAGAGTGTGAAAAAAATTGGGCATCTCTTCAGCTCTCTTCCTGATGATGGTCAAGGCTGCTGAAAACCCCTCTGTCACAGTCCCAGTGTACTGGTGAATGTCCCTGACAGACAGGTTGTCTCCTGAAGGGGACTTGTTCTGGTAAGACTGGTCCCAGCATGTAGAGCTGGCCATATGCAGTTCTGTGCCTGAACCACAAGACTGTGCTTTCTTCCCTTCAGATACCGTAGGATAGCCTGTCAGCTTTTCTGTCTCTTTAGCCCATTGTAAATCACCTTATCTCTGATTTTCTTTCCTGGATGGGAATAACATATGCAGAAAGTTTCTGTTTCTGGCAGGCATATTTGTGTGTTTTATGTTAGACTCACATCTGCGCATATGCGCACACAAACATGCATACACACACATCCATATATATCTCTACACCCACAGATACATCTGCCTTTGTGCTCACTTGTGGAGCACCACCCAGATGCAGTGGTTCCAGTTTGCCTTTTGAAAGCAAATTAGTGTTTATTATTGTAAGCATTTTCAACATAGGGAATACTTTAAGGACAACAGCCCCGCTAATTACTTTCAAATGGTGAATATCAACATTTTCACAGTGGTGCAGCATAGGCTGCATGGATGCATGGATGCAAATGCCCTCAGCTTCAACATAGATAAGTGCACATTCATTCACAGACAAACAGACATACATCTGGCTTCACCTCCCCACTGGAAAACCCACAGACATGTCCAAGGAAGCTCCTATATGATTTTCAAGTGCACAGGACATCAGAACTTTTAGCTTCTCTCTGTGTTTTCCCCACCCTTTTTTAAAATTTTTTTTATTTATTTTTTTATTTCCATGAGAATAGTGTCAGGCGCTTTTGTTGTTGTTGGAAAGATTAAGTAGTTGGAAAAGTGCTGATTCTCTCTAGTCATTTTACACCTACAGCGTTTAGGAGACCTTAACACAAAACAGTGCCAGGTCTCAGTGCTGGGCTGCCTGCTTCATTCTTTGGCAAAATGATAATATTTTGGCAGAAGTGCCCTATGTTAACAAAGAAAAGTTTGATTAATCAGCAGGAGGGAAGACTTGGGAGAAAAGGCAGTGGGAAACAGAGACAGTAAGAGACAGACATATTCTAAAAAGCCTAATCAGTTTTAAAACAGCTTTAAAAAGGAATAAAAATTCTTAAATCTCTTTGATGATATTCAAAGAGCCTTTTTTAATATATGAGAAGGCACATTCTAAATTCTTAACACTGCTAGTGTCACCAGTCCTTTTTTCCACTAAACCATTTTAATTCCATAATTTAGAAGGTCTTGAAAAGTAGCAGGATCAAACTGCAGTGTAATTGGATACACTGTGCACTTCCAGTGTGAATTTGGGTCCCTGGTAAGCACAGGAGATTTCTTTCTTTCTTCTAAGATCACATAGAGTGTACTCATTTGAAAGGAGAGAGATGCAGCAGCAAAGTCAGCTTTTTATAAGGTGGATTAGCTAAGTGAGCTGCTGGAAAACACTTGGCCATTTATTTGGCACTGACGGCTTCTTTGTGATTGGAGGGAACACTATCGACAGGGAAATCAATGTGGGTTTAGTGAAGAACTGAGTGATCAGGGAGCAAAGAAGCCATCAGACGGAGTGGTAGCCCTCTGCACTTCCTTCAGAAACAAAAGGGTCCAGACATTTTAGTTCCTTCTACTGCTCTTCCCTGCTTTTCACAACCAATATAAAATGTGTCTTTATGCTCAATTATTAGCTCTGCTGATCTGAGCACTGTAGTAAGTGCAGCTTTGGATGTGGTCTGTTTCTGAGAAACTGGGTACAATTGCAAGCCTGGGGTCCTACAGGGAAAGACAGAAGGCAACAAAGACAGAGAGTGGGAGAAGAGAAACATCTGAACATCTGCTGGAAAATCCTAACTGGCTTGTTCAGCTGAGTTCAGCAAGAGCAACAGCAGAGGAGTTGGCAGGTGTCGCCACACTGTAGATGGAAATCATTGCAGATGATCTCAAGATATAAATAAGAATGTTCTGGACATTCCCTATATCTCCTTCCCTCCAGACTATTTTTACTTCCCAGTGACAGCAACTTTATTGTGTTAGCTAGTTATCTAACTTTTAGATAGGTAGCTCTGGGGAGGTATTAAAATAACTAGGGGCAGGCTGTGTAGGCAAGCAAATAGCTGCATGTAACAAAAGTGCCCTATCACAGTGTGCTGTTTTCTTTAAAATTACTCTGGGGGCAAAAAGTAACAGAAACTACCAGTCTTCCCTTCAGGAGTGCAAATACTCACCTCACAGATAAACTTGTTTAGGATCAGGGGAAGGAGAAGAGTTAATAACACTGCATCCTTTTTCTCCAGATTTTGTACAATATAAAAATACTAGCTTTATCTTTGCTAAGTGTTCCTCTCTCTCTCTCCCCCTCCTTCTCTCTCTCACTCTCTCTCTCTCACTTTCTCTCTCTCTCACCCTCTCTCTCTCTCCTTTCTCCTCTCTCTGATTCATTCTGATTGTACATATTTGTTCATCTCTGTCTCAGGCACTAAGTGTCCCTGTCATTATAATATAAAAGGATTTCACACATATATACCTAATTTTGAAGAGAATCTTTTAACTTATCCATTCATTTTCCCTAAACGTACACTATTCTTGGCAGAAACTTTCAAATCTAATCAGTCAGCAGCACTAGTCAGGGCTTTTCACCATTTGCTCAGCAGTTCGCAGGTATGTTGGCTTCACAGACTTTCCCACTGTACCATCTCTGTTCCACAGCCTAGCCGACAGGCTCTGGACAGCAGGACAGCTAGATCCAATAAATCTGAGACCTGTCTAGGTGCTTCATTTATCAAGAGGCCTAATTTACCCAGGCCCTTTAGACTAATTGCAGATTTGTAAAAAATGCTGATAATGTAGAACAGTGCATTGTGAATGTCCCTTGCCATATTTCTGCTAATGTGTTTCATCTGGAGTACATAAAGAGACAGGGATGCTGATTTTAGACACAGCACTTTGGGGCTAATCCAGTTAAATGATTATCCCTAAAAATCTGCAGTGATGTCATTTTCCCTATAGAACTATGCCAGTTGCCTTGTTTGCTTTATTGTGAGAAGTATGTGATCCTGGGCTTTAGAAATTCCCTCTGTATTTTTGTTCTGTTGCACTGTAACTCTCTCATCCCATTCTCCCATCTACCCATCCCTTCTTGTGTACAATAACCATGTTGACAGAAGCTTTGGCTTGGACTGTTGGCTTTTGGGTGTACACATATAAGGAAGAGGTACACCCCTTTGTTTGATACATGCAGATATATGAAGGTATCCGCTTTGTTTTTCTCAAAGTACAATTTCTGTTTTCATTCTCCTAATTTCTCTGTTTCCTCCAGAGACTACTATTCCACTGTGTTTTGGTCACTTTTACTACCAACAGTTTGCTTATATTTGGCCCCTTCTTCCACACTTTGCTCCAAGATTCATTGCCACAACTTTTTTCTAAGCTTCTCATCTTCTTATCCATCTTCTATAATGCCAAAATATTGCTCCACAGATTTGCAGCAAACTCAGCTTCTATATTCTTTCTCAGGTATCCTCTCCCTTTCCTTTGGTCCTGTAATTCCTTTGTGCTTTTGTCTGTGTCCCAGGGAACTCCACTGGGCACGCTCTGACTCTCTCTTTTTGTGAGAAGAATCTAAATTTTGTTTTGAAAAATCTCTATCATGTAACCAATACAGTGCACCCATTGATCCAGGGGCTAGATGACTTACAATGCAAAACACCAACAAATAACACTATAGTAATAATTATCATCATTATTATTATTATAACTTTAAAAGACAGTTTCTATAAAGCATCCACACAATTTTTACTGATAGATGAGGGCAGCAGCTAGGCAGTTCCAAGTATGCTTCACTACTCCATTGATATGTTAAACCTAATTTTTGCAGTGTGGATTTTGAGGGGAATAAGGCTGGAATAAGGCAGCCTCAGGAATTTGGCACTATAAATATTACAAAGCTGTTAGAGACAAACTTATAATATGCGTTTATCTGGCACCTGATCCTTCATAAGCCTTTCATGCAGGTAGAGGAAAGTAATAAGGATGTCTGTCAGGTATCCCAGCAAGGCTGTATGTGACCTATCTGTGTTCAGCAAGCAGAGGCAACCAATTCCCACTGCTATGATATTAACAAGGAGCCTGCTTTAAAAGTTTTCTCTTGTTTTTTTTTCTGATACCCTTCAAATATAACCTAAGAGTGCAATGAAATTAGTATATGATGAGATAAACCGTGTCCAAGCAAGGCAGGTGGATTGTCAGAGTAGAACACAGAGGCACCTTTTAGGCCAAATAATGAAAGTGGCTGTTTGCTCTCAGGAGGGGAAGATCCTCTCCCAGAGAAGTCCCTAACATTTGAAGACTGTCAGCTAAGGACCAGTCAGGGCTCTCTGCAAAGATCCTAGGTAAGTTTTCCTCTTACTATGTCTTTTCTAGTACTTTAGAGCATCCTTAAATATTCTTATGCAATCATGCTGCAGAATCGAGTAAATCAGCAGGATTCTTAACTAGGAACTGTGAAAGAAGCATAGTCAGAGGCATAATTTCCATAAATAAACATTAAGCTCCCCCAAAAATCCTTCTAGCCAAAAGTTCAGCACTGTAGTCATTAAGTTGATGCATCAATATGCACCCTATGTAGCATGATCCCAAGATGGGTGTCAGGCCATATGTATGCACATGCACATAGTGAGAAGCTCAAATGTCTCATTACTGTTACAGAGGTGAATGGGAATTATATTAGAAATGTCTCCCCTCTCCAAAAACTGCCCTTGTAGCTGTGTAATCTGGATAATCTCAACTTCTAGACTCTTGCAGGCAACTTCTAGACTTTAGAAGAGCATTCAAGGGGGAGATAGAAACTAATGAAAGGCTGGCTGACATTTTGATCATACTCATGCATTTATCAAGATTATCCCAAAGGCATATGTCACAGGAAGAGAGTAGTTTTTCCATATTAAAGATGGCATTAACCTTCTATCCTATCTTGCTCCCTTTGCTATTCCCAAACTCTGTAAATATTTCAGATGTCTTCTGTCCCACTCCCCTACCACTTGGCTGTTAAAAATGGCAAGACGATGAAAACCTCGAATTTAATCCACATCTTTTTTCTGTCTCTAGGGTAATTAAGTCTCATTCATTTTTTTTTGTGCTTGGAGTCAAAGGCAGCTGATTGTTAAACACCCACTTCAGATTGGTCTTCTGTCTCCCAAAGATGCACCAGAGCTCAAATAATCTGCATACAAGACCCTCAGAAAGTTGCATCAGTCAGTGTCTGCCCCATTCCATTTTTCATGCTGCTTTGCCATTTACAAATGTATTGTGGGAAAAATTAAATAAATAAATACGCCTCTCTCTTTTGAGGAAAGGTTGGAGCTTTAGGGAAAAAGCATTTTTTTACAAGTCTGGGGTGGTGTTAGTCCACACTGATGGCCGGGAAATGTTCACTACTCTTCATTTCTACCCATTTGCCCACCCTCCATCTATGGGAATGCTGCATTAAATAGTTATGTTGGGGTCTGTTGTTCTGTACAAAAATATTTCATCAGGAGATGAGAGAAATCACTGAGCAACTGCCTAAGAGTTTTGGTAGTAAATGATATAGCAGCTGTCATGGAAAGTCAATAGGAATCTTATTGTAGCTCTCAACAACAACACATACATATTAATAAGTCCTTATCTGGCAAATACTTTAATTTTTAACCTACCCAGAGGAGGATATTCACCCTGACCAGAGATTTTGACACACTATCCTGCCTTATATAACCTTTCCCAATCAGCAGTCAGGTCCTGGACCAGAATCATGTAGGGCCAAGTCAGGCCACTTTAAGACAAGTTTTAACCCAGCCACTCAAAGAACTGTCACTTACTACATGAGAACTATGGCTCTCATCAGAACAAAGACATGAGAGTATTTTGTGCCCACAAAAGTACCAGTAAACCAAAAGCAGACTAAAACTGTGGCTTAGAATGATTCTACTTGAAAGTAAAATGAGTCCATGTGTCGAGAAAGTAGGTAATGGAAAAGAAAAATTGTGATTTGAAGCTTCAGAAGTAGTTTTCTTATGAACCTTTCAGGCTGTATATAAGTAGAAGAAAATCATAGCGGCAACAAGAATTTTTTTTTCTTATATTGATTTTTGTTACATTTCTGGTGACTTACTGAATAGGTAGCCAGAAGCAATTTATAAATACAGTAACACCAGCAGACTCCAGAGCACTGGTAGAGAAGTGCCACAGATTGTACACAATACAAGAATAATTCAGTGCAATTGCTCCACCGTACCTATATGGGTGAAATTCAGTACTAGCCCCTTAATTTCAGTGAATTAGGACATTTTATATTGATTGAGGAATTTGCTTAAAGTATTTTCAGCAGTAGATTTAATTTAATTTTTTTCCTTCAGAAAGTCCCATTACCTTACACAGGAGTTTACAGCTTGTGTAGAAAAGAGGCCAGCAAAATCAGTAAATTAAGTTCTCTTCATTCTTTCACTGATGGAAGTTTTATGCAATTTCAGAGATTGAGTTGATTGAAGGTAAAACATTATTGATGAGAGTTTAATACCTAACACACAGACTATATATTAATGTAAGATAATTACCTTTCATGTGGATTTCTGAGACCAAAATAAGTATTAAATAAGATTTCTGAGACCTTTTCTCCAGTGTTTGTTGATATCATTCATTCGTTTGTCCTTGCAAGACAGCATGCGAAATACCAGAAAAATATATGGAATTTTTTTTTCCTTTCAGAACTAAGAAAATGGAGCTGCCCTTTAAGATTGGTCATTAAAGCTGAATCCCTTAAATTATAAGTCTAAATAATATATAGGAAGATCGACCTCTGGACAAAAAAGAAGTGAAAACTCCAGAGACTGAAGCTCAGGAGAACAAGGAACTCTGCCCACACATCTTGGTAAGCAGGTTATAGAAATTGAGGATGCATCCTGCTTAGCTTCTGCTAGTGGAACTTACAAGAGGAAATGAAAGAACCTTTTCTTTTAGAGGGCTGGTATGTGTGTTTTGGCAACTCTTTCTTTCTCTCTTCTTACTGAGAAGACTCTCTGTTGTACCTGTCTCGGAAGACTGGTAATCAGTGTCAACCCAGTGTGGTAATTCCCATGCATACATTGGTTGAACTTGGCACCAGTTCAAGTGGGGAAGTCCCAAGACAGACTTGTGTCACTGTTGAGGACACAGGGACCAGGTGAGC
Organism: Cyanistes caeruleus; assembly: GCF_971803275.1. Taxonomy (NCBI): domain Eukaryota; kingdom Metazoa; phylum Chordata; class Aves; order Passeriformes; family Paridae; genus Cyanistes; species Cyanistes caeruleus. The sequence goes on along the minus strand of NC_141732.1, from coordinate 49,032,058 downwards.
TGCAAGACTCTGCATGCCTGAATCCAGACTGCAAGGGGAAGGCAATTGCTGGGATGTAAGGGCAGAGCATGAACCACAACCAAAAGTTCAATGGAAGAGCTATCTATTATTCATGCAACTGTTGCTGTGTTGAGGTTTTGGTACCTTCTCAAACCCCAGAATTTTATGTGTTCTGTGCATAGCTCTGGGATGAACCATGGCCAAATATTGCCAGTTTAAAAATTCAACAAAGTTTTTCACCGATTCAAGATATTTTGGGAGAAGGGCTCAAGATAACTGTGCTTCTGGCCATGCAGGAGATGCAAGACAGTTTAAATAAGCTCTGTGACTACTCACAATATCTGGCTAAAGGATTGAAGCTAAATATGCATACAGGTGGAAAAAAAACCCCTTTTGTCCTGATTCAGTGACTTTGTTTTCATCCTTAAGTAAAAGACTCAAAGAGGTATACTGAAAAAATCAGATTTAATTCCTTTCCTGCTCTTTCAGTTTTTCATCTGGGTTTATTTCTGATATGGTCTGTTTAGAACTTCAGAAGGGAACACTGTATTTTGAACTTCTAGATGTCATTTGTACTCAAGGATGGTAGCTGATGGCATCTCATCTCCTGAGCTAGAAATTTTCAGATAGTTGAATGTCCTACTATCATGTTTTATCCTTACCATGAAATGCATGAAAAGATGGAAATTTTGTTAAGGACAGATATAGACTCAGCTCACAACTCCTGGAAGATTTTTCTCTCCCACAGCTCTTCCTGTTACAACAGCCCTTTATCCTTGATAAGGTACAGGGTCCTCGCAGCTCAAAGGTTCTTAGACGTGTAGAAAAGTCTCTTTGGTTTGAGCTCGAGCAATCTTAAAACCTACCACCAGCTGGTCATAAATGCCTTAGGCTTTGGACCCAGCCTTTACATCTTTGCTTGTATGTGTCCTCTTGATAAAATTCCATGGGACAACTCATATGAGTAAGTGTCTGAACAGCTCACTTTCTTTGTGTTGCTTGTTAGTGCTTGTGTGCTTTGATATTCAATGTGTCTAAATCACCACACAGCATTTTATTTTTATTTTCATAAAATACTTGAATTAAATTACACTGATATGAAGTATGCCTCTGGCCCCATGCAGATGTTTCCAAAAAAGCCTAATAACAAACAGATCACAGGGCAGAAGATCGCATATTCTTACAGTCATTTCCAAGCCTAACTGCTTTTCAGAGTTCTGATTACAAGAAAAGCCATGCTGCCGATGTTGCTTTAACTGTGATGTTAAAATGAAAGCTCATTGTTGCATCCCAGGAGGATTCAGGAACATTGACTTTGCTGCCCATCTGAAATGGTATAATGTTCTCTATTTCTATCATGTGGGTATCAGTTCCAAGTTGGAAACCAGCCTTCTCTCATAATTCAAGCTGGGGCTATACTGATGCAAACCTTCTCAGATATTATAAGCCAGTATGAGCTCAAAAAAAGAATTCACTGCTCAAGGCCAAATAGCTTCAAAGCTAACAATCCTCCAGAGTCAGTGTGAAAGTGCTGAAACTGTCAATGTCAACTTACACCATGCATAGTGAGTGTAAAACTTCAATAATGACATCATGGAGAAAAGGACAAAGGGCAGGCACTACACAGGAAAGTGCCAGTGCTCTTCAAATCTTTGAAACCTTCAAGGATTTATCTGGACTAACACTTCTACACATAGTCATTGGGGTCTTAGGCTATACTGATTAAGGATTTAGCTTATTCAAAGGCTCTCACTGATAGCAAGGATGACAAGGTTTCAGCAGTTATATTGGATTCCATTAGCTTTCACTTAAAAAAAAACATACCCCAAAACCCTCAGGATCCAGGTCTTTTTTTTCAGCCTCTGATTTTCTTTCTTTGAGTCAAGCTTTATTTTTTCCCCCTTAACACACACACATGCACACATGCATGCTAACACACACACACACACACATACACACACACACACACACACACACACACACATTAATACATATTAATGTCTGAGTTTGATTCACAAACAGGTTTTGCAGCACTTGTGCTCTCAGTTCTCAGAATGCAGATCCCAGAAGAATTGAATCAATCCTTCAGGAATTCCCTGAAGCACCACATAACATGTTCACTCATTTCAGCTGCACTTAGGGCAACAGATACACTTTTAAAAGGGGAAAAACATATCGGAGGAGGAGGGAGGAGGGTTCTAGTTTAAAAAAGAAATCAGCTAATCAAGAGAGAAATTAAAAAGTGAGACTCAGTGGTTTTGGTGGCCGGGATAAGTACCTATCCTAATGCTTTTAGTGCAAACTGCAGAAATAAGTGTAATGGAGGACATACATACTTTCTTTCTAACTAGGTTTTCAGAGTCAGCCTCAGACGAAGAGCAAAGAGATGGAAGACTTGAAGAAGGAGCAGTTTCCTCTGTCCTCCCTCTCTTATTTGTAAGAAGAGTAAAAGAATCCATGTTGTACTGTGCAGACATACAGTAACAGTTGAAGCCCCAAACTAAATATCTTCCTTGAAAAGAAACAAGGATCATCTGTTGTTTATCACATGGCAAAAAGAATATGAAAAAAGATTATTTAACTATTATTTAATAATTTAATTACTCTCCTATTATTCAAGAGCTTGTGACAGGGTACTGGATACAGTACTCTGCATCCTCTTAACCAAACACCTGAACCCCAGCTCATTCCTCATTCTTGCATTTGTCATTTCTGTCTTCTTCCAGTTCTGCTGTAGGTATCACCAGTTTTGTGTCACCTCAGCTGCCCCAGCACCCCTGGCACATTTCAGTTGCTTAACACAGGACTTTCTGTGGTGCTGTATAGTCCATGTTGGAATCAATGCAACCCATGACATCTGTAGGGAGCTGGTAGGTCTGACACAGGGCTTATGGAGACCTGGGACCCTCTAAACCTGCAGGTGCAAGCCAGACAGTGGCTGAAATGGCACTAGACATCCCCGTTTGGCAACAGAAGTGTATCACATGTACTTCAATGTTGCTTCCCTGAGAAGTGGTAGGAGCTGTTGCACAATATTGCCTGCTGCACGACAGATCCTGATCCCACCCTGAAGTCGTGAGGGATGGCTAACTGCTTCTGAAATATTTTCTCAGGGACAATCGTGTACACTCTTACACGATTAACTAAGATATTTTCTAGGATTACCTACATCATCATGGAAAGAGAGTGTACTCATTCCAGAGTCTGAGCCATTTAATGATGCAGTTGACAATACAGCACAAAATTTTTTTTTAATCCATCAAAGGCATCTATGTTTGCTCTGTTATTACAGGCCAAGTAATTTTCTGTGCATCAATTCCACTCATGCTAGTCAAAAAAGGCTTTTCAGGAAAGCAAACCATCTGAGAGTTGTTTCTTTGTACACAGAGAAATATGAGGTGGGATACAGTGGAGGGAGCTTCAAGTTATTGCAGCCTTACGTAAGTCTGGAATGGAAAATAGTAAAGCTAGACTGGTGGGTTACTCAGCTCCAGCTAGTAAGTTATACTTAGAGGCAAGGTTTGTTTTTTTAATATAATTATCCTACTTTGAAGACCCGAGGCAGTAACACTCTGTGGGAAATATCTGCAGGCCCACACTAGCACAGAGGGGCTCTCTGATACTCTGGGCAGCAGCAGCCTGGAGATACTCTGTGTGGTTTGCAGGTTCACCTGGAAATCGAACCAACTCATGACCACAGTTGCCAACAGTGGCCAACTTTAAATATGGAGTTTCTGCAGACAGATTCAGATCTTGGGATGAATTCTGCAGTAACTGGGCCGAGGGCTTCCTGACTCCTGTACTACCAGCATTGTCATCTTAGCCCCTCACAGAATGAACAAATTTGCCACCCCAGGAGATGTAGACTCTCCTATTCTAGGTGCACCAAAAACTGTTGTCTTGGAGCTTATGACTTTAAACAATATCCTGAGGGTTTATTTTTACTTTTCTTCTTCTTGTTGTTGTTGACTTAAAACCAACTGTTTATTTTTCTTGCTGCCCTTAAGAAAGAAATTAGCATGAAAGTATTGAAGGGGTGAAGGGTTATCGCAACCATGGGAGCGGACAAGAACAAGGGGGAGGTGAGAATACTCTGCCTCTTTTAAGAGCTGCTCTCTTCTGTGCTAATGCACTTGTTTTGCTGAAGGGACTGAACCACAATGCTGAATTTAAACTTTTATGAGAAAGGTTTCACATGTATTCTGTGATCTCTTCAAACATATTTCCTTTTGGGGTCGCTATAGTGATTGTGTACACTGGCATTCACAGAGCTGAGTTAGCTGCTGCTAGACTGTTATTTTGCTCACTCTGACTTTACGTCCACATTAGGTCACTGACTTCCTTCGATCTCTCTCTGACTTGTAGAGTGAGATTAGAATGTGGCTGTTCTGGAGGGGGCTGCTTTCTCATTTTTCAAAAAGACTTATATAGAATGAGGAACCCCCATCAAAATCAGAACACTGGTCTTGTAAGTTAAAACTGTAATAGTTAAGTTTCATTATGAGAGAAGAATTTAGATGCTTAGGTTTCTTTTCCTGGGGGAATTCTTTCATTTCCTTGACAAAGTTCTTATTCTGTGGTGGTTATGAGCCTTCTTTGGTGGAACATTTTCTTACCAGAGCTTGTCACTTACACAGTTTTGCTGTTGGAAGACTTGCTGAAATCCTCTGCTAGATCTCTGCAAAGAGCAAAATTCTCCTCTGGGGAAAGAGGAAGCACAATGTGGGACTGCATTTGAATGCCACTGGAGGAATACATACTTTTTAGTGACTTGCAGATCTGTACCCATTCTTCCATAAAAGGCATCAAGCATATTGTTTCTGCCTAGGTAGCATTCCATAATTCCATCCAGCTGGAAGAAAAGGAGACCAGAAAAAAGTCAAACTGAGGGCATCTGCTTCACTGATAGTACCTTACCATTAATCCACTAAAACAGCTCAGGCACATCAGGATTTTAAGAAAGTCCTACCCCAGCTAATGCTTTGTTCCTATGCAAAGTTTTAAAATGAATGCTGCTCAATATAATTCAGACTTCAGCCTGAATTCCCCATCATTGTCTGCAGTGATCTCAATATCTGGTGTAGGAACAGCCCAAATTTTGAAGGTGAACTTTCACTAGCATTGCCTTCTCTTCTTACCACAACCCAAGTGAGACTACAAAAAAAATATACTTCATATGTGGTGCAGGAAGGGTAGATAGACACTTAATCTCTGAGGACCAGCATGGAAGTCAGCCACTTTCTCAAAGACTTAATGTAAGACGGTAAGTGCAGATAAAATACTCTGTCTCCTTGTGGTCTCAGAAAAGGCCCATGCCATGGTAGGCACCCGAGAGAGGGCAGGTACTTCTTTCCTTCAATCCTGTATCCAGTGCTTGCTGATTTATTTTTCTGTGACTAATGTCCATCACTACCTTATCCATCTGGCTGGATCTTCTGTTACTTTTCCAATCATTTATGAGCAATATGCTTTCTCAAACACCTCACAGACACACTCATCTGGAAGCATTAGATCAGGGATTTTTGAGTGACAAAGACCTTGCTAGGATTTTGGAAAGGGTAAACCATGGAAAGCATTGAGGAGTACCACAGATCAAACACTATGGTTTATAATTTAGTTCACTCCCTTGTCAGTGGAATGATGCTGAAATTAACAACCTGTCCTCACTGCCCTAATATGGTTCTTCTGAAAAAGTCCTATCAGTCTTCACAACAGCATGGCAATCTCCACTGAGAAAGCAAAATAAGGCCAGCTAGATAGTGTCCATGAGAAATAGACTTGGAAGAGATTAAGATACGGTGCACAATGCCAGAGAGGATAGCAAAAAGATGAGAGCGGCTGTATACCATCCACTTGAGATTTCAAATCTTTGCAGTAGTTTTGCAAAGCAAAGCACTCTCCCCTCAGAATGCAGTAGGACACAGGAGTATATTCACAAGACCAGTCTTATGACTCTAAGTAATCACAGTGTTGAGCGTTGTGTAATGTCATCACTGAAAAGGCTGGTTGTACTAATAGGAAGTGATGGCTGATCCCATTTAGAGAAACATTTCTAAGAAGCAACAAGCAGTATAATATCAGGAGGACTTTTAGATTTCCACATCTCTTCTCCTGGGGGCGCCTGCAGATAAAGAAGAAGTGGGCAGGAAAAGTAAATGTTTACTTTCTTTTTTTTTTTTTTTTTTTTAAATCACTAAGTACAGTGCTGCAAATGCAGTTGCATTTGTTCTATAAATCACATAATGACTCAATAAAAGCAAGAAAGACGTGTAGCAACAAGGGAGGATGAAAGAGTGAAAAATTCTGTAGGCCAATTATGGGAACTTTGTGTTTCTCCTTTAATATGCAGGCCATCCACAGCCTGCACATGGTTATGGTCTGTACTTAGCTCTCCTGAGATAAGCTCAGAGCAGCTCAGCTAAAAGAATGATTTCTCCAAATTTGTCCCCTTAGCTGAACTAAGTACACAGTTCTATTTGTAAAAGGTGATTAGCTTGCAGATCTTGCCACATCATTTACAGATGTTTTGCTGGAGGCCAAATACTGCTTGATTTGCATAACTGTTTCCACCATTGTTAGCTTTGGCTTTTCCATGACACTGAATTATGACATTATTAGAATATCTTTGGTCCATAAGCTACTATGAAGAGCCAGTAAAATAAGTTCTGTATTATATATGTTATCTCATAAACAACAAAAATCAATGCACAAAAATGAATTGCCCAGAGTCACAAGAAAAATCTTCATCTGTCAAGACCTGCCAATTTCTAAAAATCATGTTTATACTATTCTTTTCTTGATTTCCCATTTCAAAGTCTAGTCAAGATGTGCACTGGTGGAAAAATCTTGTGGCTTCTCCTTTTCCTGAACATCCATCACAACCCACTGTGTTGCTGTTGGGAGAGCATGTCTCTACAAGCTGTACTTAACTATCTGCTGCATGCAAATCATCATCAGCATGTGACCCACCCAGAAACAGCTGCAGCTGCATAGGATCTTGGAAACAGGAATTACTCCTACTGATCAGCTTTGTTCAAGAGTCTGTGTTCACTGAGAGCAGTATCTTTGGATACAGATGAGTTCTGTGTTGTTGGAGCTGAAAGGCAAGCCTGCCCTTGTCTGGATGGTATGGATGAAGCACTCAAGTTGCAGTCATCAACTTTCTGAAGTTCCTTCCAGTGCAATGTCTGCATCAAGTGGTATCAAGTCCCTGATAACAGAAACCTGAAAGAGAAAATTCTTTCCCCAAGCCTGGACTAATCCTCCATGTCCTTTCAATGCCGTGCCTGCCATTTTGCTTCCCCCAGCAGAGACTCTATACAGAGCAACAGTCACAAAGGGTGCTGTGCCTATTAACTATTCAAACTGAATGTGCTCTCACCCTCACACCCACCCCAAAAGGCACACATACCTCCAGCATGCAAGGAAATGCTTTGCCCAAGGAATTGCAGTGGAGGTGTAGTATTTAATACTGAAGTGTCAAACTTGCCATCTAAATCAGATACATCACCTACTGACTCCAATGCTCTAAGTTACCCTTTGAAACAGAAGTCTTCCCGCTTGAATTAGATGGGGAAATCATCTCCACATGGAATCCAACAAAATAGCCTGCAAAGTAAACAGCCCTACAAAACAACCAAGCATAAAGGAGGTACTACCACTGGGTTATTGCTTTGAGGGCTGGGAACAGACAGTACCTGGGCATGTTGGTGGCCTGCTTGTGTAGACAACAAGAACTTTATCGAGACAAATGATAACCACTCTGACAGATACTATCTCATAAACCTACTTGCAGTCGTTTTAAAGATAATCACCCCCTCCAGCTGCAGGGATGTGTGCCCATACATCAGGTGCTCTGATCCATGTCTGGTGTATTAATTGCAACCACCAAGCTGTGAACAGCATCAGCTGAAGCATTGGCACACTCCCTGTTTTGTCCATTTTGCTGCCCCTTCAGCAAGACTATCTCCAGTGGCAGGGATGCCACAGACAGGGCAGTACCAAAGTTAGCAAACTGATTTGCCGTGGAGGCCTGTCAGGATCCTATGGGTACAAAGAGCAGAAATTTTTTATTCAGGAAAGATATTTGCATAATGTACATCAAAAGAGGAATGCAGAGATATGCTTTTCCCCCATACAGTAGAAATAATAGATAGAGGCTCACCTGCTTCTTGTGTGGGCCACCTTCAGAGGCACCTGCTGATATAGTCTCATTCTTTTTTTTGTCTGAAACTCTTGTCACACAAATGAGTTTTTTTTCATTCCTCACTCATGCCCTTCATGAAAGACAGCAGCAGTCTCCATGTGCTGTAATTGGACTGACTGGCTGGCTGATTCCTGTTCTCCCCTTGTGCAGCCCTGAAAACCTGGGAGAGAAAAGGTGGAACAACCAGCCACTCAAAAAAACCCCAGACTATTTAAAAGGTTAAGGAGTAGAGCATGAAACTTCTGTCTGTTACAGACCACTGGGCATTGCAATTTGGATGTCTTGTTCCTAATTCTTCCATACTACGATTGTCACAAGGATAACAAAAGATGGAAAAGAACAACCATTGCATTGGGAACTTTTGAAGGACATTTTTATGAGTTAAGTGTTATACTTTCTTTTTTTCTAAAAAATGACAGTGCTTGAGAAAGCAAGGTACAGTATGCTTGTCTTAAACTGTCACATTCTGTGTGTGTACACATACACCTAAGTCAAGAAGTCTTTCTATTATTATCCTGGATGTTGCTTGCAGTGAAAAGAGAATGCTTACACTACCTCAGTGTCAGTAAGTCTGAACTGATAATAATGTTCTTATTGGGTTATAATTACAATTACAGACAATATACAGTTAATCTTGCAGGTCATCTTCTCCTCAGCTCAGCACACTTCTTTTATTTACATTTTCCCAGATCATAAACAAAGGAGCTGTTGATTTTGATCACCAGTACCAAAGCATTACAGTATTCTAGTAATTCCATCTATTATATCCTTTACTGAAGTGTCCTCCTTTTTCTTCCCTCTCCTTTTTACTAACCAGCCTGCACCAGACCTTTATCATTATTATTTAATATCAGAATAGATATTCTCCCTCCTCGTTCTGGTCTTCTGTGATTCTTCTCTGTGGGTTCCTCAGCAGAAGGCAAATATCGAGGAAATCCTCTAAACTGGGAGCACAGACTCAGTTCTCATTCATTTGGAGAAATGCTGCCTCTGTGCTCTTGAGCATATATGTCCTTTGCTTCTCTCTTTCAGACATGACTATGATTGCATCTTAATCATGTTATTGCAAGGGCTAACCAGAGTTTCAGCAGTCCAGATAACTTGAGGAAGATAAGTATGTTCTTCTGCCAAAAATGTGTCAGTCAGTCACAAAATCAAAAACTCCACCACCTAAATCTGATGCTTTCACTGTATGATTGGTGCAACATAGAGAAGGATGGAAAGGGAAAGTTAGGATTCCCTAAAAGGCTGCCTTCGTCATTCGGCCAGTCTGTAAAACAAGACTGTCCATATTTGTATAAGAGGGTCGGCAGTCAGAAAGAGTAATATTTTGATTTCTTCCCTTTGTTTAGAATTCCAGATAAGCAATAAAAAATATTCAAAATGTCTGATAATAAGGTTGTTTTTAAAGGTTACAGAACATTTGCAAACAATATAACTCATAAAAGGTTGTATCTTCTGCAGTCTGATTTTCACTCAACCTCCATTCCAGATCATCTCATGCTGTCCATTTTTTCTTAGTGCTACCCTTAGAAACTTTGCCTTTCCCAGAAATAAGCTTTGTGCTAAAGAATAAATAAATAAAAAAGTAATAAATAATTTCCTGCATTTAGTGGTCACTCCTTCAACCTCTAAGATGTTGGTGAGACTGAGAATCTTGTGAAAGATGGAAGATAATCACTGTGTTGTACAATGGGCTTAACTCTCTCTGAGTCATGTGGTACAGCAGTTAAAGATATTATGGAACAACCATCATACCTAATGCCCTGATTTTGTCAGCATCTCATGGTTGCTGTAAGCTACACTGGCAATTGTAGAATTATATCTTATTTTCCCTCTTAGTCCTGCTTTTGCCTACTCATAGGCTTAACTTATTATAAAAAATGAAAAACTTTGTTGCCATGTTTTTACTGGCTCTGGAAAGTTGGTCTTTCAGGACTGGTAAGTGACATATTGAATTTGGCCCTTATGGTAATTGTTTAAATGTTATAGAAGCTTTAACATGTCATCTGTTAAACTTATTGGTGATGCAGCTGTTCAACGTGCAGTATGGGTAACATTTACATGATTTACTGGGTGACGTACAGTTTTTGATTCAATAGTAATGTATTTGATTCAATAGGTGATGCATCTAATTCAACTGGGAGTCCATGTAATTCAAAGGTGATGCATTTGATTCACTAGCTGATGTACCTGATTTAGAAGGTGATGGATCTAGTTCACTGAAAATGATTCCAATTCCCCCATGCAAGGTATTTACTTCAGTGTGTGATGAATGAGCTTTAATAATAATACATGTTTCTTCGATAGTGGATGTATTGGCTTCAATTTATATCCCAAGCTCCCCAGATCTGGAGTGGGGTGGAGTGACACCTTGCAGCCACCATTCAGGTGAGGATCACCAGCAGTGTGAAACATTAGCCACTAAAATAATGGGAGCAAATTATGTGATAAAAGCTGTACTTCCCAGATGAAATATATTCACCAGATGTGATGTGGGGATACAAATGCCCTGTCACTGCTGTTATTGCTACCACAGTACATGACAAAAATCCCCAAATCCATTTACCTTTAGTGTCATTGCTGGGATTACATACTGAGTACTTATTTCCCCAGAGTTATGTGAGCTCTCAAATAGCAGCATCTGAACTAACAGCTCCACTTACCTCATTTTTGTGTGTGCTTTTATTTTGTTAGAGGTTGGCAAATATTTAGCTCTGGTGAAAATGGGGAAAAGGGTGTTGGCAAAGAGCAGTATCACATGGGGAAAGGCATGTGGGAACTTGGGCCTGCATAGCATGCTACTAACCACGATTTCTTCGCTGGAATCATATCCTGGTAAAACTTAGGGAAGCTTCTGCTTCACAAGCATTGGTTCATTGTTTTACAGCTCATTATTGCCTGCACTAGGGACATATTTCTGAAGAGGTCAGTCTCATTATCCTGTCCCCCTTGGCCCCCAACTCCAAAATCAGAATTTTTGGTTGATGGTTGATACATTTGGCACATGCAGGTTACATTTTCAGCCGCAAATATGGAACCTTTGCTTGCACTCCTACAAAAAAAATTCAACCAAACTAAACAAAAAAAAAACCAAAACAGCAACAACAACAACAACAAAAACCTCAAAAAAACCCCACAAAACCCCCAAACAAATAAACAAACAAATCCCAAACAAGCAAACAAATAAACACCACCTCCCCAAAAAAACTAACAAACAACAACAACAACAAACCCCCAAACCACTGAAAAAGTTCTTGTTGGACTTGTGTCTCTTATCTGTGCAGTGTCCAGCTCCAGAATTGCAGATATTGTTTGTTTTTCGTATTGCAGTAGCTCACAGAATCCCATCTCAGAAGGCCTGGGCTCAGTCATGAAAGAAGGTAATCTGTAAGCTTGGATGCAGGTTTGGTTGATGTGCACCCATGCACATGTGCAAACCTGAAAGATTTTCTGTGGGATCTCAGACCTCCGGAAAGCCAGTTCATAGCCTAAAGCAACTCTTCCACTTTCCAACCCAACTTTGTGGCTGCATCTTATAACATTTCCCTACCCTTATCCCCAGTGAAGAGCTACTCCTCCTGCGGGGCAAAAACAACTATGGTCTATCCAATATACATGTTTCCATTTTGTGCTCCACTTGAAAGTGTTCCCAGAGTAAATGCCTCATTCTTTGTGCCCTTTTTACAGCTCTTTGAGGCATATTCATTTTCTTGAGTGGATGCAACTTTTCTTCTTGTACCTGTGGCTTATATGTCTGCCTTTTAAAGTCTACTAGGCAAATAAATGTGTAAGTCAGAGTATCCAAATTCTAAAAATAATGTGCTAAATAGTAAAATAGGTATCTAATCTTGAAATAAATAAATAAATAAATAAATATTCTTTCATACTTGATTGCTCCAGGCTGTGTCTAGAGATGCACTGAAATTGCTGCAGTCTTAAGCAGTCAGTTTCTTTCTATACACTGAGTTTTCAGGATTGAGATTCATGCACCTCCATTTGGTATCATATGTTCAGAGAGAATACATTAACACATTGGTATCTGATCTGGGGGAATAGGGCTGTTTTCCCTCCTTTCATTCCTCTCTACATATTTCTTTCCCTTGCTTTCCTCCCTCCTCTCTAGTCATGACAGAGACTGAAATGCAGATACCAACAGTATGAAATTTAAAAAGAGCCAGTCCTGGAACCTGCAGGGCAATCATGGATGTACAGACAAACCGTGGATTGAGAGGCTGCAGACCAGCACCACAGAAATGGTCCTGGTCAGTGGAAAGCTGAACATGAGCCAGCAGTGCCCTGGCAGCCAGGAGGGACAACCCCGTCCTGGGGGGCATCAGGCACAGCATCACCAGCGGGGCAAGGGAGGGGATTGTCCTGCTATGCTCTGGGCTGGGGCAGCCTCAGCTCCAGTGCTGGGGGCAGTTCTGGGTGCCATAATGTAAAATAGACATTAAACCATCAGAGAGTATCCAAAGGAGGGAAGCTGTATGACGAGCAGCTGACGTCACTTGGTCTGCTTATCCTTGAGAAGTGGAGACTGAGGGGAGATTTCATGCAGTTATGGCTTCCTCACAATTGAAATGGAGGGGCATACACTGATCTCAGTGACCAGTAATAGAACCTGAGGGAACAACATGAAGCTGTGTCAGGGGAGGTTTATGTTGGATATTATGAAAATCTTCGCCAAGAGGATGGTTGGACACTGGAACACCTTTTCAGGAAGTGGTCACAGCCTCAGCCTGAGAGAGTTCAAGAAGAGTTTGGACAGTGCTCTCAGGCACATGGTGTGATTGTTGGAGTTGTCCTGTGAAGGGCCAGGAGCTGATGGTTCATTGTAACTCAGAATATTTTAAGACTTTATGATGCGATAAAATCTATCTTTTCCATTATGAGATATGCAGTGACATCCATCTAGTACACCTTAATGCCCAGTCAGTAAAATATGTATTCTCTGCTCAGAGAGTAAATGTATTAACTACTCTTTTCTGTTTTAATAAATAAAATGATGAGAAATAAGTCTGGAAAATTAAATGGTTTAGAGTGACAATGTCAGCTCTTATACAGAGTTCAAACTTTGGCTACTGCTTTGAAGACAACAGATCTACAATGAAAAACACTGCTGAAATACTAGGTAAGAACATCTCTTAAGTTCTTGCACTTGACACAGAATACATTGACACCCCTTGTTCAATGTAATACTTAAATTCCTAGTAACAAGAAAGTAAGAAAAATTCAGTCTCAAGTGTCTGACATTTTGAAATGACCTAGATGTTCTGGAGCATTTAGAAGAAAAAGCCTGCAAATATTGCTTCAGTTAGAGTGTATGTATATTACAGATGAATGTGTCTGTATAGGCAGGTCAAAACCCACTATTCAATTTTCATGTCATCAGGTACCTATTCTGACCTCTATATACATTCCATATTTCAGCTTTGGGTGCTGTGAAAATCTCCATTAAATTTAAAGGAAAACAAGCAACAGTTCTTATCTTGAAATTTTCTCCAAGTTTTTATTTGGTTTTACTTCTTTCTTTATTTTTGTTTTTTTTAAACTTTATGTTATATCAAAACATTTAGCAAAGAACTCTGAGAACAAAATTGGCTACATTGCAAGGAACATTCTGCCTGTATTCTCCTCCACAGACTGTAAGTGTTCAGGTAGGCTCAAAGGCCCAGGTTTCTGCAGTTAATGCCATTTTATTTATAGATCTCCAAATATTCCTTTCCTTTCCTTTCCTTTCCTTTCCTTTCCTTTCCTTTCCTTTCCTTTCCTTTCCTTTCCTTTCCTTTCCTTTCCTTTCCTTTCCTTTCCTTTCCTTTCCTTTCCTTTCCTTTCCTTTCCTTTCCTTTCCTTTCCTTTCCTTTCCTTTCCTTTCCTTTCCTTTCCTTTCCTTTCCTTTCCTTTCCTTTCCTTTCCTTTCCTTTCCTTTCCTTTCCTTTCCTTTCCTTTCCTTTCCTTTCCTTTCCTTTCCTTTCCTTTCCTTTCCTTTCCTTTCCTTTCCTTTCCTTTCCTTTCCTTTCCTTTCCTTTCCTTTCCTTTCCTTTCCTTTCCTTTCCTTTCCTTTCCTTTCCTTTCCTTTCTCTATTTTTTATTACTACTACTTTTATCTTTTTTGGTAACAATTGAAATCTGGGTAAGAAATAGAAGAAAAGGTATTTTGCCTTGGGTCCAGGAATGACTAGATTTACAGTTAATTGTTTTGGCTACTTTAAAAAAACTTCTTCCAGGTTCTGAAAAGCTGATCCCACCAGCAGGCAGATAACCAAATTAATTTGTCAAAGGCTTGATCTGTGTCTCACAGAATCTTTGCATCTTATAGGGCTTGGAAGGTGATATGCATTTTCTGTTCTCAGCACTGTTGTTAGTTGAATGCTGCCATTTTTACAATTACAAACAGAGGAACTGCAGCTGCTGCCTCTTGGGGTACTGAGTAAAGCATGCTCCTGTGATGGCCCCCAGAGACCCATGCACAGCATAGCTTATTGAAACCGATGGGGTGAGGGAGGTATGCTTCATCGACAAACTCATTTGTCTAAATACAAGAGTGAAAACACAGCACTTACCACTGGTGTATAATCTTAAATCCAGGGTTGTTTGGAATAGGGGAGAAGAATGCTGTGCTTGCCATGGTGTAATACACAAACACATAAAAACCCCTTTCTTCATTCATCCTTGATTTTTGAGTACATTTACCTCCTAAAAGATCTACAGAAAACAGCCAGGCTGCTCATGTGAGCGAACTGAGAGATAAAGCAGAGCATTTAAATTACTATGAACTCCTTCTGTCTTTTGCCATGTAGCTACCATGTAGCAGAACTGTGCAGAGCCCTTGCAATGATGTGTAGAAGTTGCCCACAGACCTTCTCTTTTTTGAAATCTGAAACAGAAATCCATTGTCTTTTGTGTTTCTGAGTCTTTCACTTAAGACTATGACAACTTTCACAGACATCAGAGGATAAACTCTGTGAGGTGTTGAGATTATCATCCCTACATGGGTGTGGAAACTCAAGACATATGGCATGGTAGTGTTGACAGGAGACAGAGGTAGAACCTGCAAATAAATTCTGCTCTCCCGCCCATATTTGAGTCTTCAGCATCTATTCTTCTGCCACTAAGTGAGAGCAAGTCCATGAGGTATTAGTTAAGACCTATGAAAAGCAACAGGTAAATCCTTCCTCTCTCATGTGGTACATTCTGGTTAGGGAACAAAAAACATTTAGACCCATGGAAACTCTCCCTTGCACACTTTTTCCTCTAAGGCAAGGAAGAATTTTCATCTCTGGAACAAGATGATTATGGTCACTCTTATTTTTGGGCATGTGTTTAGCAGAGCTGCTGCTTCTCTGGGTTTGGCTAAGGCTCATAACTCTGTTACTGTTGATAAAGCCTGGTTGTGTTAAATGCTGGACTAAAACAGGTGGAAAGATGCAGCCTAAATCAACCGGAAACCACATGCTTGAGCATGATCCTAAATTAAAGATTAAGAAAAAGTCTTATTTTCCTAGATTGCTTTTTTATTTTCTCTGGTCCTATGCCTGATAACATAAACCTTCATACCTGGACTGAGATTTATCATTAGTGGGGCTTATTGGAAATTCTGTGCTTTCACTGTTTGAGTTAGACTTTGTCTTGCAGGGTGTTTTACTCTGCAGCTATCCTTATCTTCTTGGGGAGGGATAGTAAGGATATGGATACTTAAAAGGACTTGGTAGCCTGTTAGACTTAACACATATCCCTATCAGGTACAACAATTGCACAACAATAGGCCAAATTATATTTATCTCTGTCAGACAAATAGCCATTGTCCCAGTTACACAGATTGTAGTCATATCGGAACTAAACATATTTTCACTCTTCTGCTCACATCACTCCTGTACAAACTGTCATCTCCTTTAAACTTAGCTGAGCAATTTGAATGGCAAAATAGCATATTTTCAATATGAAAATTATCAACAGTGGTCTAGGTCTCAGGATAGCAAAGGTGCCATAAAACTAGCTCAACAAGCCAGCTGAGAATTTCTCTAGGGAATTTTCCCAGCTCTTGGCATAAGGGACATCTCAGGGATATGGCCAGGAGGCAGGGAGGAAACGGGTGTGAATTGTGGCATAATCCTTGGGGCTATTGTTTGTTAAAACAGCCCCAAGGTTTCCCTTAATTGTGTTGTGGGCTGAACTGGCTCCTAACCAGCTGCTGGGGTGTGAGAACTACAAATATGGCAGAGGTACTTTTCTTTCCTCCTCTTGCCAGCTGCAGAAAGCATAGTTTGGCCTGGGTGCAGGAGTGAGCCTCCCATCTCATTCCTGCAGTGGAGCTTTTGTGCTGTGTCCTGTTAGTGGATTCTAGCTCAGCCCTGGGACAGCTACCCGCCAAACAAGCCAAATATCTCATCTCCTTAACTGACACCCCTTGATAAATGAACACACATACACACAAAGTTCTTATGAGGGTGTCCACATATGCACTTTCCAAGCAAAATGGAAATAAACAGTAGGAGAAATATGACAGCTTAATGTTTTATAATTGATGTATGTATTCTAGGGATGTATTAATTAAGTAGGAAAAAGAAACGGGTTATTTTATCACACACAAAGAGAAAAATCACCCCAGACCTAGAGTTTTCAACACTATTCTCCCTGATAGTGTTTAATGTCATCATCTTGGAGAGCTATTTATGACATCAATTTTGAGAAATTAATTTTTTCACAGGCTTTGCATTTTGCAAAAGAATATATCTAGACTAACACTAGGATTTTGTATAGAAATGCTTGCGTGAGATACTTAAAATACTTATCTCTACAACAGTATGTTCACTCCTCATGCTTTTAACCTGTGTGGGACTTACAACTTAAAAACAAATCCACTTAGCAGAAAGCCTACCAGTGTGTTTTGCTGCATACACAGATACCTGTCATCCAGAATTTCAACTACACCATAGGATGGAATGTCACAGCCAGAAAGCCCAGTTTCACTATCTACACACCTCAACAATCAGAACGGAGTGGCTGCCCTCTAAGATCCTCTCTGTCCTGTATCAGTTGCCATCTTGGTGTGAGAAATCATTTGTATCTAAGAGTATAACCCAAAAGGGAAATTTGACATATGCAGACTTGGGGCAGCAGACACCGTATATAGACAGCACTAAGCACACTAGTTTGAAAATAAGTGTCATAAGTTGTAATGAGCCATTACAACTAAGGACCATGTCAGAGAGCAGAACTTCAAATTACCTGACTTAACAGAGGCAAATACAGAATGACAGTATAATTATAGAAATGTTGAGATTTGAAAGGCCTCTAAGAGAATTGAGTCCAGCCATTGACCTAGCACTGCCAGGTCCACCACTAAACCATATCCCTAAGTTTCACGCCTGTGGGTCTTTTGAATACCTTCAGGGATGGTGATTCAACCACTTTGCTGGGCAGCCTCTGCCACTGTTTGGCAGCCCTTTTTTGTGAAGAAATTTTTCCTAATATCTACTCTAAAAGTCCTGTGGCACAAGCTGAGACCTTTTCCTCGTCTCCTACAAGTGAGGAGTACACAAGTAACCTACCTTGTTACTTGTGAGATCAATCCCCACCTTGCAACAGCCTCCTTTCAGGTAGTTGTAGGGAGCACAAAGATTACCTTTTACTTTCTGTCCTTTATTTTGTGCTGCTTTTTCTACAGATTTTACTGAAAGAACTTCACTATGAGGAAAATAAGAAAAATACACAGGAACTGTACTGATTTGCTAATTTTTCTGACCACTTAAGGCAATCTTGTCTGAACACAGCCTAAGACAAACCTGCCTAAAGTTTGTCTCACTACAAGCTCCCCATAAACTCCTGCCTACCTCCACTGTGACCCAGCAGAGGCCCTGCTGTTTATGCTACACCCTAATACAGAGCTGGAGAAAGATTATGAAACAGGGAATCTGTCCAGGAACAAAATTGCATATTTTTTTTTCCATCTTCTAGAGGTAAATAAAAAGTCAAGCCCATTTGACAATGGGAAATGGGATTCAAAGCAAAAATAGAAGCCCATATTTTGTCAGATATCCAAGTTTTTTTTCTGGTGAGAAGTTTTCACTAGAGTTATAACCCCTTTTGGTGGGGTTACATCACCATTTGATCTAAACCCCTGCAGTAAGACTACATCTGCTACTAAGCTGTGTTGTAAATGTCTTTAATTTTTATATTTCATCTGAAGGGAGTTGTTAAAGTAGGTTTACAGGGTGCTGGATCTTTGAATAAAAGACATCAGGACTGAAGCAAAGCTCTGCATGACACTTAATTTTCACTCTAATAAGCCCTCCTAAAACATTACAAGATTTTGGCTTTCCCTGAACTTGCTTTCCCTTCCTGCATGATTAGTTTTGGGTTTTTTTGTTTTTTTGGTTTTTTTTTTTCTCCTTTTTTTAAGGACACATTTGAGGAGAATGGTTTTATTTTTTGCCCAGATGACACCACTTCTCTTTTCACCCTAATCCAGATGTTCTCTTCTCTCTGAGCAAATCTCTCTGAAGTCGTTTTTCAAAGCCATTGGTTTTATTTAGTTTTTGTTGGTTTTCTTTCCATTTATTTTTTTTTAATGCTTCTTCTGGACTCTCTGGGGCCTTTAGTTTGACTTTTGTCCTTAAGGATGGGAAGGGATCCTCCAATACATCTGTGCTCATATTTTTAAGATTCCTTTGGATGTGTTTTCCAATACATGAAAAAGTTCTTTGCTGGCTGAGCGTAAGTAAATGTGGGACCTTTCTTTATCACTTGGAGAGGTCATTGTAGAGCAAAAATGAAGTATTATCTTTCCCAGTCCAAAGTACTTTAATTGTCTCTTTTTGTCCTGTATAACAGACAGAGAAAATGTGGAGTCCAGGCTTTTGGCATGACCACTCAGATATGAGACTATTACCACACAGCCATCAAACCTGGCTGGTTTGGTTTGCATTTGAGGGCCTTGTTTTCATTTTGGAGAACAAAACAAATGATTACGGATTGTGGTCATACAGCAGATAAACGCAAAAAAAGCAAAGAAAGTTCTGCCTTACTAAAGAAAAGAAAAAGAAGGAAGAATATCAATATTAGGAGCCCAACAAATAAAACATGGAAAACCAAGTGCTCTATCTGCAATGTGATATACATCTGAAGAGCAAACAATGTTGTCAAAATGCAGGGAGATTCTGCAGAATTTACAATAAAGGGAATTATATGTTTGCATCCCTTTGGAAAAGTGGGTTTGAAAAGAATTCAAGTATGTAAGAACAACATGGGTTGTGCTCAACAGGCAGGCCTGAACCCAGAATTTGGTGTTGTAATTGAAGATAGGGCTCCTGGATTACGTGACGCATAGCAAATACCAGCTAGATGTGATGAGAAATATTCTTCTCTGTTTTAAACCAAGAAACCGTAACAGGGTTCCTATAGGAATATCATTATTACTATTATTATTGCTACAAAAAGGTATTGAAACCAAGCACTCAAAAGTCAGTAAATTTCATAAACAGATCTTTTTCTGCAAGATTTATACAACCATATTGTGTGTCTATTTTTGATTTGCAATTTCATTCTGAAACGTATATTTTAATGGATTATATCTGTCATTAGTGCACACCATAAATACAATAGTAATCGTCAGATTCATAGCTAGCACTCATGCAGAGCTGTACATAATCACAATTCTCTACAAACATACTTGCCTCGTGCTCAGAGTTCAAGTGGTAATTCCTGAATAAAGAACAGAGAGATCAGACTTGTGTAACACTCAGAACCATCTGTGCTCCTGGGGCTCCAGAGTGCAGACAAATGCCTGACTAGCTGCTCCAAAGTACTTCTTGTCTGGACTATTTTCCTATGCCAGTATATTTATGCTTTCATTAAAATCAGCAAGAATAGCTGAAACCTAATGTGTGCACCAGTCCCTAAAAATGCAGGGGCTTACTGCCCATTTCTCAGTAAATAGTCTGTAGAGATACAACATTAATTTTATTTCTAGCATAGATATAATCTACTTAGATTCAAGCTATTCTCTTTCATGCTGCCCTTTTAATATGTTTGGATATACACCCTTCCCCTGCTTCAGAAAACTTCTGAAAACCCACCTTTCTGTGAGGCATGCCAGGTGCTGGACTACTCCCACTCTGTGGGTGTTCTCCCTTAAATTATTTTGTTTGTAATGAGTCGTGCCTTCAGGGCCTTATCTCACATTCCTTGCACACCCAACATTCACTGAAGTTGTTGGAGGTACAAAAGGCAGGCCTATAGATTGTGCTGGAATCTACTGAGCTTTCTCCTAATCCTCCTGTGTGGGCTCTGCTGTCTTTTCCAAGTGAGGTGCAGCGCCTCTTCCTGAGTTCAGCACCTTCTTTCCTCTCACTCCCTCCCCATTCTCCTCCCCTCACTCCCCCTCTATTTTTTTTGGGTGGTATCTGTCTAAGTGAGATGTTGCATGTGCTGCTATCATGGACACCTCTGCTTCTGGAATACAGTAGGCACTAGTTTTTGTTTCTCCAACTACCTATACACTGCTATCCCAGATTCTGAAAAACTCTCATTCCATCCACTTACCACCCTCTGAAAAAAAATCACTGCTTCAGTGTTTGTGGTACATGTAATATATTATAGTCTTAGTGCTTCTTTCATATCTATCCTTATTAAAAACAGACTTAGGAAAGTTAATTAGGGGTAATTTGCATTCAAGCTATTCATTATTTACTTAGCTTTGAACTGCAAACTTTAGGAATGCCATTTGTACATTAAAATTCCCAATCTTTGCCCACTTTCCCTTTGATATCATAGTGGTTAAAGAAAGCTGTGCTTAGCTGCTGACTAACTATTCTCTGCACACTTCAGAGATGGCTGGAGGCCATTATTTCAGCATTAGAAAATAGTTAATATTGAATGCCATGAAGTTAAATTTGTGTTCATTTACTTATTATGTTGGAAATCAGATGTTCATTCTGTGCAAATTTCCCAGCACTACCCTCAGCCAAGCTTTGCAAACTCTGAAAAATAATGGAGTAACCAGTAACGAGAAGGTGAGGAGGTTTGAAAGAGGGTAAAAAAGAGAAATTAAACACATCTGTGAAAAAGAAATTGTTGCTTTCCCTCTCCCCCTGACAAGCCTTCTTTAATTTTCGCAGTTCCCACCCCTTGTTAGCTGTTTTTAATAGCGTGAGGGAAAAGTATCTTCTTTTTATTGTTAACCACTAGTCTGAACAGTTACACATTGGTAGTTCCCCAGAAGGTCTTGCTGTGTACTGCAAACAGATACTGTAAATTGAAAAAAGAGGTAATGACATTTGTCTTGAAAAGAGGAAAGAAGGATCCATTTCTTAGTCACTCAGTGGGGATTGCTTCTCAAGTGCCTCTAGTAACTTGGCTGTGCCTGTCTAAGATGCAGGGATGATCCCTTCACAGCAAGAGCCACATAGGCTAGAAATGTAACCTCTGCAGAGGGCTGCAAGGCTGGCCAGACGCTGCTGTGCCGTGTGGGCTGGGACAAATAATCTAGAACAAGTTTGGACAGTTAGCGCTTACTCAGGGATTGCTATTTGACAATGCCTCTGTTTGATTTTTCTTTTTCTAATGCAACCTAAAAATGATTACATCTTCCAACACTCCCTCCCCCTTCCCTCTATCTCTTGAACTAATGAGCAAATAAGGAAAGAAAATTAAAGAATAAAAAATGTAAGCAGTGATAGGGTGAGATCAATAAACTGTGGATTGCTAGCACTGAGTAAGCTTGACTGATCTTCTGCATATTGCATGTTGAGTTAACTTGCAAGAGAAATATGTTCCCTCTTATTGTCCTGTGTCTCATTGTGGGAAAGGAAGCAGGGACTGCAAATTAAAATGCCCTTGATTTAGGTTCTGTAGGGAGTGCCCAGGAGTTCTTCCTATATTGCCACATGCTAGGAATTGAACTCTCTATACCCTTACAATGT
This sequence comes from Cyanistes caeruleus, assembly GCF_971803275.1. NCBI lineage: Eukaryota > Metazoa > Chordata > Aves > Passeriformes > Paridae > Cyanistes > Cyanistes caeruleus. The sequence goes on along the minus strand of NC_141732.1, from coordinate 49,009,927 downwards.
AATGAGAATATCTGATTACTGTGACTTCTTTTGTGCTATTCCCTCCCTGCCTCCAAAAAGAGTTCACTAAAGATGTTCTTCTGAGTAGCATCAGCACAGGACTCCACTGTTGCAGACTCACTGCTACAGGGCAGAGGGTGAAAGGTGCCTGAATGGTAAGCTAAGTAATACCATACAACATGCTGGCATAAGACCTCTGGGGAATTCCTGAGCTGCCATATACTGCTCTGAGGATTATTCACAGGGTACATATGGGGCTAAGAGGAGCTCAGATAGGAGTGGATGACTACTGAAAGAGAACTATGTTTATCAACAGATTTGCATTACATGAGTTTTACACAAATAATGAGAAGTCTCTGAGTCACCAGTCCAGAGAAAATACTACTCTTAGGATGGCTTCTTTTCTTCCACCATCAAAAATTTTACTTGGGCTAATGCTGGTGATCGTCAGTTTCCCCAAATCATGGAACAAGGGAAGAAGGTTGGAGGTCTCTTCAGTCCCAGGGGAACCTGCAAGAGAAGTTAGAGCAAAAATTAAAAGAAAAATGCTTGACAGGTTATTAATTTTAAGTGCAGGCAGAAAATTTATGTTGACTGTAACTGCCAGAGTGATGATGGATCTAAGTTTGTGATGCACCAAGCCCATGGGTGAAAGCAGAAAAGTGACAGAAGAAAACTCTCAGGAATAGACTATTTACTATAAATGTAAAGTTTTAGTTCACATTCTAGCACATACAGAGATAGAAATACCCTCTTCTTCTGAAGTACAGGTATGACAGTGAAGGTAGTGAGAAATACTACAGACTTCAGTGAAATTACAAATGGGAACCCATGTTTACAACACCACCTGCAAGGATCAAATTAGTAAATTAGGTTTTCACATCTACAGCTGAAGAAATTGTAGACCTCACACTATATATATGGTGCTGATAGTCAGTTATGAAATAGGCTGCAATTTTTCCTGCTTTCTGAAAGGACAAATGTATGCTTGAAGAAAGAAAACTAATTCAAACTCTGCATGTAAGACAATTTTCTGCAAATGGTGTCTACTTACACTTTATTGCTAAGCTCTCTCATGTCAAAAAACCACCAGTTTGTCACAAAGGGGAACTGTAAAGGGCAGCTGAAGAAATTAAAAACTCTGTGTGCTGGATTTACTTACGTTTGCATAAGAATAGGCTACATTTTAATCTCCTGAGCTTGCAGAAGAAATACTCATGAGGGTCAAAAGAGAGTAATTTAATTACCTCAGAGATTCACAAGAAATTAGGCTTCAGTGATGCCTAGGATTGGTTAAATTAATAGGGAATATGCTTCAGTCAGAATATTTGACAGTTATACAGAGAATTTCTGGTGCCAGTGCATTTCCGATGGTTTCAGTAGGGTCAAGATTTAGCTCATGTCAGTGGGGAACCCAAGATGATTATTGAATGTGTTGATTCAGGCTACTGTTAGTGTTTTAGAAGAGGACAGGATACTGAGGTCAGTTCCATCTGCCATAGTATATGGAGCTACAACTTTCAGCCAGCCAAATGGAAATGATATAAAATGCTGAATATAGTAACATTTGATTGGGGATTGGGATTTTTTTCTTTAATTTTATTTGTTTGGTTGGTTTTTGGTTTTTTTTGGTTTTTTTTTTTGTTGTTTTTTTTTTGTTGTTGTTGTTGTTTGGCTTGAAGGGGTTTTTTTTGTCATTATGGGTTTTTATTATTATTATTGAAAAAATTGCTTAAAACCAATTTTTAATGTCCTGGGAAATATAATGTTCAAAAGGAAGACCACGGTACCAGATAAAAAGAAAAGGCCGTATGAAAGCCTGAGAAATACACAAATTCTGATCTCTGAGTACAGAACATACCCAGTGCTATGAAACAAGTTTTCTATGGATTTACACCAACATTATGTGACCCAAAGTGTAACCATTTGTTTTATCATAAGCCTAAAACCAGATCACTTTGCTTTGACACCTAGTTTTGGCTGCAACTGCGCGAGCATGTACCCACACAGATACACTCACATTCTCTTCAACAGCCTTTCAGCCTTGCCACAGAGCAGTATGGTCTCTCTTGGATAAGCTGTGTTAAATTAAAATTAAACATCACCAAGCTTTGTGCTCAGCCTCCCCCTGTGAATGTTCTGCTGCGGGTGTGCAGGGGGTTAATATCACAAATGTTCCACAGGAGGTTAGTGGGATTCAGTTTCAGCTAACATTTATTTTGCCAGCTCCTGTTCACTTTCATCTCTGCTTATGAACACTATTATCTTGTTTGTAATAATATATATAGATCACTGCAGCTGCGCTCTGCAAAATTCATCCATTTTTTGAACTTTGCAAAAAAAAAAAAAAAAAAATTAAAAAATTGCTCTAAGTGTTTTAATATTACTGACCCACCTTCCCAGCCTTGTCTCTCATTTAAATTGTAAGCAAAACTTTCATTAAGAGTGTAGTATCTTGTAGTATGTAGTTTTTGGTTTTTTTACACAAGAATAATTGCCAGCTTTTTTTTTATTATTATTATTTTTTAGTCAGTTACTTCAGGTCCTCTGCTTTGTCTGCTCCTATTGTTAATTTTCTGTAGCAGGCATTACCTTTGACACATGTATGACATGTGCAGCAGGTCATCACATTGTGCCTGAACTGTTCTGTCACTTGCTCGGTAGATTGCCAGCAATAATATTGGTATCTATACTCTTACATCCTACTTTCTTATCTTGAAAACATACAGCTTCCTGTCCTGGAATCAGTGGTGCTAATAATTGACAAACATTGGAAGGGCTATCAGGGTATTTGACATGCTGTTTCACAAACTTACAGGAGCATGCTAAGTGGCATGGTTTCCCACAGACATGATGTAAACTCAGTCATATTTCTACTTTAAAATCCATACAGCCTAAAGAAAGAAAATGGGTCATTTTAAAAAACCTGTACAGTATAGATACATTGAAAAGCAAATGGAAGACTGTAAAAATGCAGGGCCAGACTTGAATTTACACCAAAATTTTTGAGCAGAAAAGCCTCTTCTCATATGTTTTCTATGGACTGATCCTATGGCTTCTCCCTAGAAAAGCACACAAAGCAAACTCTTAGCCGCTAAGTTCTTAATGTTTACCTATCTCCCTATTGCTATAGTACAGCTTACAATGGAACTATTATGCCAGAAATTGAATGGTGTGGTGCAATAATTGACTTCTTTACCAGTTTCACAGTCTTCCTCCTCTTCAAGAAACAGAACTCATTGAATGACTAGGTCATAACTCTATTCTGCTTTTCTCATTTTGAGACAGAAAAAGGCAGACTAACTTTCAAAGCCCCTACCCTGGGCTTTCAAAAAGGCAGAGCATGAAAGAAAGAATAGAAAAGGAAACAAAAAGGAAATGAAATGGAGATTTAAGTGGTTAGGCCTTGTGCTCAGCAGTCTTCAAGATCAAACTCACTCCTCTCCATGCAGCAGCTGGTATCAATGATCTTGCATTGTTCAAACAAGTTCCAGCATTTAGGGAGGTGGGATGCTGCCTTCTACTGCACTTCTGCAGAGGCCTCTGGTTGCAACTGAAGTGTGCTTTCCAGAAACAGCTTTTCATTACTATTACTTCAACACAGCCAGGTATCACCTATTCTTGATGTTTAAAAGAAGGTAGTAAAGGGGAAGAGAGAGTAAACTCTCTTAGGCCTCTGCTGCTATCACTCTCCCTTTTATATTTCATTTAGAGCACAACGTGAACAAAGAAGGAGTGTTAGACATGTACACTGTAATGAAAATCCATGACTTGACCATGCATTCATAATTATTTTATAAATAAATGGCTTCTGGAGAGCCACATCTGTCTCTTCCAACAGAGTGTATGTCTTTCATTAATGTATTACAGGCTGAATGAAGTCAGCCTGAGTGCTTTGCTTGCATCTTCCTCTTCCTCTCCATCATTGTTCACGGATAGGTTTTTGTGGTTCAGAGAAAGCTGCATGCCCCACACGTCTCTGCAGGACTGATGGCTCGTCAATAACATTAGCCAGCATTATGGGCTGCATTGGTGTAGAACAGAATCAATATGGCCAAGTAAAAAGTCTAATCAGTTGACATGACCATCTTCAGCAGAGCTTATGTTACAAGAAATGAGTTTTCTTAAGGAATCAGCATCAGCACTGGTTATTCACCCCACACCAAGAACACTTGACAAAGATTTATTGTTTCTTGTTTTGTTAGCACTGCCACTTAAGCTGGTAATAGTGAAATAATAATTCAGATGAATATTCAAAAAAATAATAAAGACTGATTCTGAAAACACTGCTCACATTTTCCTTAGACGCTAAAAGAGTCTCTCTAGGGTATTTTGCAATGTGGAAGGGAAGCTGTCTTACTAGGAAATAAGATTAGTTTAAGGACTTGAACACAGGGATTCATGCCCTTTGTCTGACTGTGTTGCATTTGGTTTTCTCACTATCTTTTTTTTTTTTCTTTTTTTCTGAAGGGACAGAGGCAGCTCTCACTTTTACTTGTACAAATTGCAGTCACTTAACTGAAAATAGGATTTTTCCAGGTTTCTATCAGCGTAAGTGAAAACAGACTTTGGCAGTCATGCCTATGGCAATGTACATATCTTAAAACAAGTTTCTCACTGATGCATAGCTTCATCTATGTGGTAATTATGGAGCTGTTTTACAATCAACTCCCTTTCTCTTCCCGCTCACCCCTCTGCATGCAGATTCACCCATAACACGAGACCAACAGGGGTGCAGCCGTATGATATTTCACTTTTATGAACTCTGCTGATCATCTGTTCTCATTTGTCCAGTCATCTGAGGGAAACCCTGCTCAATCATGTGAAGGTAAAGCATTAGTGAAATCATTAGTGCAGCATGGTCAGGTTAATAGGCCCATGCCTCAGCCATTTTTTTGGAGGCAACCTCCCGCCTACATCAGAGATACTTCGGCAGTGTTATTTCCTAACAGGTAAAAGAAAGTAATTGCATTTTGGAGGCAAATAGCTTGTTTGTGAATGGGTAAATGGACATGTTCACTGCTCCCATCCCACTTTGTTAGAATGAAATAGCTAGGAAATTCTCATTAAAAAAATCAAAAAAATCTTGAAACAGGTTAAGCACCTGTTTAAATTAAATGCATAATCAGAGGATGTTAAAGGACCGATGTCACAGAGGCCTTTGCAGACTCAACATGAGGACAGGAACAGAAAATGTGCTTAAGGCTCTTCTCAAAGCCTTGGTGCCCACCGATGAGTCTGTGTTACTTACAGGCCTCAGTCTGGTGTGACAAATCTGGTGTCCTCCCGGGCAGTGGTACACTTTAACTCTCAGAGTTACCACTCCACTCAATACTCTCACTAGCAGTGAGCAGCCACCCCGCCAAATTTTGTCTCATTTTATCCCTTTGAGGCACATACAGAGATGTACATACTCTCTACTGATTTCATCACGGGGGGCACATTGTTCTGGGTTTTTTAATATTAAAATAGTAACTATGGGTTTCAGTAAGAATGGAGGCCTACAGCAATGAGCACAGACAAGACAAGTTCTTCATCCCCAGGAGTCAGTGTCAAGTGCACATCAATATTGAAGTAGTTTCTCAGTTGCAGAATTCACCTCCAAGTTTCCAGTAATGTTGATTATCAAAAATAAAACCCAACAAAAAAAGAAATGTAGGAAAAATTAGTCCAGGATCCGTGTGTTTTGTGATTGTCTTTTTTTTGTTGCTGCATGAAGAAAATGAAGAGGCTTTTAAACTAATTTAGATTCTGAACATAAAGTTGGTTAGGTTTTTCTCTCTCTTTTCCTTTTTTTTTTTTGGTGGAACTCCTGCTGCAGAATATTAATACCGTAACCTTAATTTAAATGGTTTATTAAAGTAAAAAAAAGTAAAAAAAATCTTTTTTTTTAAGATTTCACCATTTATAGTGATTCATGGGAATATTCTACTCTCAGAGCCCCAGGATCTTGGTATATAACATCCTCATTTGTGTTAATGGAAACTTTACTTCTTTGAATTCATGAGGAATGAAAAGTTTCACCAGGCACACAGGCTCTGTATAAATAAGCAGCACATAGCAAACATACTCTCTTAAAAGGATTATCACTTTGACAGCTATTCAGTTGGGGTAGCTTTTTCTGTCCCCTGGAATTCCCAGCTTGCCCTCTTAACTACACAGAAGGTAAATCTGTATAATACTTCACAGCTGCCTTTACTGGGACCTGACACTGAGCTTACTGGATGTGCTTTCCTGGTACAAAGCACCTCGTCAAGTTTCCTGCTCTGGATGCAGTGAACGCAGCTGATGAGCTGTCTTATTAAAAGTTATGAGAAAAGGATGTTCACTCCATTACTTTCTGAACTACTGGATACACACAGTGAAGCTGCTGAGCCAGTAAGTCCCTCAGAGTCGTTCCTTCACACAGAGGCTGCATTCTAACATTTAATATCACATTGCTCCCTTGGTGGCCACCATCAGATTTTAATTTTATGTTTTGTCTTGTTTTGTTTGCGCTGGCATTTTTTGTTCTGATAGCCTTATCATGATGCTCCCTCATCACAGCAGACCAAACTCGAGCCTTGCTGTCCTGCTGCCGCTAAGCACACTGACAAACCTCCCAAGGGTTTTAAACTGGGACTCTGCCATCCTTCTGCCTGTAGGGATGGGATCAGGGCCAGGATCCTGACATCCCTGCACCCCACCTACTTCAAAAGTAAAAGGGCAGGGCAGTGCCATGCTTGCTGGGGAGCTGGTCCCTGAGAACCAGAGGGAGGATAACACACAAGGGGCTGCACACATGAGGGTTCATGAGCCACAGGTGGTCAAGAAGATATATACTAGAAGTGGGTATGTTGCAAGGAAAGCTGAAGTGTCAGTCTACTGCATTCCTGCCCAGGTTCCTGTTGAGGCTGAGCTTGGGAGAAGGGGAACAGGAACAGAGCTACAGCAAAGAGCAGCTAAGAGAGAGATGTCTGGGCCATAAGCAGGGCTCAGAGAGGTCTAAGCTGCTGCAGCAAAACAGGGTTGAAAAAAAAATGACTTTCCTTTGGAAGAAGATGCCGGAACAGTTGGTGCAGTCATGGTTCAATGGGTCAGCTTCAGTAATGTCATGAATGGAGCATACATTAATCAGTAAAAGAATGAGCTGTTTTCTCAAGTAGTTCAGGTAAAAGCTGAAAACAATTTTTTCTTCCACCACCTGCTTTGGAAAACTGCTGGCATTTGGACTGGAAGAACACAGTTAAAAGATGCAGTAAAAATTGACAAATCTTGGTATGGGAAGCTGAAAATACATTACAATTCCAATGGAACTATAAATGAAAAACCCCTAAATTAAATAAATCTTGAACAATTATAGATTAAAATATGTTTGGCTTTAATGACTTAGCATATACAGGCCTTGATTCTTGAAATCATTGCTGAGACTGTGTGGCTTGCGTAGAGATTCAAGAGTGAGCAAATTTCCTGCTGCTGTAATGCCATGTAGCAGTGATGAGGGAAGATGGACCTGTGTTTTCCTGGTTTTCAGGTTGTTGGTTAAAACTCCTTCATGGGATCTGCCCTCTGTGCAAAACTGTGGCCATATAGATTCAGTAACAGCTAGCAGTGTCAATAATGGACTCAATAATGAGTGGAAAAGAAACCCAACCCAATAACAACAAAACCTCTGGGGGAGCATTAGCAGCAATTGCTGTCAGCCAATGTTGGGAAACTGCCTGTCTTCCCACAGGCTGCAGAAGGATGCTGAGCTAGGTGAGCTGGCAGCTGGGAAACCTTGAAAGGGTCAGGTGTGGTGGATGGCAATGTGCTACTCCACCAGAGCTCAGCAGAGCTGGATTTGGGGCTTAGATCTACCCAGAAAGCTGTGGGATTTGGAGGGAAGTGATGGTAGAAAAGGCAGGTGTCTGTCCTTCCACTGCTGCCTGCTTGCCCCAGCACATGGCTGTGGGTCTTGGATGTGAGTGCAGTGTGCTGTCCTCTGCTTTAGGATGATAAGCAGGGATTAAAGCATTTTAAATAGCTGGCCATGATAGCCTAAGGAGCTATCCATTCCTTCTTGATAAACGTGGGAACTACTTGAATGACTTTGATGTAGCTGGCCCCAGATGTACATTGTGCTGAACTGATGGTGCCCAGAACTTCCCAGGCTTTCTGGATCTGTAGATGGCCTAAGACTTCTCTACAGCTGAGAAAGTAGCTTCACCACACCATCCCTCAGAAGAGGAGGGCTGAGCCTTAACACAGAAACAAAACAAAACAAAAAAAAACCCAAGAAAACCCAAAAAAACCCAAACAAACAAAACAAAATAAAACAAAAACCAAAACAATCAAACCAACCGACCAACCAAACAAACAAAACCCACAAAAAAACCCCAAAAACAAAACAAAAACCCCAGGAAAATAATTTTAATTGCCAGAGTCATCTGGGACATGGTTTCCATCAGGAAAATAGCTCTGTGAGAATAAACTCAAAGTCTATTTTCTCTGAGGTGAAAGTCAGGTATTGGAGAGTAGCATAAAGGAGGGTTGTTTCCCTCCCTGCAGCCATTCCCAGGGTCAATAATATTCTTTCTTGTCCTGTCTCTTACTAGTCACACCTACCATCTTGGGGTTTACAGCTTTTGACTAAATTTGGTTGAAATAAGTGTGTGCATTCATATTAATGGTGAGGAGAAATGCACCCAGGCAGAACCAGATGCATGCAGATAGTGTAACACTCATTTCCTTATGAAACTAGGCTGGAAATAAAATAGCAGTCTAGTTTTTCAGGTGTTCCTGTTCTCAGTTTCTCCTACTTTTGAAAGTTATGGTAGCTTAAAATAACCTCTATACTGTATCTAGAAATTTTCATGTTATGCTTTTGTTGGGTAATTTTTCTAAAAGGTCTCCTGATTTGAAATTTAACATGTGAATATGATCTTTTTTTCTCCTCCAATAATTTTTTTCTAGAAGGTCTGAAGCTGATTATGTTGGGATTGTGATTACTTAGTGGCTAGACTAAAGCTGTTTCACAAGTCAGCACTGATGTGTTTCTTTGAATTAAGATGAGAAGTTTTCCCATTTTATGTTTTACAGAAAGAGCCATTCTAAAATACAAGACTGCAATGTGTAGAAAAATTCCTCCACTTGCCTTAACATGATATATGACTGTATTTTGCAAGCTCTTTAGTCATGCATTATTTTTGTTTTATTAGACATAGCTGACCCTTTGATCTCAGTGAATTAACACTTTTACTGATCTAGTCTGTGAGTCTAACTCTTGTTCTTGTTGACACTGTTTTTTGTGACCCGGCATTTTTTAATCATGCAAATTCTTGTTATAGCTTATTCATTTCAAATATGTTCATAGAATTGATTCCCTGATATCCTCTTTGTCACTTAACAGCTTTCTCTGACTTTTCTGTAAGGCTTAGCTCTTGGAGCTTGCAATAGTGTAACAAAAGGTTCAGCTGTATTTTGGCAATTTACTATCTTTTAGAAATGTCTACTTTGGGGTCTTAGAGATCGCAAGAAGAAAAGAAAAAAATAAAATAAAAGAAAACCAACTATTGTAAAACTTTTCCTGTGCTGTGGCCAGCTTAAGGAAAACATCAAGTTTTCAGAATAGAATTAAGTGGATTTGTGGAGAAACTTGAAACACTGTGCACTTCCTGGCCTGAATTCTTATAAGCCAGTATGTAATGCATGTATACCATAATGAAAATCTCCAGTTGCAGTTTACATTTCATTCATGTAGCATTTTCACTGGAATCAGTGGACATAGACTGCTGTAGCACATCAAGGATTTGACCATTGTTATTTTGATCTTAATTACAGGACCAGGGTTGGGATCTAGAGTACAGTTTCCTACCAGCTCCAGGCATGTCAAACTGATTAGAGCCTTTCTTTACCAGGCTGGGTTGAACACACCCAGGCCAAAATGTGGAGCTCACTGAGTGTAAAGTTATGTGAAAAGATGCCAGAGGCCATGGAAACAGGATGGAAAATTTTACACAGCAACTGCAATGTTTTATATCTTCCAAAATAACAGAGATGCTAGAAGATATTTTTTTTTTAATACATTTTTTTAAATCCAAATCTAAAATTTTGTCCTTTCTCAAGTCAGGGAAGATCTATCAGACAACCTGCACTATCAAATATCTGATTTGATATTGCTTAGCACCTTTCTGAAATCATTGGAAAAGGTATGTTGTTAATATTATTCATCCTCAATGACAGAGTATATTCCAATGCAAGACAGCTCCTTTGAAACACTTAAGAGAGGACTTCTAGAGGAGCACTGTCTTTGTGGAAGTCCTTTGCCTTAGATGTCTTAATCCTAAAATTTCACAAAACTATGGCACAGAAAAATTCTGCAATAATTTTGATACAGAGGAATAAAGCATATTGGACAAATTAAATAAAATGCTCTAACCAAGGAAAGTTTCCATGATCTTAAAATGTATTATTAAAAAGGGTGAAGATAGGAAGGAGAGGGAGCTGAATAAAAATACCACCTTGGAAACAAGGAGAAAAAGATCTCATATAGCAAGGATACTTTTACTGACCCAAGAAAGGGCTGATAAGGAGCAGAAATTACTGTCAGATATGGTAAAAGTGTAGATATTTCTTTTAGACATGAGAAAATGAGTTGGCAAGATGAACGCATTTAGTGTGCACTGTGGTATAGATGGGAATACTAAAGGGCCTTGAACTTATCCTCGTAAGAGTCTGGTTACTTAGTTAAAAACCACTGGGTATAGATAAAATAAGATGGAAAGGAAGTCCAACCCCTGCTTTTGCAGATAACCATATTTTAAATCTCCTCATAAACTGATTCTCTATCATCTAGCCAGTTCTCATTTTGGCCTCTTTTGCTGATATTGAAGCGCTGGTCCAGAATATCTGTGCTCCAGCACTTAAACTTGTTTCCACTTTCTGACATAAAATTATATATAACCATTTGTTCTGGTTAGCATACATAGTTCTTCCTTTTCTCTAGTGTTTACACCCCGCTCCATTGTCACACGTTTTTACAGCACAATCATTCCTCTCTTTCAGCGCTCATTTATTTGCCTATGGAAAACAAGTTCTCTTAAGTTACTATTATAAAAGTACCTATTTTATTCTCTTCATGCAGGCTTTCTTTGCATTTTTCTTTTTTGTCCATGGACAACTGAATTATATGCAGTGCTCTAACTGAGTTTGGGAAATTAGTCCTGGTGCTATCCAGACTGTCATGAAAAAGACTTATCTGATAAATACTGGAATCACATCACATTTGACCAAGTAAACCTCTGCACTTCATCAGAAAGAATCTTCATGTTGTTGCTTGGTCTCACTTTATTTATCCAGTGAAAGTGATTTTGCTATTAGCTTTAATTTTTCAAAGCTTGAAACAGTTTGACATCTGGCAGGTTCCAAAGACTTCTGAAACATGCATTTTGGGCTTGCCAGTTTTGGTCTTCTTTATAAATTTCTTTTAGGCTTTTTTTTTCTTATTACTAGCATTCATTTTGATACACACTGCTAGGTGATATTTTCTCTAGCTACTGCTGCAGTGTTTAGGAATGGAGCTGAAAATGGGGAATCTCGATCCTACATCAGTAGGATCTACACTGCTCTCAAGAACTTGACTTGAGAAAGCAATCCCAAGCAGTGCAGGTACCTCCAAATGGGGCATTCAATGAGTTCCATGTGGCAAAATGCTCAGATTCCTTAAACCTCTTGGGAAGCTGGCATTCAGGACTAGTGCTCCATTGGGGTGCATTACCAGTTCAATGGCATTACACTCTCAGGGTATTTTGCTGAACTCTGTGTTGGTTGTTGTGGGAGGATCAGCAGAGAACTGCTGACAGAATGGAAAACTAGCTGAAGCACTAGAGCAACATAAAGGCTATAATAGGATTTTCTTTATTTTTTTACTAATTACTGGAATTTGCCACCTGAAAGCAGGGCTATTCTGTGTGCTAGGATCCTATGGAAACCACAGCACATATGCAGCACCTCACCTTGGCTCTGCCATGACAGGCAGGACTGTAAGCAGCAAGGCTTATTTTGTCTGACTGTCATTTTGTGTTCTTTACAGAGAGGTTTCAGCTAAAGGTCACGGGAGAGCCACTGTATATTTTTTCTTCAAATAAAATCAATTGAAGGACCTAGAACACAATAAGTTATGTTCAGGGCTGCACTTCCATGTATTCCCATTGGAGACCTATCAATGTGAACTAGCACTGTTGGGAAATATCTCCAGCTACCCCAGTTAATCAATATCTGTTCATTATACTGTCTCTGATGAATATGGGTAAGGATTGGATAAGCATGCGTCAGGTGACTTAAAAATAACTGCACCTCACATAAGATCAATAGAAGGAGGGGTTTTTTTCCCAGTATCACTTCAGGCAAACTAATGTACCTTTTATCCTCTCTTCTTAGCACCCCTTGCTCATTGTTGGTATATCAACACCAGTGCAGGAGTGGCTTTATTAAATTCATAGCACTTAATCTACTGTCACACTGTCAACTTGCAGGGAGTGAACAAGCAGATAGCAAGTTTCAAGTGGCCCAGTGTCCTTCAAAGGGCTCTTACCCAAGCATTTAGTTCAGAGCTGTACCAAAAGCAGTCTTTTGGGTGCCTGGTAATATCTCCTCTCTGAGTATGAAAACCCTACACTAGAAAAAAAAATGGTTCAGGGAAATTCATGCCAATTAGAGATGTGTTATGACAGATTAAAATATTATAATTATGCTTGGCTTCCATGCAGAACCACATTAACACATCTATGACATTTAATAACATGGGAGGATAACCACATGCCTCAACAAAGGTTGAGTTTCCCCAAAAATTGCTCAACTTTTTTCTCCCTTCTTTCCTCTTTCTCCTTCCTACTGAAATAAGGAGCTGCATGTTCTTGCAGTATTTTGGCGGGGGGTGGGGGGGAAGATAGGAAAAGTAAGGAAGAAAAGAGGTAAAAAGACAAGAAAATAAGGAGAGAAAGAAAGTAAGAGGAGAAAGAGGAGAAGGGGAAGGGGAAGGAGGAAGGAGGAAGGAGGAAGGAGGAAGGAGGAAGGAGGAAGGAAATTAAGGAAATGTGCGGGAAGGGAAGGTGCGGGAAGGTGCAGGAAAGTAAAGGAAGGTGCGGGAAGGGCAGGGCAGGGCAGGGCAGGGCAGGGCAGGGCAGGGCAGGGCAGGGCAGGGCAGGGCAGGGCAGGGAAGGGAAGGGAAGGGAAGGGAAGGGAAGGGAAGGGAAGGGAAGGGAAGGGAAGGGAAGGGAAGGGAAGGGAAGGGAAGGGAAGGGAAGGGAAGGGAAGGGAAGGGAAGGGAAGGGAAGGGAAGGGAAGGGAAGGGAAGGGAAGGGAAGGGAAGGGAAGGGAAGGGAAGGGAAGGGCAGGGCAGGGCAGGGCAGGGCAGGGCAGGGCAGGGCAGGGCAGGGCAGGGAAGGGAAGGGAAGGGAAGGGAAGGGAAGGGAAGGGAAGGGAAGGGAAGGGAAGGGAAGGGAAGGGAAGGGAAGGGAAGGGAAGGGAAGGGAAGGGAAGGGAAGGGAAGGGAAGGGAAGGGAAGGGAAGGGAAGGGAAGGGAAGGGAAGGGAAGGGAAGGGAAGGGAAGGGAAGGGAAGGGAAGGGAAGGGAAGGGAAGGGAAGGGAAGGGAAAGTGGCATATAATTTAAAGACACGAAGGTGACAACTGTAAGTCAGTAATAGATTAAAGGCATTCAGCTCATTATTGAACTGTTTATGTCAGGCTGATTAAAAACAGGCAGATGAAATAAACACTCTCAAGACTTTATTTAGTGGACCTGTGGCAGACGTCTTGTATCCTCATAGCTCATGACTTTCAACACTTAAACTAAATTTAAGTTGTGAAGCAGTTGGATCAGAAGGTGAAGTCCTGTTCTTATGGCTAGATGTTCTGCAGAAAAATGGCTCTTGGCTGTGCTGGGAGGACTGGAAATACTAAATCAAAGAGTATGTGTTACTCACCAATAACTTCTTAAGACTTGCAGTTCACAGTGCTTAGCAAATTCTGGCTAAGAATTATTTGGCTTTCCAAATAATTTTAAGCCATTATTTGTCTTTCACATCCCCAGCCCCACATTCAGATGGTGAGTCCACTTTCCTCCATTTTGCTCATCAAGAAATGTGAGACAACCAGAAAAGTCTTACTGATTCTAGTCAAACACTGAGCAGGCTCTTGAATATTAGCTGCAGTCCAGCTAATGCTTTCAAGAGAGGCTCATTTGCAAGCAGGTATCCATTCCCATTGCATCAAACAGGACATGCTTGAATTTCAGCACATACCTGCATGCTTTTAGGCACCACCACCCCAGTGCTCATCATTTCATGTCACGTAACAAGCTGAGTTTTATTTTGGTCTTCCCTTGTAGAATGAATGAATAAGGATCTTATTGCAACACATTGTCTTGGACATGCTTGTAACATAGCCTTTTTGTCTATATAAGCACAGAGCAATGGACAAATCTATCCTATTATGAGACTACTTTTTTTCATTTATTGATAAGAAGTGCACCATAAGAGCTCAGGCTAAACCAATGCATTTATTCCAGAAGAATCTTGCTCATATTTTCCCAGCTGTCACAGATGCCCCTTAGAAGAAAAACAGGATTTAACAAAAAGAACTATTCAGCCTTGAAAATGGGTTTTTTCAAAATATCTCCCCACACTGAACCCTCTTCTAGTCAGCATGGAGCACAAAGCCAATCCCAAGGACTCAAAGTTTAATTATTTGGTGGTAAATTTTTATGTTGCAGTCCTAGATTACAGATAAAGTTTAGTGGAGAGATTCATTTGGGCAATGTCCTCACCATTTCAAAGCATGAGGAAATTCTTACCCAAACACTGAGATTGGTGATTTGTGTATCTCTGCTTTGAAAAGCAAAACCAGGATTGAGCTAGGACCTCAAAATAGAGTTTGGCAAGACCTTTTACTACTGTTTCTTCATCTGTCAGACATACTAAAGTGTGAGAAATGTCCATCCTAAAGGTTTCTTACAGTCAGGTGACTAAATTTGTGAGGCACTAGGTTTCTGGATGCCACACTAAGTATGACATTTCTAAGGAATTGCGTACAAGCTAAGGGGCAAAACAATTATCTCCCTTCCAAAAAGCTTTAACCTATTCAATTTCTGGGAAGTATGCAAAACTTTTAAATGTAGTGTGCAGCTTTCAAACTACAAGAGGCCATGCTCAGACCTTGCAGATGAGTGTCTTTCCATGGCCATATGCCTTTCCATGGAAATGTGCAGTGCTTGAATCAGTAAAAAATTAAGAAATGAAAGACAAAGAGATGAAAAGATCAGTGACTGATAAATCTTTAATATAAAAATTGTACAAGAATTTTGATACAAATTACAAGAGGTATTTGGACAAAGTATGAGTAAAACTCCATTTATATCCCCAAAACCTTATGCATTTTATGCAAAAGACATATTGTAGGACTGTTACAGTACAGAAAATACAAGAAATGTCAAATTAAAACTGGACTTTTAATTCCCTCAGATTACTAATGGAAAAAACTTGTTTAGACTACATACAATATTTATGAAGCTACTAATGTCACGATTATTAGATCAACATGATGCAAATTTTCATATCCCCTTGTACAGCTATGTTCCATAGTGCATGCTTTGGTTCTGCAGGCAGGACAGCAGAGCATTCATGTTTTGCTCAGATTGAGATCAAAGAGTGAAAATGAAAAGCCTCCTCTATTCCCAACAGAGAAAGACCTTTGTAAAAATGTCCATCAGGCCTTGACTCCACTCTTTCCTGTGCCTGGCTGGGGTACCCCAGGAACACGTCTTGACAAAGTCCACTGGAACAAGCCCAGCTTTGCCAGCCATCAGCAAGCTCTCCATTCTCTACACAGCAGCCCCCTTGCTGCTGCTGCTGCTGCTGCTGCTGCTGGTGCATCGCTGGTTACCACAGGGAGTTGCAGCCAGGCTGTGTGAGCCCTCCCATGCCTACTGAAAAAGGGGTTTCCAGGCTTTATGCCTCTGTGACTGAACACACTGCCAAGACCCCTAAGGACTTCCAAATACATGAAGGTTCAAATCCAGTTTATCTCAGATTACATCTCCATGTGAACCCGCAGTCAGGTTCCCATCTTTCTAGTTCAGGAGAACTGAAACACAGCAGACAGCTATATAGGAAATCACTGTGTTTGACCTTCTATGTTAAAAGCTGTTAAAATGTCAACAGTGACAGTGAGCAAGAGCCTTCAGTCTAACAATGAAACTTCAAACTGCTTCAGCCATCCCTACAATGAGTTATTTTTATAGGTATAAGCAGATTGCAGTGAACTGTTTGTGGTAAGTAAAAGCGTGTGGAATTTCAGCAAGGGTAAATTTCAATTGTGTTCAGGTTCAGATCAACTTATTTGCACACCTGTTGCACATCCATTGCACTGGAACGCAGATCATTCTTATAAACTGGAGAACAGGCAGGAGGCATGAATGAGAGCACAAATGCTGCCCATCAAAAATAAGCCATGTTCTGGGAAAGGAGTCCCATATCATATAGGAACCAAAGTTTGCACAAGAAAAAGCAGCATGCTGAATTTTGTATTTTTAAATAGCTAAATGAAACACACACACATAACAGTGGCCATTTTATTAATCTTGCCACTTTACAAACAGTAACCATTTTCACAGATGGAATGCATAAAACTTTCCAAAATGAAGAACACTAGGAGGATGTGTTACTTTTCTGAGAGAATTTTAATGAGACACTCTCTTGGGATGAAAGGAGAAGGGGTGGTAAAGGAAATGGGAAAATTAAAGACAATGGCTGAAGACTGTACAAGTGTTTGTTAAAAAAAATACTTAAAAAAAATCCAAATGTAAAAGTATAATTGAAAAATAATGAATAAATCTGCCTTTGTACAGCTTAGGTGTCCCTGTTTATTCTGTAGGTCATCAGATAAACTAAGAAGAATATCCTTAGAATCACAGTTCATGTGGCTACTGTATGATTTCATTTCACAGATGTAATTGGGGGGGTGGGGGGGAATGCATTCTGCCCCATCAATACAGGAGGTGGTGGGGGGATGGGGATGTGAAAACATCTTGATCTGGATGTGACGACTGCATAATGCTCCCACACTCAGGCATGGACACATGGCATCACAACTGCCACTGGTGCCCCAGAGCTGCTGTTCATAGCCTCCTGCATTTTGTGGCAGAAGTGGACAGGTTGTGATTAACTATTGATGAGTTTGCCATCCTAACTGTGCATTATCCTCTGATCATTCTCAACCTTTTGTTTGACAATGGATGCCTTATAAAATCTTTATGCATCACTTAGCTAGTCTTGCTCTCGCTTTCTTCTCTAGAAATATAATTGCCCTGGATGCTTTTCTTAATTTTCCTAAAATATTTTGTCTCCAAAGGTTTGAAGGGAGCAATGTACAAAATCTGTAGAACACCAGAAAAATCTCTGTACACATCAGACATTTGCTACCTGACTCTTCCTGTTCTTTTAAATGCATGTCAAATATATATATATATATATATACACACACACCTATGTAAGTGTGATGGAAATGATATAATTTTGCTCATTTGTAATCTTCATTTTAAGGCTCCTTGTTCTAACACTGTGTCTGTTTCTCCTCAGTCACATTCACACTCACACAGATATTCACAAACACACGCAAAGGACATAAATGATTTCTTCGATCAGAAAGTCCTCAGTTTCCACAAACAGCCTTGGAAACGGTACAGCAAGAAAGGCTGCCCAAGCTCATCATCGCAGGTCAGCTCATCCGGCTGCTTCAACCTCCGTCAGTGCCATGTACACATGGAGTTGACAGGGGAGCAGAGTCTGGGCTCAGCCTTTAGACTTCTGATACAAACAGGCCTCAGGAATTTGTCTGCTGGTTTCACCCTTGTAGCTTCTGATGAACTCGGAAGGAAAAGGAGGGAAAAGATCAGTGACTTTTGACTGGTAAAAGACCTTAGCATATTTATGGTGGGCACCATCACCTCTGTTGCAGCAAACATCAAATTACCACACAGTGCTGTTGACAGCATTAGCATCCGGAACCAGCAAAGAGGTGCTGCAGCCAACCAATGCCATGAACCGATCCAAGGACACGGAAAAACAAGAAACTCCAAAATGGCTGTGTTTAGGTCTCTTGGTCTTGGGCTTTGTCTGAAACCTGTGTGTGAATTTTTGGTGCTGCACTGGCTGCCAGCACTGTTCAACCCACAGTGCCCAGTGCTCACACATACACACAGGACTGGCGTTATGATCTCGGCATGGCAATGCTGCAGACCCTGAAAGGAAAGCATGCTTCAGCAGCTCCTCTGCCTACTTGAATTTTCAACTGCTATTCAGCAGTCAGGAAGCACACAATAATATGGAAGGGCAGTGACTGCAGCCAGGTACACTGGCCTTCATGCACTTAACATTTCTTAAAACACAGCATGTGCTCTCAAGTTACTTCACTGTAAAGCTATCTTCTGATGGCCTATCTGAGAAGAACTTCAGGAGCCTGTACTTTTAGCAGTGTTCTTCCAAATGAAGGTATAAATCAGAAAAATTTCCTTCTTGCATGAAGACAGCAGATTGTGTCTCAGATATGTTTATCTAACACTGTATAGAAGTTCATGCTGACCTCAGCAGGAAATTCTCCTATTGCAATAGAACTGGATATAGGGAATTGACATTCATGATAGGAACCCAAAAGGATGAGATTGCTCTGAAATTTTCCCAGGGATGGGCTAAACCAGTTAAAAAAACAGACTGCACATCCTGTTTGGCACTGAACCTATGCAGCAAGACATGTAGCAAATTCAAACAACTATTTCTAGCAGGCACAGTATGGCTTATGCCAATACAAAGCAATTAGTTGCTACATAAGCAGACAAAAGTGCCATTACAGACAGTATTTCTCAGCTGACCTTTTGCTAAGAAGCCATCTTGTTACTGTCTACCTGATAGCTCGATAGAGCAGCCAGTGGCAGCCTTGGGCTTCCCAAAGACAAATCAAAGTGCTCCAGATGGGACTTCCCTTCACTCACTGCAGACGTGTGTGCATGCTTGTGTGTGTGTGTGTTTCTGCGTGTGTGTGTGTGTGTGTTAGGGAATGGGGAGGGAAAGCCTGGTTCTTATACTCAATTTCGCCTTCACAGGGGATAAACAGGCAATTACACATCCTTTTATATTTGATGGCCAAGTGCTGAACTTGAAAGCACACTATTAGTTTGTGTCCCTTCAGGGCCAGTGCAATAAGTAGCCAGGAGAGCTGGGGCTAAGGAAGAGAGGGTGTTGTCTGCTGTTAGTGTGACAGTCTTGTCAGCAGCATTCACATTACTGGAAGGTAATAAAGTGACAAGTAAGTTATTAGAAAGATATGAGGTGAAATTGAACTGAAGCTTCTTTCTGCTCAGCTCAGTTTTTTTTTTTTCCTGCTTTGTAATGGGCCACTATTTGTTACAAAACAAGCCTTGTCTTGAGATCTTATATAAAAAAAGAAATATTTATTCTTTGCAGGAAAGGTCACATGAATTTACAACATCACACTTTAAAGGAGAGGAATGGGAAAATAGTTTCATGACAACTACAGCTGCTATTAAAAAAACACAGTGTCATCATAATGAACAATAATACTGGCAAAAGTCAGAGGACTTGTCAAAAACATGTCCATTTTTTAACCCTTTGGTGGTCCAGAACCGTTTTCATTTAAGTGTCAGTGCCAAACATAACAGCAACAGTATTGGGATATACATGATCAATACCTTGATCAAAAAATCAAAGCTGTCATTCAATATCATGACTTGACCAGAGAAAACAAGCCACACAAGACTGGTTAACTACAGACTCAAGATAATACTACTTAATGTAAAATAGCTGCTGCTTCACTCTGTTACAGCCATTTTAAAGGCAGCGATAATGCTGCAGTGTTGGCAGGAAGAGACAGAAACCATGAGACTGGAACAGACATGTATTTGGGCAAACATGTGGGTGAAAGGTTCAGTCCATCATATGATGTTGCTCTGTTCCTGATGTAGAAATGGGTATGGAAAAGAGCTCCTTTTATGTCCCTACAGAAGGGGAGAAAAAAGCCCAACTCATCATGTGGCAACAGCAGGATATGCTGATGCTTATCTAGCAAAGTAGCACTACAGTCACTGTTTTGTTGAGTTACTATAGCAGCAAAGTCTTTTTCTTCTGTCACTACATAAAAAACCCCCAAAACTAAGAAGGAACTGAAATATACCAGCTGCCATCATGTGTCTGCCACTCACCTTTTCCCCACAGAGAACTCCTGCTGCCTCCTTGCCCTTAGTACAGACACCTTTGCTTTTCTTTTCAAATAAAAAAGAGTAATTCTGTTAACCCAAAGAGAAAAGTGACAAAAACATTCTGGGGATTGAGAAGAAGTAACAGTTCTGTTCATGTACATGGCAAAAAAACTTAGAGGACCATGTGAGAGCCACTCCTTGGCTGTACACCTTCCCTTCCTTATTATTTACTCTGACACCAATGTTGCTATGAAAATGTCCTGCAGAATTTGAGTACAAATACATTTCTAAAAATATGTCCTATTTTCTGACAGCAGCTGACATCCTTAGTGACCACCATGTGAAAAATGGGTCCATATCAAGCATTTTGATTATAAAATATCAAACACATTGAAGGAGAAATTTTTGGAACTAAATCCCTGGTCTTGAAAATGGTTCCTATCTCTGGAACACATCAGACCTTAAATTATCATGTAGAAATAACTTTCATGATACCTACACAGCTCCATGTCTTGTTGCTTTTACATTCCTACCTCATATATTTAGCTATGTTAGATCCTTAACTGGGTTTAAAAGGTTAAAACTGAGGGAGAACTCAAGTGCATCCTGGGAACCCCACTTCCTATAAATTGTACTAGACCAAATCAACTGAGGTACTGACCACTGCTGGCAGCTACTTTGCAGAACCTGTCTCTACTAATTCTTCGTAAACAATTCATTTTTTTGGGGACGGAATAGGAAACATATTTCCATAGGTCACGGAAAGGTATAAACTTGTGGAACAGGCAGACAAAGTATACTTTCTGTTCCACAACATGAGGGAGGCAGAAAGGGTAGAAGGGAGGGAGGGAGGGAGGGAGGGAGGCAGGCAGGCAGGCAGGCAGGCAGGAAGGCAGGCAGGAAGGCAGGCAGGAAGGAAGGCAGGAAGGAAGGCAGGAAGGCAAGAAGGAAGGCAGGAAGGCAGGAAGGAAGGCAGGAAGGCAGGAAGGAAGGAAGGCAGGAAGGCAGGAAGGAAGGCAGGAAGGAAGGCAGGAAGGAAGGCAGGCAGGAAGGCAGGAAGGCAGGAAGGCAGGAAGGAAGGAAGGAAGGAAGGAAGGAAGGAAGGAAGGAAGGAAGGAAGGAAGGAAGGAAGGAAGGAAGGAAGGAAGGAAGGAAGGAAGGAAGGCAGGAAGGAAGGCAGGAAGGAAGGAAGGCAGGAAGGAAGGAAGGCAGGAAGGAAGGAAGGCAGGAAGGAAGGAAGGAAGGAAGGAAGGAAGGAAGGAAGGAAGGAAGGAAGGAAGGAAGGAAGGAAGGAAGGAAGGAAGGAAGGAAGGAAGGAAGGAAGGAAGGAAGGAAGGAAGGAAGGAAGGAAGGAAGGAAGGAAGGAAGGAAGGCAGGAAGGCAGGAAGGAAGGCAGGAAGGCAGGAAGGCAGGAAGGCAGGAAGGAAGGCAGGAAGGCAGGAAGGCAGGAAGGCAGGAAGGCAGGAAGGCAGGAAGGCAGGAAGGAAGGAAGGCAGGAAGGAAGGAAGGAAGGAAGGAAGGAAGGAAGGAAGGAAGGAAGGAAGGAAGGAAGGAAGGAAGGAAGGAAGGAAGGAAGGAAGGAAGGAAGGAAGGAAGGAAGGAAGGAAGGAAGGAAGGAAGGAAGGAAGGAAGGAAGGAAGGAAGGAAGGAAGGAAGGAAGGAAGGAAGGAAGGAAGGAAGGAAGGAAGGAAGGAAGGAAGGAAGGAAGGAAGGAAGTGGCGGAAGGAAGGAAGGAAGGAAGGAAGGAAGGAAGGAAGGAAGGAAGGAAGTGGCGGAAGGAAGGAAGGAAGGAAGGAAGGAAGGAAGGAAGGAAGGAAGGAAGGAAGGAAGGAAGGAAGGAAGGAAGGAAGGAAGGAAGGAAGGAAGGAAGGAAGGAAGGAAGGAAGGACGATAGATACACTTAAGTTTACCCATGGCAAATATGTTGCAGAATTTCTTCTGTGTAAAGTATCTACAGATCCCTAGAAAACATACAAATTTTATGAGCTCAGACATGAAAAGCCTTTGAGAGATCTTTAAGAGCAGTGTCCATGTGCTATTAAGATTTTTAATCTATACCTTTCATATTTTGTCAAATTGAGTTGTGGCTCGTTGACAGAGTGTTTTCACCTTGTGTGCAACACCACAGTGTCCCTACAGTGTCACCACTACAACTTAAAGGGCAAGGTTAAAATCTCAGGCGTAACAAAATGTACCTGGTTGAGACATATCTCAGAAAAATTGATTGAATATTTTAAGGTGTGCAAAAATATTTATGAGTTAAATTAGCTCTTTACTAATACCAGCTAATTAGTCCTCACAGGAGCACACTTATGGGCAAGATCATATTAGTATTAGTGATAGTCTAACAGACTGAAACATAAATGGGTAAGTGATATATGTCTGAGGCTAAAAAGTGAGAAGGGGCTACCAGGGGTGTTTAAACTCATGGTTTCCATTCTTGTGCTTTGACTGTGCTGTTTTACTTCCAAATTTTCATACAGTTTTTCAAAAGATACCTAGTGATTAACCAATAACATATGCTTTCCTGACACCACACCGTACCCCCAACCCTCCCAATGAAAAGAAAAATCCTAAACAACCTCCAGACAAATAGTTCTGTTTCTAAAGGAGGTTCAGTACAGTTATTTTCTAATTGCAGACAAAGCTTTTTGATATTTACAGAAAAATACAACTACCTTGAATAAAACAGTGAAACAATATGGCAAGAGTGACCACAATAACTATAGGAATCAAAAAAGAAGGAACAAACTCCATGTAAAGGGAAGATTATCTTCCTCAAAGCTGGTCTAGTTCTTGCAAAATGGTTTAGACTGACAGGTTTGGAAACCGAAGGGATAGCCACAGGTTTGTGATAACATAAGCAACTGCACAATACTTATCATGTCATCACACCATTACAGGCCATGTTCTGTGCTGAAGAGATGAAATGTTTCGTCATTATTCTTACTGCACTCTAGGTCTCTGATGAGATCACCCAGAAGTGCTACTTTCAGTAAAACCAAGCTGAGCCCCTTAATAAATTTTTAGATCATGTCAGATGATACAAACTCCACCACAAGAACAATTCTGATAAATACAGATTCTCACAGAGATGCATGCTAAATTGAAGGGAGGGAAATGCCATTCAATTCAAAGTAAGTATAAGTGCCCTTCTTAAAAAAAAAAGATGGTTCTGACATTAGTATCACTAACACTGAAGAAAATACTTTGCCTAGATTTGCCTAAAAATATCAGTGAGTAATTTTCTGTCCACAAGACAGAGATGATCTCTTCTACATAGCTTAAGCAAAATCTGAATGAAATTAAGAGCAGGACTTGTGAGCTTTTAATAATTTTTGGAGGTTTGTCCCTTTTTCTTTACTTTTTAGAATGTGCTGTTCAATTTTGGGTAATAAACAGGTTTGGTTTTTTTCTTCTATGTCAATAATCTGCTCAATTTATCTACACATGATGCTTAAATTTCCAAACAAGTTTACCAAACCCACTTGACCTCTAACAGAAACATAGTGAAATAAGAATGCTGAACAGTGATTCATCAGTGAGGAATTATTTCTATACCTCAAATGAATTTCTCATTAAAAATTATATTGATTTATATTGTGCATACTACAAAAGAGTGGGGTTTGTTTGGTTTTTTTCCTATATATATAATTCAATTTTCGTTCTTTTCTTTTTTAGACTTTCTATATTACTTGTTCCTATTAGCCTGGGAGGAGAGATGAGAGTGCAGTACAGGTAAGACTACAAAGGTTCATGTATTTTGGAAAAATGCACCCTTACTGTTCTAATTTCCCTTTCTCACAAACACACTGAGCTTGAACAACGTAAAACAAAGCAAAGCAGATCTCTCCACTCAATTTAACAAAACAAAGTAGCTGAGATTTTGAAGAAAATAAAAAAGATGAAAGAAAAATGTCATTGAAACACCTTACTTTTTTGCTATAAAGTTTCTTTTTGTTAAACCAGAAGGTAAATTTTGCTTATAGTTTCTGTGGAATCCACAAATGTTTTCAGGGCTTCATGAGTGTACAGAATAATAAAAAAAAATAATAAAAAATAACCAAAAAAAACAGAGGCTTGTAACTCATAGGAACATAGTGAAAATTCATTTAGAAATATTTTTCTTTTATTTTCTACAACTGGAAATACTGATTTATTAGATATTGATTCCTACTTTTGGAAACAAAAATACTGAAATGCATAAAAAATACTAAAAAGAGGAAATCTATATTAAGAGTTTCCTCTAGAAAATGTAATAGGAGTTAAGTACTCAAGTGGACATAAAAAGTAAGAATAATCAAAATGCACAGCAAAACAATACAGCGACAAGCTGAAACAATGGAGCATTTCTGATTCTGCTAAGAAAAATAATGTTCTGGGTCAGTAAATACAGAAAAGGAACACATTCTCACTGAAGGAATATTTTATTGTATGCTGAAATATCCCTTGGGGGTTTGTTTGTTTGTTTTTGCTTTTGTTATTGTTATTCGTTTTGTAAAGAAAAGAGACTACAACATACATCCTAATGGCTTTGGCTGTAGATTGAGCTTAAGTAAATACCATCCCTCAGTCAGTATGTTGTGGTAACTAAGGCTGCCAGTGTGGTTTACCAGCTCAAGCAACATGTGTAAACACCGGAAACAAAAAAATTCAGAGGGCAGCCTCCTTTCTCTCTGCCTTTCTCAACTGCTCGCTCCTTCTCTGTCTCCTGGTTGTGCTCGCTCTCTTGCTCACTATATTTCTTGGACTTTTGTTATTTTCTGACAAATCATGCGAGTGAAACACAAAACATAAACACAACTAGACATCCTTTTTCTTTGTCTTCTAATTTTATCCAAAGGGAAAGTTACCCAATAAAAAGTCCAGCATATGTTTTCAGAGCTACTAAGTGCTTCTGCCATTAATTTCTCTTGATTGCTTCTATAAAACATGCCTTAATCATACTACAGCACTTTCCATTGCAAAAAAGACAACTTTACAGAACAACATAGTTAACATTATTTCCCTGTTCATTTTGATTTTTTTTTTAAACACCACAAAAATCCAGGCTATAATAAGAAGCACACAAAATTATATTCATCTTTGTTCTGTGACAAGTAGTATCAGCATTTATATCCCCAAATATTATGCATGTTTGACAAAAAAAAATTCTACTGGTTCACATGACAAAATTCTGGTTTTTTTTTCTTTTATGCAATGTAGTTTATAAGGAATAAGGATGCACTATTGTTTCTAGTAATAATTGGCACTTGAAAAAAGCACCAAGAATTCTGTATTTCACTTTACCCCTTTTCCCTCCCCAGTATTTTTCTGTGTGTAGTCCAAAAACTACAACTGTGGTTATGGTGAATACTACATTTTCTTTTTTCAAAATGTGTGCAAAGTTGGCACTTTTGTATTAACACTAAACACTAATACTCTTTGTTTGGCATTCATGCCCTCATACTGACCAGATCACTTTTATCTAAGTGTATTTTTTTTTAAAGACACTTACTGAAAATATGGCAATAGTTTAAGAAAAAAAAAAAAAGCATGGATATTATTACACATCCCCTTGTAGTGTACGAAAAAGTGCATGACTGGATTTATGTAATAGTACAAGACAAAAAAACTGTATCAAATCAGGTACTGTAAAGCATGCCAGCACCTCTGTAGTACTTATATCTAGCAGGTAGTTAAAACAAGACCGTGGTTCTTTTAAAAATGTGCATTAAAGCTAACATAAATGAGTAAAACTAGGCAGCAAACTATTTTTCCTGCTTATCTAACAGCTGAATGTAACTGTAAAAATTAAGCAAAAAAAATTAGAGTTAAACCACCATCAATACAATTGTTTTACATCATAGGCCTGTCAAGGCTCAATATATATATACAAGTGTAACAGCCATGCTTAGTAGAACGTTATCCCCAATGCTTAGAAAACACAAAGACAACTAAGTAGATTGTTTTTTCTTTCTCTTTTTTGTTTGTTTGCATTTTTTTTTGTGTTTTTGGGGGGTCTTTTTGTGTGTTTTTTTGTACTTTTTTTGTTTGTTTAAGGTTTTTTTGTTCTTTTTTTGTGGGGTTTTTTTGGGTTTTTTTTTGGTTTTTTTTTTGTTTTTTTTTTTTGTTTCAGGCAAAAGTTACAGGAAGAGCAAACTGTCTCTTTGGAGATGACCAAGAACATTCTAACAGAACTAGGGACAACTGCAGGTTTTCTGTTTGGTTTTTGATTGTTTGTTGGTTATTTTTGTTTGTTTTTTAATGAAGGATCTCTTCCCTCAAATTAAAGGTCCTATGTTTTTGTTTCTATTAAAAAAAAACGGAAAAAAAAAAACCCCAACAACCGACAAAGGGGAAAAAGCACCTGGTGTTTCTTTCTTTTGCTAAAAAAAGAAAAAACTATATATATATATGTATATTTATGTATGTGTGTATAGATATAGATATATATATATACACACACATATATACATATACATATACATATACATATACATATACATATACATATACATATACATATACATATACATATACATATACATATACATATACATATACATATACATATATATATATATATATAAAGGGAGACTGTATATGGCAGTTCAGATGTAGTGGGCCCTCTCTGAGAGCTGGCATTATGCTGTGTCCATCCGTGACCTAATCTACTGACGTGAAAGGAATGTTTTTATGCAGATTGGGGTTCTGGCTGTGCCGGTTTCGGCTACGGACAGAGGAGAACATCATGTTGCACCCAGGGACTTTGCACTTGTGCATTTCTCGCAAGTGCACTGTTTTATAGTGCACTCTGAGGGTTCCCTTGTTGCTGTACATTTTGTGGCAAATGTTACACATTATCCCACCGTTGCTCACCGAAACGCTGTTGAACATGAGGGATCCTGGGACATCGGTGCCCATACCTACAGCTAAGGCAGGGGCATCTGCTTTGTGGGCAGATTCCCCGCTGTCACTTGCCCCATCGACGTCGTCCAGGAGAATACCCTCATCGCTTCCTGCGTCAGATTCTCTTGAGGAATGGATACTGCTGCTGGACTGGATGCTGGAGGTGGTGCTCAAGTCTAGTACCATATAGTCTTCTGCCATGCCCCTGCCGTACCCATTCATGTGGGAATCCTCAGTACCAGCAGGCGAGGAGGTGTCTTCCCTTAAGTCAAGCCCCATCTGATGCTGAGCGCCATATATCTTCACCAAAAATTCATCGCGGAGGTCCTTACTAAGAGAAGGCTGTGAAGTGTCCAAGCCCATGTCATCCAGTTCTTTGGTCAACAGTTTACGGTGCAGGTTTATGTTAGCACTGTGTCTGGGAAAGGAAGAGGGAAGGGAGAAAAGGAAAAATGTACAGTATTTTTGATTAAACACAGAGTCAACAAGCACCAAATCCAAATTATCATTTATTGATAATTTCTCATAAAAATATCCCCAATCTATATTACTTGGAAATGTCAGCCTTTCTATAAGTGGACAAATTGCAACCTAAAAACTAAACAAAAAACCAAATTCCCCCCATATTGTTTTTCTTTTTAGCTGCTGTCCTCAGCATTAGTCCCCAACAGCAGCTATTGAAATTTATTTGAAATTTACAAATTAAGAAATTGTATTAGCAGAAAATACAAAATGCTCTTCTTGATTCCTGAATCCTTGCTGGCTTTCCTTCTCTTCAAGAGGCAAAAAATACTAATATATGGAATATATGTATGTGTGTCTATCTGTGTCTTACTATGGATCCGTGTCTTTAGGTATTTATCTATCCAGCCATCCATATATATGTGTATATATATATATATATATATATATGTATATATATGTACTTACATAATTCAGTAAGTGAAATATAGGAGGGGAGTAAAATAGAAGTAACCAAATAAGGCATTGTCAGAGGTCCTGATTCTGGTAATTTAATTAATTCTCATATAAAGGTATTCAGAATCAGGCCAAACAAAGATGGAGAAGACTTGAAGGGTTTAAGAGAACAAGTCTTTGAAATCTATATACAAGTTTCTGAAAATCTTAGCCAAAGTTGGTGGTTTCATCCTCCTAAGTTGTCACTGCCACTCCTCCCTGTCCTTCTCCCTGTACTGTCTGTATTCAGTGCTGATTGGCTGAAGCAGTGTAATGTCCAGTAAAAGAAACCTATTAATGGCAGTGAGAATTTTGCCCCAATCAATCAAAAAACTTGAGCATGGGTTTGCTTTAGGTATTTGCTGAATTTATTGCAGATATTAAAGACATTTTAAAACTGCCATTGATGGAAGTGGATTTTAAACCAGATCCCAAGAGCTGCAAATTAAGACTCTTAAGTACTTTACAGGATCTGTGCCTTTGCTCTCAAGAAATAAAGCTCTACATTTGCAAACAGTGTAAGCTTTTAAGTTAGTAAACAAGTAAAGTAGCCTATTATTTGAAGCTGCATTCTACTCTCCACTTTTGGCATTGGCTTTATTCACCCATTGCAGTAGAACCTCACTGATTTGCAGTACTGTCAGGAAAACCCTCTTTGAAAAACTGTATTTTCTGAATTAATGATACAACCAACAAACATGACAGACATCAAAGACCTCTGACCACAGAATATACTCATTTTGCTGAAGTGCTTAAGTATAAGAAATCAGGGTAAAGTTTTCAGTAATAGAAAACTTTAGGGTTCAGTTTTCAGAATGTGCAGCATTGCTGAGTAAATGACAAATATTTATTCAGTTTCTTTGGAGGGTGACTTGAATTTTGAGTCAGCAAAAAAAGAATTAGCGAAGTTCTACTGCATAACATTCTTTGCAAGCTAAGGACCCAAACCCGCAATTTACAACATGCAGACTCACCAGTCTGTCTGCCCATTATAAATTGCAGATCAGAGCCCAAATGTAGGAGGGAAAAGAAGATTGGGAGGGGGGAGGGAGTGGGAGGAGGGTGGGGAAAGAGAGAGAGAAAGAGAGAATTTTAACATAGGAATAGCTTAATTTGCAAAAAGCACTAGGTACAAAATTGGCATGGGAAGACATAACAATGATCAAATATTTTACAGACATTCAGGTCCTACATTAACAAAAAAGGGAGAAGAGGAACAATAGCTATTAGCAATATTTCCTTATTGGAAGCTTTTATTTTAAGAAACCCTTTGAAACATACCTCTCAACCAACTGAAGTCCAAAACATGGTACAGAAATACAATACAAAAAAGCAAATGCAAATGTAGGAAGATTAAATTCATGTGGAGTAAATCTCTTTAATTTTCTAACACTTTGTGTTTCATTTATCTGTTGCACATAACTTAAGGGAATAAATAAACAGCAATAGAATTAATCTGCTCACCTGCAAGTGCAGGTAACTTCTCTGACATAAAACTGATACTGAAATGCAGTTTAATTGAATTGTGTGTGTTTGGGATGCTATTATTCCAGTTAGGGGCTGGTCTAGAACAGGAGATTTCTCTCTTAATGAGAGAGAGTTGAGAGGTATGGGCAAGGGTGGAAAAAGTGGAGAGTATTTCTTGCTTTTATCCCACATGGGAAATACTCTTTTCACACAAGCAAGTATAGCACCATTGCTTTTTTGAGGCATAGAAGTGTAATTATGCATATCCCCACACTGCACTTAGGAAGGCTGAGCTTACCTTGTGATAAGATCAGCTTTCTAATCTTTTGCTAAATTGAGATCACAAAAGATAGAGAGAGAGGAGAGAAGAAAAGAGAAAGAAATGGGAAGGGGGAGGAGAGAGAGAGAGAGAGAGAGAGAGAGAGAGAGAGAACAAATTCACATTCCAATCCAGACATATCTGGTTTTTAAAAAAAAATCTGAAACCAATAAAACACAGACTTAAAAAAGTCTTGACTGTGAAACTGTTTTTTTGTCAGCTGTAATATCACTTATATTGTTGTCCTGATGGATACTGATTCAATCACACAATACAGAAAACATAAAGCAAATTAATCAAAGCATATTCACAACATACCCATTATTATCCACAAATGAGCTCTGAACAGTGCATGCATACATGAATGATAAACAGTAGTCCTGATGGTCCCTTGCCTTCCTGGTTTCAGATGGAATGTAGCTCCATGTAAAGCTGCTAAGTGCAGTACAGGAAACGCTTACTGTGAAGGCCTGTCCACACTGACCAGGGTTATTAAATGACCATAAAAGCACGTTTGTGCTTATCATCATAAGGCTAACTGCAAACTATTCATAAAGTACTCATGTGTATACTTATAATTTCCCCCTTTCTCTCCCATCTTCACTGCTATGCTCTGGGAATTTGTTTCAGCATAAAAGCTGGTCAGGATAACTGAAACTCTTGCTTCCATGCATTTGTGCTTACTATTTCCTTGGTTTGCTGTTGAGAAAAACAACAGTCAGGCATGCAGTGAAAATAACGTCACCATTCACTAAATGAAGAGATAAGAATAAACTACCAGGCTAAAGAGGGGCTACCAAGCCTCAGATGGACAAAAGCCAACCTGAGAAAGACCAGTGTAAGGATGCAAACTCTGCTGATACTCTGATAAGAAGAGATGCCTCCCTTATTCAATTCTCACTTACAGCAGTTGCAATCAGTAATCTAGTTAAAGTATGTACCAGCCCATAATATCTGTCAGGCAAACGATGTGCAGAAATGTGTGGACCAGTTCTGGCACTCTGCTCAGTAGTGTCCCTTTTCCGCTGTCAGCAGTACTGTTGGATTCTCCTAATATAATTACATTGACTTTTATTCAATTAAGTGCCATTCCTAGCCTTAAAAAGAAGCTACTTTATCAATTGATTCAGGTGTAATGCAATAATAAAGATGAACTCATGGCAGTGCATTAGCTCTGCTGTTCATAACTTCTGAACATAGGTTCATTCATAGCAGTCGATTTCCATTATGCAACCACAGTTCAAAAGAATTGATTCTTTTACATTCATTTCTTAATCTATTTCAGTTGTGTTTAATATTCTCCCTAAATATATGTGAAAACATTCTGGTGGAGAAGGAGGTATGACTTGTGAAAAAATATTCATTTATTTAGATACTGAAGTTTTGAAATCTTATTAAACCCCCCTTCTCCCTACCAAACAGAGATTTTCCATCCTAATCCAACTCTTTCTCCTCTGCTTTGTCACTCCCAACCCTAGGAAGTCCCCTACAAGCCCTCAGCCAATGCTAACCACCTGTCATATTGTTCATTGCTCCTCCCCATGACACCTGAAGTTTCTTGCTTCAGCTATTCTGTTCCCTGATTTGATTTACAAAGCTGCTTACCTCTTCCTCCTCCAGATACTGCTCCCAGGTATGTGTAAACAGTGGTCCCTGGGTAAGCTGAGGCATACTTTGGGCAGAGTCATTTGTGCCAGTGCATGAACACTGCCATGAAACACACAGAAAATCCTGAAGCAAAATATGCCAAAACCTGCTGAGCTTCAGCCTGCCATGGCTTCATTACTTCTCATACCTCAGCTAGCTAATTTAAGGCCATCTCTGGTGTCCTTTGCACCACTGCAATTACTGCTGTATCTGCAGGGAAAAGAACTTAAAGAACATAAATGTTTGGCAGAAATATATATGTGTGTATGAAACAAAATATTTGACCTAATTAAATCCTTTGAATGCCTCTGGTCTTCCTAGATTGCTTATTTGTACATCAACTACCAGAATGGCATTTGATCCTCACAGTGGAAATGTTACGTAAAGACAACTGATGATTGAAGTCTTTCAGGCAGAAATACGCCATCAAATGCGTTTAACTAAAGGCATTTCTTACTTTACTTCAGTCACTATACCTAGACATTCCTGGGCAACAAGGGATGGTGAAGAGGGTTTGTTCTGAAAATACTATCTGGGGCAAAGAATGTCCAAACACCTGTTTAGGTCTGTACTACATGTCAGATAACTTTAAAAATGAGGAGAGTATTTTTCCAAGATGGTCTGAAATGCAGCTTGTTGTGGCAAGCTCAACTTGTTGAGCAAGTTCTAGAACTCAGAATACCTGTTTTTTTGATAAATACCACTCTTTTCAAGTTACTATTAATTAATTACATACATGGAAGGAAAAAGTATGTGCAAAGCCCTCACTAGAGTGAATTTGGCTTTAAGAATGGAGAAGTGTTGCCATGAGGATGATGATGATAATGATGATACACATAAAATCAGTGGTTGTGGTGAAATGTCAGCCTCTGAGTTCACCACTGCCTTTTCCCACAGGAGTTTTAGCACTCCTACAGCAGTTACAGAAGCTCCCTGACTCTGGGCATGATCCCACTGGTGGTAGTACTTTCCTTCTCTTGTGAAGTTCATGAAAGTATTCTTAACTAGAATTCATTGTTGGTTTCACCCCACCTACTACTACCAAGTTTCTTAGTGACAGATGCACTACGCACCAACAGAAGGAAGGGATTATAAACCTAGGAAATATGGTCAATTAAACATACATTCTATTTACACACATCATAAATCCTGACTGGGATCTCTTTAGCAGTTTCTTTTTACACTTGTCAAGGAATCTGATTCTGTTAATTTACTGTCCATTTGTTGGAAAGAGAAAATTTAATGGCCGCTTTAGTTTAGTTTATTTTTATTTAGTCAGTCTTTTTATTTCATTTTGAAGTGAGTAAGAATGAATTTATCAGAGCAGAATTTGTCCTGGTATAGAAATTGGCATGAATCCTATGGACGAAGGGCCAAATTTGGAGGCACCCATAACTGCGGTCCTATCTGCACTGTAGCAAACCCCATCTTTGGATGAATTCTGGATGAATCATCTGGAGAATTCAGATTATAAAGAGCTCTGTCTATTTAGATTCAAGCATTAGCAGAGGACACAAAACCAACTGCATGAAAAATTAGGCTGAATGTGTTCACCATTCAGGACAGGACAGACTATTGAAAATTAAGCATATAGCATTATTTTATTAATTATTTTGCCAAGAGAAAAGTATAATTATACTTAAATACTATCTATGGGATGAGAGAGAAAAAGAGTAAGAATGAAAGAAAAGCACAGTTGTTGGGGCAATCAGTTAGGGACTGTGGAAACCCACTTTCCACTGCTTGATGCAGTGAGACAGAAAACCAAGCCAATTGATATCCTTGTTAAATGTCTGGCTACTACTTCTCCTTGTCTGACGATAAGTGACAAAGCTCCCTGTTACTGATCTCAGTCAACCATCAAAATAAACCATATTGTTTCAACATTTCCACTTGTACCCAGCCACAACCATTTTCTCCCTATGTTTCTAAGAAAGCCACCATCCCAGTTTCTTACACTTCAGATATTCTGAAAGTGCCTTTTCTGTCAAACATGTGATTTAATAAATTAGTAACACCTAGCCCTACCATTCTAACACTGCAAAGAAATCAAAAACAGAATGTGACAGCAGGAGGCCATCAGTCTTTGGTCAGCTTTGTTTTAAGATCAATAAGTGATCCCAGCATTAAATAACACTATAAAATTATATTTTGATACTAAATGCAAGTAAAGACAACATAAAATTATTTTCTGTCAAATTGTGTTTTTTCCCAATGAGAGATATTTTTTTAAAGAAGACACTACTAAGAGAAGAAGCAACTATTGGGTTACAGAACCTGGAATAAAACAATCTTCAGCAGTTTGAGAAGGTTTTGTTAGAAAATCAAAGATCAGAACACAATTGGCTAGTGGTTTATGTAAAAATTGATGAACCTCTTATTAAAGCTGGATATGGAAGTAACAGCTCCAGTTGTACAGGTCCCATAAAAGCTATCCTCCTGCTATACTTAGCTTACAACTAAGCTCTATCAATCTGTTTTAAAATACCATAAACAATGAACTTTTCATTATTCCTCCTGTGAGACTTTTTCTACAGATATTTTCAGCTCAGTATTCAGCCCACATTTTTACCTATAATGAAATGTTAAAGGAAAGTTTTCTTTGTTTCTGTTCACCTCAAAGGTGAAGAGAATTAAGAATTATGGTTTTGTTTTAAATTTTCACATGATTTTAGTTGCTAACACAAATTAGCAATATGTACTTATCTCAATTTCATGTCCCTTTCCTGCTTGTTTAAGCCTGAAAATCATAGAAAAGCCCAGAATAGGTGAACACCACAGAAAGTAAACCCTGAATTTTTTGCTTTCTCAGAATCTCTGCAGATGGAAAGTGCTGAGTTTCATGCAGCTAAAATCAAAGAGCCAGAAAGTAAGACTGGCTAAATATAACAGTGTACATATTTATGAGAAAGATATGGCCTCAATTCTGATACTTCTTCAAGAAAGAAGCAGCAATCATTTCTCCCATTTGCTTATAAGAATCAACAATAAAACAGTTCCTTGAATTTAATTAGTAATGAAAACTGTTAAAGAAATTATCATCTCACTTACTGTTCTAATTTTGCCACTCTATCAGCAGTCTTTGATACAGGGTTTGTATTGCTTTGTTTTGGGTTTTAATTAGGAAGGAAAAAAAAAATAAATCCATAAATCTAAGCAAAGATAGTAACAGTTTGAAATCCTGATCTGACCTAAATTATAAAATTCACATTTATCTGAACAGGGACAAAATTTAAATCTGTACACTGGTGCTTCCGTGTATTTGATCATATTTAATCTGCTTCTGAGTGTAAGGGGAAAAGTAGGTGTAGGGGCTAGACTTTAGAAGGAGTCAAGGCAAAAATACTATATTACCTGATAAAACCATGGCATTTCTACATGAACAGAGTAATAGCATCTATTCTTGAGGCCTGAAATTGCATAGAATCTGAAAAATATTAACCTTTCATAGGAAGAAAATCCAAAAGGTAAAATACAGTTCAGCACCTATTAAAAAAAAAGTAAAAAACCCCAGTGCTTATTAAATACAGGAAATAAAGGACAAGCAAGTTCTTGCAAATTAAAGATGTGGAGCCCAGTCATTTCAATCCCTTTCAATATGAAACAAATCACTCACACTGGTCACGAAGACAGCTCCCTCTACACTCAAATTATTCACTTGAAGATAAGCTCCTATCAAACTCTTAAGGGGTTTAACTAATTTACTGCACAGATACGGCACGTCTGTTGTAATAACAGGTAGGATGTATTGGGGTCGACCATTTATCAGAATTAGACTTCTTTTTTCAATTCACAGTGAATTATGCTGCCTACACTGCTCCTCTTTCTCAGAGCTTCCCATCCCCTTACGGCCCCTAATGTGGCAGGCAAACAAAATTGACAGTCTCATCTTGTCAACAAGGGGTGATTCTCCTGAGAAGCCATTTAACTTTGCAGAGGAAGCAATGTATTAATGTGCCTGTCCCAGGAATGTTAATCATCTTCAAGCTCCTTCTAACTTTGACATGAACAAAATCACCAAATTTGTTTACTAAATGAATCGTAATATGCTAATAAGAGAGCATGACATGTATGGTAAAGCCAAACAGATGGTTTGTTTACTCCACTTTGCAACTTTATAAATGTTGTAACTCTGAAGATGTTAGTGAGAATTATTGGTTTGTTGGCAGTGGCAAACATGTCTTTTGCATACTTAATCCACAGTTAGAGTCAGAAAACAATTTATCATCACCATGGAATGCATAAAAAATGTTAATGCATTTAGGAAGGCAGGATAGTTGACTGTGCAGGCAAATACTCAGGTTAAATATGAATTTGATATTTGATGGCAATATTTGCTACCAAATAATTTAAAAAAAAAAAAAATCTGACAAACTTGGGATTCTTGAAAGGTCCAGTAATTCAGTACATACCTGTTGAGGTGTTTAGTGATATGGTCCTTATGGTGCTAACAGAATTACGCTTTCACAACAGTTGTGCGTGCTCAGAAGCATTGAGGTTATGTCGCACTCTTAATATATTACTATTGTTGTCCATTAAAGATCAAAAGATATTGCAAACAAAAAGCACAACAACTGGCATAGTTGCCAAAGTTACTCAGAAATGATCAAAACTGTGTTGCAACACTTCAACCTCTCACTTTACTAGCTGCCTGGAAGCAAAACAGACTCAGTACAAAATAGCCAGCATTCTCGTCTAATATCCGGACTGGTTGAGAAAGTTTAGAATAAGAGGATTTATCTGACAGAATATTTTCTAAGTGAACTAACGCAGTGTCACAATGTTACATGTGCAAGAAGTCATTATACATATGAGAAAGTCCTGTGATGGGCATAACAGGTGTTTAGCATCACTGTCTGTAACACCAAAGCTGTTGCCACAATTTACACAAGCTCTACAGAGAAGTTTAGCTGGTGCCATGCACTGCAGTCATGCATTAAGTCCTCAAATCCACTGTGTTGAAGTATTTGGTGGTCCTTGACAAGGTGTATTTTCCCTTAAGAAACACTGAAGGGATGAGGAATACATATACATTAACATTCATTTTCAAACCTAAATTATCTAAATATTATATAATCCAAGTTTTATGATCAGAAGTTTTCATCCCTCATTTAATTCTACCGGTAGAGCCAAATGTGATAATTTTGCAAGTTTTTATGCAAACAGACCCTCCAGTTCAGCATGCCACTCGTGTATTTTACTGAACTCCAAGTTTCAGTAAATCTAGAAATAAAGAAAAAATTCAGGCAGAATTCCTAGTTTTCCCCAGTTCTGATTTCAAATCAAATCTTTTCTCTCAGATGTATATCCAACATATTATCTCATGGTTTGCTTAGGAGATTTACAGACACTTTACTGACTGAATCTCAAGTTCAAAATAATAATGAAACCTGAGATCAGGGATAGTTTTGTACGATTTCAGGTTCCACAGCAAATCTGTAAACCATTTATTTTGATCAAAATGCAATAGTAATTCTCATTCCTAATGTTTGTTTGTCTAAAAATGCCGGTTTTATTTGTACAACACCAGAGGAACTATAAAACCAAATATGATGCGGCATTTCAACAGGGTTCCTTTATTAGTAATTTTACATTACTAAATAAGCACCCCTATCAGGTCAACTGATAGCTGATTATCCTACAACCTCCTTTCATTGATGCCCCGACTTCTCAGTAATTTCAATCCTCTGAGACTCTTCCATACATGCTATTGTCAGCATTTATTAAATTCTCAACTTTTTATTCATCCACAAGAGAATGTGCAAAGATATCTAAGTTCAGCTTGCTGTCCAAGGATTATTTTGGAAGAAACATTAGCGGCCGTCCCAGTCTGGCGCTTATATCTCATTTGAAACATCTACTCATTCCTGACCAACAAAGAAAATTTCAATAAAGTACTTTTACTGGTTTAACAGCAGTGAGCTCCTGGGATTGTCAAAGTGCTCAGTCTTTTCCGAGGAGAGAAGGAATCAGCAGCTCAAATATAATTAACCTTCCATTCTCAATGCAAACTGCCACGCACAGGAGCTCTGCAGTCTATTAGTGAAGTTATAACGGCCAACAGGCAGAGGCAAAATTGGTCAAAAAGTTGGCTGCTGCTGTCATATTTTTAGAATTATGATTAATGACACTAATAATGTGGATGATTACTGATACGTGTATCTCCTGCAGTTTATCATATTGCACTGGCTGCCTACGTCCACAATAAACATGATGCTATCATTTACCTCTTTATTGAAGGCAATCCTTCTCTTGAAGGAGCACATTCTAATTACTTTGTAATGTTTTATGTCTTAAACATTTTGCAGCTCTGGACCTTGCCAACTGCTTCATGTCTACCATTGATTAATTACAGAATGTTTAATCAAAATTTAGAACCTAATGCAGTCATTTATGAATGCGCTGCAGTGCCAAGATAGTTAGGCTGCCGTCCCAAGCTTGGAGAGTGCTGGGTTCAAAATTAAATCCCAGAAATCTGGAAGATGCCAAAGATTTTACCTCGAGTGATTTGAGTTTAAAAATCTTGCTTTAGTTGATGAATGACAGGCACCCACTCAAAATGAAAGGTCTTTATTATATGTGTATGTGTGCTTGCATGTTCCTATCACATTTTTCTTCTTCTTCAAATGTCTTCATTTTTCTCTTTATGCCATTGTTGCTGCAGTTTCAGCTCCTTTACAAGCCTTCCTTGCTGCTAAAGCTCTTGCAAACAACAGTCAAGAGAGTGTAGTTTTGAAGTGGTTAAACGACTGAAAAATAATTTGCAGGGACAAATACATAAGTTTTTTTTTTAATGTGGATTTTTATGGTACTGTCATACAACCATTCACCGTTGAAGTTAAGTGTTTTTTTAATACCATTACTGAACTGCTGAAATGGATGCTAATATAGCTTGGAGTGCTAATGTCAAATCCTGGTAATAAAAAAGACAGACTGCTGAATGAAATAATTTCAAGTAAAAAATAGAACAAAAGTGCTCTCACTCTCGCTCTACACTTTTATTGAATTGGGACTGACTGAGCCAATTGCTTTAGAAGTCTGTAAAACACAATTACTAGTGAGCTGACTGACCCAGCAGTGCCCCTTCTGTGACAGAACAGACTAAAAAGGCTGCAGAATTAGTGCTGTTCCCCTATCTGGCTATCAGACCTGAGAGACACCCAGTGCAGGATCTGTTATCCTTCCTGCCTGGGCCCATCCTCATGAAATCTTGGTTCTCAGTCTTGCATAATACATAATCTGTGTGCATCTTCTTCTTGAAACAAGAGCTCATTTACCTTCTGAGAGGGAATCTGAGTTCTCTTTCTATCCATTATATTTTTACATCTTTATCTAATAACATAATGTATGTCTTTCTCTCAGTACTCTCAACCACAGACACACATATTCATGTTTGGTCTATTTTTATTTCTGCATATTGTGTGTAAAACACAAAAGTACAACCTAAGGTTTACAGGCAGCAAAATTAACTATGTCCCATTTGTATTTTCACTTGTAAGTGTCTGAACTGTAATTGCTTTCTTTATTCTGGCATAACAAAGGAAAGGAGAGAGAGAAAGGAAGAGGGAAAGAAAGAAAGAAAAAAAATGTATTGAGCTGGAAGGGCAAAATACTTTTCCCTAGTTAATAAAATAAGCAATACAGTTTGTAAAGCACTAAAATCAAAATCAGTAACACTGGAAATAACAACTTATAAACCCTATAGTTTACATCTTGTGTTTCAGACTCATGGTTTGACACAGATATACAGCTTGTGGCTTTCTTACCGCTCTTTATGAAAGAAAAAAAAAAAAAAGGAAAACCAAAATGACAGCAAAAAATTATCTTCTTATTACAATCTTATACTTTCCTTCTCTCACCCTGCTTTCCCCACACAAAACATTTTACATTTTACCATTTTACATTTATCCACAATGCCAACAAAATCCTGCAATTCTTTCTCTTTTATGGGAGCATGCATTTCTGGCAAATCTAAAACTCTTTCATTTCTCTTCCAGGTCCATTTATATGAAGCTTGAAGCTGCCTCATGGCAAACATGTTAAATTATTTCTTACACAGATGTTTTAAAGCAATGCTATTTAGGGCAAGCTTAAATGTGAAATAGACCCTTAATTAAAAAAAAATAATAATTAAAAAAAGTTTTCTTAGCACATGGCAAACTGCTCATTTAAAAGATGTTGCTGGAAAGCAGGAAGCACTACAAAAAGCCTTAGGTTTCTTTTTTTAGAAGTACTGGGCTTAAAACTGTTGTCAGGAAATTTCCAGTGTTTGCCATTAAAAGATCAACTTGTGATGAGCCATAAGTGGTATCTCACCTGAGATATTCCTGCGTTACCTCAGGCCCCAAAAGACCATCTGAGGCACCTCTAGAGGTACCATTAGAGGACGCTTTATGTGTACGTGCTGGACGTGAATGAGTGGTTTCTACTGAAGTACTAGAGCATAGCATCATAAATATTGGTACATGAAGTGTGGCACTGCTTGCCTGAAGAGACAAAGGACAGCAAACTTCTATTGTTCCTGGACAGAGTTAAGGGGTGCTTAAAAGCTGAGCACAGTGTCTTGCAGTGCACTTGCAGTGCCTGCACAGTGGTGTCTTCCTTGACACTGTGGAGTACTTAAATATCATTCATAACTCTGTGTGTCTTCTTTCAGGATCACCCTGAGATAAGTAGTGAGCAGTATTTATAGCTTTACTACTAATATTTTCTAACTGAACAGTACATTTCTTAAACTACAGGTTCCACTTCACAAATTTGCTTTTACTTGCTGTCATACTTGTTAATGACTAGCTGCTTGTATAATCATAAAAAAATGTCCCAGATTTAGAGAAGTTGGATTTTGGGATTCTTTTCCCCAGAGCCTATAATTTGCAACTATTTTTGCGTAGCATCTTTTACTAAGATGTATTTCAGTGGAAAACTTTCCTGCCTCAGTAGCTAAGATGCATTTTGTCAAAAAGCAATGGAATAGAAATCCAAATGATCTTTGTTTTACAATACTGATCACCTGCTACATAGTTCTACTTCAAAATGTATTTTGAAATGTCAGCTTCTATCTAGATATACTGATAGGACTGGCAGACTGTCATTCAAAAAAATGTTGTAGCTATTTGGAGTCATCTACACCCGGTAAATTTTTCCTCTTTCAGTTTTTGGGTATTTTTTGGTGCTTTTGTGTATTTGTTTGTTTTAGGGTTTGTTTGCTTGTTTGCTTTCATTTGTAGGATTTGCCTCACCAATTTTCTTACTCACATTAATTCGTATATGTCCCAACACAGTCACTCAGTTCATGTTCCAATGAATGAAACAGCTCAAATCTAGAGGAAAGAGCAGCATCATCATTATGGGGAAAAGAAAATGTTCTCATCTGTTAATAATCTTTAGTCAGGCTACAAGATCTGATGAAAAGCCTGCTTCTTGAATTGAAAATTTCTCTTTTCAAACAGACATGCACAGCTGACAAATGGATGGACCATGAATGTACGTACCACAGTATTACCTGCCTGAGTGTCTCTGTCCTTCACTGAAACCTGTAAATCCAAAGGGCAGAAAACACACAGCTCTTCCTGATTCCTGCCACAAATGTGTTTCCCTCACCCTTCATTATTTCTCCCCAGACTTCTGGACCTGAGAGGACCACATCTCTCAAGTTGCAGTGTCTTGTTCCACCCAGACTTTTGGAAGTAGTGTCCTTGCGTTATCTGTAAAGTACAGCTTCCTTCACTGTAGCAGAAATCTTACAGCCTTCTGCTCTTAAGTTTAAAAGAACAGCTAGAGGCTTTCCCTGTGGGAACTAACGTGGGCTGTTGTTTTATTTAACCCACTTCCAAAATACTCTACGGAAGATGGGACACCTTCATAAACATGGAACAGCTTTACACTTACTCAGATGAATGGAAAATAATTGTCTCCCACTCTCTGGAAGATTTGTGGTTCTTCCAGCATTTTCTAGGAACCTAGGGGCAACCTAGGTTGATAGGTATGATAGACCTTCATGTTCCCTGTCTTCCCAAATAACCTCATTCACCAAACAGAAAACACACAAAACTTATGCAGGAAACTTGGACAAAACACATTATTATTAACACTTACACTATTTGTCACAACACATACCAGGTGAAAATATTGCTCAATACATGTTTTGCTTTTGGCTAGTCTTTTCAATGTTTTACTTATGTTTCCCCCCTATGTTAACCTTGGTGCAGCAGTTTGTTTAAATAAGCTTTTCAGGTCACTGAAAATACCTTGGCTTATTTGCAAGTTCACATAGAAATGAGGCTTCTTAAGCTGCACAAAAAACTGTACTCTCCCTCTCTGATATAATTTTGTATACCAAAGCAGAACAAGAAAGTGTAGGCAGCAAGTCGTTTTAAAAAACAACTACCACCTCCAATTCAAACCCCAAATAAATGACTATGTAGTTGGAAAAAAACCTCTCTCCACATCAGAACTGGTTTTTCAATATTTGCTCACACATGTAGCCTTGTGCTTTGATTTATTTATTTTCCTTTAAATACTGTATAAAAATCTTATGAAGACATTTTTTCTATGCATTCTAGTTTTAATTCTGCTTCTCCTGTTCACATTGGTGACTATGCAATATGACAGACAGTCTGTGTTCAACATGACTACTCATGGAAGAGGTTAGATCAGTAGATCTGTGTTAGGGGTGGCACAAAATGTTTCTTTATGATACAGCTTCTCTTGGGTAAGGAAGAGTTATGTGAACATTAGCAATGACACACATCTTAGTGTCTCTGCAAGAGAAAACCTAATGGTTCATTCAATTGTATTGGATATGCAGCTAGACTTTTTGTGAACTCTATCACGTCCAGAAATAATAGTACAGGTGTAAAATGTGTTTATATTTTAAAAAATGTATCAGATATAATTTTTGTCTCTTAACAAATGGTCCATCTAACACCTAATGTCTTAAAACTGGATTTTCTTGTTCTTAT
Source organism: Cyanistes caeruleus (assembly GCF_971803275.1). NCBI lineage: Eukaryota > Metazoa > Chordata > Aves > Passeriformes > Paridae > Cyanistes > Cyanistes caeruleus. Next base: position 48,967,457 of record NC_141732.1, on the reverse strand, counting down.
TGGAGGAAATTCGAGTTGTATATGACAGCTAATTATATTTTGGGAATGACAGTAATAATTATCATGGACTGATGCAAAGTATTTTATTTCCTGGAGCTAGAATTCGGTGCATTTATGGAAAATAATTTTCAAAAAAGTTATCAATAGAAGATTCCAAGCCTAGTAGGATGTTTGAAAAATGGGTACTGTTGACTCATGGAAGTGATAACAGGAGGCAGGAATCAGCTTTCTCACATCTTCACCTCCCTTAATAATGTATGCAGTGGCTCATCATAGGTAACTGATGTTAATTTATTCAAGCATACCTGTACAGGGCTGGAAGTCAGGTAACCAGACAAAAAGTATGTCTCTGCTTCTTCAATACAGCTACCCAGAGGCCCATATGTGTACAAATTTCATTCTGGAAACATCAGCAGGTTTTAATAAACCACCTACAGATGTCTTGCTCCACACAAATCAAGGGGTTTACATTTTTGAATCTGGACTGATTTAACTTGCAATCAAATGGCGTGATCACACTTGGCACCAATAGTTGCCTTATATTTATTTATAAGTCACCCTGAGCAGATATTATTTGTTTTAAAATTTATTCATGGGGCTCAATTACCTTTCCCATCTTGTGGAACACACACACATGTCCACACACAGATGCACACACATGCATGCTCAGTTTTTGAGAAAACTTAAACCCAAACAATAAACCTGAGCAATGAATAGTCCTACTTAGTAGTAGCAGACAGACAAAATGACAAGTTTTTGGTTTGTTCCTCTGAACAGGTACAGTGAGAATTAATTTATGTTCTGTACTTTGAGAGAAAGGAAAACGTAGTAACTTCTTGTTAATGTTGTGCCCTAGCTTAAAACCCACTGATTTTAATAATGTCATTACTGAGGTGAAATGGGGATTTAGCATACACTAAGAAGTGAGAAAATGGCTCTATTCCTCCTCCTCCTCCTCCTCCTCTTCCTCCTCCTCAAAAAAAAAAAAGTACTTTTTTTCAACAAGACCTAATGAAGGCAAAAGGTTCACCTGCCACCTGTTTCATCACTGGCTTTGACCACAAAATTCTTGGCTCTTATAGGTGAGAGATCAAAAAAAAGTCAACTGCTCTAAACTGAACCTTTCCGACCTTTACTTCTGGATGTGCTCTTCAACACAGACTTAGATGAAACTTTGGCATTCCTGTCCCCTTCAGTCAAGAAATAATTCTTCCTTCTTCCTATCCACATGTCTCATCCACAGTTCTCAATAATTCTCTGAGCAGCTGTACCTCAGTGCTGACTTCAAGGATTAACCACACCTATCTCTTTGTAAGGCAAACTCAGTATGTGCTGGGACAAAGCTCACAGATGAGGCTGGGAAAGAGATCCCAGGGGAATCTAACCACTGTGGCCACTGGCCCTTTCTTCCCACTTGCAGGAAACATCTCTGACTCCAGAGAGAATTCAGTTCACAAGGACAAATCCTCCCATTTAAGTGGTCAGTTCTCAAGGGAATATATCTTCTTCCCATCTCATTTCCATCTAAACATGAAAAGATGTCTTTCAATTCAAAAGGAGGCTTATGATATTGTTTCTGACAAAATTTTTAATTTTTTAATATATCTTTTCCTATTTACTCTCCATTGTCTTTTTTGCAACAAGATGCCTGAACATCATGTCTTCAGAAGAAAGGACGTCTGAAGTAAATACAGGAACAGAAATGGATCAATAGCTATTCAGTTGTTGAAGTATGGAAGAAAAAGTGGTTTACTCAAGTCTACTGCTTCTAAGTAAAGAACATCAGAAAGACTTCTCTAAGGAAAAGATCAAGAATTTAGGTATTAAGGCTGTTTTAATGAGTAATGTTACTTGTAGCTCAGAAGAATGATGAAAATGAGTGCTTTTAAAAATATCCAGGCTCAGCAAAGCTTGAGTATTGGAAAACAATACGATTTAACTTTTAGAAGGGATAACAGAATTACTAGGTTGTTGATAGTAAGAAAAAAGACTCTTGCTTTCTTTTCCCTTCTCCTGAACTGAAAAAAATACACGTGAAGTGGGACTCTGAAATCTTCTGGTTATCTTGACCCTAATTTGCAAGGACTAACACTGGTTAGCCAAAGATCTCAGAGGATATTCCAACATTTCAAGCAGAAGGATATTTATGCAGGTGCTGACCCTGGCACAAATGATGTAGGTATGATAAAGCTAGATTTCATCAACCTTATCAGAAATTGCTACAGGATGCTTTCTGCAAAGCTCTGACACAGATAAAACCCCTCCTTTATCAAAACAGCACTGCTTTTGTTCCTGATGTGATCTGCTGCCTCTGGTAACAGGCAGTCTGTATCACAACCCCTCCTTTCCAAAGCCCATTTTACAGAAGCTCCACCACTGTCAACAATTTGGAGTTTTGTGTATGTACAAGACACAGGGAATATTTGATTAACCTTTGATTAACTAGAGTTGCATTGGAAAAGGACTTAAGCCAAATCAGATGCCTCTAAAGGAAACAAAAAGGATCAGCCAACACTATCTATCTCCACTTAAACTTGTATTTTATTTCAGAACATAGCTAGACTTGTGACTTTTAGATATCTAACTAATTATAATAGGATTAATAATATAATTAACACAATGCTAGTAATAGGCTTAATAAAATGACAAAAAAAGATAAAAAACTTCACAAGATTGTAAGCTATGGAATAGCTAGAACTCTGATTTCATTACGGAGATAGTACTGAAAGTACTGAAAAAAAAAATCATTTTAGTTTTCAAAGCAAAGATACTCTAGTTAATCAAAGATTATGTGAGTGACTCACAACACAAGCAAATCACAGAGACTTTTGTAATGAGTCCAAAATGGGATGCAAATCCATTTCAAATATTATCCAGGAGTTATTACTGTGTGCTGCAAGTAGATAACCCTTATTTCTCATACTGCATTTGTTAGCAAAATGCTCATGAGTTTTTAAGTAAAATTGACTTAAGTGGCTGGAAGAAGTTCTCACTTTGCAATCCTGTTAATCTAATTCTCCAGTTATCTTTTTGGTGATCTCCATAATCTGAAAAACTGGCAATTGTATATACTCTCAAAAAAATCAAAAACAAATAAACACACAGAAATTAAAACAACACAAAAATACACACACACACACACACACACACACACACGTATATCTATATATATATATATATATATATTTTCAAAAGGAAGATGAGAAAAAAAAAAGTAAAAGATTGAATGGAAAAATTTTGGGGGTAATTAAACAGTTTGCAAAAGACCCCCAAACAAACTAACAAAGCAAAGATGCAAGCAAACAAAAAAATCACCCCACCAACAAAATTTAAAAAAAACAACCAAACAACACCACAAAATAAGGGGAGAGAATATATTAATTTAACTTTTACTTCCTAATTTTATTTTTAACAAAACTTCTCTTTTATGGACAAAGTATTAGAAGATGTTATTTAAATCTTTCATCTGCTTTCTTTGACATTCTGTACATATGCTTTCCTTTCTGCATATTTCTAGATGTTGCACTTCTGAATAAAAATGGGTAACCCAGGGAAATTTTGTACATGTTTCTTGCTCAGGTATCTAAAAGAATTATCCTGAGCCAAGACAGAATTTCCTGGTTCTTTCAAGGCATTTCCTGACTACTGTTGCAAACCAAAACTGATAAACAACTAACAAAAATTAACAGGGAACACAAACTGTACCACACCTTTGAATTTTTTGAATTACAGAAAAATTCTTAAATCTCTGCAATTAAAGAATATAGTATGCAAAAAAAGTCTTTTTTCCCAGGTGCAGCACAAAACTGAATAATATTCTGAATATTACTAATGGAAAGATATAAGATGGCCCTGTGCATTACACAGCTATGACAAAATGATATGCAAATAATAATTTTATCTTTAAATATGCAGCCTGCATTTTAAGATATTAGATAAGGTTTTTATTTCATGCTTGCTTTCAGTAAGATTAATAGTAGTATCCTATGTAGATTAAAAAAAAATAAAAATTTGCTCTATTTGTAGGTTCTTGTCTTGGAAATATTTTATGCATGTCATCACAGTCACTCTTAGAATATCCAAATCTTTACTATGCTAACTTTATTACTACCTTGATCTTTCAATATATTTCTGCTGAAATTAGTACAATGCATACAGTTCCAAATCCTAAAGCTAATCAGCTCTTGTTTAACATTATAATTTCAAAGCTGTTTTGGATACTACGTGACTGATTTTTCATAATTAATCTAAGGAAACAAACTGGCCAAACCAAATTCTTGACTAACAAAGATTATGATTTCAGGAACTGAAAGGGGTTGCACACATCTAAAGTTAGTATAGATTATGCCACTGACTCACATACTTCCTTTGTTAAATTCAACACTCATAAAACGTACCATAACATAGCAAGAAAAGGAGTGTTAAATTAGATCTACTTGATTTGTATCCTGAAATACAAATTTCCTAGATTGTCCTTCTTGGGCGTTTTGAACTTACATTCTTATGTTTGTTCATATTTTTCTGTTTAGTGGATTTCATAAATGATAAGAGAAGACATGAGATATTTGGGGATGATAGTCTTCATCAAAACAGTTAATTTTGGTGCCTAAGTATCCTTAACACTAATTTGCTTTCATTTCATAAGATGCGAAACGTTCAATTTCAAACCACATTAATTTCAATGAAAAAAATACCAAAAAAAATCAGGAACTGTGTATGAAATGTTCAGCTAGATTCAATTTCCTTCCTGTGTCTGCTGAATTTTTACAACCTAATGAAAAAATATGAAACACAAGTAAAAGAAAAGAGGTGACCCAATTTCACCATTACTCCATGAACCAGGGAGATTTTGCTGTGTGACAATATGAGTCATCAAATGAGTCTTTATCCATAAGTATGAAATAACTGTGTTATTCTATCACCTTGACTAATTCCATTTATACTACATTTTCCTCAAGAATCAAAAAGAATAGTCTATAAAAAAATCAACCAAAAAAACCCCAAAGCCAAAAAAGAAAAAAACAACCCCTAAACCAAAGAGTTTATGGCCAGCTGCTTCTGTTTAAGCCCACCCAACTGCTTTTGTATTGATGCAGCATAGCTTGGGCATGATGTCATATGAAGGCCCAGCAGAATATACTCCAGTTGATCTTAAAAATATGTAGGGAAGCCTTTTCTCTCTGAATGTGCAAAATTTCCAGCAGTGGAGAAGGGAGTTGCCCACATGCAGAAAAAAATAGACTAAATGACCATAGTGGATAGATACGTGTGTAGGTTCTATCAAAGAAACAATGATTTTTACTATTTTCTCACTAAAACATAGCACCTAGTTTTAAAAATTAAAGATAGTAAGAACAACCTTCTGCTTTTTATTTGCTTTTCTGTGACCCTATGAGGATGGAAATAATTCTAGTCCTTTATTACCTATCTCCATCCATTCATACAACCACCCATGCACCTTCGTCCTCCTTCCTAGTTCTGTGGTTTGATATACATGCATGGAGATATTTGTATTTTATATAATTTACAATACATTTAATAGAAGATTTTCTTGTTTTAAATGTTACGGGGAGAAGAAAATAAATGTAATGAGGGCTGCAGCTTATAAACAGAAATATAATACACATTCACAGGAATATAGAAAGTATAATGACATTTATTATCTAGCCAGTCACTTATGAGGGTGGCACAATATATACCATTCTGAATGCCAAGGAACAATGAAAATCTTAAGGTGATAAATCTCTTTCAATGTCATGGGAACACAATTGTCACTTGTCATTACTGTGCATCTCTATATTTCTTCATATAGCCTAAACTGCCTATTCTTCCATAATTCAACGCATTTAATAATGCAGAAAATCAATTAATATTTACTGACCTGTCTCTGCTTCTCCGTGATGGGAACGCAGCATTACAGCCAGCCACTGTGCAGACATGCATCTCTTTTAAATGAACGTTTCGGTAGTGAAGCTTCACACTGTAGGAACTCTTGAAACTTTTCTTGCAAACATAGCAGATCTTGGGGTCTGGGCTGGAGCACATTTCACCTTCTGGGGAGAACTTCTGAGGGCTGCTGTAGTTGAATGTCGAAGCAAAACTTTCATGAAGAGCAGCCATACTGGCACTGCTTCCATTGTACAGTCCATATTGGCTCATATAGAACATATCGTATGTAGGGTCTGTATACTCTTCCTTCACCTTAATGACATCCTGGTTGGAAGAGTCATTGTGGTTTTCATCTGGTCGGTCACTGTGCATCATAGATTTTTCACCAGGTTCATGGAGGCGATCATCACCCTCCAGTGATTCTTCACACAATTTGGGCTCTGATGACTCTGACTCATTTTCATAATCTCTTTCATGCTCCTGGTCTTCTGATGTCATGCTGTCTGCCCTTCTTATGTCTGGTCTGGACATACATCTGTTTCTGTCACTTTTGGAAAAGTCTTTCACAGACAGGCCTGGGCTCATTTCCTCCTGAGAATGGCAGTGATTGTCATGACCAATGTCATTCACCATTGTGCTCCTGTCATTCACCTCTTCATCTTCATCGTCAAACTCATCAGCAGTGTCAATAACTTCCTTTTCAATTTTAACTGGCATGCTTGACTTCCTTGGCTTCTTCTTGGGGGCAAGGTCTGCATTGGGCTCTGGGGTGGGCATCAACACTGAAGGTACCGATGACTCCGAAGGAGGAGGGGGATGCTGCTCCATGCCACTCACAGCTGGTATTATGGGACTGGTTGGGAGTGAGGTTGGAGGACTCACCATCTCTCCAGGAGTAAGTAAATTTCTGTAAAAAGGAGGAACAGGTTGAACAGTCTTTAAAGCTGGGAAGACCAGCTGACTGGGAAGAGGGTTCTGTAGTACCGGGTCTAGAGGGGGAGTGGTAAACCCCATCGGTGGACGTCCAGGGCTTGTTAAAGTGAGGTTGGATTTTGTACTTGCTATGACAGGAGTGGCAGCACCTGATGTAGCGCGAATTAGATCTTTGTCACGGTTATTCCTTAGCATAGGCATGTGGAGGCGAGGATTTGGGTTAGCACTGTGGCGATTGCGGCTTCTAAGAGAGCTGAAGACCATATTGCAGCCTTCAATAGTGCATCGATGCTTGATTTTCAGGTGCACAGCATTGTAGTGGATTTTAAGAGTACCTTTGTCATAGAATGTTTTGCCACATGCATTGCAAAACACTCTTCCTTTCCTTGAGGCTGACCCCATTCTCCTCATTCTGTGAATTCGGAATGAGCTTTTTGTGTGCTCAGTTTTCGATAAGTCATTGACTGGTGTAGGTGTTTGAACAGGAGAGACACAGGCCGGCTCAGTTTTGGGCTCCACATTTGTGATACTGGTCAAAGCATTCCTGCTGGATGCTTGCTCATTCTTGAAAGGCGTAGGGGAAACTTCAGATTCACTGCTCTCATTATATTCATTTTGGGTTGTAAGGCTTGGTTCACGGAGCCTCATTGCTGGCTGTTCCAGCAGGAGGCCATTTGGAGGCAGCCCCAGCAGTGGAGCAGAGACTGGATTTATGTATTGGAATGGAAGCAGGAATGCAAGGCTATTCGGGATGTTTTCAAAATGATGAATGCTTGAAGGGTTGCTATTCTCCAGGTGAGCAAGGAGACTTGGGCTCCTGGTGCGATTATTGCTTTCAATAAAAGTCCTTATATCTGAATCTGTCTTTGAAGATGGCACAGCCACAGCCTGCCCTTCTTTTTCTTGAATTGCCATCAGCTCCACGATAGATTTCGTTTCTCCAAATCTCAGGAACTGCTGAAGGGTAATGATCTCTTCTTCCCTGGACATGATGGCCCAGCGGTCCAGCACCTTGCCTGCAGCATCCTAGAGGCCATATCAAAGAAACAACAAAGACAAAACACAGAGAAAAGCTTATTGATTCTGCATAATTATTGAAGAAGGTGCTCTGCTGCCTGAACATGAAACACTAAGCTCAAAAAACAAGATGCAAACAGTGTTAATGGAAGTTGACCAAACAATACAAACTTTCCATCCATGCAAATGCTATTGTTAGAGTCACAGTTAGAAAACCAGATTGAGTTTAACAGTGTCAGAGTACACAAAATGTAGAACTCTCGACTCTGTGATCTAAAATGCTTTCAGTACTTTATTTTTAACAACAGTGATCTCTGTGCAATGCTACTGTTTGGAATACATTAGTAAAACATGAATTATTGCTGTGCACACCACTGTAAAATACAAAAAATTGTACCTTAATCACTATTAAATGGTAATACTATTAGAAAGAGCTAAATAAATGTAACTGATAGATTTGCTTCTTAACTACAAGCAGATATAAGACTGAAGTTGTTTATAGGCCATTTCATAAGAAAAACTTTGATGCAAGGCATAATGTCTTGAAAACAGCACATAACACTTATATCTTAATCCCTTTTTTCCTGGACTTTTACTGGCAATTGATTGTAAGCTTGCAATCTTGGTATGGTTTAGACTTGAGAGATTATTTTTTTGTAGCTTTTTTATAAATGACAGTTAAAAATATGTAAAAAGTAAGGATCTGATGGATGTAGATAGCATAAATGTGTAAAAATGTTGTCTCTTAACATTGCCTTCTGATAGCAAGGGAAAAATCCAGAGAGACTACACATCAGTAATCACTAGACTATCTGTTGTTAAATATACATTAAAAAGCATTTCACACTTTCATTTTTGCTAGTAAGCATGAGATTTGCCTGAAGGTAGGACTTAAAAATTCTGCAATGTAATGTCAGGCAATCCATTCCAGCAAGTATTGATAAAAACATATTAAAATACTTCTATAATGAATACATCATTTTATTGGCATCTTTCCTTTTGGGCAAATGCTGGACATACCATTAGCACCGTAACTACATCCAACCAGAAATATAGAAGGCCATCAAACCAGAATTATTCCGATGATTCCTCATGCATTAACAGTTTGAAAGTCTCAAAAGATAAACCACCATACTGCCACTGATATTTTTACATCTTGAATCTCAGGTTCAGAACCTTACCCAAAGACTATGGACTACACACTATTGCAAAAACCATTAATTCTTGTTTGATTATGAAATCTGAAAATACCTTTCTTTCCCTCCAGCCCCTTTACCCCAGGATTTAATTTTTTTATTTATAAAATTAATTAATTATTTTCAGTCTTCAGACAATTGATTATTCTCTTCCCTCACATTTCCTAGAGTACCAAAAAATATAATTTTGCAATGTCAAATACTAAAGCATGTGTTTAATTAATTAGAGTTGATTTTATTATTTCAGTTCGAATATGTTCAGTTCATTTCACCTCTCTGGGTATAAAGTTAATGCTGAAGATTAATGACATGTATGTTTCAGTACCTTAGATACAACTACAAAATCTTTAAAAGTGCTCCACATGTGAACATTTACAATCAAGCCCTGAAAGACAATGAAACCCTCAACAGCATTTAACTTGGAAAATCTTCCCAATTGGTCCCAGAACCATCTATGTGTAGAGAATGTTCAGTCTGTATTTATGGTGATGAATGAAACATCATGATGGAGATGCTGGTTTTGGTTTGCAGCATTACTATGGAAATGTGCTCACCTTTGAAAACCCCTAAGCACAGTGGGCATCTTTGATTTCTTTGTCCTTACAGTTATTGATGTAGCAGTATTTTACAGTACTATCTAACAGAAATCATCACAGACATCAACTATCACTCCCAACAAGAAAAATAAGTAAAAAAATCAAAACCTAAATGGGGTTGGAGACAAAAAACAAAGCCATAAAAAAAAAAATTTAAAAAAATGGACAGGTTAATATTTTAAAGCTCCAATATTATATTTGTTTTTTTCCACCCAAATAACTTTAGCTACTCTGCCCTCGGGTAAGATCTAAAGTTTCTTACATCTACTTCAACAACTTCCAGCCAACCATAGCAGTCCAACATATGGGTAATTCCTACCTGGAATTGCAAAACCAGATTTGAATCAAATTTTGATTTCCAGGCCTTTGCTGTCATATCTGACCTCATCTATATGCACACATTTCCCATCACAAATAATTCCTTCTAACTGTAACTCCCATAGTTTAAAGATGGAAATAAAATTGTCTAATTTACTCTGCTTACCTGTATTGAATTAGGATTACTGCCTACAGCCAGATGCAGGCTGCTTTGTAATGTACTACTGCTACATTGTATTTTGTTTTTGTTTTAATTTGTAAATCATTCACAAGCTTATGTAACAGATGGATGCTTCACAAAACCTGATATATAAGTAAATAAAAGTAAATCACAGCTAGCACGACAATAACTCATGAGAATAATAGCTAGAGATCCTGTAACAGGCTCCCAGATGTAAGGGGAAGGCGGTGTCACACAGTCCCTCCCTGATGGCAGCACAGATAGCTTTCTGCATATACAGAACAGGCAGGAAAGCATCTAAATGCAGGGGCTCCCCGTGTGCTTTCAGGGAATTATTACACATCTTAACTGAGCAAAGCTGGCACTTAACTACATGTGTTACCTCTTGATGAGACACCACCCTTTGTTTCTTTTTGTTTAAGAATATACAGTGAGGAGCATCAGAGCTTCAGCAGCTGCTAAGTCCCACTGACCAGAGAAACTGGCAGTCAAGGGTGTGATAGTCATGGGGTTACCCTTGCTGTCACAGAAAAAGCAGGGAACCAGAAAGCTGATCTTAAATAATCCTTGTCAAATCCTACTAGTTATATCAAGCTTTATCTTGTTAGTTTTCAGCAAGAAGTTTTCTGGCCTTTTTTGCCTAACAAAAGTAAAAAGAAATATGCAGATGCTTATATTCCATAAAACCCTCACTGCTTATGGATACTGTGTAGCATATGCTTCAATATTTACACGGTGAAAGCTTTCCATAAATCATTGTAAGCATGTATTATGCAAAACTAGATAAAGAGTGAATAGGAATGTCATTTTTTGATAAAACTTAAAATTAACAAAAAATCTAACCATTATCCCACTTGAATTTAGCTATAACTAGCTAGGGATCTTTCTGTATATGGGAATACTTGATTAGAGGTTCAAGTCCTTTCTTACATGTAATCGATTTCTTGTTTCTTACAATCTCTCATGCTAAATTTTCTCCCCGAAGCCATTAAAGCATATCAACATTTAAATACTTCATGACAAAAGGTTCCAATTTATATTACTTTTTTCAGCTCACAACTGATTAAGCCAAGCCTCCAGTGACAATGTGTACAAGGAAGTCAGTGAGTACAGAGATACCACTGCATGCATACAGCTCTAAACCAGGCAGGAGAGAGGTAAACCCAATCTGTACAGCATACACTGATGCTCTTCCTTCTTCATCCAAACAGCCTTGCTTTGATTTTTAATTTAATCAATTCTGTTTTGTTCCATTTTGCTTTATTTATCTATTTATTAAATTTTATTTTGCTGTAAGGATCTCTTTCTCACAATTTCAGATGAAGAAAATATTTTAATCTTTAAACTATATTAAACTGACCTCCAAGGACCTAAGACATATCCCATAACCTTTTCTAACTCTAACCACACACTCAAGCCTATTATATGAATAGACCCACGTACACACATATGACATTAGATCTGTAAAGTAAAGTCATGGTTTATCACACTGAATTTGCCTTCTGAATTTTGCTGACCGTATGTTAGGAAGAGAGGTGTGTGCCAGGATATGTTAGGGCACATCTTGTCTTAAACTTCTGGGTCAAGAAGAACACATGGTGGTATCAAGATGATTATCTTGAATGACAGGCTACAACAGAGGATGGACACAAAGATCACTCTAATTTTTAGGAGCTTAACAGGGGAGGATTGTGAAGATGAATCTTCATTTCCCAAAGGCCTTTAGCCTTTAAATCTTTCAATTCAGCTTTAAAACCTCCCAATTTAAAAACTGCCTATTTAGAAAATAAGGGCAATCTACACAAGCATATACTACAAACATACACTTTAAACCTTGAACTTTTGTTATGAAATCAGTTGTTTTAAATTCTCATTTTGTGTGAGAAGCTCCCATGACTGCTGTGACTGCATTACAGGCAGATATTTTATATGTCAACACACAGAGAAATACATTTGTGTTCATATACAACACTGGCTTTTTGCAGTTCTATTCTATTTACTAATTCACTTCTTAGGATAGGAAAAATGTATATATACACCTGACTTGATACACAGTGAGAGATGCCTATACAAGGCTGAGATTAATAGAAAGGTTGAAAAATAGTTTGACTGCTTCTAAAACTATCTTTACGTTCTGGGAGACATTCAAGGATTTTATTTTCAAGTGCTACTGTGATAACTTCTGAGAATCAGTTAAACAGAAAAAAAATCATTGCTAGGCTTCGTATTTTAGTAAGCTTGCATATGCACCTAAATTGTGGCTTTTGGTGCATATCAGTGAAGTTTCCTTGTTACAGAATATTGCATAGATACATGTTTGATCAAATAACTAGGGTAGCTCAGGGTTTATCATGAATTTTTCTTCTATAAGCTCTTCTTAAGGAGCTATGTATTTTCTAGCTGATCTCAAAGAAACATTTTGAATGCAGCTGTAACAGTTGAAAAGCAGACTGAAATATATTAATTTGATCATACTATAATTGCACAGGATGGTTTTAATTAGGGTGTAGACAGAAAAAAAAAAAAGTCAACATTTGTTTCTAATAAAGAAAAGCCTTTATAATTTCCATGATTTAGGGTTTGTTGTTTTGGTTTGGCTGAATTTCCCATAAGCATCCCTTTGCTTCACAATTAAATTTCAAGCTGTTACACTCTGGGTAGTCCTACTACTCCTGGGGTAAGAGTTACCAAAACTGTGCAGCAGCACACCAACTCACATTAGTAAAGATGGGACAATGTGCAACATCTCTAACTCATTCTGGCTAACTCCCACTGATCTCAGTAGGACCAAGGCAAGCCCTCTGTCTAGTTTTCCACAGAAATATACACTCACACATGCAGATGCTCATTTTCCTGATAGGAGTTTTTACCATGCTGTATCTCACTCACCTTTGCTCCTGGAAACATGAAGAAAAGATGTGCATACTTGCTCACTGTGATTTTACATGTGCAACTAATATGAGATTTAACACATTAAGTCTGCAAAGAGGCATGGTTGAAATTTTTCCCTTCAGCTGTCACTTCTCATCCACCTCCCACCTGCCTCTCTTCACCAACAGAAACCATATGAAAAAATGCATGTGTAAGTGTCGGCAGTCCTTTCCTTGAGTTATACTGCTGCAGCAGGGACAAACAGTGCAGCACTACTGAGTCGTCAGTCAACAATGGAAATCTTATCTTTTGACTTCACTGCAGCCTCCATTCTGCCAGAACTGAGACAGTCTTCCCTTCTGGCACCCCCTTTCTCTGACCATTTGTTTGCCTTGCCCCGAAGACACAGGGTAGGCATAAGGACACCTGCATGCTACAGGGAAAGAGAAGGTTGCTGTCTCTCCCCAAAGCACCACTGAGAATGAAACTGGCAGTGTGTGTTCAAATGAAGAGTAGCATGAATGATACACACACACACACACACACACACACACACACACACACACACACACAAACACACACAGATATATATATATATTTGCAAACTTTAGGAACCGATAGTTTAGACACTGGGGCAAATCTGGCTGCACTTTAGATCAAGAATAATTGCACCATAAACCTGGAGTAATTCCACGGACCATGCTGGAAAGTAATTTTGACCTAACTTAGCCCTGAAACATGATGTGGAGCCAAATCTGTGTGAATATATAGTGGGGGTGTACCACCATGGTGGAGCACAGCAGCTGTGTAACAGCGCACAGGAGCACTGCTCAATGGTTTTGGAGTGAAAGTGAGGAACACCATGTCCTGCTAAAACTGCAGATGAAACATAAGGCAGTGGAATGCAATAACCGCAGCGGAAACCTGGCCAGGACACCGCCGTTAACCACCCACACTCTCGCTTAATGGCCTTCAGGGTCTTTATTGACCGAAAATATGCAGGTCTTCTGTTTCACATCTTATCCCAAAGATGCATGCCAGGAGTGCAGACACCTCCCTGCATAAGCAACCTGCTGAGGTGCTGGTTCTGGACTAAGCTGCATGGAGTGGTATGAAAACACTGGATCCTGAACACATGACTCCTTTTGGGGACTGAACTTCCTCATAATATACCCCAATCACAGCATGCTTTTTCATTTTTCAGGTTCATCAACCTTAAAACGCCCTTGAAAGCATTGCCCAGAAAAAGGATGACACTGTCATTTGCCAACTACAAAGCAGCCATGTGGATTGGTGATAATGTCTCTAACCAATATCAGAAAAAAAACAGTAATCTGAACTCTTTCACCTCTTCATGAACATATGTTCACCTCTGCAACTCCAGTGAAACTATCAGGGTGCAAGGGCACTGGTCTTAAATTCCGTGTCTGATTTTCTTAAACATATTGTTTGACTTTTGATAAAATACTCACTTTGTTATGGATGATTATGGACCAGATAATATGTATATATGTATAATTCACAAGACACTTACTGTTTTTTTCCTGAATAACACTGCACACAGTATTTTTATTTTTAAAACTATAATAGATCACTGTGGGGTTACAGTGTGTTTAATCACAACAGCTTGAGCTTTATTCAATCATAGCAGCTACATCAAGTCTCTTTGTATTTGGGTGCCAGACAACAGCAGATGTCTGTCCATACTTAGAGGAAAAAAATCTAAGCGCTACCAGAGTCTGATACTCTTCTTGCATTTACTAGTTTTCACAGTCGTGTAACCGCTGTGGTTTAACCCCAGCTGGCCGTAGCAGCACACAGAGGTTCACTCACTATTCCCTCTGGCCCCAGTGGGTAGGAGAATTGGAGAGGAAAGGTAAACCTTCTGGGCTGAGACCAGAGCATTTTAATAATTGAAGTTAAATAAAATAGAATAATATTATTGGAAATGAAAAGGAGAGAGGAACAAAACCCAAGAGAAAGAAGTGATGCACAATACAATTTCTGACTGCCTGCTGACTGACACCCAGACTGTTCCCAAGCAGGAGTGACTGGCCCCTCCACGCCAACTCCCCCCACTGTGTATCTTGGGCATGATGTTCAAGGGTGTGGGAATATACAGGCCACCAGTCCTGGCCATGATCCCTCACAGCTTCTTGTGCACCTGGCTGCTGGCAGCACATGGGACACTGAGAAAGTTCTTGGTTTAGGGCAAGCCCTACTTAGCAACAACTAGAAATCACTGTTATTCAAAGGGTTCTCATACTGAATCCAAAAAAAACCCCACTGAACCAGCTACTAAGAAGGTAGTGAACTCTATCCTCTCCACAGAGCCAGGATGAAGTACTATGATGTCAACAAAATGTGCTTTGACTAACAACTGCCATGTTGATGACAAGTGTTAAAAGGCAAAAGATGCCTCTATTTGATGACAGAAGAACTCCTGTTAGCATGGATACAAACTGACACTTTAAGCTTTAAGAAGATCCAAAGTAATTTTTTAGCAGTTCTTCTTATCTCATTTATTTTGAAGTACTAGGGACACTTCCCAAGTATTTTGTCATTCTCACTCCAAGAACTGCAGAAATTTTCAAATGCCAACATTTATTCTCTTTACCATCCATTCTGGTTGAGGTGTCCAAAAGATTTTCAGAAATGAGAAATTAATGTGAGGTGAACATACACTTTACAGTGTCTACTCACAAAAGAATTTTTAATGCACACTAAAGGGGAAGCATTTGTTCTCAACATTCCTGAAATGGTAGAATATCAAGACTTTATTGGAATTGTTTATTTAAATTTCGTAAACGGCTTTGAAATCCTTAAACTTGGACCCAAAGTACAGAGAATATTTTGACACATTTGCTTCTCTACAACTTGCTAGAGTGGAAAATTCAGTGAAGTATCTGAAGAAGCTTTGCCACTAATTTGTGGCAAGTAACAGCATGTTTGTCCTTAGGCCAACATGGCTACTAGAGGTAATTAAATCACCAAGCACATGGTGTATGTGTATAAAATTTAGAGTGCATGAAGTGCCACGGGCACTTTTCAGATAGCATGTAAACAGAGACATGAACATGGTAAGCCACTGAAATAATTTCAGCTACAAAATAATTTTAGAACACAATTTTGCATGTAAGTGGGTTGGAAATAACCATCATACATATAACAATAGCAATGATTCTTTTTCATTCTCACAATGATTTTTTTGCATATATATTTGTCCATTTTGATATAGGACATAAAAAAAAGTTGCCTTGACACTATCAGTCACCAAAAACAACTTGTGCTGTTACTTTTTGATGTTAGTGCTGCAAAACTTACTGAGAAGTAAAGTTATATTTTCTCTGGTTTTCTGTGCTCTGGCAGTCTTTCAGTAAGTGTAGTAAGTGCTTTTTGAGCCTCAGTTTCACTAACACTGACATCATGACACATAATTTTTGTGAGAAATGGGAAATAGTCACAAAGAGCATTCATAAGGTGTTGTATTTGCAATACACACAGCTACAAGAGACACCCAGCCCCTCTTCAGCCTAGAATTTTCCCAAGGCACGATGCGATAATATAAACAAATTGTGTCTGATATCCTCGCTTTACTAACACGGACTGCACCAAATGCAGGGCAAGACATCCAACCAGTCAAATCAAGTCAAATTATCAGATGATCCTTCCCTCACTTTAAATCTGAACTGACTAAAGCCATAATCCTGACTGGAAAGCATAACAAAAAAACAGCTGAGTCTTTCTAGGCTTTTCAGTAAAACTTCCAACTAAGTAAGAAATAATGCTCCTAGCCAGGAGCATTGTAAGGAATTGAGAAGTTGCACAAGGCCATAAACACTGGAATGAAAGTGCCAATGAGTTATACTCATAAATCGGACTTCATCACATTCTCGGTTTTCTGATTGCACCCAAATTGTGTCTCAGTAAGGGGATTCAGCTGTACTATATGCAGGATATATGAATGGCAGCAGAATCAGGAGATTGATTTCCATCTTTACTATTCATTAGGGGACTATGCATTATTACTTGTAATATATACTACACGATCTTAATGAGGCTTTTTTCTTTTATTGTTTACTGAAAAAATTTACACCAATGAAACACAGGTGTGTCATAGGTGACAATGTGATGCAAAAGGGAGACAGCAGGGTGCAGAAGTGACACCTAAAAGGCAAAGGTCACTGGAATATAAAAAGGCATGAAGCGAGTTATCAGTTTGAACCTATTAAAGGCAGTGAAATGCAAGAGAAAGTGGGGAAATTATATTACAGTGTACAAAGTAATAATAACTGTGCCTTCATGTCTTAATACCCTCTTGTCCCAGCAGTCCTGACTTTCTAGGCAGCCCACTTCTCCACATTAACAGTAGTCATTTGGAGAGCAGCAAACGTGCCATTAGAAGCACTTTTACAAGTGTATATTCATCCACCAATTAGCTTAATGTGGCTGCTTTCTGCATATTTTCTATCCAGGCTTGCACAAATCTTATTAATATTTCCCCCTAGCGCTTTGACAGATTACCTTGTCATTATGCATCCTGGAGCCTTTTAAACAATATGGGTAAACTACTGTTTGCGAGGTTAATGACAATTATCCCCTAATTACTGCATAAGTCACTCAGTCCACTTTATCTCATAGGCAGGGTTCTGCTCTGTGTATCTGCCATTGTGTCACTGTAAATGAATCTTGTATAGCTATGTTTATCTGTCGTTGCCTTGTAAATTACACTGACAGAAGAATGAACAAATTACTGTGTATCATCACTTAAATACAGCTTCTGATAAAAAAACGTCCCACAAGCACAGCACTTGAATTTTACCCTGATCACAATTAGCAAACACATATTGAATGTTTTGGGAGATATATTTAGACGTGGATGGGACACTGTGGTGGAAGCAGGTTCTGAAGTGCTAAGTCTAAGGGCATTAAAACAGAAGAACTATAGAAAGCTACACTAGTAGTAATTTGGCAATTACCTCTTGAGAACTCTTCTGTTAATTTAACAGTTGATAGATGAGCCAGTATTATTTTCCAAACAATCTGATATTCAGGGCTGTGCTGAATTCTACAATTTCTATTTCTATTGTTTCTGACTGCAGCCACATAGGATATTTTTTAGCTGAAAAATCCAAATAAATTTGGAAGAGAAGTAGCATTCATAAAACCACAAGCATTGCTAATTTAACACATGCATTTCAGAGCAATATCTGCATCAGGAGAGGAATGGAGAATTGGCAAATACCAACTTCCTTGTATATTCCATTTGTCTGAGGCAACTTCAATGTCACAGGTAAGAGTACTCTACTGGTGGAATACATCACTGTGATAGATATGTCGTTCTTTGAGAAAGAAGGTTGAACTTGTTATTGTGCTTCATCCTTTCTTTACCAAAGACATCTCAATGTCTTCAACCAGAAGTGCCTACATAGTCAGTGCTCAGAGACAAAATCATTGGTAAAGAACATTAAAACAACAGCAGCTTTTAAAAATAATGCCTCCTCCTACATTGGTCTTGGGAGGGTACCTGATTCATAGTCCTAGGAACCACAGTCCTTTTTAAACAGTACAACAAAGACAGTGCAGTTGACTCTGTCTTGGGACAGTCCCTTCTTGAGTCAGAGAAAGCCTTTTAGTACTGGCTTGTATTGCTGGCAAACATGGTAATTGCACAGTGTTAGTAATAAGGTTACACATAAGACATTTTATCATATTTGGGGATACACTTAATGCACATATACAATACATTCACAAGTATCATAATGCTACAGTTATGTATTTAAAATTTATATGATTTTGCCTTATATTTTATATATCTCCTCATTCAGTAAGCCTTCTCATTCTATGCATGTACTAAAATATGCCCAGCACCAGCTTCTGACCAATGTGGTACAAAAAAATCCAAAGTACTGAAGGTAACAAGCAAATTGGAGAAGAATTATGATTCCTGAACGGTAGCAATATAAGACAGTTTAAGCCACTGTACAAGAAAAAGAAAATGTCAGAACTCTCCAAAATATGGTGATTATTTACTGCGATTCAGGAAGTTATGCTAACACTGAAAACCTTTTTATCAATGTAAAGGGTAAATTTCTTTTGTTGGATTACAATAGTGTCACATCTAGAAAGAATGGGCAGACTGAAATGTAGCAAAATTACTGATATTACAGAAAATCACAGTGGTTTGAATGCAACACAGATGAGGGCGGCACCTTTGACCATGTTCTCAGCATAACTTGGGAGAAAAAGCTATAGTGAAATGGTAAGAAAATGTAACAGCCATCACTGCCAGGGACAACTGAAAAGACTGATCGATTTTGAGTAAGCACTACCTCAAGGGTTTTGGTCCCACTAGGATTGATCTTTGTGTCTGTCCTGTGCTCAGTCAATGCAACTTTCAGCAGGGTTTCCACTGCAGAAATAAATGGAAGTGCTGTAGTAACCCTCTACTCTCCCTCTAAGTATATTATTTTCTCTCTATGCTGAAGGAATAAAAAAAAACCAACAAACCAATAATGTGGTAGATGGTAAAGTGCAACAAATGGTTTAAAAAGTTTAAGGACACAGAATGCTGTTATTTTCATGTACAATCTTATTCGGGAAAAAAAAAAAGTTTATATTTTGTTAATTTTTATCTTTGAATTTTAAGCTGCTTTGGCTTCTGATCTTTGCCAAGAGCAGAGAAACTGTCAAAAGTATTACTGAAAATGAAAAAAATTGTGTCAGTTGGCTTCTCTTGATCATCTAGGTGGGTTACCTTGTCATAAAATAAAATTAATGACACATATTGACAGTATGGACTGAATGGAAGAATAAGCGAGCGACTGCTAAATGTTGGAGATGAACAAGCACCATTTACTGGACTATCCCTATATTAATGTAAAAGGGTTTTTTTCAAAACATAATGGAAATTCTGATTGAGTAAATTCTTTCAACCTGAGCCATACATCTCATTCTTACATTCAAAGGGCCTGATGTCATATGATGGACATAAGATAAGATGGGACCTTGGTTCTTGCACAGAAAATATTTACTTTTTTTTTTAGTGAGTTTGCAGCTTCAGATTTACTATTTGAACTATGGATGCAGATGACCTAAATGCTTAGAAATCCAAACTAAACAACTGAATCATACCTAGTCTTAGGGTTTAAAGAAGGATCTAAAACATCAAACAGAAATCTCATAACCGAAATCACATGAAAAGAAGACCATTATTTTTACATTTTCAATGCCTTGTCATGGAGCAACCTCAGTGAAAGAGGCGGAGGTTGGTATCCTCAAGGAAACTGAAGCTTAATTTCTAGACTCACCAGCCACTTCTTATGTATTCTGGACAAGTCATGGTCTTTCCATATCTCAGATCTTTGTTTTTAAAATGGAAATAGACAACATTTCCCTTTACTTCATGATTGTAAAGAAAACCTGCTGCAGACTTTGAAAGCCTGAAGTCCATGGAGCACTACTCTATGACTCTATATGTAATATAGAATTTCATCCTTTCTGACCAACCTGATCTCCTTTTATATCAGGTGACCTAACCAGTGGATGCAGGGAAGGCTGTGGATGTCTGCCAGGACTTCAGCAAGGCCTTCACCATCTCCCACAGCAGCCTCCTGTAAAAGCTGGCAGCCCATGGCTGGACAGGTTCACCCTTCCCTGGGTTCAGAACTGGCTGGAGGGCAGGACCAGAGAGTGGTGAATGATGCTGCACCCAGCTGGGGGCTGCTCACTAGTGGTGTCCCCCAGGGATCTGTGTTGGGCCCAGTCCTGTTTAGTATCTTTACTGATGATCTGGATGGGGTGATTGAGCTGCCCTTAGTAAATTCATGGGTAACACTAAGTTGGGTGGAGTGTTGATCTGCTGGAGGGCAGGGAGAATCTGTAGAGGGATGTGGACAGGGTGGATTGATGGGCTGATGCCAATAGCATAAAGTTTAACAAGGCCAAGTGTCAGGCCCTACATTTTGGGCAAAACAACCCCAAGCAGTGCCACAGTGTGGGGGCAGAGTGACTGAAAAGTGGTCCAGCAGAAAAGGACCTGGGGGTGCTGGTGACAGTGACTGAACATGAGCCAGTGTGTGCCCAGGTGGCCAAGAAGGCCAATGGCATCCTGGCCTGTACCGGCAGTGGTGTGGCCAGTGAGTCTAGAAAAGGGATTTTCCCTCTGTGCTCGGCACTGGTGAGGCCACACCTTGAATTCTGTGTTCAGTTTTGGGCCCCTCACAACAGGAAAGACATTGAAGTGTTAGAGTGTGTCCAGAGAAGTCAACAGAGTTGGTGAAGGGCGTGGTCTCCCCCATTATGAGAAGCGGCTGAGGGAACTGGGGTTGTTTAGCCTAGAGACGAGGAAGCTCAGGGATGACCTTATCACTCTCTACAACTGCCTGAAAGAAGGCTGTAGACAGGTGGGGGTCAGCGTTTTCTCCCAGACTACCAGTGACAAAAAGCCATAGCCTCAAGCTGTACTATGGTTCAGGTGGACAAGAGGAGAAATTTCTTCACTGGAAGAGGTGTCAGGCATTGGAATGGCCAGAAAAGTGGTAGAGTCACCATCCCTGGAAGTGTTCAAGATATAACTGGATCTGGCATTTGGTGTCAACAAGGTGTTAACAAGTTGGAGGTGATCAGTCAAAGGCTGGACTTGATGATCTCAGTTTTTTTCCAAAGTAACTGATTCTATAATTTTATGATTCAAGGTAACCTCAATAAAATTGTATATTTCTACATGAATATTCAAACAACTCACACACAGTTATAAGCGAGGTTTGCTTATAGGAGGTTTGAAGAGAAATTACAGACTTAGAAAATGTTACTAGAGAATTTCAGTATCATTCACACTCCTGTTTTCAGTGGTGGACAGGGGGACAGGGGGATAGGCTATAAGGATTCACTTCTATGATACGTAAGCTTCCACCAGCCAATGAACACCTTTTCTAGTTCATACTCTCAGAGAACAGCCTTTATTACACTTTGCTGGAACTGTTTCATTCATGCTTATTATGTTCAAGGCTTCCCAAGTGAAATGATTCTCAAATAAGCATACCAATCCCTCTTCCCCAAATGGACACCGATGAACTGTCATTAGCGTACTTCTAGCACAGCAAATTCTGAAGAAAATAACAGTGCTCATACTTACAAGTTTCTTTTGATAACTTTACAAGCTGCCCTCTTGCCCCAGGGGGGAGACTGTCTACACAGAAGAGAGTCCCCTGAACAAAAATATTTGTTGCAAAGCAAATAAAATTAATTATTTTCATAAAAAGGAGAGAAGGAGGATAGCTTGGCAAAATGCTGGCAAGAAGTTAATTTTCATGTCTTTGGCACATAAACAGCTCTTAGAAACGGCATCCAAAGTCAGTCAAAGTGTGGCTGATAAAGCAGGCTTGCCTTTCAACTTTCACTTTTTAATAATAAAAAATCAATATATGGAGGATTACAGGCCTCTTGGTTTTGAATTTTTATAACAAAACCAAAAGATGACAAGGTTATGGCAGTATATGAAATTCAGGCCACAGCCATTATGATGCAAATATTTATACCCTGTTTATTTACTGCACTCTACAGTGAAACTGAAATAAATTATTAAAATAAAATAAATTTTATATATATGTATATAAAATTTTATTTGCAACAACAATCCCTAATATGCATTCTGAAACCCAGAAAATTAACAGATTCCACTACAGATCTGAAATGTCCATTTAAAATAAAACAAGGAATAGTCCTGATAGCAACACGCGGACCACTGTAAACGCTTACATGGAGCCAAAAGCACTGTAAATTATGCTATAGAGTGAAGAGAAAGTATTGTGGTGTACAGAAGAACCAAGCAAGTCTCTCAGCAATCACAGACTCCCTCAGCTGTTCCTCAGTGATGACAGTGTTTGAAATTAAATTGTTTAAACAGTTTTGTGAAGGATGCAAGACTCTCATTGTTCTCAGGCAGACCAACTGAGCTTGGCTCAAGCATGATAATAACACAGAAAATTTTGTGTATTCAGTCCATACCCCTGCAATCTTTAAAAGAGGCAAATGGAAACTGAAGAATGTAAGCCAATGTCAGTTTTCCCCACATAGGATAATAAAGTCAGTCCTCAACAGGAATTCATAAAATTCAAAGTAAACAGTTATTTTTTAATGCTCTTGAGCATTTTATCTCATACCTGTATGTCTTGCACTCCTCTTAGCAAGAAATGATTGCTGCCAAGTCATTAGAAATGCAACATAGTAATGTTATGTGATCAACTCCTAGGATTTTTTTCTCATATTTTTTTTCCTTTAGTGAACTACAGTAATTAATTCAATTTGGTGGAGCTAAACAAGCAAGGTTACCTATAACATGGTTGTCTCAAACCACATGAGTTTTAAGGAGGGGACTGCACCTTCAAAAGTCCATTAATCAAATCAAATTAGTACACAGGATTCACCATGGGCACATCACAGCAGTGTGAGCATGTTTAGACAATTACATTGTGGTACACTCATAGCAGCAAGGACATAGCAAACAGCAGCAGCAGTAGGCCAGAACATGCAGAAATACAGGGGCTTACACTCGTCCTTTCACTGATCTGAGGAAGTGAAAAACATTGAATTTATACAAAGGAGGCACTGTTGGTCCTGCATGACTTAGGAACAACCTTTAACACAAGATGCAGTCAAATCAAGTGTAAAGCCAGGCTTCATTTTTCCTTAAGTGCAATTGTAGAAAATAACATAGGCAGACACAAGCAGGAATATAATTAAGCTGTGTTTTCATAGAAACAGGACAGGTAAGGTTTGGAAAGAAGAAGTAAAAATTTGTGTGTGAGAATTTGGAGGGAGGATAAAGCAATAGCAAACTCCCTTTGCAATCAGGTTTGTTTTTGTTTTTTTTTTTTTCTATTTTTCAACCACAGCAGCAAGGACAGTGGCTGAAGAACAGCCACCTATAGTATAACTGTCCATAAGTGAACACAGACTGGGCTGATGCCAGAACAGTAAAAGCAGCACTCACTTTTTATTTTTTAAGCACTTTGTATTGTACAGAGCCCTTTAGGAAGATTGATTTCCATAAAGCCTCATTTCTATCTCAAGATACTGATGATGCCATAAACCACAAGAGTTTCTCCACTCAAAATCCTGTAGTGGAATTTCAGATTCACCACAAAAAGCCCACGTATTAGCCAGGGCTTAAGGAGTACAGGCATGTACTGCAAGGCATAGTGTTAGGTCAGCCACAGAATCGAAGAGCAATAAACTTAGACAAAAATGTCTAGCTTTAAAGTAATTGCATATATATGCATATACACATTTTGAGCATTCTACCTACATTTTCTAGACAATTCTACCTATTATTTAAAGTTGATCATCACAGCATCTTTACTGGCCAGGTAAAAGCTACTTAGTCAAAGAATATGAGGCAGAATTCCCTGAAGAAATTATTATTTCTTTTGGTACTTTATTATGTATGGATGCTTTTTGGTGTTTGTTTGTAGGGTATACAGGGGCTTTTGATAGTGTTCTTCCATCACTTTATTTATCTGGCTGGAATTTTGTTTTGTAACTTGACTGCTATTATACTTGGAGTAAAAAAAAAGTCCTCCTCTCTTGTGCCATACACAGCCTTGAAACAAGACAAAAATAATCGACAAAAGAAGGAAGAGAGAAGGGAGCATGAGATATTATGCCATGTTTTAAGATAAACTGAAGAGAAAACACAAGAGTCACAATCGACTTCATGTATTTTGAAATTAATTAGTGTTGGTATGATGTTATCTTAAGAATAGCCAGTCTCATTTGGAGTACAAACACAGAACTTGTGACACTTGAACAGACACCCCAGAAATCGCCCTCTAATGAGCCCTTCCTCTACACCCAATCAACATAAAAAAGCTGTTGTCTTAGTTTTCAAAAAATATACTTTTCAAAGCTGGTGATGAAGCCTCGGTGACGCACAGCTCAGCATTAGTAGGGAAGTGTCCCCTGAACCTCAGGTGTAGCTGCTTGTCAGGAATGCAGATGCAAGTGACATCTGCCTCACTAGGGACTGAGCGCTCCACTGATTCAATAAGGCTACACAAGTGCAACAGGCCTTGATGTCAGTTACATGGTTTTACATACCTACCATGTCAGTGGTTCTCAGCCTCCCTGGGAATTTATTCAGATATAAGTGTATTCAGCCCATAACAATGTCTTCTACCTGCCAGAGAGCTAGAAATATTCCCACCTTTTATGAATCTACAGTGCATGACTGCTGGTATTTTATATGTTGGGAGGGGGAGCGAGAGAAAGAAAGACAGAGAGAAGAGAGAAAAGGAACAAAAAAGAGAAGGGGAAAGGATGGAGAGAAAGAAGGGAAGAAGCAAAAGAAAACCAGCCAGAATCAGAGTGAAAAGGAGAGAAAGAGGAGAGGGAGAGGACACTTTTCTAGACTTGCTTTTCCATCCACCTCCATCAATTTCTCAAAGAATAAATCCACTTACATACATAACAACATTTGTCCAAACACTGTTTCAAAAATGCTGGAAGCATAGAAAACTGTGCTTAACCCATCTACATTCTTCTTTTGTTTAAAAGAGAGAATACTAAAAATTTCAAATTTCAAAAATTCGTATTTCTTGCACATTATGTAAGTAAGCATCCAGTGCAACTACTTGCTGATGTAAAACTGCACAAATGATGTGCACTGATGTAAAACTGCACACAGTTGCTTATACAACTGTGACCCAGATCAATTAATTTTTAACTGCAGACATAAAATACAGACATCAGTTAGCAAAGACATGATTTCTGGGATCAGATTAGATTTCTGTACACTTTGCATAGAGTGGCTGGGTATCAACAGAAAACATGCTAATGGCATTAGTGGCCTACAATGTCCTCTACCCAATATTCACTGATAAATTAATACATAGAGTTTTCACTGTGTTGCAGTCTCTTCTTTTCTGCAGGTTTAATTCTGATGGTATTATTGGTAACAAAGACTATCTAAAAGTGTAAAACTAGACTAAACTAGTCTAAAACTAAAAGTGTGTTATTAAGAGATGTTCTATTTTTTTTTTCTTAAAATCACTATATATCTGTGATGCATGATGAAATTAATTTGGAATAATCTTATTTAGCCAAAAATATACCTTTTGTCATTAACACTCCATCCAGATGTCCAAACCTTATCAGATACTGATACAATGAGGCATTCAAGCATACTGACTTTGCTGTTATTATTCACCATAAGGAGATAAGATAAAAATAAGGCTTACTTTCAAGCAATAGCTGTAAAGCAGTCCTCACCCAGGCAGTCACCTCAAATCATGCAATAATTAAGAAAAAATGCAACTTTTTGCAAATATTTCACAAAAAAAACCTCCCACAAAATTTCCAGTATTGATACAGATAACTTGGGAGTAGTGTAGGTATCTGGAATGCTTAGCAATACAATAGGAATGAAGTATTTAGGTATTGGCTCAATTCATGCATGCACACCAAGACCTAAGTGTGGAAATACAGTGGTTACCATAAATCCTTATCATTAGAAAGATTATGTGGCAAGTGACACAGCAGTTAAAAATTCAACACTTCAAAAATACAAGAACAAGAAAATAACAATCTACTGTCAAAACTATTTGGCATGAATGAGTTTTGTCTGGTTTTTATGGGTTTTACTGACCACAGTTTTGATGGGATAGATGCTTTTCTTATCATTCACTAGTGACTGCATCTAGCATATGTAAAGCCAATGACAGCATGAGAGTTACGAGCACGCAGAGAAGGGAGGCAGCTGGAGCTCTCCTTTCTATCAACTCTACATGGAAGGAGTTAGGGAGGTCTGAGAGTCATTCAAAGACATACTCATGTTAGAAATCTAAGATGGCAAACATGTTTTTTAAAAGCACATCTAAAGTTTAAACACATACATTTTGTATGATGACTAGGCAGTGGGAACCCACTTCATATATGCCTACAGAGTAAACCGACCCCTTTCCCCTTCCCTCCGTAGGTGAAATCCCATTGAAAGTGTGAACCTTGATATCCATTATTTCAGTGCTGCGCATTCGTGATCCACAAGCATTACTTGCATTTTGTATGCACATCAACAGAAAATAAGAACACTATTGCATTCATATGCTTTTTGATAATTCCTCCAACTTTTTTTCTTTAATGATTTTTTTTTTTCTTTGCAAGCCCTAGGTCAGTTCTAGATCTCCTGAACCAATATATTAATGAAAAGATTTGTCCCATAAAGATGATAAAAGTGATACCAGTTAGAAATCTTACCCATGCTTGGTATATTTCAGTTGACTTGATGTTGAATTTTTGATAGGTAGAATTATGGCATGTGGTGGGCATGCAGTGGGTGGGCAGAAAATAATTTTATTCTCACTTTTACTTTAATAATCCAAAATTGGCTGATAAAGAAATTGCAGAAATATGAAGTGTGTGGTACTCTGCAGAATTTTAAAACCTATTATTTGTCAGGATGTATTGTTTTATCAGGTATTTTTTCTAACAACCTCAATTTTGTATTAAATAGTAAGTAGTTACAAAACCTCAAAATAAATTCTTGTAATTTAGCTGAACTGTATAAAATTCCCTTCCCTAGCAACTTTTTTTTTTTTTTTTTTATTTTTATTTTAATAACTTGCTTGTTAAGCATTTTATCTCTTTTGGTTTAAATAAATAAGCAGGATATGATTTCTTCACAAGAAGAAAAATGAGACTTCAAGTACCATGTTAAAGACTGAATATTTAATTTAAAGTGATCGGTTTTGTCTTTTGTCCTACATTTTAATTGTTAGATGAATGCAAATGGATAAAAAGTTTCAAATAATCAAAACATATGTGACTCAAGCCATAGCTGAACCATGCTCTGTTTCCATGAATATTTCTGAAGCAAACCATTACAATTGTATTCACTGAGGCCATCCATGTGAATAAATGCATTCTGGGTTGGGCCTTTCAGATCCTTGTTTTTGTTTCTTCTGCTATCTTCCTGAATGTGAATTTCACCAAATATGGCTAAATGAACTTATTTCCTTCCAGTGGATAAAGCAAGTTAATGAAAATGCCTAAACCTGATATTGGTAGATTGGTCTCCCTACAACAGTTGCTTTTCACTGTAACTAGGATTCATTTCAAGTATCTATTTTTTCCTAGTAATATACTATTTGTGATGCAAAAGAAATAAAACACTCTACAAACCCAGTAAGTGAAACTAAAATTGGTATCAAATGGAATCAGTCATTTATGTGGCAAATGATTTATAGATATATTAGGGAGATATCCAGGATATAGTTCTCTGTGCAGACATAAAACAGAATTTTATTTAGTATAGCCTCTTTCAAACAAGCTGTATCCTAAAATGCTGCACAGACTTATATTTTAGTGTTACACTGAAATTGTAAATAACAGCAGAGGGAGAAATTAAGAGGCACAGGTAAAAGGAGTGTTTTCAACTGAGACCTGAAAAGAAACAGAGATGCCAACAAAGCATAGACTATTTCTCATAGTAAAAGCTAGAGAAGAAGAGGTTGTATGAGCCACGAC
This sequence comes from Cyanistes caeruleus, assembly GCF_971803275.1. Classification (NCBI taxonomy): domain Eukaryota; kingdom Metazoa; phylum Chordata; class Aves; order Passeriformes; family Paridae; genus Cyanistes; species Cyanistes caeruleus. The sequence goes on along the minus strand of NC_141732.1, from coordinate 48,938,934 downwards.
AAGCAGCCTGTGGTGGGAGATAGAGGAAATCATTCGCTGTTGAGCTGAGCCAGCAGAGAAAGGTCTAGGAATACAGTGGTCAAATTTTCCCAGCACACATAAAGATTTACAGTCTCCACTGAAGTAGACAAGGCATACATGTGAGCGTTCAAGGCCAGAATTTGACTGGCTCCTCTGAATTTGGCTTATTCTCTGGTACAGATTGTAAACAATTCTGTCATCTTCACAGGATTTCAAAATATTTTTCCAGTGTAGCTGGATCTAAAAACTGAGTTTTGTGGATCAGTCTGACTGAACAAAAGCATGTTGTACCGTTGTTTTGGATTTGTTTGGTTTGGGTTGGTTTTCGTTATGAATAACCATCTAGTCTATAGTATATTCTGAAGGGAATGCTAAATGGATAAAAAGGGAAGGGCAGTCAATATGATTGCAATTTTTCTATGCACATGTAGTAACATAAAAGCAATGATACATGCTGGATCAGGTTGGCAGAAAAATCATTTAATAAATGTGACTGAAAAAGTCCATGCCCTCAAGTTCAAATCCTGTAAAAGCTAATTTTTCAGGTACAGTCAGTGTAAGAATCACTCTGTCTCACAAAACTGTCATGGATTCTCACTAAAACCACCTAAATCAGGCAACAAGTAGAAATTAAAGTTCTTAAATTAAATGGAAGCTAACAGAGGCTTAATTAAGTAGATACGGAGAAAGCTTTCCTAGGTTTAGGGATTTTTTATTATGAGGCTTAATACCACACCCTCCTTAGGTCATAGGCAGCAATGCTTTAGAAAGAAATTTCCAGTTATTTCAAGGCTCACAATATGTTGCTATGGTGCATGCTGCCGAAGAGAATAAGCTAATGGGCTCTCTCTTTAATGTGATTAGAGCTATTATTGACATAATGCCAGAAGACGCAAAACCATTAGCATTACACTACAGCTCACTTCAGTCACTACTCAGATTTAGCATTTGATCCACAATTTTAATTTTGCTCTGCTCTATTCAGGGCTGCATTACACAAAATGCATAATTAAAAGCTGATGTGATTCTCTCTACTTCTCAAATTAAAAACATAGCAAACATTTGTAGTTCTAATCCACTAGAAATTAATAAACCAAACATTGTCTTTTATCCACGTTCCTCAGTGCAACTCAGGATTCATGTTGGGAATATTTTACAATGCAACGGAAAACTACACTGAGAGTCACTGCTCAAAAGGAAAGAACAGTGTCCGAAGCCTGTATTGTACTGCTGTGAGAACCTGAAGGACAGCATGGTGCTGACAGCCTCACGATTCCTGAAGTTACACTAGGAGATGTCTCTCAATGACATATTGCTATAAGGTCTTACCACTTTTAATTTGTTAGCTTTCTGTAGTCTCTAAAGAAAAGCAAAGTTATGGGTGGTTTTGATTTTGAAAAATCACACAACTTTTGAATTTAGAGCTTGCAAACTAAGTACAGGAGTAGTGCTCATCCTAAGTAAATTTGCTAATTAGTCCATGTTGCAGATCAGCCCAATCATCATAGTGCACAATTTCTCCTAAACACACAGATAGGTCTTCTAACAAGATTTAAAGCACTCACACTCTACTGTCTGCCTGTGTTTCCAAATTCAGCGTCAAACTGTGACGCTACAAATAAGGCAGGACTACTAACTGGATAGGAAGCTAGAAGTTATCATTCCAGTTTAATAGCAATGTATGCCAAGTGAAATTGCATTCACATTTTTCTAGCTCTCATTTCTTCCCCAGATCTTTCCATGAACAGTAGACATGAGTGCAGCTTTTTTACTGTAAAGTTAAATGTTGATAGTGCAGGTGGCAGTAGAAAACTTTCTAATTAAACAATTTCATTCTGCTTGTGGAAGAAAATATCAAGCCCAGAAAATGCTAACTGCATTTAATTTTCTTTTAAAAATCATTGAATGGTGTAAAAAAGATTCAGTAAGAACACAGTTCAGGCATAACAATATATTTAAAATGTCCTGATAATAAGTTTCAGTATTGACTCAAATGTTTACTTATATGAGGGTGAATCCGAAAGCTTTGGATTAAAATTACAGATTCAAATGTACACATCTATATGCTATAGAGACAGGTATCAAGAGTACAAACATATACTGGCACCTGGATTTACTATAAACTGTAAAATACATATTTTAATAGCAACTAATTATGAATTCAAAGTCAAAGATAAAACAATATATTTTAAATACTCTTCAGTGTTAAGAATTGTCTTAGTACTTATCACTGCTCAGTTCCTTAAGCAATCCAACTACCTATGGCATAACTGTCATTTTAAAGACATCTTAAAACCTGTATATTAGATAACTGGACTATTTTGTAACTAAGCAAAATCTGAAGACTTAATCTTCTTTTAAAATTTGAGATCTCTTGAACAATTAGATGTTTTGCTGCAGCTTATCTGTCATATTTTGGCAACGGGAGTCTGTGTAGACACATACCAAATACTGAGTAAAGCTACATATCATCTTGAAAATCTGCTATCTTATATATTAGAAATAAAGGTAACTTCACCTCACCCTCATAATCATCACAGCTGTAGAGTTCATGATTCTTCTTAGGTTCTTTATTTTCTGCTGCTGTTGAACTCAAAATTTCTTAACTGAAATATTACTATCTAGTAGGTAAATATACTTGCTGCTATTATGCAAGCCTGATAAGTTGTTTGGAGTTGTTTCCTAAATGGGGCTTTTGTGTGTAAATACTACTGAAAACACTGGCATAGGTAAACATAGGTAAAGTTAATATACAATTTTTTTATTTTTTTTTTATTTTTTTTGGGAAAAGTATCTAACAAGACAGTTCAAGAATATATTAGGATGCTAAGGGAAACAAACATCGAAGATACAGTTTATCAGTATTCATATACAGTTAGCACTTAGATCTCTCGGAAGGGTTTTTGAGCCATAGCTATATGCTTTGCTAAAGTAATGACATGCAAAAAATATTAGGAAATATAAGGAGTGAAATCTGATATTAATGAAGCCAGTGGAAGCAACTTCATACCCTCGGATTTACCCTGGATTAACACAGAATAACAAACCTGAACCCGTGCCCTTCCAGAGTCCAGGTCCAAATGCACACTTTTCTACATCAACATAAACCACGAATACCCTTTTCTCCTGCCTAAGTGATATTCTGTTTTTCGTCCTAAGCAAGCTACTAGAGAGCATATGTGGCAATTTTCCATGGGCCAAAGTAGGTAGAATTAGGTAGGGTCCTTCTGGGCCCCTTCCAAGAAGGGTTCAACATCAAGTACTCTGATTGAAATAATTTTGTTTTCATCTGCTATTGGGTCACCAAACACTGAGCTTCAAAGTTTTAGTTTTCTGATGCTGTGCACAAGGGCCAGGAGACTTTCTATACTAAATCACATTTTATTTAATAACCTTCAAATAAAAGGTCTCCATATTATTACACTTTATTTTCACTTGATTATGAGACTAAAATTTTCACTTGATTATAAAAACTAGACTTTTCTGTGTCTTAATCATAAAAAATCAAATCTGATTAGATTCAGATCCTTATTATTCAAAACCACTCAAATATCTGAAATTTTTCAGCTCACGTATTCTGGGAAAAAAAATTACTATTTTCAAATTACTACATTTTATTTTTGTTTTTAAATTATAAGGGAATGCCATAGGATTCATATTGCAATTTTGATTGCAGTCTTCCATATATAGAGATTGCTGGGCTTTGTAAGTATAAAAATCTTCTGATGTTTGAAGTCATTATTGAAAACTCAAAATAAAGTAATTTCCTCTATAAGGACACATGGTGGCAAATCCTCATATTCTCCTTGTCCAAGTCCTAGTGATATTTATGTGCAAATAATGAGCACAAGGATGTATGCCAAATGTATTTACTCTTTCAGTGATAACAATCTTTACCATCATTACAGTCCATTTCCTTACCAGTATTGAATTAATGGGTTTGGATAAATCTACTGCCAAATGTATCATACAAAACCAATTAGGAATTCTTAAAGGATCAAAAGCATCCTCTGGTCCCAGTGAGTCTGTATCCACTGGCTGTCAATATGGCTAGTAAACATTTTAAAAGTAAAGCAATGGAAAGCAAGGCAATGACAGAAAAATGAGTGTGATCTCTGGAATGAAATACCATCATCAGTTTGGCAAACGGAGAGATTTATTTCAAAATCATGTTCTATATGACTTCACAACATGCCTAGTCTTCTTTCTTAGCCCCTCTCAGTGAACCAGATTACCTTAAATCAGGTCCAGTCTAGACCACACTTTGTGTGTGAAGGAGATGAAGGTCTGTATCTTGAGATTTCATACAGGCAAAAAAAAAAAAAAAAAAAAATAAAGACCTATCACACTGGCAAAGTGAATGGCAATGCAGATAAATAATAGATTAATTAACAAGAGATAAGTACAATTCAATAGTGTAATACTCTTCCTAAGCTGCATTCCCAGTTATCTGTGAACCGCAGTGGACTAATTGAATCCTAGAAGTGTCTCATTAGATAAGGTATAAATATTATAGCAATACTGCAATTTATAAACTTTTTAATTCCTCATTCCTTATTTTTGATTCCACTGCTGTACTTTACTTACTTCACACTTCTTCAGCTATGTTCTGGCCACCTATTCTCCCCAGAAGAATGACTGAGCACACCTTTCTACACAAAATGTACCTGGTATGAGATGCTCTTCTCAAAGTTGCCAAGATAGCACGGAGATGTGCCAAAACCAATAAAAGCAATGCACTCATTCATAAAATGGAGGGTCACCAGAGTGTCCGACTGCATTATGGGTTGCTTCCATCCAACATCGATCTCCTTAAAGAGATTGCTTGCATTTTGTTTAAAACAATAAAATTCTGCAAGCCATGGGGACTACTGAGGCTGAGGTACATCTCACTTGCAGACATGAAAATGTGAGTTGTCACTGCTTCACAGCAGCACAAAGAAGAAACAAGTAAGACTAGAAACAGGTAGAAAACGAAAAGGAAAATACCTAAACTTAGAAAGTTTAAATTGTGACCTTTTTCATGGGTGGTTTATTACTTAATCTCTCTTTTTATCATTCAGTAAACACAGAATTTTCTGCCTAAAAACATCCTTTAATGCAAATTATAAGATGAAAGAACTGTTAGCTGTAATAAGTGCAGATCATTTCCTGTACAGGTGATTTTTAGCAGAGGAAGCACAAGACCTAAATTAGCCACATGGATACTGGTGGACTGCACAAGAACACATTTTAAGTATACAAGCATGGTTTTGTACCACCAAGATGATAACATTATGTATTAAAATAAATCTGCTTTTGCAGTAAGAAAAGAAAGCTTGTCACTTAGTGTAAGGGAGGAGAAATATCATTCTCAGACTATTGACAGCCATCAGCTGAGCTAAGCAGAATGAGCTGAGCGTATAGATGAAGACACAGGTTAGATTCATTCCACTACAGGGAACATAAAAGGACAATACTCTATAATGTGTGTGTGTAAGTTTATACATCTTTATATACTAGAAGAAGAACTTAATATAATGCAAGAAGTGTGGCAGATTTTCAACTCTCCTGCCAGCCCATCTGCAAAGTTAAGGCTGTGCAATGAATTGTTTTTTGTTTAGAAAAATATTAAGGGGAAATTAGTCATGGTGTTTGGTGATGACAATAGGGAATTAAAAAAGCCCCACTTTTCTCATATGGCCTAAGAGTATTTATCCATTGTAAGTTTCCAGAATCCAAGTCACAACATGTATATGGATGTTTGGTGTCAGTGCAAGTTAGCAGTAAGGGAAAGTTCAAACTAACTAGAGGCAAACTGATTGGAGTCAGACTCTGGGTAAGACCCTGTATCATCTGTGCTGTGCTCAACAGAAATCAATGCCATGGCAATACAAGAATCAGCAACCTGTCTGACAAGAACGAGACCCAAAGCATGGGTGGGTACTAAGTGTGGCACACTCAGCCTTACTGAAAATTTTGCTAGGATGACTTGCAGTATCCACTGCTGTGCCTCAGCTCTGAGGTTCAACTGTCAAAATATGTTGCCAGTCAGAATCAATTATGCCTGACCACTGGATCATGCTTATGAACACACAAAAAAACCCCAAAACACCCCTAGCTTTAAAGATCATCTTTGTAGGTGTACCAGTGGTTCTCTATTGAGAAAAATAAAACCCCTATAGCTTTATAATAAGACAGTAAAAATTCAAAGTCAGCATGCAAAGAAAAGAAAGTCCAGCACTAAGCTGTTATCAGAGTATATTTTGTTAAAGGCTATGCTAGTTTATGCTAGTAGCATACTAGCTAGTACACAAAATAGCAAGTCTGCATTCTACTTTTGTACAAAACTGTCCTTTCAAGATAATCTCCAACAAAATTGACAAAAATAGACATGAATTAACAATTAATTGTCATAAAATGAGAAAAAAGGCCAAAATTCAAATCTCCATAATAGTCAATGAAGATTGCAATATCTGTTAATTTACAATATTAATTTCACAGAATCACAGAATTGTTAGGGTTGGAAGGAACCTTTGGAGATCATCTAGTCCAATCTGTTGCCACAGGAAACTGTCCAAGTAGGTTTTGAATGTCTCCCAAGAGGAAGATTCCACGATCTTCCAGGGCAGCCTGTCCAAGTGCTCTGCCACTCTTACTGTAAAGAAATTCTGCCTCTTCTTGAGGTGGAACTTCTTGTATTTTAGTTTAGGGCTGTTACTCCATATTCTGGTTTTGGGCACCACTGAAAAAGAGTCTGGCACCATCCTCCTGAAACCCACCTTTGGGATGTTTCTGTGCATTGATGAGATCTCCTCTCACTCTTCCCCAGACCAAACAGGCCCAGCTCCCAGAGTCTCTCCTCACAAGAGAGAAGCTCCAGACCCCTGACCATCCTTGTGGCTCTCCACTGGACCCTCTCCAGCATCTCCTTGTCTCTCCTGTGCTGAGGATCCCAGAACTGGACACAGCACTCCAGGTGTGGCCTCACTGGGGCTGAGTAGATGGGGAGAGTCACCTCCCTTGACCTGCTGGCCACACTCTGCAGCCCAGGATACCACTGGCCCTCCTGGCCACAGGGCACTGATGGCTCATGGACAACTTGTGATCCACCAGGAGTCCCAGGTCCTTCTCCCCAGAGCTGCTCTGCAGGAGGTCAGCCCCAGCCTGTGCTGGCACTTGGGGCTGTTCCTCCCCAGGAGCAGGACCTGACACTTGCCCTTGTTCAGCCTCATTAGGTTTCTCTCTGCCCAACCCTCCAGCAGATCAAGGTCCCAGGGAATGGCAGCAGAATGGATCAGCCACTGCCCCCAGTTTAGTGTCACCAGCAAACCTGCTGAGGGTGCATTTGGTCCCCTCCTCCCCATCATTGATAAACAAGTTGAATGAGACTGGACCCAGTATTGATTTTTGGAGAACACCACTGACTGCAGGCCTGCATTGGGATTCTACTAGAGTAGAATTTCTTGTACTTATACATATTTACATATATGTAAATAAACTTATCAAACTACTTTTGATATATGTAGCTAGACCTGTACTGACTCTATATCTGCATTGATTTTAGACATGCACAAATTGTGAGCTTGGACCTCTGAATTTTACCATAATTTAAATTATAAATATTAAAACACCCACATACAGCCATGAAAAATATCTCCAGCAAGTTTTGCAATTAAAATCTGTTGCCAATTAGTTGTGTGGGACACTAAAAAAAGAAAAAAGAAGAAGAAGAAGTAGAAGAAGAAGAAGAAGGAGAAGGAAAAAAAAAGGAGTTACAGAAAAGAGACTTCCAAAATGTTTTCTAAACCACAAAAACCAGTTAATGGAGTAGGTAGGAAAAGGTGGATTTGTTGTATTGTAAATAAAAGATCAGTCAATTGTAAGGAAATTACAGTAGGTCTGGTCTCAGATGGATTTTTAGTAAGTTTGCAATGTACTATACAGAGGTCAAGGTTATTCTTACCCTAGGTATACTTAAAAGGCCAGAAATACTAACTTGAAAGAGTAGAAATGTTTGCTACCATAATGCTATAAAATTATTGTAATAACAACAGAAGCACCAAATCACAGAATATTGAATTTAATTCTTCAGTTTTGTGTAGGTGATTGATGATGTGTCAGTGTACATAGAGTACCTAGATCTTTTGCAGTCTCTATATCTTCACTGCTCTGCTCAATGAGCTAGGTGATGAGACACAAATTTTTAGTGGCTGTGAAATGACGGTCTGTGGTCAGACTATAGGATTTGCTACTTCTGTTACAGTTTGGACACTAAAAAAAACCCCAAAACCTAGACAAAAACATGTTGAGAAGAACAGAGTAAAATATTTACTGCTGGCTGTTAAAATACTTCCTTCAAGTTAAGGCTAATGTGCTTTCCAATATAGGAACATTACCAAGGGGTCAGCATTACAGCATTAAAATTTTAGAAACCAGGACTCTGAGGAGCAGTCCATGGTCTTACAAGCAAAGGAACACAAATAGAGTGATGGAGCCACTGAACCACAAACAGTAGTTTTTAAGTGAAAAGTCATGCAAAGGTACAAGGGCCTCAGGTCTCTGGTGTAACAGGTACATCTATGTCTGCCTATCAGCTCACTCAAGTGCTATTAAAGGCCAACCAATCCATCTGAGTGGGCCCATTTGCTCCTTGCAGGTACAAATGGCTATTTGCTGTACATATGCGATTACACACTCACTTCCTTTGCCCTATGCTAACAGCATGTAAAACAAAAAAGTGCCATTTTATGTACACAAAGGCACTTATCTGGGGCCCTTGGGCTCTGAATACAAAGCACTCTGAATAGATTGATGGTACTGCGGTGGGGACAAACAGGAAATAGACAACTGTATTTCCCAGGTTAATAGCGTAATGATTCTCTATTACTAAAAAACTTGTGCACTTCACCACCTTTTGCTACTGATTTTTCCAGAGAAGAAAGTTATACTTTAATGGAAAGCAGATAGTCTATTCAGGCAAAGGATACCAAAAGTAAAAAGTGTTGGTGAGTGATTCTGGACTTTTCTTCTGATTGCTGTTGTATCTCTGCAGTTTCTGCTACCACTGACTTAAATGTACCAATGCACAACTTTCTTTTTTTATTTGTCTGATTTTTCTTGCTGTGTTTTTTCTTGGGTTTTTTTTTTTTGTTTGTTTTTTTTGTTTTTTTTTCCATGGGCTTGTTTTGTTTGGTGGGCTTTTTTTTGGTTTTTTATTGTTTTGTTTTTTGTTTTGGAGTTTTTTGTGTGTGGTTTTTTTTTTGGAGGATTTTCTTTTGTTTTATTTTGTGTTTGCTTGTTTGGTTTGATTTTGCTTCATTTACAATATAATACAATACATGAAACATTTCTAGCAAGGGCTGGATTCCATCCAGAGCTTCCAGTTTCTTAAAAAATATGCTTAAATGTAATTAGCAAAAGCTTAGGTGACACATACACTGGATGGAGTGTTTCATCCACAAACCTCCAGAGACTTGTGACTAAATTGCATGCACCATAGCAGGTGCAGTACATTTTACTGCTTGTATCAGCTCAGATCCCTGGTGGAAACTACAGGAAAGCAACTCATTAAAAAAATTAAAAAATAAAAACTCCAACACAATAATGCCTACACTTTTTTCCCCTGCTTATCTCCTGCAAACACATAGTACTTTTCTCTTCAGAAAATTAATTCTACACAGGAGAACACCAGGACTGTTAAAAGTGTCACTACACCCAACAAGTATGACTTGTGCTAAGATTCAGACTACACTTTTCAAAAAATGAAGCATTTATAGATCTTGCTACACAGACAGATTTTTTTCTCATCCTCCCTCACATTTGTTACTTAAATGAAATATCAGTGTGAAAGGTACTTTTAGAAATATCTGCATATCCTTGCCATAAAAACCAAAACTATCTCCCTACCAGGCAGTATTGAAAAGACTAGGAATGTAAGCTCATAATTTTTGGTTTTTATTGTCCCTTGGTGTCTCATACTCCAAACACCCTGATAGTTCTCAGCATTTTGAAATTTGGCTTTGTGTTAAATTTTGAATAATATCTACCATTTTACACCTCAGAGCTCAGAGAAGGCAGCACAGTAGTTGGTGTACAGATGTGACAGAATGTTTTTATTCTAGAAAAAAGCTCCCTGTTTTTGACACACTGGAAAATGTACAGCCAGAGAATGCTTGAGGCGAAGATGCCACACCAGCCTTACATCTGTCTGCTTTCATTTGTCTACAACTGTGCTTATAGATAAAACATGCCTTCCAGATGTCATCACAAGCAGTGTTCATATGCTGACTTCACTGAGATACTATTGTTTGCTGCCAGCATAACAGAGTTGTAAAACTAAAATATTTAAACTCTGCACTACTCAACACAACTTTGAATGTCACACAGGATCTTATTTCAGGATTAATTAATGTACACCCCAATAAAATAATCATGTGTTAAAAAAACCAGAGCTAGCTGGCATATACAGTATGCTGCCCTTTTTTCTTCTTTTCTTCTTCTCTTAAAGACACAGTTTGTATTCCAGGAAGTACAGTAAAGAAGTTGCCCACAAAGGCACAAAACATATACCCCCAACATATTTGAAATGGGTGACTGCATCTCTATAACAAGATAACATTCTGTATGTTACACATATTTTAAACTCTCCTGATTTTCTGGAAGGATTGTGACTGAAAACTAGGAGTTATACTTTAAAGCAATATTTAATCTTTAGTGGTTGCAATTAAATCTATACAGTTAAATATCTTAATAATACCTTAATTAATTTACATCAAATGTAAACATTAAGCTATATCTTAAATCTAGAGAACTCATTGTGGTTTTTTTCCTTTATCATGTCTTGTGAACACTTAACTATCATTAATTACTTGCAATCACAAAATTTTCAAAATTTTCTCTGGGTGGTCATTCTGTTAACAGAACTTCTATTCAACTACACCAGTTCTAAGTTAAAACAGCATTAATAAAAAATTCACAGCTTTACATTCACGTAGCTTTTTTTAGAGAAGAAGTAGACATTTTCCTCCACAAAGCTTTCTGCCCTCTTGTCCAAAATCTTTGAACAGTTGAGTAATTTCTTTTGTGTAATTTGAAAGCAATGAGAGAAAGTAAACTTTAACCACTGAAAATACCTGTTTTACTTTCAGTCATTTCTTGCTATTAATGAAATAATGATCTAGGTATCTTAAAACATTTCATTTTGTGATTTTTGTGAGAATTATTATGCTGATTGTGGAATACAATATTCCCCTCATTCCACAATGAAAATGATGATAACAGGTTAAATATCTGAAAGATCTCAGTTATTAACTCTTAGACAAGTATGGTATGTTTGTAAAATAACACATGAAGTTTGTAAACTCTCCAGAAGAAACTGTTTTGGAAGAGACTTTATTTCTAAAGAGTAGATTTCAACAGAAAGAGTACTTGAAAACTTATTTGACTGTACATCTTGAAGGGTTCCTAAAATTTCTGCCAGCTTTTGCTCAGGTTGGAAGAGATTATATCTTCAACTTTCCACAGAAAACTTCCAGCTCCCCCTAACTTTTATGAGAAAAATAATTTTATTCTAGGAATTTATATATTATTCCAACACACTTAAAGAAATCTGTATGCTCTAATGTTTGTCTACTGGGTAAAACTATAGGGTGATATTTACCTATTAAAATTGTATTGTACATTTTTACATGATCTGCTGAAGGGTGAACACAGCCACATGGCTTATCACTCATTGCAATTAGTATTAAATTTTCTTTTCTTTTTTTTTTTTTAAAAAAAAAAAATCCTTTCAATAAAACCAAACCCTAAAACAGAAACAGTAATTTGGTCAAACAGTAGAGAGTAATTGAGAGTTCAGCAATTTCTATCAACAAAACTTAAAGAGAGCAAGAAAAAAATCAATGTTGCTACAACGAAATTAAGTGGGAAATTTCAACTATTTTCATTGGTGTTGTTAAAGGATTGTGGTCACAAAAAAAGTCAACATTTCCCAGTTTATTTTTATTACAAATTAATCTAAGTAAAAAAATATTTGAGAGTGAAGACACAAGGACTGAATGCTAGGATGCAGAACTCCATGTATATTGCAGAACTTTGTATTCATCCACTAGCAATGACAAATATCCTGCAATTCGTCATACATGTGTACTTCAGAAGAACCCAGGGAATACAGCCCTCATTCCATTCTTTCCATTTCTGAACAGCAGAGCTGACTCAGTTAATTGTCTAGAATACCTTACAACTATTTTATTTGACTACTCAAAAAAAAAATTATACTATGGTTAATACAGTAAGCTATCAAATAGCTTTCAGGTATCAATAATTTCCAACTCCTTAGTTTCCTAATTTGGAAATTTCCATTTTATAGAAAGAAAACATATATTTTCTTTTATTTATATACACACCCATTCACAGATGTATTTCCACATCTGGAGGAGCTGGAGGAAAGACTATTTGTAAATCTGTGAATGTCTTCACCTTTTCTTGTAATAGATAAGTCCTGTTTAAAGATACTGTATTCCACTTCCACTACATTTCAGGGAAAAATCTTTATAGTTATCAAGAAATGTTTACTTCTCTTTAAAAATCTTTGCACAGTGCTTTTGAGCCAATAGATCAGAACCAGACACACAGGTCTCAGATCATCTCTCACAATTTTCTTCAAGCAAGAAACTCCACCTTGTACTCTTAAGCAACAGTAAGTATACACATCTGATTAAGGAAAGTAGTAACAGAAGAACTTAAAGAGCTTTCAGAGGGATAGACCTACATTATGCTTTACAACACCTGCTACCTATTCTCCCCAGCTAGCGGTTTTCAAATTTTACTTTTAGGGAGTAATAACAATCTAAATTAGGAGCTCAGTAATTTGCTCTCTTTAAAGCTCAATTTTAATGTCATTCTTCAAAACTTAAAAAATGCCAGCACTGTCAACAAGCTTTACTGTAGTAGCAACAGCATTTGGTCCAGAGAATATATTCTGCTTTATTTGCAAGGACATAGAAATACCCAGTTCACCTGAGAATTGCCACAAGGAATTTGACATGAATCTGGACAAGTTAAGGTACTGTCTAAACAGCTGCTACTGAAATGAGGAAGAAAAGAATGAAGGGACATGCCTATAAAGAATGAAAATATTTAGCTCAAGACTGTTATAGATTGTATCAGAGAAAACCATAAAAAAGGCCACAAAAGGCCTTAATTTAGGCCTTAATCTTCATCCTCAATGAAGAGGATTTTATCTCTCAAGTATCTAAATCACTTTCAAAAATAAAACTCAAGCTCACACTTACACCTTTTAGGAAAAACGAAGGGACTCATTTGCATAACTGTTCATAAAAGCTCTCATCTAGAACTTGCAGTTTGTACTTGTGAATTAAAAATTGAAGGGAAAAAATTTCTATAGGTTTTAGGCTGAAATAATTTCTTTCAATACAAAGAAAAGAGAGAAAGAGAGGCAGTGTAGATCTGAGAACTCTGGAAAGACATTCCTACTTTTCAGATTGGCTCATAGAGCAGAAATACTTATTCTCACAGGTTGACTGTATGCCACACATACGCTTTTTGTCACTGGCTCTTTACCTATGTGATACTGGTTTCTTTAGATATCACTCCTAATTAAGAATCCAACCATTTTCCCCTATTATTTCACTGGGAACATTGCCCTGCTGAGACAATTTTGTTTCTGGGAGCTCTGATGTAAAACCACTCCTACCCATGCCTACTGGTGCTCCCTCTGGTCTTCAAAACAGAATCTGTTCCTATAAAATTTCTGACCTAAAAATACCGTGGTTACACTTATAATACCTGTTTCATCCAGTCAGAGGCCTAATGTATTCACAGACTGGCTTGACTTACAGTTTCTAATGCTTTATCTAACGGCTTGTAAATCTGTCACACCCTTGATAACCTGTGCTCTTCTGTGAATGACTGCCTGTAAAAATACAAAGGTTCTGCAGCCGTAGTGAAATAATTTGTAGAAGGCAAAGTCCATGCTGGAGCCACAATGTCTTTTCCCTGCACATTGCCTGAAACATTCATATCTTTTCTGGAGATGATTTTGCTCGAGCCCTTTGAAAATAAATCATTCTCAAAAGCACTCAAGATTTCCCTGAAGACTTTGTAAGGCTTCCTGCTTCATAGGTTTCCTTTCCTTTGCTGTAAGGCTAATGCATTTTAGGGATGTTTGTTCTGATGCAAAGCTAACTTACGAGTAAAAATAAACTACCAGCATTTATAATGCCGTTGGAAGGCAAAGAATGCCAAATGCTAAACTTAAATTAGCAGAGTTCGTAGTCACTCCTTAATAACCTTCTCTTTAGACAGCTTTTTGTGTCTCAGAGGAAAAGACATTTAGTAGGAGTGTAATGATGAACATTCCATCACTTAAAAAAACCAGCAAAATCCCCAAACCTGCAATAGCCTTACATGAAGAAAAAAATAAATTTTATGGGAGAAGATGATGGCAATCCACTTCCAGTTTGATGCATGAAACCAGAGGCAAATCATTGTCATTATTGCTCAAGTGAACTGTATGTTTATTACTCATAAGAAATCCCGTTTACCCTTCTGCGAACACTAGGAGCTACACTTAGCTTGTTTCAGATATACTTGTCTACACAAAGTTTTTACTGGTGTTCACATAAATAAGTATTTATAAAAAAAACCCCAAACAAACAAACAAACCCACAAAGCAATGTCTAGGAATAAAACCCACTTTTGCACATAATATTTAACCCGCAAGATCAGCAACTTCTCACATCATTATCTTAGCATATATTTACTTATGCAAAATAGTTATTTGATTTTAAATTTTGCTCAGCAGACAGGGAATTCATAGTGAAGTACTGGTATTTCACACTGTACACAGAACTGCAAACAGAATTTTGTTTTAGATGTGCTGGAGCACAATTTCATAAAAAAAAAAAATCATTAAAACAAAATTTAGGAATTCAGAAATTCTCATATATGTTTTATAAAAATATTTGAGAGACCTAAAAACCATGGAGAGTCATAACTTCGAGCTGGCTCATTTGTTTCCGTTTTATTACAGCACTACATGGTGGGTATCAGATTCTTCACAGAGAAAAGCATATTGAATCTTTATTCTAGTCCGTTTTAGCAGAACTATATTTTTAGCTTAATACTATTTTTTCTGACTGATAAAATATCATTTAAATAAGACCAAAGAGAGCTCTTAACCCAAACAGAGACCTATTCTGAAAAAAAAACCCACCACAAGTATTACTTCAAGCTATCTTGAAGAACAGTTGTTCTTTATTGATAGGTGGGCCACTATATTCTATTTATTTATGGTTCTCTAGGTAGATTCACTTCTTTCTGAAGGCCACCACACAACTATAAAATGCATTGTATATATTGATATTCTTCATTTTTGACAGAGTAGGCTTTTGTTTGGGGCTTGCAATGAGGATAATGATAACTTTACAGAAACTTGTCTGCAGCTGCTTGAGTATATCCTAGCACAAAGTTATATGTTTGGGGCATACTACTATGAGAAAGGGAAACAATCTGACCAAATTATAGCCTTATACCATGACCTAGATATAACCAAAATTATTTCCAGCTCTGTGTACCCCCTGCCATTATATCATCTAATCCTTCCAGCTGTGGGAAGGTCAGGAGCATGGAGCACCAACACTTCTCAGGCCTCATCTCCTTTTCAGTGAGATCAACAATAACTTGCATATATACTTCTGCTCTTTTCTGTAAAACAGGAAATTTGTGTACTGAAGGACATGTCTGTCCCAACTGACTTAATGAAAATGGGAACTACTTCCCCATATATGTGGTCCTTAAAACAAAGCGACAAAACAACACACAGGATGTGCTTTCCACTGCCTGTAGCATCTCACTGCCTGTCCTGGTCCTACTGATATTTCTCTCCCGAAAGCTGATACGTCTTCTTAAGCTCTTCTGGTAATTGTGGAGTCAGGAAGAACTTAAAAGGAGACAAAAATAAGGGCTTAGGCTAAGGCAACTTCTGCAGAATGTAGATCTCTTTCAAATCTGTGTGGAAAAGCCACAGCACCTGCTGTGAATCAGTTTTCCTTTTCTAACACATTGAAATAAAAACCTGACATTGTTCAAGATTGTTTTTCCTGTCATCTTCTTTTGGTTTCATTTAATTAATTTAATCTTGTTCGTTTATTCTTATTTACTGATTGCCATACATGGCCCACTTGGCTGTTTGGGGAACACTTTGGAGGCTAAAATCTTCACTACAAATCTTACTAGTTTTAAGTCTCATTTGCTCTGTCAACTAGTATTTTCTGTATAGATCACTTACAATATTCTTCTTTTATTTAACTGTGTATTTTTGTCTGTAGAGCCACCTGCAATCTGCCCTTTTTTGCATGGAATCAGAAACCAGCCATAAATTATCCCCTCATGTGTTTTAAGTTCAAAGAACTTTGTCTCAGCCTAGGTTTCAAAAAGGAATAAAATAAATAAATTACTAACTCTTCAAAAGTCACAATTATTGATCAAAAGCATGTATACAAAAAAATATGCAAGATTCATATTTGCTTGTTTACTGAAATATGACAATCTTAAGACCTGTGGGAGAAGAGAGTAGGCCGAAGGCATTTCTCAGGCATTCAAGGTTTAAAATAATAGCATTACCATACAGCATTCTCAGATTTAATGTCACTGTGCAGGTTTACTCCATGAGAGCTTCAGAATTTCCCAGGAGAAAACATGGTAAATCTTAGTTCAAGGTAGCTTTCAGGAAGATTTGGACTGACCTAGGTAACTATTATTACCAGCAAGACATAAAGAATGTTGTTATTTAAATAACCCAAAGTAATCCACTGTACCACTGAGCATGAAAACAGTCTTCCTTTGGATGCTCTTTTTTATTGTTGCTGTTGCTTTTTAAATCTCTAAAACACCTGCAAAATCATGAAATTAAATTAATTAATGAAATTATTTTCAACTATTTCTTTTCCCAGTTAACATTCTCACCAAAAACATCCTATCCTGTCCAGTTCAAGAATTGTGGGAGCACAAAATTAGATGGGAGAAACTTGGGAAAGTCACGGTTTAAAATTTTCTCCCCATTTCTCAGAAGTAAAAAAGTATTAAAGAAAGGACTTAGAAATCCCCATTAATCTTTAGCTACACTGCCAAGGGAAATCTGGGGCTCTGGAAGGAATTTATTAGGACTACAAAAAGCCCCTATCATCATTAACCAAAACAGCCTTAGAGAAATCAGGCTATTACATAACTGGAGGCACCTAACTCAGGTGATTGCCATTGTGTCTCCACAATTTAGGCAGTCAAAGCTCCAGCTGTAGCATCTGTGTTAGGTGTCTAAAGTGAGCAATGTGAACATCCCATGACACACTATCACAGCTATTTAATTTCATTGGAATTTGGTTGCTTAATTCCTTTAAGATATTTCCAAGATCCAATTTTAAGTTCTCTAATTACCCAGCCAGGCAGGATATCTCTCCACATTTTATTCGAACTTTGTGGAGTACACTCTGGAAGTCTTTCCAGAATGCACACGATTCTTGGTATCTCTTCTATCTCTTTCCAAATTAAAGCAAAACTAGGTAAAATGAGGGTGAGAAGGCTTTATAGCACTGGCCTGCAGGCAGACCATTCACATCCTAGGTAACAAAGTCAGAATTTTCTGTTCTGCAGTCTTTTCAGATGTAGTATATTTAAAGCCTCAATTAAAAATCCCAAAACGAAAACCCCCTCAAATACCACAATTCTGCTCACAGTATCAGGCAAGAGAAGGGGAAAATTATTAAGACATGGGAAGGGTAGTTGGGTAGACAGAGGGACCAGAAATGTCACACTGAGAGTCAGTAATTCTCTAAAAATGCATTTTTCCTTAGTTCTACACTTACAGTTTACTTGGCAGAAGAAAACATTTGCAAATAGAAAAAAAGGCACCATCACAGGTGAGAAATACATAATTTCATAAAAAAAAATAATTAGTGTGAGATTACCCAACTGCCTGCACAACCATTTCCTCTCTGTGGGTTGAATGTGGTAGCCCAAAAACAATAGGTTGTTTATATACACTGTCCAAAGTAAAGAAAAATATGTATTATAACTGTTTTTTTCTCCTACTGATCCATTTTTTGTACCGCTCAATTTGTAACTTCTGCCAATTTTATAATTTTATCATATATTTACAGGCAACCACAATATCTCCCCAATCATTTTCCAAGACAGCTACTCTTCATCACATATTTATTAGGGGAAAGGGCTTGACTGCTACAAAGGCTTCCACCAGTGGAAATGTAAGTCCTGCAGAGTGCTTGAAAAACTGCTGTCTCCAATTGCAAAGGTGATGCTGATGAAGTCGAGACAGAAGCACAAGTGTTAATACATTCTGCACTCGGAAGGATTCACTGTAGTTTGCTAATCTGGTATCCTGCACCATAGAGCCCATTTCTTGTGATTTACCCAGAGGAAGGAGATGACCTTCTCCAGTCTGAAGGTAAAATGCAGCAACAAAATGAGAAATTTGGTAGAATAATAAAGATGTTTTTGGCAGATCTAATATGTGCTTTTAACTTCACACTTCCACATAGTAAAAACAAAACCCTCAAACTTAAAATCTGGTCACTGGAATGGTTAATGAAATACATATCCATGACAGCACAACTATTCCAAAGGAATCCTTAAAACACAATACAACACACCATTTCAATGACAAAAAAAGATGGACAGTCACCTTCTTGATATTTACATGACCCTCTGAGCCATATTGATAGGTGAATCTTTATCACAATACAGCTAAATCCCTTCAGTAGTCAATAAATTATATATGCACAAGTTTGTAACATTTGTATTGTTAATATACATAATTTTTACAGAATATAACAATATATAATTTATATTATCTTCAAAATTTGCAAGCAGGTAATTTAGTAATGCATTTTGCCATTGCAGTGATGTGTCTGTATATACATCAACACGGCACAGTCTTTATAAATATTTATCTGCCATTATTAATCAATTAAACTGGACAATCTGTGTGCCAATAATATGTTTGATAGTTTTTAATATGGCCAATAAGCCCACAAAATATGTTTAGAAAGAAGCTTATTAATTTCTGTGGGTTTTATCTAGAAAGAGAATTCAACAGTTTTAAGCTGAGCTCTCAAGAAAGGGATGTCCAGAAGATTCAATTAGAAAGCACAGAAGGAACTTTTCCAATACCTTATGAATAGGAAAGTCCTTTTAGTTTTTCTGAACACTTCTCTAAATACGGGCAAAGGTCGTATGCAAACCCAACCTCCTTTATGATTAACAATTATGTGACAAATTTAGAAGAGACACGTGTGGAAAGCAAAATTTCTCACACTTTGAAAAATACAACTTCCAACATAATACAAAAAAGGTCTTATCGTTCTGAGTGAAGCAGGCAAAACTGAAGAGGAATTCGCCCTCTTTTTGCCACTTTAGTCACATTTCATGCAGGAAAACTCACTATTGAATTTCAGGTCAAGAGAGTTACCAAAAATGAGCTGAAGAGGTGAAGACTCTCATGTCTTTGGCAGCCATCATGAACAGACATCTTCAGAGATAGATTTTTATGCCACTTAAAAATTCAAACCCATAAATGGCTAATCCAGGATCTGTGAACTCAGTAAGTAATACTGTAATTTAATTAACTGCTACTGTAACACACATCAGCATAGTTTCAATATATTTTCAAAATATTTTGACTTTCCAGCTTTAGTTTTTATGAACATTTTCTGATTTCCATCAGAGAAGGAGACACTGAAACACAATGAAATATTATCAATCTATTGGAACTAAAGTTGTCCTTGAAACCTCATATGATATAAGGTACAAAGAATCTCAGTTCAATAATGGCTAATTCATCAAGTAAAAAAATCCCACTTTTCTGGAGTTCCCTTTTTATGCATATAACATCCACAGTGTTTCACATCTGACAATTGAAGAAAAGAAAGAAAAGAGTGGTTTCACAGTTATAAAAGCTTTGGCCATTCTGTCATAATTCTCACCATGTGTGAAATATGCTGGTGTTAAAAAACAAATGTTCTATTGCCAGTTGTGTTTTTGAAAAGCAAGCAGCTTTATGCAACACACGACAGTGATTTTCCAGCAACAGTTTGACAGTGCATGGGCCCCGTAGTTGAAATTTTTTGCTCTAATCTTTGTTTATAGTAGAAGTAAATAATCCAAACAAAGAACATTCCACTATGCAGGGCTGATTGCTTTGTGATAAGGCAGAGCCTGGCACGAATGACAGAGCCAGCAGTCTATTGAGGTAAAAAACAGCTCTGATAAGTAAAACTGTCTTCTGATTTATAGACCTTAAGTTGGCTTTTTAACCCTTGAATCATGAAAATCTGCACCATAAAAAGGCCTGTGAAGAAAGGCATGTAAAAGAAAAATGAGAAACACTTTGAAAGAATTTTTTAAAGAACAACTGTAGTGGCTAAGATGTTACTTTTATTATCCAGAAAATCACCTTAAACCTGAATTTTAAATATACTACACTTTTCCTGATCAATTTTTGTATTGAACACAGAACTTCTAAAAGAACATTAGAAAAACAAAACCATTTAAGATCAATCCTTTCTTTGTTTACACAGAAATAAATGGGCTTGAAAAAATAATGAATATTTATCTTGCAAAATTTATGATGTCAGATACAACATGATACATGGCCTTTGGTGTCAGTCATATCTTCCATATACAAGTCCTGAGAGACTCTGGTCCTCAGGCAGATTGAAAAGACTTTCAGTTCTTCCATACAGTATTTCCAATAGTTAATTCAATTGTTAATATTTAATAGCAAACAGCCCTGAGAACTGCTGCAACCCTTTTCCAAAGAGCTCCTAAATGCAGAAGACAGTTATATATTTGCATACATGAATAATCACTTAATAAACAATGTTATTTGATTTTCAGCTCTCCCCCCAGCATTGGATAAGTAGACTCTTGCTCACAGAATTCATGTGACTTTTTGACCAGTGGACCTCTACAATTAAATGTACAGTCCTGCTACATTCTCAGCATCTGAAACTGGTGTTTGACAATCCTTTTTGCAGTCTGATTGTCTTATTAGCCAACAGATAGACCTGTATTGCATAAGAAATGAGAGGTATCTTATACATTCAGAGATTTGAATTTGTGGACCATGCTTGAAAGAAAGAAAAGACATAGAAGGACAGTTAATAAACAGTGCCACAGCATCAAAGTTACATTCCAGAAATGTAACTTTGAATTTTCAGGCCATCAAACTCTAGCAAGACAAAAACCCACGCAACTTAGGTTCTTGAATTACAACATTCTAGTTCCCAAATGCAAATTTGCTCGTACACAAAATACAATTTCAATTAAAGGCACCTTTAGGTGTACCTTTAAGTCTATGAAAATTTCAAGGCATCTCAGAAAACTTCCCATGTTACTCAACCTGTGCAAGTTAACCTTTTTTCCAGTGAGATCAGGTACCAAAACTAGAAATCATCCCAAAAACCTATAATTTCTACAAGACCTATTTCACAGTTCAAGATCCTACTATACCTATGCTAACCATTTCTTCTGTAATGACTGAGCCGCACTAGAATGGGTCCTGAGAGAGAGAGCTGGATCCTGTTTCTGTAAGCTTTTCATAATGACCAAAAATGTAATAGACTCCACTCAAGGCATCGTTCCTTCCCAAATATGATTTCACAGGGGAGGCATTTCACAGAAAGAAATACTGAGATGTGCTTCCTTCTCATTTCCTACAAGGCTGTTGTAGATGGACAGGTTGCCTTTGCAACCTAAAGCCATGTCAGACCAGGAGTGGGAAGCTAGTACATTGGCCTCAGTGGCACTGTATTTTTCAGTGCTATCTATAGTTCACTTGTAAGTTCAGGGACTTTTTACTCATAGAATTTTAAAATAAAAATCTTTCACTTTAGAACACTATTTTAATGACCATTAATATTTAAACTACTAAAGACTGCTTGCCAATATTTTGACCAACTAAAGTAATTTGACCAAGTTTTTCATTATAAAACTTAACCACCTGAATATGGAACCTCCCTTTCAAAGATTATTTCTGTTAGCCCTCTGAGTGCCTACACATACTCTTTGAAATGTAATGTAACCCTAGCTATAAACCCCCTTTTTTTATGAGACAGGATATTTTTTCGGTGTTGTATTATTTTTTTTTAAAGAATCAAAACCAAATATATTATTTGCAAAATTATCTGTCCCCTTCAACATATCTAACTTTCATTCAGTACAGCACAGAATATCAGCAGTCAGCAAGGCATGGTAATTTCTCAGTTCTTTATCACCTAACATGGTCTTTGATAAGCCAACATATCCAAAGCCCATGAATTTATTTCAGTACATGAACATAGATGTTATAGTAAGGTTTTACTAAATAATTTAATTTTACATAAGAAAAGAGCAGTTCTTTCAGTAGCAGAGGATGATCAAAAACAGTATGACCACAAAATTAAAACAATACAAAGCAAGCTATTATATCATAAAAAGTTATCTTCTATGGATTTATAATTACAATTATTAAAAGCAGAACCTAAATGGAAAACCTCTATGACACAGTTTTGATGTAGGAAAAATTATTAAATAGGATTTCTTCATCAAGTTATGCTACTCTTAAAGAAAAGTGCAAACTTCTTTAATAGAGGGAACTTCCTTGGCTTCTAAGATTTGGTACCTCAAAAAAACCTATGTTCCACTTTTTCTAAACCCTGCAAACCCCAAAAAGCTATTAGAAAGCCAAAGACCATGTACAATTTCAGGTGTAAACATTTAATTTTAGTGAAGCCTCAGCAGTAAAAAACCCCAAACCTCAGCATCTGATGAATTTTCTACCATTTCAAAAAAATATTTTAGTGAATTATTTTAATAAAATTTTTTTTGTTGTTGTTTTAGAAAAATCTGATTTTGCTCTCAAAATAAAGGCATTAAATTATGTTATGATAGGACAGATTTCCATATGAACAGACTATTGATGTTTAGTTCTGCAATGGGAATGAAAATGAAACCTTCTTCTGCTGTTCATAAAGTAAAAAATTAAGGGATACCCAAAAGGAGCCATAGCCTGAAAAAAAAAATAAAAAAAAATGGGCAGTTTAAAAGAAGTCTAAATTTAGAGAGAAAATAGAAAAGAATCAGCAGAAAGACTACCTGAAATAAAGTAAGGACTGTTTGTGCCCAGCATTTTGGAAGTAATTGTTCAGGACTAGTTCATCCATGTGAAAATCTGAGTCATATAAGGCTGCAAAGGTCAGTGAGACCTCTGGTGATCAAGGCAGTAAGTACCAGCCACACATGCTAGACTGTCTTGAAGTAAAATTAAAGTGTAGACACCACAAATCCTACTATTTATACATAGCAAGGAACACCCAACTTCTTTTGCAATAATACCTGTACTGCACTGCTTTCTTATTGCTCTCCTAAACTCTCCCAAAATTCCCAAAGTAAGTAGTTCTCAGAGATGTATCACAATATTAAGAAATAAAAATGCTTTCTCTGACCCTCAGATGATACCAGGACTTTGGAGGTGATCTTATTAAAGATCTCGGAAACTTCCTGTTACAAACATCTGTTTCATTTTGCCTGCCAAGAGTCAGTTTCAGACTGATTAATAATAACAACTGCTGCAGTAGTGGAAGCAGTAATAAAGGTTCAGTATCAATAGCTAATTTATTTCTCGTTATTTACTGAAGAGTTTATATGAATGTTGCCCGTATGCTCCCTGTACCTGTGAAAACCAGCTCCAGTACTGTCAAGCTAGGACATAAGTCTGCTTGCAGCAACATGACAGAACTCCAGAGCTACATTCCTTAAAGCTTCAGTCTGAATTGAGAGTGCACCAGCCTAATGTGGCTGAGGTTGAGGAGGCAGTTGTTTGCAAATGGTTTTTCCAGCCATTCAGCCAGGAAGAGAGAACTGATGACTGCAAGGAGAGATTTATGGCAAATACAGAGAGCAGGAGCACAGCCCAACATCTCTGTCAGGGAAAATATAGGACAGGAAAGGAACACCAGTGGTGGGGACAGTAAATTCAGTTGGAGATTCAGCAAGTAGTTTGCTTCATGAACAAGAGAGTGAAGACACCAAAGATAAGACAGAGACAAAGGTCAGGTGGAACAAAACTGCATTGTGGCTCAGAAGGCTCCTTTATACACATAGACCATAAGGATAAGAATTTTCTGTATCTTCCTTTAAAAATGACAACGTTTTTATTACAGGGATGTTAATTCTTCAGAAGCATGCACTCAACCAAGGTATTTCCCCCCTTGTAAGGGTCTTGGTGAAACTTTAGGTGGCTCTTGTTGTGTGTGTTTCTTTCTTTGTGATTCAGGTAAATAGTGGCAATTTTGGGATGAAGTATTTAGAGTAGCATTCTTCTAATACCTACATGGTAAAGAACTTGGTGGGATAGACTCTTGCTCATGTCACTATGGAAAATGTGGCATTTCCAGATCACAACTCAAAACATCATTTTATAGATCTGCTGCAGGATAACAGAAATCTCATTACAGAAGGACCAGGTACTTTTCCCTGACAGGAAGAAAAATCTACATGATCAGCTCATGTGGAAGGACTACCAAGTACATCTCCAGAGTCAGGCAAGCTGAACTGAACTCTTTAGAATGGAATGGGAAGGTCTGCAAAATACTCACTCATCAGACAAACTCTGAATGGATCAAATGGTACAACATTTTATGTTTCCTGAAGATTTGGCAAAATCACCATCAAAAGAAGGGGTAAAAATATTTCTCTTTTCTAAGACATATTTTACAAACCATTTCAGCCTCTTACAGAGTGGAAAGAAAACCACCAATAGGAAGGAAGTAAGGAAAAATGTATCATTACTATTTTGGAGCTACCTATTTGCTGCCTACAATGATCAATAAAGAAAAGACCAAAAGTTAGCCTGTACTTCTGTTCCAGAGGTTAAATCAATCTTGAAGCCAAGGAACTCCCAGAACCATCCATCAGAAGGACAAAATTACTACTGAATGGCCACTACTGACAATAAAAAAAATAAAGAAAGGAAAACCAACCCCCAAAAAAAGCAAATGAACAAACTACAACCACCACCACCCCCCTCCCCCACCACCAGCATGTGCTCATGGAATCAAGAAACATATCAAGCATGTATGTGCCCAAGGGCAGGGCACTGAAGCTGACATGCAGTCTCAGGTACAGAATTGCCTGGCTACTGGAAAACAATTTGAATGTGCTCTAATTGTGCTTTGTGTGATACTTACATGCTAAACAGGCTACATGTATATATATATTTTGTATAACTTTCAAGGATAGGTTGCAGGTTTTAGCTGAAATGTGAAGCACAGAAAATTTCAAGAAAGAGCCATTAGCAGCCCAAACAAATTTTGTTGCCAAGTAACTTCAAAGTATTGCCTGTGGTTCTTTCTCTGGTGTTATTTATGGCATCTCCATCAGCCTGTATACGATTGAAGCAAAAGAACTCACTTAGTGTATGAAATGTTAACACAAGGGGATACTTGTATGGCATGTTTGTGATAGTTACTGCCAGTACTAAACACTCTCTTTTTCAGAAGTCAACATGTGCAGTTTTCCAAATTCTTTGCCTACTCCCTTTGTCTTCTACATTTAATTACTTCTGAGAGGAAGATAATTAGAACATGCAAAAGCTAGGTGTTTCATCAGATTTCTAAAAATGGAAGCTCCTCATCAACCCAATAAAACTACAGTTGTGTCAGCAAAGAATACACCCGTTTCTCCTGCCACCCAAATTCCTTTATCTTAAATATTTTACACTACTTCCTCTCCACTTGCTTTTTTCTCCTAAGAAAAATTCCTAATCTTCTTGTTTGTTGCATATTGTCACCTAAAATTAAATTATCATGAAATACATTTATCTGAAATTATTTTCAAGTAGAGAAGGAATCTTCATGATTCTTTCAAACACTTACTTTTTTAGGATAGTCATATTATCATAGATGTTTCTACTCTCTCAAGTTTAGTCACAAGGATAAGATGAAGACAGACGTTTTTTGTTAGGTAAAACACAAAATAAGTAATCCAAATTCTTTAGTCTTTATTGGAGAGTAATAATTATTTGAAACTTCCTCATAGTCTCTTTGTATTTTATATTTTATCTTTTTTCAGATTATCTCATGATGCTCACCACACTGGTGCTATGTTTTTGTGAGTTGACTATTTCATTTATCAAAAAACCCTTTTAAGATCATATACTTCCCTTCCTCTTTCTTAGCCAAAGCTGTAATTCAATATCCCTTTTCCCCTCTGAACCCTCTTTTCTAAAAGCAAGAACTACGGATGAAACTATTGAAGAAACATCTTTGAATGTCCAAAAGAATGGTGGTAAAAAAAATGATGATTCAGGTCTGTGGTTCTCTTAGGCAGAAGAAGATCTTTAATTCTTAAGGGGAAGAGCAATTTTGACACTTAACTCTTTTTCAAGACTTGATGAGGAGTCTTGGCTGCAAATATAAGTAAAAATAGAATATTTGCACTAACGTTTTCACTCAGTCTTAACAAACTTGTGCATCCTACTGAAAACTTATTCTATTGGAGAACTGCTAAATTAAGTCATGTATTCCTGCAGGTCTCCGTATCCATCATGAACTGTGAAAAGGAATAAGACTACACACACTTCTGTAAAGGGACTTGGGGCTGCTAATTCATCAGAGAGGTGCAAATCATATCATAAAATAATGCCATTTGTAAAACAAATTACTCTTTCTGTTTTGCTCCTCTGCTCTCTCTTCCCCTTTTAACTATATAATTACACTGGACAGGCAGTCGACACTCCTGAGTTGAATTGAAAGATTAGTTAATCAATAAAACCATTTCACTTCTTCAGGTTTTATATGTGGGTCACTTGACAGCTCAGCTCCTTACCAAATGTAGTTCCAAGCATCCCAACCAATGCTTCCTGCCAGTGAAAACAATTGTCAGCTCCCCCAGGTTGCCATTTCTAGATTGTTGCAAAAGTGGCTAAGACAGGATGTATGGTATCAAGAAAAAGAACTGCACCCTGTTCCCTCATTCCCTTCTGTTTCAGGCAGACCAACAAGAACAAATCTCTCTTTTTCAATGTCCTTCTTCACAGAATAGTATTATCACAAAGAAAAAAGAATAAAAAAGAAAAGAGAAAAACAAAATATGGTCTTAAAGCAGGACAAATTAACTGTGCAGGTTGACGATTACAGGCAACAAGGGGAAAAAATACAGAAATGCTTTACTGGAGACTGAAAAAAGCTGAGTTAGTGACAAAAACTAATCAAAGAATGCAAGAAAAGAAAAAAGGCTAACACATGGTAGTGGGAAATCATGTAAGAAATGGTGTCATGGACCCCAGAATCTCAATTTTTTCAATTTTATATGTTGGGCTGAAGATCTGTAAAGAAGTGGTTGACTCATTAGGTCCAGACTTGCCTAGATAGCAGAAGCAAGCCACCTGTAAGTATTTTTAAAATGGAGCTCCAAAGTTTTCAGTTCTGAAAACAATCAAAATTTTATAATCAAGGCTTTGTTTTCCCAAGTCAAGTTTTCTGTGTTCATTTAAAAAAAGAAAAAAAAAAAAAAAAAAAAGAGAGAGAAAATAAAAGATAGAAAGGTTGAAAACTTTTAATTTCAGACACTGCAGGAAACTTTTTTCTGAATCGAAGCATCCAACTTTTTGCAGAGTTGCTTACCACCATTAGGAAAGACTGAAACAAAAAGTCATGTGCAAAGCCTAACTAGCTCACCATGTGGCCAAATAAACTTGATTCTCATGTTGCAGTGATTAATGGAACTTGATTGATTTCAGGAACTCTTTTCTTTCACACTGGAGCAGTTACTATTGCTTATTCTGACTCAAACCAAAACAAAAAAATTCTTACACTGAGATGGCTGACTTGACTCCTACTATATGCCACAAAGTAATGCCGTTCCTCTGTACTCATTTAGATGTCCATTGCTTTAGCATAAGCTCAGGAATATTAAAAGACAGTGAAATGTAAAAAGAACTTATTGTTGGAAACAAGATCTTCACACAACAGAATTTTTAAGCTTTTTTTAAGTGGACTTTAAATCTGCTACAATAGCATTGGAAAAGATTCAGAAATTTCAGCACAATGTACTGTCTTGAAATTCTGTTATAGTGACATTTGACTGATTTACATTCTTCTGTTAGGTTTTGCTCTAACCAGCACCTTTATTATGTGACCTTTATTCTGGATGGCCTCCAGGGCACTATATACAATAGCTGCTTCCACACCACTAGCTCAACTACAAGCCAGCTGACTTCTGTGCTAATTGCTGGATTTGAAACTTCCTTTCCTCTGCAAAGTTCCAATTAAGAGCCAAGTGCTTAGAGTAGGGACTCTGGATCTAATCTGGGTTTCTAACTTTTATTCTGAGGAAGATGTTGCAGGCTGTTTTCTGCTCAGGGAGACAATTTAGCACTGACACTCTCTAGAAGTGTGTACTAAGGAGCAGCAAAACCAAGAATGCATGAAATGGAGTACTGCTACCAGAAATGCTAGCTATTTGTAGAATTCTTATGTCAACAGGACCAGTAAACAAGTGTTAATATTTCTAGTGGAAGAAGCCTCCGTAGGGAATTCAGTGTAGTTAGCTGCACAGAGCAAAGAATCAGATCGAAGGGGGAATAGTGTCAGCTCTGGCATGTCGGCAGTATGTGGCTGTCAGGAGTGTGAAATGGAGCTGCTTCAAAGCTGAGTAGGCTGTGACCTGAATGCTGCACGTCCATGCACTCAGTGTGAGAGGATCAATGACAGCATTTGCTGGGCTCTAGTCATCCCCTCTGCTAATGAAAGCAGTCCTGAAAGGCATAATGCAGGGCCTCTAGGCAGCCTAAAGCCTAGCATTAGCTGAGTTTGTTATAAGCTTGGCTGGCGAGTGCACTGAGTACCAAAGGCCCCCTCCTCTGTTGCTCTATCCCACCAACTCCCCCCGGCTGTCTGTTTAGTGTCACTCAGCTGGGATGGATCCCGTTAAAGATCTGACGCTTAGCAAGGACTCAGAGGTGTCTGGAACGCCTGCCTCTAATCATAAACACCACAGCTGGCAATGATGTGGTCGAGGAAAAAAAAATCACCTTGATCCAACAGCACACATTCCCTTTGATGTTTCTGCAGTGAGTTCACTGCCCAGAGAGAAAGGTACTGCTTTAAAAAAAAAAAAAAAAAAAAAAAAAATCAGGCTTGACATTCTCAAATCATAACCATATGACTCTCAATTCCAAGCTTAAAAAACCCCACAGCCCAATCCCAGGAAAACACAACATTTTGTTCTGAGAAACTCAGGGAAGAAGCATCTGACAATGATAACATGAAACAGGTTTGGAAGATAATGGCAGTTTAAGAAGAAAACACTTCCAAAAAATTCAGACTGCCACTACCAAAAATGGAAGAAGCCTTCTGCCAAAGATTGCAAACTGTGGTGACCTCAAGCAAGAGACTGTAGCTGATTCAAGGGAAAAATGAAACTTTTCAAAGACAACATTGCTTGTGCTCTGCCACTGTTTATAAGTGCCTTATGCCCTCTTGCCTTTCGGGGTGGCCTGGTAAATACAAGAGCTCTTCTGTATTTTACAGTCCTCTGCCACAAATTTCTGTTAAATATTCAACACCGTGAGCATGATTTTAAATTTTTTTTTTAACCCAGTCAGGTTACAAAGAGAATTGTGAATCCAGTGCAAAAAGCTTATTATTTATTGCAGGGGTTTTTTGCACTGCCTCTCTATTTCATATATGGTCATGAAATATACAAATGCCCCATTTATTTTCATAGTGCTTGGATTTCTTGATAGAAAAACTATACTGTTTTTCTTGCATTGACTTGTTCCTAGACACAGAATGCTGCATATACCACTTGCTAAAAATCTGTGAAAACTGTTAACTTTTGTTCTCTGACACATTCATGCTACTGCTTTCTTACGCTGTGCCATCTATACTAACACAGATTAAAGGGCCTCATTCGAGCAATCCTAACAGAATATACAGTCTAATCTTCTTTTCATTATTCACAGCAAGGGAGCATTACAATTAATAATGAAGCTCTTTCCAAGGCTATATGAAGAAAATGGCATCCTAGACACACTGATGCAGAGACTTATTTGTTTGGTACAAAAAGAAAAATTTAGAACTAACTTTGAAAAAGTCTATAAAAATGCATCTTCAGAATTTTCCCCTATTTTCAAATTTAAATATCCAGCATTTTTACATGGAAAATGAACAGCTGGCACAGCAGCAACTGCAAATAGTCATTTAGGAGTACTCAAGCATGTTTTTTGCCTTTCTGGATGTTTTCTAAAATGTCCTTCTTCTTGATTTCATATTACCCACAAGGTTTACTTTCTTCTCCAGATAAAAAGGCCAGGTTACATTCCCTCAGAATCAAAAAACAACACAGCAGCCATTCCCTAATGAGAAAACTAAAGACACTCCATTACCTTTGGTATTATTATGCCCTGTTTGTTACTGTGGCTCAAACTGATCAGAGCCATCCTGACGTGACAAAAGCAGAGACGTGACATCTCGTATACAAAACATAGGGCTTAAGAGTGAGTGTAAATTGAACTACCATGTCACGGCTGGAAAATCTGGGAGCTGTATTCCAAATCTATATGACGTTTCACAGGCAGTTTGTGCTGACAGCCTTCCCTGCCATTCTCTCAAATGCTGCAGATTCAGATAAGATTCAGATTTATGAAGTTTATGTACTGTTCTACAGTGGTAAGCGTGTTCATGTGTATGTGGGCGAGGAGGAGGCTAATTCAGCTAGGTTATGAAACAGCAGCAATTTACATACCCCTATATGGCAATTTTTCTCTTATACTTTATGTAAGCAAAATACAATTAAAAAATAGCCAAGATCTGCAGCCCTAGTGATACTTAAGAGGATGTGAGGAAGGGACACAAATCTGTCATATTTCCTTGTGCATCAATCTCTTATTTTCAACCAGAAAAAATTAAAATCAGTACTAGAAAACTGTTACTAACATACCTTCGTAAACACAGGGTAATTGATTAAAAAAAAAAAAAAGGTATTTCTTCAAGCCTAGTGAAGAACTTTGGATCTTACTGCAATGGCAGTTGTTTACCTCTGTATACGCAAGAGTTCAGCAGGTGAGAGTCAAGGTATATATCCGAATCTTCAAGGAAAAATCAGAATTATCCATCCATTCTGCTTCCCTACTGCAGTTGAATAATTCTAAACTTACTGGCAAAGTCTAATATAAAATTCCCCTCTTTTCTCTATTCTTACATACCACAGGACAAAAATAATGAGAAATCATTCTAATCATTAACATGGTTTTACTGCAAGAAATTCTTTTTTTTGGCTTAAATATTTCAAATTGATAAAATCAGTGTGGAAATGTTACTTATCAGAGCATTCCCCCAACAAAAAGCATAAGAGAATTCTGTAATATATTTCTTCCAGCTTCATTTTAAAGATCAGATTTAAAAGTGTTTTATTGATTACATGTTTTTCCATGTAATGACTAAAGAAGACACAAAAAAAAAAACCAAACCAACCAACCAAGCAAACAAAAAACCAAAAAAACTCCACCAAATATTTTCCTCGTCACAAATGGATAGGTATCCATTATTTTTGACTAGATAAAGAGAACTGCCATCTAAGAGAAGGAAAAGAAAAAAAAAATTGGTTCTAGGGCAGTGGGCTTCATACTTACACAATGAATGTAATTGAGCTGGTGACAAGTGAAATATCATATGGCTGTGCCTAAAATGCATGTGGCCTCCACCTGTTGCATTGCATCACCTGCACCAACATTCAGTTCAACTTACCACCACCTAACACAGTGCTTAGTGGTCTGTTATGACATACAGCACTTTGCCTTGTAAAAGGAAGATGTTTGAATTCATATTCACCAAAAAAGTAAAACATCATGACTTGTTACCTGACTTGATTTGCTAAATGTCTTAGATTCCATGTAACTGGCAGGGCTGGTATGCAAAATATCAGACCTGTGCAAAATTCCAGGATGAAATAGCAGTTCAATCAGAAAGCAAGCGCTTCTAAGCACTTACAAGGCTGCAGTTCAAAGATGCCTTCAGCCCTTCATTTCTAAACCAGTCGAAAGCTGCCTTCAGACAGCTCACTCACACCATGACAGGGGAGGTTCCACCTCACACCAGCTCTCTAGAGTTGGTTCATCACCAGATGAATCAGAAGAGAAACTGACAAGCTTCAGTGGCATTCTCAGATGAAGAGAGATGGCTGGCTGGAGAGTTTAGGATAAGACACACAGGTCAAACAAAAGTCTTCAGGGATCCAAAAGCTCATGTTTCCTGCACCGCTCCTCCTTCAAAGATTGCAACAAATTCTGTCAAATTAAAGTGCTCAAATATTTTCATTTATTTTACTTTTATAAGATGTACATTTAAACTTGATTTAGAATTAATTGCACAAGTGATTATAAGCCATTTATCTTGGGCACAATCATAAATTCCTGGTACTGAAGTCTGATTTGTGCAGGTCCTTACCCACAAGAAGCTCTCTACTAATATCGACACTGTTCATGTGGAGGAGGAAGAGCTTCAGAGCTAGACTAGAAACCACAACACTGTGGCAAGCCCTCCACAACTTTTTTATTTCTCCTACTTTTGAAATGAACAGCCTCCTGTTGCTTTGTTTCTTCGTTGATTTTGGAAGCCTCATTGGGAATTTAATTTTTGTGCATACATAGCCTTCATATCACTTTCCAAACCTTCAGTGCTAATGTTCATTCTATGGCTTTTGCAGTCCACAATCTTTGCTTGCAGAATGGCCTCACCAAGTGGGTACTGGAGTAGTTTATGCTTTATGAAGTTTTCTCAAGGTTTTGCTTTTTGGGTGTTTTCTTACAAGAGGTGATTGAAAACAGAAATGAAAAGACTGGTTTTGGTGTGGGGGTTTTTTTTTATTATTTTTTAATTTTGGGTTTTTTTTTTTCTTTTTTTTCCCCTTTAATACTCTTATTTTGAGACCATGTATGACAATACCTCGTGGAAAGTTGCTCCTGTCCAATAACATGCTCAAAGTATTCCTTTGCCAGAGGCATTCACTCATTATATAAATCAAACAAGCATACAAAAACAGACAAAAAGTGACTGGTAATGCCCAGTGAATTTCTGTACTCAGCTAAGATGATTTGGTGCATTGCATGCAGATGTCAGGTATTTTTATAAAGAGCTCCATTGTGCAGGGCCCCACTACTCCTCCATCGCTCCCAGCACTCCCTTAAAAGGGGGGTGGTGGGCAGACAACCATTCCAGCTGGGCTTGGAACCTCGTCTGAGTCAGGAAAACCACAGCTCATAAGCAAAGAGGAAGCATAATGTTCTACAAGGACAAAACATTAGCAAAAATGTCACTCAGCCCCAGTTCCACATGTTGGCTGCCACGGCCTCTTCCTCCTAGCATGCCCGATTGATATAAATTCCATCTGCTCAGCAGCCAAGTGACAGAGAAGAAATACCGGCATCTGGTCTCTATTGCTGTCGGGTTTTTGTTCCATGTTAGACCTTAGCTAGAAACATATGAAGAAATGAAGGTGCTGGCAAGCGACTAAAAGGCTGCACTGGCACAAATGAGACTTTCTGATGCTTTTCACACTTCACTTTGGATTTTTACAGGCAAAAAGGTGGAGGAGACTTGATAAACTGAGTCTGGAGAGCCAATGGGCCTGGAGGTCATTTGGTGCTTCTAACTTTTTTCTGAGTGCTTAAAACTGTAAAGCAAAACAATTTTTTTTTAACACAACAGAAGGTAACAAAGTCACACAAGAATGTTGCTCTTCAGCTAGTTTTGTTTTTTTTTTTTTTTCTCCTCCTCTTAAACATCCACTGGTTTGGACCTGATCCACTAGCACTTTATATTCTCCTGAGAAGCAGCTGGAAAGTGCCAAACCACTAACTTTCTTTTTTTTTTTTTTTTTTTAACCCTGCTGTGTACAGCAGAAAGCGAGTACTTCAAACCAAAAAAAGAAAGCAATAGAGCAAACCAGTAACATGCATTACTGCCTGAGAAATGATGCCTGAGTGCTTTTTAAGAGCAGTTCCTAAAGAGATAGGGGAGACCTCAAATCAATGTGATTGCATGTGTGTGTGTACATTCAAAGATTTCTTTGAGGAATGACTCCTCACACCAACAGAGGTGCAAGGAAAAAGAAAAGGTGTGACAGAGGGGAAGGTAAAGAGGAAAATACATTGCTAATAGAAGTAGATACAGAAACTTTTCTCCTTGCCAAAAACAATTGTAGCCAAAAGTTTAGGAAGACATTTTGTACCTAAAGGGATCCACTAAACAACCCAGGATAGGTGGTGTGCAGTAAGGCAAAATATTTCCTAAATCCAAAGTGGAACCTAAATATTCCAAATCAGTATAGAATTTGATTTTGTTAGAATAAAAATAGTGTTCCATTTATCTACAAGCCTCTAGCCATTGTTGGTCTCATATGATTTCCTCTGCAATACAGCATCCTTCTCTTTTGTGTGACAGGACCAGAAACTGACAGAAAGAAATGAAGCGAGTGAACAGCTATCAGAGCAGCATTATAACACCAATGAGAGAGAACACATGTAAGAGAAGAGCTCTCAAGAACATATAAATATATAATAGAGCCCTGGAACACTTAATAATTAATTGTGAGGAAGAAGCTTTTATTTCAACAAAAAGAAAGGCTTCTAACCAGCAACCCCATGAGAGCGGAACAGTCCACTATATTGATGCCCAAAAGGCAGTTCCATGCCAGTTCTTCAAAAGGTGAAGTTCCCCTTTCATATTTGGCCAGAATCACTTCAACACACTGCCTGCACTGCATCCTCAAATAAAGTCTGAAGCAGTACCTTCTGTGGTAATTCCCTTCCTGCAGTGGAATTGCTCCCAGCGACTTCAATGGGCTTTGCACCTAAACCAATAGAGTCAGCAATCTAATTTACCTGGTAGGATAATGAGTATTAAAAGATGCCATAACTAGGGGTCAAATATTCCACTGCTGGTTCTCCTCACTGAAGTGCTACTTTAGGGAAGTTAATTCTGCTAACTTAAGTGTTCCTCACTGGAAATTATTACTCA